>NC_053491.1:57423003-58023003 GCF_905171775.1 Rana temporaria
TATATATAGTTGGAAAAGGAAAAAATGTGTATAACTCCATAATTATACTTTCATAAACACACAATAAAAATGGGAGAGAGATTTCATCCAGATTTTATTTAACCACTTGCTTACTGGGCACATATACCCCCCTCCTGCCCAGGTGAAATTTTAGCTTCCGGCACTGCGTCGCTTTAACTGACAAGTGCGGGGTCATGCGACGTGGTTGCCAAACAAAATTGGCGTCCTTTTTTTCCCCACAAATAGAGCTTTCTTTTGGTGGTATTTGATCACCTCTGCGGTTTTTATTTTTTGCGCTATAAACAAAAAAAGCAACAATTTTGAAAAAAAAATATCAATATTTTTTACTTGTTGCTATAATAAATAGCCCAATTTAAAAAAAAATCTCAGTTTAGGTCGATACGTATTCTTCTACATATTTTTGGTAAAAAAAAAAAAAAAAAAACGCAATAAGCGCTTACAAAATATGGGACAGAATTATTATTTTTTTTTTTTACTAGTAATGGCGGCGATCTGCGATTTTTTATTGGGACTGCGACCTTATGGCGGATACATCGGACACTTTTGACACATTTTTGGCGCCAGTCACATTTACACAGCGATCAGTGCTATAAATATGCACTAATTACTGTATAAATGTGACTGGCATTGAATGGGTTAACACTATGGGGCGAGGAAGGGGTTAAATGTGTACCTGTATTGTGTTCTAACTGTGGGGGGAGGTGACCGATCTATGTCCCTATGTACAAGGGACACAGATCGTTCTCCTCTCTCCCCTGACAGGACGTGGAGCTCTGTGTTTACACACAGAGCTCCACGTCCCTGCTCTGTCATTACCGATCGCGGGTACCTGGCTCGCTCGCGCGCCCCCCAGTGGCCGGAGGAATCCAGGATGTCATATGACGTACTGTTGGATTTTCAGAGCCACAATGAAGCCGTCATTTTACAATGGCCCGGGGCTCAGGTGGTTAAAGTCACATTACAAGATAAAAAGGCCACTTATGATTACAGATAATTCATATATATATGATACAGACGCATGATTATAGTATAACTGCATCCAAAGACTGATGCAAGGTGCCTATCTGTAAAAAAAAAAAAAAAAAATTGGTATATATATATATATATATATATATATATATATATATATATATATATATATATATATATATATATATATATATATATATATATATATATATATATATATATATATATATATATACACACACACACCAAAGTAGTCCAGTGTTGTTAACCAGTTCCGGGCGGCACAGCTGCACGAAACAAAGTACCTGTCCCAGCGGTGATCAGATTAGTTACAGTAACAGGAGGGGATGCAATCTCCCCTCCTGGATCCCTTTCGATTCCAGAGAGCATCCTACTGTGAGTACACCAACACTACACTGACACCAGGACACATAGGCACATATTTCACCCCCTGATCACCCCTCCAGTTAAACCCTTCACTCCCTGTCACAGCATCACCAAGGTACAGTGGTCAGATTTTTTTTGAATATGCCGCTAGTTAGTGTCAGTTAGCGGCAGCGGCAGTCTTATAAAAGTTCAGGGTCCTGCCACATATTCCCTAATAAAGTTTTATTCCCCTGATCACCCCCCAGTTAACCCTTTCACTCCATGTCACAGTGTCATTAGTATAGTGCACAGATCTTTTTTCTGATCACTGTATAAGTGTCACGGGTGACATCAGTTAGTAGGAACAAAAAATTGTCTCTGGACAGCCGCACTCTGAACAAATTGTAGCCTTTATTAAAAAAAAAGGACAGCACTACAAGTCACAGCAAAATAAAGTAAAACCCGACTGCTGTCCTTTTTTTTTGTTCAGAGTGCGGCTGTCCAGAGACAATTTTTTGTTCCTGCTTTGCTAAGTGCATTGCCTGCACCTGAGTTGTCTGCAGCGGAGGAAATTCATCTACCAAAGTAGTCCAGTGTTGTTAACCAGTTCCGAGCGGCACAGCTGCACGAAACAAAGTACCTGTCCCAGCGGTGATCAGATTAGTTACAGTAACAGGAAGGGATGCAATCTCCCCTCCTCGATCCCCTTTCGATTCCAGAGAGCATCCAACTGTGAGTACACCAACACTACACTGACTCCAGGACTAGGGTGACCACATTTCCATACAGCCATTCAGGGACAACCCCCCAGCAAGCAGCGGTCGGTGACATCACAAGGAGGCAGTGCCGCCATATGACGTGGCCGAGAGGCCCCGCCCCTTACCTATTTAAGCATTTGTTTCATGTATGGAAGCCCAACATTGCAGCTGCAGGCAGCCACTTAGATTCACAGAGTGTAATTGTTCTTGCGATGTTGGGCTAAGATACATGAAACAAATACTGTTTATATCTAAGGCACTAAAGTTGTATATAAAACCCTGTACACCACAAAAGAAATACAAATGACACAAGGGATCTGGGGTAAAAACTGCACATACACTGACCTACCCGACTACTACACTGACCTACTGTACCTGATCCCTACACTGACCTACCTGACCACTACACTGACCTTCCTAATCCCTACACTGACCCAATTGATTGCTGCATTGAAATACCTGACCACTATACTAAACTGATTCCTACACTGACATACCTGATCATTACACTGACCTACCCGATTCCTACCCCGTCCATTGGGGGAGCATGTCAGATCCTCAGCTCTAAGGGACTAATGCTGGGACCTGTAGTCCTTCATTAGGAGGATGAGGTCAGTGGCAGACTGGCAGTGCTGGGGGCATGGGTTAAGTGGCAGTGCTTGGGAAGAGATGGGATCACTAACTCTCACTTGCTGTCACCTGTTAGTGTCCACTTGGGAGGGGAGAGGGGCTTGGTGAGAGAAGGGGTGCGAGAGAGAGAGAGAAGGGGTGCGAGAGAGAGAGAGAGTACCTGGTGCCTCCTCTCTCCCCTGACAGGACGTGGAGCTCTGTGTTTACACACAGAGCTCCACGTCCCTGCTCTGTGACAGCGTGTCACTGACTGAGAGGTACATGAGAGACTGAGGACTTTCACAGACTTATGCCCATTCCCCTTTATATTACCCCCCCTTCCCCTTTATATTACCCCCTTCCCCTTTTCCTTGCTTTGGCAATGCTAACATGTATTTGGTCCTGCCAATAAAGCTTATTTGAATTGAATTGAGAGAGAGAGAGAGAGAGAGCGAAGGGGTGCGAGAGAGAGAGAGAGAGAGAGAGAAGGGGTGCGAGAGAGAGAGAGAGAGAGAAGGGGTGCGAGAGAGAGAGAGAAGGGGTGGGGGAGAGAGAGAGAGAGAGAAGGGGTGGGAGAGAGAGAGAGAGAGAGAGAAGGGGTGGGAGAGAGAGAGAGAGAGAGAGAGAGAAGGGGTGGGAGAGAGAGAGAGAGAGGATCCCGGAGGATGAGGAACACTTCCTGCTACATTGCACCAAGTACTCATCAGTGAGGGACACTCACTTCCAGAGACTCTCCGCTCTCATCCCGGACTTCAACTCTGCAGAAGAGAAGAGGAAACTCCAAATTCTACTGGGAGAAGAGGAGCCAATGGTGAAGATAGCCGCCCAATATGTGACAGCGTGTCACAGACTGAGAGGGACATGAAAAACCTGAGGACTTTCACAGACTTATGTCCATTCCCCTTTATATTACCCCCCTTCCCCTTTATATTACCCCTCCCCCTTTTCCTTGCTTTGGCAATGCTAACATGTATTTGGTCCTGCCAATAAAGCTTATTTGAATTGAATTGAATTGAGAGAGAAGGGGTGGGAGAGAGAGAGAGAGAGAGAGAGGGGTGGGAGAGAGAGAGAGAGGGGTGGGAGAGAGAGAGAAGGGGTGGGAGAGAGAGAGAGAGAAGGGGTGGGAGAGAGAGAGAGAAGGGGTGGGAAAGGGAGAGAGAGAGAGAGAGAGAGAGAGAGAGAAGGGGTGGGAAAGGGAGAGAGAGAAGGGGTGGGAAAGGGAGAGAGAGAAGGGGTGGGAAAGGGAGAGAGAGAAGGGGTGGGGGAGAGAAGGGGTGTGGGAGAGAGAGAGAGAGAAGGGGTGTGAGAGAGAGAGAGAAGGGGTGGGAGAGAGAGAAGGGGTGAGGGAGAGAGAGAGAGAGAGAGAGAAGGGGTGAGGGAGAGAGAGAGAGAGAGAGAGAGAGAAGGGGTGAGGGAGAGAGAGAGAAGGGGTGAGGGAGAGAGAGAGAGAAGGGGCGGGAGAGAGAGAGAGAAGGGGTGTGAGAGAGAGAGAAGGGGTGTGAGAGAGAGAGAAGGGGTGTGAGAGAGAGAGAAGGGGCGGGAGAGAGAGAGAAGGGGCGGGAGAGAGAGAGAGAAGGGGTGTGAGAGAGAGAGAGAAGGGGTGTGAGAGAAAGGGCGAGAGAGAGAAGGGGCGGGAGAGAGAGAGAGGAGGGGTGGGAGAGAGAGAGAAGGGGTGAGAGAGAGAGAGAGAAGGAGTGGGAGAGAGAGAGAGAGGGGTGGATGAGAGAGAGAGAGAGAGAGGGGGATGGAAGAGAGAGAGGGGGGTGGAAGAGAGAGGGGGGGGTAGATGAGAGAAAGAGGGGGATGGGAGAGAGAGAGGGGGGGTGGTGAGTGAAATTGACCCCCTAATCTGGCCTGCAGTCCTTCCTGTACCCCCTGTCCCAGCCCCTGTCTGTGGGTAGGTGTGTGTGATGCACCTACCTCCAGACCATCCTTGTCCTCTGTCAGCCTATGTTTCTTCTTGCTGACAGGCACAGCTGGAGCAGACGTTGGGGGAAGGTGTGCAGGCTCAGGTCAGGTCTTCTCTCACTCCCTCTCGCTCTGTTCCTTCCAGTCAGCCTCCTGCTTCTCCCCGAGGGCCCCCACTCTCTGTTCTTCTCAGATGCTGCTGCTGCTGCTCTCCCTCTCAGATCAGAAGCTGTGTCCCTCTCTGGTATGTCAAGGGGAAGCCTCGGAGCTCAGCTGCTTTAGGTCCCAGGAGAAAGACAGAGCAGAAGCGCGGAGGTCGGAGGAGGAAGTGAAATCCTCCCGCGCTTTCAGTTCTAAACACAGAGGGGGTGCACTGCAGCCGTGATGTCACTGGTTGCTACACGCCAAGCGGCTCTAGTCTAGCAACCAGTGAGCAGAATGAAAGTCAGGTGGAGGTGGTTCTGCAATCTGCATGCCGGAGACAGCGATACCGTGGCTCAGACTCCGCCACTGAAATTATCATGACTTTACCCAGTGCTTCATTCCGGGACACTGTATTGTCCCGCAATGAAGGCATCCGGGAACAGGGACACAGATGCCAATTAAGGGACCGTCCCGGGCAATCCGGGACACGTGGGCACCCTAACCAGGACACATAGGCACATATTTCACCCCCTGATCACCCCTCCAGTTAAACCCTTCACTCCCTGTCACAGCATCACCAAGGTACAGTGGTCAGATTTTTTTTGAATATGCCGCTAGTTAGTGTCAGTTAGCGGCAGCCATGGGCGTAGGAACCGGGGGGGGACGCATCCCCCCCAGGAAATAATGCGGGGGGGGGGGGGGAAGGTATGATAAAATCCCCCCCAGGTTAGGAGGACTTGGAGCCCTCCTGATCAGAGGCGTACTAACTTAGGGACGGACCGCACCAGGTGCCACACATTGGAGGGGTGTCAGGCGCTCCCCAATCCTCCCCTGTATGAAGCAGTGAGAGCAGGCTTGGTAGTGCAGCGGCGATGTGATATGCTGAGAGCGCAAAGAGAGCTCAGGCAGACTGACACACTACTGTGCACCTCACTCTCTGTTAAATTCTAACAGCTCACTGTACAGCTCCCCCCCTCTACAGGAATGGAAGAGTCTGCATCAGCTCTGCCTCCTCCCTCCCCTCTGTGTCCTCCATGCTCCGTGCAGCCCGTGCTCAGCTGTATCTGAAAGGAACGTGTGGGCGGGAACACTTAAACAAGTAGCTGACAGCTAAAGAGCCACCGACTGAACTAGAGTGAGACATGATCATCCTGGGAACATAAAGTGAGTTATCAGCACTGTAACTGTGTCCAGACTCTGCCCTCTCCCAAATCCTTCACTCCCCCCTCTTTCCTCTGTTGTTCTCTAGCAGAGCCTGTCCTTAACTCTATGCTGATAGGCAGCCACATCATGTTCCTTTTAGCCAGGCTTTTCACTAGCATGATCATAGACATTGCATGTGATTCGCCCTGCATTTCTGTGCATATCACATGCGATGTCTGTGCGATGCGAATTCAGCCATACAAACTGTATGGCTGAAATCGCATTTGCACCAAAACCTTTTTTTGGTCTGCGCTGGAATCGGATTGGATGGGTTCTCACTGTGATCTGCCAACCGATCTGGGGGTGTCATTAATTTATATTGACACCCGTAGCAGTTTGCAAAGGACAGCGTGAATGGCCGACAAGCAACATGCAATGCAGGAATCGCACTGATTCCTGCATCGCATATATATGAACCAGCACTCAAGTGGGATCACACTGATGCACTGCGGTTCAGTTGCAGTGCCGGTGTATACACAGTTTTCCTGCATTTACTTCAATTTTCACTACAGTCCCACAGACTTCTATTGGGTTACACATTTTTGCAACATTTTCTGAAAGCGCACTAAATGTTCTCTTTACTGCGTCTTTGGTGAGCTTTCAGAAAACACAGTAAAATTACACAAGCTAATAGAAGTCTGTGGCACTGCAGCTAAAAATGGGGATAAAATGCAGAAAAACTGTGTATACCCCAACACTGCAACAAACTCCAGGACACACGTGTGAACCCAAAGATGTCAGGGTATTGTAAAGCGGTCCAGAGGTGCAGAGTGCTGTGTAATGTAAACGGGTCCAGAGGTGCAGAGTGCTGTGTAATGTAAGGGGGTCCGGAAGGTGCAGGGTGCTGTGTAATGTAAAGGGGTCCAGGAGGTGCAGGGTACTGTGTAATGTAAAGGGGTCCAGAGGTGCAGAGTGCTGTGTAATGTAAAGGGGTCCAGAGGTGCAGAGTGCTGTGTAATGTAAAGGGGTCCAGAGGTGCAGAGTGCTGTGTAATGTAAAGGGGTCCAGAGGTGCAGGGTGCTGTGTAATGTAAAGGGGCCCAGATGGTTTAGTAATGTAAATGGGTCCAGAGGGTTTAGTAATGTAAAGGACTCCAGAGTTGCAGGGTGCTGTGTAATATAAATGGGTCCAGGAGGTGCAGGGTGCTGTGTAATGTAAGGGGGTCCAGGAGGTGCAGGGTGCTGTGTAACGTAAAGGGGTCCAGAGGTGCAGAGTGCTGTGTAATGTAAAGGGGTCCAGAGGTGCAGGGTGCTGTGTAATGTAAAGGGGTCCAGGAGGTGCAGGGTGCTGTGTAATGTAAGGGGGTCCAGGAGGTGCAGAGTGCTGTGTAACGTAAAGGGGTACAGAGGTGCAGAGTGCTGTGTAATGTAAAGGGGTCCAGAGGTGCAGGGTGCTGTGTAATGTAAAGGGGTCCAGGAGGTGCAGGGTGCTGTGTAATGTAAGGGGGTCCAGGAGGTGCAGGGTGCTGTGTAATGTAAAGGGGTGCAGAGTGCTGTGTAATGTAAAGGGGTCCAGAGGTGCAGGGTGCTGTGTAATGTAAAGGGGTCCAGAGGTGCAGGGTGCTGTGTAATGTAAAGGGGTCCAGAGGTGCAGGGTGCTGTGTAATGGAAAGGGGTCCAGGAGGTGCAGGGGGTTTTGTAATGGAAAGGGGTCCAGAGGTGCTGGGTGCTGTCTAATGTAAAGGGGTCCAGAGGGTTTAGTCATGTAAATGGGTCCAGAGGGTTTAATAATGTATAGGGGTCCAAAGGTGCAGGGGCTGTGTAATGTAAAGGGGTCCAGTTGTGGAGAGGGGTTACACGGTAGTGACAGAGACTGAAGGGTGCAGAGGTATGCAGGGGGCACAGTGGGGTGTTTTTACATTTTAAAGTTGGGGGGAGTGCCAGATATAGGCGTCGCCCCGGTTGCCAAATGCTCTAGGTACGCTCCTGCTGCTGATTACGCTGAAAAATGTTGGCGCATTCAGCTTCCGAACACCTACTTCAAAATAACATACACGTTATAAACAACTCCCAGTTTACTGAATAAGAATATACCTGGCGAGTAAAAATGCTGTCCCCCCCCAGATTTGTAAGGGTTCCTACACCCATGTGTGCATGTAGTAGTGTGGGCGCACAACCTGGGCGCTTGCCCGTGGGTCCGGCTGACTCAATGTTCGCCGGCCACCCACAATCACAGTAAAGAAAGGCAAAACGGGGATCTGCCTTTGTAAACAAGAGGACAATACTCTGATCTGCTGTTCCTAGTGATCAGGAACAGCGATCTCTGTGTTGTCCCAGTAAGCCCATCCTCCCCACACAGTTAGAACACACCCAGGGAACACAGTTAACCCCTCAATCGCCCCCTAGTGCTAACCCCTTCCCTGCCAGTGTAATTTTTACATTGATCAGTGCATTTTTGTATAGCACTGATTAATGTAATAATGTCACTAGTCCCCAAAAAGTGTAATTTGGGGTCAGATTTGTCCGCTGCAATGTCGCAGTCCCGCTAAAAATCACAGATCACCGCCATTAAATAAAAGTCCATAAATTGACCAAAAATATGTAGAAAAATACATATTGGCCTAAACTGATGAATAAATATTTTTTTTTTCAAAATTGTCATTTCTTTTTTTATTATAGCGCAAAAAATAAAAACTGCAGAGGTGATCAACTACCACTAAAAGAAAGCTCTATTTTTAGGGGGGGGGGGGGGGGGGGGGGAACACATACATTATGTTTGGGTATAGCATCGCACAACCACGCAATTTTCAGTTAAAGTGACACAGTGCCGTATTGCAAAAAACGGCCTGGTCATTAAGGGGGGAAATCTTTCAGGGGCTGATGTGGTTAATTTGTTAGTCATAGATGTAAACTCCATCTACATCTAATACTAGTCCATCTAACACACCCCCCTCCACTGATTGGGAATGGTGCAGTCCAAGGGTAATCTTTGGTAATCTACAATATAATAAAATTATGTTTTTTGAGGCTTTAGTTATGCTTTAACCCTCTCACTGCAGAGGGGACCCCACTGCATGGGGAATGTCCCCCCCCCCTGAAGTTTAGCTTTAAAGTAGAATTCCAAGCGACCGCCTAACTAGTCTTAAAAATGTCCCGTCCCCCAAAGCCTAAGCCCACTAACCTCTAAAAAAGATTTTTATACTTACCTATGATCAACCCTCTCCATCCAGTCATGTGATCCCCTATGATGTCATCCAATGCCAGCTGCAGGGGAGAGGAGAGAGCGCCTAACAATGGCTGGTAAAGCCTGGAGGGGTGACCTCACCCATAGGCTTTCTCAGGCCCATCCATTGTCATTGCTCCCTCCTCTCTCCTGCAGCCACCGCTGGCTGACATAGGGAGTCAGATCACATGACTGAACTGGGGTGGGCTGAAAATAGGCAAGTATATACAACATTCTTACAGGGGTTAGTCAGCACAGGTGTTAGGAGGGGAAAGGGAGCATTTTTGGGACTAGTTGGGGTTTGCCTGAAATTCTACTGTAATGCAAAGTGTCTGAGTGTGCCCGTCAGTGCAGCAACCAGTCACCATCAATTTTGTCCAGGTCTGATTTCTGCAGAGTGATGACACCCAAGAATCAGCCTGCTGTGATGAATAGGGCTGATGAAGGCTCATTTTTATGTCTATAGGACATTTATGGAGGTTGATAATAATTTTTGGACAAATGTCAGAAAGGGGGAAAAATCAATGTAATTACAGAGAGAATATGATGAATGTCTAGTAATGATGTTACAGCTAGAGCACATGGAAAAGATGATGTACTAACCATGCCTTTTTTTTACAGGTTGTGGCTGCCACCCACCATGCCAGTAACCAACTGGTGGCAGTGAAGATGGTCAGCAAAAAGCTTCTAATTAAGGACGACCCGGCTTCCGTCCTGATCGAGAGGAAGGTCCTGGAGATGGTTGAGTGCAGCATTTACTGTACTCACCTCTATGGCGCCTTTCAGACAGACGTAAGTGTATTTTCTGGAAAATATAATATATAGTAGCAAAAACATTGCTTCATGACATCTGCATGTCGGCTTTGGAAGCTGAACTCCAGACAGGCAGGGAAGTTACAGATGTGACACATGTATAGTATATCTCACCTGTCAAATGATTGTCTTGTGATCAAGGTAACCCTGCCAGACAACATTGCCAGGTCCGGGACCTCACTGGTAGTCACATAAAGGCTGATCACCTGCCCTGCCCCCTACACTGATAACTGTCACGCTGTATTAGGCAATGCTATACAATGCAAACTGGCCTGGAGTTCACATAGAATTGCATAAGTCAGATGTAGGGGAAGACACCAGAAACATGTTACCAAAGGATGTGATAGATAGATAGATAGATAGATAGATAGATAGATAGATAGATAGATAGATAGATAGATAGATAGATGTCATGCAGTGTTTTTGGTAGAGAATTATAATCAGATTTATTTTTTGACCTTCTAATTGAATTCATTCACTGACCTGTCTGTATTTCCTTCCCCAGAATTACTTATTCTTTGTAATCGAATACCTGAGCGGAGGAGAGCTGAGGAAGATGATAACCAACAAACAAACAGTTTCCATCACCAACATCAGACACATGGCAGTGGAGCTGCTTTGCGGTTTGCAGTTCCTACATTCCAAAGGAGTCGTGCACAGGTAAGTATCTTTATCAAACTGCAATAACGCTTGCCCCTTCACCCTTCTCCATCCAATGATTGTGGGTGCCCTTCTGCTGCCCGTTCTCAGTGAATGGTTGAGCGCAGATTGAATCACTTTTTAATGTTTCACTTGCATAGTAAAAAAAAAGTGTCAATTTGGCCAGATTTGATTGGATTTTCCACCAGGACTGATTGATCAGTTCTGAAGAAAATAATTGTTTATTGATCATATAGTAGAAGTCCAATCAGAACCTGTATATAACAAGCAATTATCAACCAACCAGATTAGAATTAAATTAAAGAGAACCTGTATACAAGGGAAAATTTCATTTCAAAATGGCATTTTCCAGTCTCAGCTGACACTGGAGGAAGCCTCTGACTCCCTAAAGCAGTGCTAGATCCATGACTGGCAAATTCCTGTGTGACCCTGAGGCGGTGTGGTCTGCCCTGGAGGTGTTGTACAATGACATCCTTCAGGAAGGTTCAACTGGGTCAGGTTTAATTAATGATGATGACAGGTTTTCTTTAACCAGTTAAGCCCCGGACCAATATGCAGCCTAAAGACCCAAGGTGTTTTTACAGTTCGGGACTGCGTCGCTTTAACAGACAATTGCGCGGTCGTGCGACGTGGCTCCCAAACAAAATTGGCGTCCTTTTTCCCCCCACAAATAGAGCTTTCTTTTGGTGGTATTTGATCACATCTGCGGTTTTTAGTTTTTGCGCTATAAACAAAAATAGAGCGACAATTTTGAAAAAAATGCAATATTTTTAACTTTTTGCTGTAATAAATATCCCCCAAAAACATATATAAAAACATTTTTTTTCCTCAGTTTAGGCCGATACGTATTCTTCTACCTATTTTTAGTAAAAAAAATCGCAATAAGCGTTTATCGATTGGTTTGCGCAAAATTTATAGTGTTTACAAAATAGGGGATAGTTTTATTGCATTTTTATTAATTTTTTTTTTTTTTACTACTAATGGCGGCGATCAGCAATTTTTTTCGTGACTGCGACATTATGGCGGACACTTCGGACAATTTTGACACATTTTTGGGACCATTGTCATTTTCACAGCAAAAAATGCATTTAAATTGCATTCTTTATTGTGAAAATGACAGTTGCAGTTCCCGATCGGACCCCCCACCCGCTAATAGGCGAGGACGTACGTGTACGCCCATGTGCCTGTACGTGCCATATTGTGGACGTATATGTACATGCGGGGGTCGGGAACTGGTTAAGGTGCTTCTAAGTGATGCTCCTGTTTTCCAGCCTTATTTGTTGCTCTGATCCTAATCTCTCTGATTTTCTTACAGGTCCATGAATCTAAATCATATGACAGAATGGCAGATTATTTCTCTCTGGGAATAATTCTCTTTGAAGTGGCCTTCAAATATCACCCATTCTACGTTGGCGAGGACAATGACAAGGTGAAGAAATCCATACTCCAGGATGAGCCATGTTATCCAGAAGAGGCCAACCCTAATCTCCTGGACTTACTGGCAAAGGTAAGTAGTGACATAGTTCCAGTGGGACAAGAAAAGTAGACATTTAGGCCAAGCCAATGAGTCAGTGTTCTTTGCAGTTTACTCTTCACTTGCATGAGTACTCTGAGCGCAGTGGAGCCCCATTCATCCTAATTATTGTAAAAAAAAAAAAGAGCTAGGAGGTGGAGGAAACCTGTCACATGACCTTGAAATGTCATGTGACAATACTCCCCTCCTATGAACAAGAATTCTTGGCAGCATTATGCAAAGAACACACCGCAGACTCCACATAGCAGTCAGCATTTTATTAATAGGATGTAAATTGCCAGCAATGTGTAGAGTATTTGCTGCGATGTGCGGAGAATGGACACCACAGATCTTTAGAAATAGACCTCTTAGCAGTTTTATGCCATTACAATTGTAGGGGAAACCTCATGGGTTTCAGTAACATTTTGACTGTTGAAGCCAGATTGAAAAATAGATTCTCTAATTGGCTAGGACAGTGAATACAATTTATATGGTCTGAAGTGGGTGGGACCTTATCTATCTAAAGTTTCTTTGAAGTCAAATCTTGATTAACCACTTAAGCCCCGGACCTTTAGGCAGCTAAATGCCCAGGCCAGGTTTTGCGATTCGGCACTGCGTCGCTTTAACAATTGCGCGGTCGTGCGACGTGGCTCCCAAACAAAATTGGCGTCCTTTTTTCCCCACAAATAGAGCTTTCTTTTGGTGGTATTTGATCACCTGCGGTTTTTATTTTTTGCGCTATAAACAAAAATAAAGCGACAATTTTGATAAAAATGCAATATTTTTTACTTTTTGCTATAATAAATATCCCCCAAAAACATATGCGTTTACAAAAATAGGGGATAGTTTTATTGCATTTTTTTTTTTTTTTTTTTTTTACTACTAATGGTGGCGATCAGCGATTTTTTTCGTGACTGCGACATTATGGCGGACACTTCGGAAAATTTTGACATTTTTGGGACCATTGTCATTTTCACAGCAAAAAATGCATTTAAATTGCATTGTTTATTTTGAAAATGACAGTTTGGGAGTTAAACACAGGGGGCGCTGAAGGAGTTATGCTTCTCCTAGTGTGTTTACAACTGATGGGGGGTGTGGCTGTAGGTCTGACGTCATCGATTGTGTCTCCCTATAAAAGGGATGACACGATCGATGCAGCCGCCACAGTGAAGCACGGGGAAGCCGTGTTTACATACGGCTCTCCCCGTTCTTCAGCTCCGGGGAGCGTTCGCGAGTGGGCGGCTAGAAACGGATAGCCGCGCCCTCATCCCGGATCGCTCCCACGGAAGAACCGACCGCCGCATGTAGCGGGGGGTCCCCGATGGGACCCCCGACCCGCGGAAAGGCAGGGACGTACATGTACGCCCATATGCCTATACGTGCCATTCTGTGGACGTACATATACATGCGGCGGTCATTAAGCGGTTAAAATGCGGAATAGTTGCTTGTGACTTCCCGTGTCCGTTTGAGGAAAAGGATGAGATAGCAATCTTCATAGCTGGAGGTGTAAATGAACACAATATGACTTCTAACAACATTTGCATCAACTATATCTGCTTAATCAGAAATAAATGTTTGATAAATAAAATGGCTATTCCATTTACCAGATCACTGTCATCTTATGTTTCTCTATTTTCTTTCCCCCCACTGCTCCTGCGCAAAGACCCGAAGACCCGCAAAAAGGATGTTGCCAACATAAAAGACCACCCATTCTTCAATGGAATAAATTGGGAAGAGCTCCAAGTGAAGAAGCCTCCTCCCCCATTTCATATACATAAGAAGGTAAGTAGAAATGAAAGCACTGTGTGTGTGCGGTCCACCCGGCCTGGCACTGTACACACCAAATAAATGATGTTTGTAAGACGGAGTATCATTGTGCTTGACAAGAAACCATCAAGACCAAAACTTATACAAGGATATGAATATTCTGTCTTCATTTATTACAACTGTGCAGCTTTTTTATTCAAATCTTAGTTTATTTGGAGCAGCTTGAATCTGACTCATCAGATTGAAGGTTTGGGGGAAAGAGTTACATATCACTTAGCTATGGGGCTCTCACTGCTGTTATGTACTCAGGAGCTGGGAGACAGCGTGTGAAACTGTGATCCTGAGAGGATAGCAACAGGCAGACCTCATATGAGCTCTCAGCCCAACTCTCAATCTGAAGACTCAGGAGGAGTGAGTAAAGTGAAATAAGGGGACAGATATAAACCCTTTAGAAGTAAGGTTGCACAATTCTAATAGTGAAAATTCATATCCTTGTTAATGCACAATGGTGACTAGTATCGGACATCTCACAATCATATGGACTTGGATGACCCATACAGGGGGAAATGCCCCCCTGAGGTCATAGAGGCATTTCTTTGAATTATTAGTCAATCTAACTGTTCTCTCTTTCTTTTTCAGAATCCCGAAACCATACAAAAAAATTAAATGGAGCTGGAAGAAATCACAGACCAAACAAAGTCTGTTAAAGCCAAGGATCAGGAAAAGTTTGTCGGCTTTTCTTTTGTCAGCGACAAATGGAGAACCTTGTAGAAAGGAAATGAAAGACCTCATAAACCAAGAAGATATTTTATCTAAGGAACATGGCAACCAGGAACAGATCCACTGCTGAATCAGAGCTGATCAGGATGGACATTAGCTTTTAACTTCAATGCCTGTTCAGTTTTTTAAGGGGGGGGGTGAGAGAAGAAGGGGGTGCTTTGTCCTGGGAGAGTATTGAGAGAAGGGGCACTTTGTCCTGGGTGAGTGGTGAGATGAGAGAGAGGGATGGAGAAGAAGAGACCTGGAGAGAGAGAGAGAGAGAGAGAGAGAGAGAGAGAGAGAGAGAGAGAGAGAGAGAGAGAGAGAAAGAGAGAGAGAGAGAGAGAGAGGGAGAAAGAGAGAGGGCGGAGGGGAGGGGGGGGAGAGGGGGGGAGGGAGAGAGAGGGGGGAGAGAGGGGGAGGGAGGAGAGAGGGGGGGAGAGGGAGGGGGAGAGAGGGGGGGGAGGGGGAGAGAGGGGGGAGGGGGAGAGAGGGGGGGGAGGGGGAGGGAGGAGAGAGGGGACTGGCCTGGCCCTAAATGAATGTGCTATTAAAAATGCCAGTTGGTACAAAGGATATTGCCAGATGCCCTGTATGAGTATATCCAAATGAGAATATAATCTCAAATCAGGTACTTCGATAAATAAGGCTATGAATCATATATATGGCACATAGCGCAGGAGAGGTAAGCACAAGCAGGCGGATAGACAGCTTAACATATAGATAGAGATTCAATCACAGACAGCTTAGGGCACAGATGCAAGCAATGCTGTATCTTGGCCTAGGCCAACAAGGCCCAGGCCTAGGGCAGCACTTTGCAGGGGGGCCGGAGATTTCAAAACCATTTCACACCGGAAAAGGAAGGAGATCTTTAGGCTGAAGATGTACGCACAGATGGACAGAGCATGTGATTCTCTTATCCTCAAAATCGGGAGGACCGAGATTTTTTTGACCAAAGGCAAGATGAACTCCGAATTGCAGATAAGTTTTGCTACATGCCCAGGTAAAAACAGGACTAGCATATTTACTGACACACACTGGACAACATACAATGACTGGCATGCACTGACCTACACTAACAGAGGACGTCCAGATGTACATAAACTGACCGCTCCATGCTTTAGATAGATGCACACAGACAGACAACCACATTAGGAGAGAGTAGATCGCACACACAGATTATAGGACGAGGCCTACTACAAACATACATCCAACATTAGAAAAAGGATGACTAGCATCCAGTAGGGTAGATAGTGTAGTTAGTGTAGGCCCTGCCCTAGAAGAGTCTACCTTGCCGTGGTGGGCAGGCTTGGAATCTCTTGGTCAAAAGTGTGTCAGCGAATGGGAGAGAGGATCACTAGATCTTCACTTCTGGCCAATTGATTTTATCAAAGGACTCTTGGTTTTAACTGAGTATATATAGTTGGAAAAGGAAAAAATGTGTATAACTCCATAATTATACTTTCATGAACACACAATAAAAATGGGAGAGAGATTTCATCCAGATTTTATTTAACCACTTGCTTACTGGGCACATATACCCCCCTCCTGCCCAGGTGAAATTTTAGCTTCCGGCACTGCGTCGCTTTAACTGACAATTGCGCAGTCATGCGACGTGGTTGCCAAACAAAATTGGCGTCCTTTTTTTCCCCACAAATAGAGCTTTCTTTTGGTGGTATTTGATCACCTCTGCGGTTTTTATTTTTTGCGCTATAAACCAAAAAAGCAAAAATTTTGAAAAAAATATCAAATTTTTTTTTCTTGTTGCTATAATAAATAGCCCAATTTAAAAAAAAATCTCAGTTTAGGTCGATACGTATTTTTCTACATATTTTTGGTAAAAAAAAAAATAATAAAAAAAAAACGCAATAAGCGCTTACAAAATATGGGACAGAATTATTATTATTTTTTTTTTTACTAGTAATGGCGGCGATCTGCGATTTTTTATTGGGACTGCGACCTTATGGCGGATACATCGGACACTTTTGACACATTTTTGGCGCCATTCACATTTATACAGCGATCAGTGCTATAAATATGCACTAATTACTGTATAAATGTGACTGGCATTGAATGGGTTAACACTATGGGGCGAGGAAGGGGTTAAAGGTGGTTAAAGTCACATTAAAAGATAAAAAGGCCACTTATGATTACAGATAATTCATATATATGATACAGACGCATGATTATAGTATAACTGCATCCAAAAACTGATGCAAAGTGCCTATCTGTAAAAAAAAAAAAAAAATTGGTATATATATATATCTATATATATATATATATATATATATATATATATATATATATATATATATATATATATATATATATATATATATATCTCCCCTCCTCGATCCCCTTTCGATTCCAGAGAGCATCCAACTGTGAGTACACCAACACTACACTGACACCAGGACTAAGGTGACCACATTTCCATACAGCCATTCAGGGACAACCCCCCCCCCCCCAGCAAGCAGCGGTCGGTGACATCACAAGGAGGCAGTGCCGCCATATGACGTGGCCGAGAGGCCCCGCACCTTACCTATTTAAGCATTTGTTTCATGTATGGAAGCCCAACATTGCAGCTGCAGGCAGCCACTTAGATTCACAGAGTGTAATTGTTCTTGCGATGTTGGGCTAAGATACATGAAACAAATGCTGTTTATATCTAAGGCACTAAAGTTGTATATAAAACCCTGTACACCACAAAAGAAATACAAATGACACAAGGGATCTGGGGTAAAAACTGCACATACACTGACCTACCCGACTACTACACTGACCTACTGTACCTGATCCCTACACTGACCTACCTGACCACTACACTGACCTTCCTAATCCCTACACTGACCCAATTGATTGCTGCATTGAAATACCTGACCACTACACTAACCTGATTCCTACACTGACCTACCTGATCATTACACTGACCTACCCGATTCCTACCCCGTCCATTGGGGGAGCATGTCAGATCCTCAGCTCTAAGGGACTAATGCTGGGACCTGTAGTCCTTCATTAGGAGGATGAGGTCAGTGGCAGACTGGCAGTGCTGGGGGCATGGGTTAAGTGGCAGTGCTTGGGAAAAGATGGGATCACTAACTCTCACTTGCTGTCACCTGTTAGTGTCCACTTGGGAGGGGAGAGGGGCTTGGTGAGAGAAGGGGTGCAAGAGAGAGAGAGAGAGAAGGGGTGGGAGAGAGAGAGAGAAGGGGTGGGAGAGAGAGAGAGAAGGGGTGGGAGAGAGAGAGAAGGGGTGGGAGAGAGAGAGAGAGAGCAATCAATGCAATGCAATCAAAAAAAGGAGAGAGCCACATCTGGCTAAGAATAAGCAGCTCCATCCTCACCTCCCAGTCCGACATCTACCTGTGTGCAGCATACATTGCCCCAGCAGAGTCTCCATACTTCAGGCCAGACACCTATGAGATCCTAAAAAATGAGGTCATCCACTTCCAATCCCTGGGACAAGTGCTCATCTGCGGAGACCTCAATGCCAGGACAGGAAGGGAAAAGGACTATACAAGTTCTGATGGCAACACATACATACTGGGCCATGCAAATTACGACCAGGAGTCCATACAGAATCAAAGAAACAGCTATGACAGTACAACCAACAAAAACGGAAGAAAATTGCTGAATGTGTGTCGCAGTCTGGGCCTCTACATCCTCAACGGCCATACCAAGGGAGACTCTCTAGGAAGGTACACATTCAGCTCCCATGTAGGCAGCAGTGTGGTAGACTATGCCATTACAGATATGAACCCCACACTCATTAATGGTTTTACAGTCACCCCACAAACACACCTATCAGACCACAACCAACTACTGCTATACATCAAATCTTCTAGCAAACATCACCAAAACTCCACCGGGCGTCTCTCCGTAACCTGCCACCATCATTTAAATGGTCCAAACAGTCTACCACAAAATACAGAGGTAACCGACAGACCCGACATTAAAAAACAGCTTGAAAACTTCCAAAACCCCACCTATGAGATAAGCCCACCAGGTGTGAACCAGGCAGCAAAGGACTTCCATAAAATACTACACACCATTGCAGAAACAGCCCAGCTGAGAAAAACCAACTACAAGAAACCATCCAACAAACAATCCAATAAATGGTTCGACAAAGAATGCAAAGCATTAAGGAACACCTTACGGACCGTCTCCAGTAACAAACACAGAGACCCTGACAACGCTGACCTAAGGATAGCCCATAGCACCCTACAGAAAAAGTACAAACAAACCCTTAAAAAGAAAAAGCAAGACCTCATCTCAAAAAACCTGCAAAAGCTGGAAGAGGCACTTCAGGAAAATTCTTTCTGGGAAACATGGAAGAATATTGGCTCAGCACCCAGGAAAAACAACCTCCACATCCAAAATGGCGACATCTGGCTCAACTACTTTAAGGACCTCTGCAAAAATATTCCAGAGGAGGCCCTAACTGTAGAACAAAAAGACATCATCAAAAGACTAAATGACATGGAGGAAAAAATTAAGGACTTCCAGAACCCCCTAGATGTACCGATTACACCACAAGAAATTGGGGAGAAAATCCAAAACCTTCAAACCAAAAAATCCAGTGGGATGGATGGAATCCTGCCAGAGATGATTAAACACGGCTCCCCAGAGGTACACGCTGCAATGTGTAAACTGTTCAATCTGGTCCTGAGTGCTGGTTACTACCCTACAGTATGGAACCAAGGCCTCATAACACCCATCCATAAGAGTGGAGACCAGTATGATCCATCCAACTACAGGGGGATATGTGTCAGCAGCACACTAGGGAAACTATTCAACAGTATCCTCAACAAACGGATCCTCAACTTCCTGACACAACACAATGTCCTCAGCAGAAGTCAGGCGGGGTTCATGCCTAACCATCGCACTACAGACCACATCTACACCCTGCACAGCCTCATCAAGAACCATGTCCACCACACAAAACATGGGAAGATATTTGCCTGCTTTGTGGACTTTAAGAAGGCATTTGATTCAGTGTGGCACCCAGGCCTGTTCCTCAAACTATTGGAGAGCGGAATAGGAGGGAAAACATACGACGTCATCAAGAGTTCATACACTGAGAACAGCTGCAGCGTAAAGGTGAATGGGAAAAGAACTGAACACTTCCGACAGGCCCGAGGGGTCAGACAGGGCTGCAGCCTAAGTCCAACCCTCTTTAACATCTACATCAATGAACTGGCGGCCGCTCTAGAATCCTCCCCAGCACCAGGACTGACTCTACATGACACCGAGGTGAAGTTCCTATTGTATGCAGATGACCTCCTACTTCTGTCACAGAGAAAGGCCTACAACACAGCCTGGAAGTTCTGGAGAAATACAGCGCCACATGGGCACTACCAATCAACTCCAGCAAAACAAAAACCATGGTGTTCCAAAAGAAAAATACAAATCAAACAAAGAGCCCTTCCTTCACAATAAACAACCGCACTGTGGATGAAACTAACAGCTACACATACCTCGGCCTAGACATTACCCAATCAGGAAGTTTCAAGCCAGCCATAGAGGCACTAAAAGACAAGGCATGCAGAGCCTACTATGCCATCAGGAGACGGCTGTACCACCTAAAACCACCCGTGAGAGTCTGGCTCAGAATATTTGATAGCGTCATCGCCCCAATTCTTCTTTATGGCAGTGAAGTTTGGGGTCCTGTCACCTACCCAGACCAATCCAAATGGGACCCCAGCCCAACAGAAATATTCCATCTGGAATTTTGCAAGCACCTCCTCCAAGTCCATCGGAGCACCTCCAACAGTGCTTGCCGGTCCGAGTTGGGCAGATTTCCCTTACTCCTCGCAGTACAGAAGAGGGCGCTATCATACTGGGACCACCTACAAAACAGCAGTCCCAACTCCTACCACCATCAAGCCTTACTGGACAGCAAGAACCAGTCCAAGCCGTGTGGCCTGCAACAACTCATCAACACCTTGTCTCCCCAAAACTCTCAACAATGCGGCCTGACAAAATCTCAAATAAAAATCATTACTTATAACTCCAAAGAAAAACATGTTGGAGAATGGAGACACGAAATAAAAAACTCCAAAAAACTAACAATTTACCAGTCACTGCAGAGAGAATACAAGCTGGCCCCGTACCTGGAGGTGCTACAAGACCCCAAAGAAAGACAGACAATGAGCCTGTACAGACTGAGTGCCCACAGCCTGGAAATGGAATTAGGGCGGCACAGACAGACCTACAAGCCCAGGGAGAGGAGACTGTGCCAGCAATGTAACCAGGGGGTCCCGGAGGATGAGGAACACTTCCTGTTACATTGCCCCAAGTACTCATCAGTGAGGGACACTCACTTCAAGAGACTCTCCGCTCTCATCCCGGACTTCAATTCTACAGAAGAGAAGAGGAAACTCCAAATTCTACTGGGAGAAGAGGAGCCAATGGCAAAGATAGCTGCCCAATATGTGACCGCGTGTCACAGACTGAGAGGGACATGAGAGACATTCCCCTTTATATTACCCCCCTTCCCCTTTATATTACCCCCTTCCCCTTTTCCTTGCTTTGGCAATGCTAACATGTATTTGGTCCTGCCAATAAAGCTTATTTGAATTGAATTGAGAGAGAGAGAGAGAGAGAGAAGGGGCGAGAGAGAGAGAGAGAGAGAGAGAGAGGGGGCGGGGGAGAGAGAGAGAGAGAGAGAAGGGGCGAGAGAGAGAGAGAAGGGGCGGGAGAGAGAGAGAGAGAGAGAAGGGGCGAGAGAGAGAGAAGGGGCGAGAGAGAGAGAGAGAGAGAGAGAAGGGGCGAGAGAGAGAGAGAAGGGGTGAGAGAGAGAGAGAGAGAGAGGAGGGGTGAGAGAGAGAGAGAGAGAGAGAGAGAGAGAGAGAGAGAGAGAGAGAGAGGGGAGAGAGAGAGAGAGAGAGAGAAGGGGCGGGAGAGAGAGAGAGAGAGAGAGAAGGGGTGGGAGAGAGAGAGAGAAGGGGTGGGAGAGAGAGAGAGAAGGGGTGGGAGAGAGAGAGAGGGGGGTGGATGAGAGAGAGGGGGATGGATGAGAGAGGGGGTGGATGAGAGAGGGGGGGTGGATGAGAGAGAGGGGGGTAGATGAGAGAAAGAGGGGGATGGGAGAGAGAGAGGGGGGGTGGTGAGTGAAATTGACCCCCTAATCTGGCCTGCAGTCCTTCCTGTACCCCCTGTCCCAGCCCCTGTCTGTGGGTAGGTGTGTGTGATGCACCTACCTCCAGACCATCCTTGTCCTCTGTCCTCTCTGTCAGCCTATGTTTCTTCTTGCTGACAGGCACAGCTGGAGCAGACGTTGGGGGAAGGTGTGCAGGCTCAGGTCAGGTCTTCTCTCACTCCCTCTCGCGCTGTTCCTTCCAGTCAGCCTCCTGCTTCTCCCCGGGGCCCCCACTCTCTGTTCTTCTCAGATGCTGCTGCTGCTCTCCTTCTCAGATCAGAAGCTGTGTCCCTCTCTGGTATGTCAAGGGGCAGCCTCGGAGCTCAGCTGCTTTAGGTCCTAGGAGACAGACAGAGCAGAAGCGCGGAGGTCGGAGGAGGAAGTGAAATCCTCCCGCGCTTTCAGTTCTAAACACAGAGTGGGTGCACTGCAGCCGTGATGTCACTGGTTGCTACACGCCAAGCGGCTCTAGTCTAGCAACCAGTGAGCAGAATGAAAGTCAGGTGGAGGTGGTTCTGCAATCTGCATGCCGGAGACAGCGCTACCGTGGCTCAGACTCTGCCACTGAAATTATCATGACTTTACCCAGTGCTTCATTCCGGGACACTGTATTGTCCCGCAATGAAGGCATCCCGGAACAGGGACACAGATGCCAATTAAGGGACAGTCCCGGGCAATCTGGGACACGTGGGCACCCTAACCAGGACACATAGGCACATATTTCACCCCCTGATCACCCCTCCAGTTAAACCCTTCACTCCCTGTCACAGCATTACCAAGGTACAGTGGTCAGATTTTTTTTGAATATGCTGCTAGTTAGTGTCAGTTAGCGGCAGCCATGGGCGTAGGAACGGGGGGGGGGGACGCATCCCCCCCAGGAAATAATGCGGGGGGGACAGGTATGATAAAATCCCCCCCAGGTTAGGAGGACTTGGAGCCCTCCTGATCAGAGGCGTACTAACTTAGAGACGGACCGCACCAGGTGCCACACATTGAAGGGGTGTCAGGCGTTCCCCCATCCTCCCCTGTATGAAACAGTGAGAGCAGGCTTGGTAGTGCAGCGGCGATGTGATATGCTGAGAGCGCAAAGAGAGCTCAGGCAGACTGACACACTACTGTGCACCTCACTCTCTGTTAAATTCTAACAGCTCACTGTACAGCTCCCCCCCTCTACAGGAATGGAAGAGTCTGCATCAGCTCTGCCTCCTCCCTCCCCTCTGTGTCCTCCATGCTCCGTGCAGCCCGTGCTCAGCTGTGTCTGAAAGGAACGTGTGGGCGGGAACACTTAAACAAGTAGCCGACAGCTAAAGAGCCACCGACTGAACTAGAGTGAGACATGATCATCCTGGGAACATAAAGTGAGTTATCAGCACTGTAACTGTGTCCAGACTCTGCCCTCTCTCTCCCCCAAATCCTTCACTCCCCCCTCTTCCCTCTGTTGTTCTTTAGCAGAGCCTGTCATTAACTCTATGCTGATAGGCGGCCACATCATGTTCCAGGCTTTTCACTAGCATGATCATAGACATTGCATGTGATTCGCACCGCATTTCTGTGCATATCACATGCGATGTCTGTGCGATGCGAATTCAGACATACAAACTGTATGGCTGAAATCACATTTGCACCAAAACCTTTTTTTGGTCTGCGCTGGAATCGGATTGGATGGGTGTTTATACCTATGCAATCCGATTCCTGCACCATTTCACAGTTCTCATTGTGATCTGCCAACCGATCTGGGGGTGTCATTAATTTATATTGACAACCGTAGCAGTTTGCAAAGGACAGCGTGAATGGCCGACAAGCAACATGCAATGCAGGAATCGCATCGCATATATATGAACCAGCACTCAAGTGGGATCACACTGATGCACTGCGGTTCAGTTGCAGTGCCGGTGTATACACAGTTTTCCTGCATTTACTTCAATTTTCACTACAGTCCCACAGACTTCTATTGGGTTACACATTTTTGCAACATTTTCTGAAAGCGCACTAAATGTTCTCTTTACTGCGTCTTTGGTGAGCTTTCAGAAAACACAGTAAAATTACACAAGCTAATAGAAGTCTGTGGCACTGCAGCTAAAAATGGGGATAAAATGCAGAAAAACTGTGTATACCCCAACACTGCAACAAACTCCAGGACACACATGTGAACCCAAATATTTCAGGGTAATGTGTAATGTAAAGGGGTCCAGAGGTGCAGAGTGCTGTGTAATGTAAAGGGGTCCAGAGGTGCAGGGTGCTGTGTAATGTAAAGGGGCCCAGATGGTTTAGTAATGTAAAGGACTCCAGAGTTGCAGAGTGCTGTGTAATATAAATGGGTCCAGGAGGTGCAGGGTGCTGTGTAATGTAAGGGGGTCCAGAAGGTGCAGGGTGCTGTGTAATGTAAGGGGGTCCAGAGGTGCAGGGTGCTGTGTAATGTAAGGGGGTCCAGGGTGCTGTGTAATGTAAAGGGGTGCAGAGTGCTGTGTAATGTAAAGGGGTCCAGAGGTGCAGGGTGCTGTGTAATGTAAGGGGGTCCAGGAGGTGCAGGGTGCTGTGTAATGTAAGGGGGTCCAGAAGGTGCAGGGTGCTGTGTAATGTAAGGGGGTCCAGAGGTGCAGGGTGCTGTGTAATGTAAGGGGGTCCAGGAGGTGCAGGGTGCTGTGTAATGTAAAGGGGTGCAGGGTGCTGTGTAATGTAAAGGGGTCCAGAGGTGCAGGGTGCTGTGTAATGTAAGGGGGTCCAGGAGGTGCAGGGTGCTGTGTAATGTAAAGGGGTGCAGAGTGCTGTGTAATGTAAAGGGGTCCAGAGGTGCAGGGTGCTGTGTAATGTAAAGGGGTGCAGGGTGCTGTGTAATGTAAAGGGGTCCAGAGGTGCAGGGTGCTGTGTAATGTAAAGGGGTGCAGGGTGCTGTGTAATGTAAAGGACTCCAGAGGTGCAGGGTGCTGTGTAATGTAAAGGGGTCCAGAGGTGCAGGGTGCTGTGTAATGGAAAGGGGTCCAGGAGGTGCAGGGGGTTTTGTAATGGAAAGGACTCCAGAGTTGCAGGGTGCTGTGTAATATAAATGGGTCCAGGAGGTGCAGGGTGCTGTGTAATGTAAGGGGGTCCAGAAGGTGCAGGGTGCTGTGTAATGTAAGGGGGTCCAGAAGGTGCAGGGTGCTGTGTAATGTAAGGGGGTCCAGAGGTGCAGGGTGCTGTGTAATGTAAGGGGGTCCAGAAGGTGCAGGGTGCTGTGTAATGTAAGGGGGTCCAGAGGTGCAGGGTGCTGTGTAATGTAAGGGGGTCCAGAAGGTGCAGGGTGCTGTGTAATGTAAGGGGGTCCAGGAGGTGCAGGGTGCTGTGTAATGTAAAGGGGTGCAGAGTGCTGTGTAATGTAAAGGGGTCCAGAGGTGCAGGGTGCTGTGTAATGTAAAGGGGTCCAGAGGTGCAGGGTGCTGTGTAATGTAAAGGGGTCCAGAGGTGCAGGGTGCTGTGTAATGGAAAGGGGTCCAGGAGGTGCAGGGGGTTTTGTAATGGAAAGGGGTCCAGAGGTGCTGGGTGCTGTCTAATGTAAAGGGGTCCAGAGGGTTTAGTAATGTAAATGGGTCCAGAGGGTTTAATAATGTATAGGGGTCCAAAGGTGCAGGGGCTGTGTAATGTAAAGGGGTCCAGTTGTGGAGAGGGGTTACACAGTAGTGACAGAGAGACTGAAGGGTGCAGAGGTATGAAGGGGGCACAGTGGGGTGTTTTTACATTTTAAAGTTGGGGGGAGTGCCAGATATAGGAGTCGCCCCGGTTGCCAAATGCTCTAGGTACGCTCCTGCTGCTGATTACGCTGAAAAATGTTGGCGCATTCAGCTTCCGAACACCTACTTCAAAATAACATACACGTTATAAACAACTCCCAGTTTACTGAATAAGAATATACCTGGCGAGTAAAAATGCTGTCCCCCCCCAGATTTGTAAGGGTTCCTACACCCATGTGTGCATGTAGTAGTGTGGGCGCACAACCTGGGCGCTTGCCCGTGGGTCCGGCTGACTCAATGTTCGCCGGCCACCCACAATCACAGTAAAGAAAGGCAAAACGGGGATCTGCCTTTGTAAACAAGAGGACAATACTCGGATCTGCTGTTCCTAGTGATCAGGAACAGCGATCTCTGTGTTGTCCCAGTAAGCCCATCCTCCCCACACAGTTAGAACACACCCAGGGAACACAGTTAACCCCTCAATCGCCCCCTAGTGCTAACCCCTTCCCTGCCAGTGTAATTTTTACATTGATCAGTGCATTTTTTTATAGCACTGATTAATGTAATAATGTCACTAGTCCCCAAAAAGTGTAATTTGGGGTCAGATTTGTCCGCTGCAATGTCGCAGTCCCGCTAAAAATCACAGATCACCGCCATTAAATAAAAGTCCATAAATCTATCTCATAGTTTGTAGACGCTATAACATTTGCGCAGACCAATCAATATACACTTATTGCGATTTTTTTGACCAAAAATATGTAGAAAAATACATATTGGCCTAAACTGATGAATAAATATTTTTTTTTATATTTTTTGGGATACGAATTATAGCAGAAAGTAAAACATTTTTTTTTTCAAAATTGTCATTTCTTTTTTTATTATAGCGCAAAAAATAAAAACTGCAGAGGTGATCAACTACCACTAAAAGAAAGCTCTATTTTTAGGGGGGGGGGGGAGACACATACATTATGTTTGGGTATAGCATCGCACAACCACGCAATTTTCAGTTGAAGTGATACAGTGCCGTATTGCAAAAAATGGCCTGGTCATTAAGGGGGGAAATCTTTCAGGGGCTGATGTGGTTAATTTGTTAGTCATAGATGTAAACTCCATCTACATCTAATACTAGTCCATCTAACACACCCCCCTCCACTGATTGGGAATGGTGCAGTCCAATGGTAATCTTTGGTAATCTACAATATAATAAAATTATGTTTTTTGAGGCTTTAGTTATGCTTTAACCCTCTCACTGCAGAGGGGACCCCACTGCATGGGGAATGTCCCCCCCCCTGAAGTTTAGCTTTAAAGTAGAAATCCAAGCGACCGCCTAACTAGTCTTAAAAATGTCCCCTCCCCCAAAGCCTAAGCCCACTAACCTCTAAAAAAGATTTATATACTTACCTATGATCAACCCTCTCCATCCAGTCATGTGATCCCCTATGATGTCATCCAATGCCAGCTGCAGGGGAGAGGAGAGAGCGCCTAACAATGGCTGGTAAAGCCTGGAGGGGTGACCTCACCCATAGGCTTTCTCAGGCCCATCCATTGTCATTGCTCCCTCCTCTCTCCTGCAGCCACCGCTGGCTGACATAGGGAGTCAGATCACATGACTGAACTGGGGTGGGCTGAAAATAGGCAAGTTTATACAACATTCTTACAGGGGTTAGTCAGCACAGGTGCTAGGAGGGGAACGGGAGCATTTTTGGGACTAGTTGGGGTTTGCCTGAAATTCTACTGTAATGCAAAGTGTCTGAGTGTGCCCGTCAGTGCAGCAACCAGTCACCATCAGTTTTGTCCAGGTCTGATTTCTGCAGAGTGATGACACCCAAGAATCAGCCTGCTGTGATGAATAGGGCTGATGAAGGCTCATTTTTATGTCTATAGGACATTTATGGAGGTTGATAATTTTTGGACAAATGTCAGAAAGGGGGAAAAATCAATGTAATTACAGAGAGAATATGATGAATGTCTAGTAATGATGTTACAGCTAGAGCACATGGAAAAGATGATGTACTAACCATGCCTTTTTTTTACAGGTTGTGGCTGCCACCCACCATGCCAGTAACCAACTGGTGGCAGTGAAGATGGTCAGCAAAAAGCTTCTAATTAAGGACGACCCGGCTTCCGTCCTGATCGAGAGGAAGGTCCTGGAGATGGTTGAGTGCAGCATTTACTGTACTCACCTCTATGGCGCCTTTCAGACAGACGTAAGTGTATTTTCTGGAAAATATAATATATAGTAGCAAAAACATTGCTTCATGACATCTGCATGTCGGCTTTGGAAGCTGAACTCCAGACAGGCAGGGAAGTTACAGATGTGACACATGTATAGTATATCTCACCTGTCAAATGATTGTCTTGTGATCAAGGTAACCCTGCCAGACAACATTGCCAGGTCCGGGACCTCACTGGTAGTCACATAATAAAGGCAGATCACCTGCCCTGCCCCCTACACTGATAACTGTCACGCTGTATTAGGCAATGCTATACAATGCAAACTGGCCTGGAGTTCACATAGAATTGCATAAGTCGGGGGGGCGTGGCTGGATGAGAATGGTGCTGGACGTTCTTTAGATGAGCTCCGTATGACCTGATAGGATCGGTAGCCATCTAACGCCTGCTTTATCGTTACAGTGCCCTAAATACCCCATCCTGTGCCCGGGACTCCACCTGTAAGGCACGGTACTCTTTTTGAGTGTCCAGGGGGTCTACATACCTTGCGGTGTGAACCGGGGCCTACTCCTGTACTGGGGCTCCGCGGCCATCTTGGGGCCTTGATCGCCGAGGACGACACCGCGATCGAGTAGTGCGGGGACGGCGGACAGCTCGGTCGCCGAATCACTCCCGCCTGTGACGCACCGCTCTGTGAGGGATACCCAGAGCAATCCCCCGACCGGAGATCTGAGGAGGCGCCTGCTTTCGTCACCGGAAGCCCTCTGACGCAGTTTATGATACAACTGCCGGAGTGTCATCGCCATCTTGTGGCCTGCAAGTATATTACCACAGATTTCATATAAAATACAACTGCAAATGTGACAACACCATCTTATGGCCTGCAAGTTTATTACCGCAGATATTACCGCAGATATTATATTCCGAATACATGAAGGGGAAACAAGGCAAAAAAAATAATAAGAATTCAGTCATCGACAAGTCTTTTTATGATATGGACACTCCTTCTCATGTGAACACACTGGCACTAGTTGGAGATTCTGTCTCTGGCATACAAACATCGTCTCAATTGCTGTTAAACTCATCACCTCTTTCCTTGGACTCTGCTGCACATACTGCATTATATTCTTCTGTGGCTAGAGAAGGAATAATACCTACAATGGCTGACCACTTACCTCCTATTGTGGCCCCCTCTCTGAACCCTTTACATACGGGTGTAAACACTGAACACGCTCATGAAGCTTACTTCAATGTTGCCGATATGTATAACAGAATTTCTGAGATGTTGGACAGGGGTTTGACTCAAACCGCTGAGAAAATCACTAAAGACATTAAAGCTGACGTTCAATGTCTTGGCAACAGGATCGAATCTATAGAACGTAAACTGGATATTAATGCTTCAAGAATTGAGCAAAATACTGACCACCTACAATTCATGCAAGAACAACTTGAGGCTGCTCAGGATAGAATAGATGATTTGGAAAACCGTTCGAGGAGAGATAACTTCAGGGTCAGAGGTCTTCCTGAATCCATAATAGATGTACACTCAGCAATACAGGACATTATAAAAATTCTACTTCCATCTATACCCGTCTCCAAAATGGAACTAGACAGGGCTCATAGGTCATTGGGCCCACTAAGGAAGGATGGTTTACCCAGAGATGTGGTGGTCAAGCCTCATTATTTCTCCACTAAAGAGGACGTTATGAAAAAATCTAGACAACAGGAGAATCTTCTATACCAAGGTGCTAAAATACAAATATTCTCTGGCATCTCACCTTACACCATTCAGAGAAGGAGAGCGATGAAACCATTGTTATCTGCCCTCATGAACAATGACATCAAATATAAGTGGGCCTTTCCATTCGCCTTAAAATTTAATTACAATGGCAGACATCATGTTGTACGTAATTTCCAAGAAGGAGAAAAACTTTTACTGGAACTGAAAATTCTCTCTCTCGGACCAGATATGGACACTACTCCACCTCAACAACTATCTACCAAAAGAAACACACCTACTAGTCCGAATCAGAATCCTTGGAATAAAGTCAAGTACAGAAAAGTTGGCCGTGACTCAGCTACCTGAAGTTTGATTTGAATTATCCCTGGAGAATTTATTCTTTTTTTTTTTTTTTTTTGAAAACTACGGGGAATTAATCTCTAAAAGACTGTCATTATTTATGTGGTTTTTTTTTGGTTCGAATATCTTATTGCTGAAAATGTCACTGAATATTGAATAGACTTACCCAGGACGTATCTCTTATTCTTTACTTCAGATGAATTTTATCCCAGATGCTTTTTAAAAAAAAAAAAAAAAAAAAGAAGACTCCGGGATTGCATATCTAGTTTAATGCCGTTTTTCTTTAGATTTTTCTCCTTTTTTTTTTTTTTTTGGTCATCCTATGATTCAAATGCCTTTTTTCTTGAATTTGTTTTAACCACTTAAGGACCAGCCCATGTACATATACGTCCACAATATGGCACGTACAGGCACATGGGCGTATGGGTACGTCCTCGCCTATTAGCGGGTGGGGGGTCCGATCGGGACCCCCCCCGCTACATGCGGCGGTCGGGTCCGCTCGGGGAGCGATCCGGGACCACGGCGCGGCTATTTGTTTATAGCCGCTCCGTCGCGATCGCTCCCCGGAGCTGAAGAACGAGGAGAGCCGTGTGTAAACACGGCTTCCCCGTCCTTCACTATGGCGGCGCATCGATCGCGTCATTCCCTTTATAGGGAAGACACGATCGATGACGTCATTCCTACAGCCACACCCCCAAACAGTTGTAAACACATACTAGGTGCACCCTAACTCCTACAGCGCCACCTGTGGTTAACTCCCAAACTGCAACTGTCATTTTCACAATAAAGAATGCAATTTAAATGCATTTTTTGCTGTGAAAATGACAATGGTCCCAAAAATGTGTCAAAATTGTCCGAAGTGTCCGCCATAATGTCGCAGTCACGAAAAAAATTGCTGATCGCCGCCATTAGTAGTAAAAAAAAAATAAAAAATAAAAATGCAATAAAACTATCCCCTATTTTGTAAACACTATAAATTTTGCGCAAACCAATCGATAAACGCTTATTGCGATTTTTTTTACTAAAAATAGGTAGAAGAATACGTATCGGCCTAAACTGAGGAAAAAAAATGTTTTTATATATGTTTTTGGGGGATATTTATTACAGCAAAAAGTAAAAAATATTGCTTTTTTTTCAAAATTGTCGCTCTATTTTTGTTTATAGCGCAAAAACTAAAAACCGCAGATGTGATCAAATACCACCAAAAGAAAGCTCTATTTGTGGGGAAAAAAGGACGCCAATTTTGTTTGGGAGCCAGGTCGCACGACCGCGCAATTGTCTGTTAAAGCGACGCAGTCCCGAACTGTAAAAACACCTTGGGTCTTTAGGCTGCATATTGGTCCGGGGCTTAAGTGGTTAAGGTGTAATGTTTAATTTGTCGGCAACTGACGACGGTGAGGTATTGAACCTCAACTTACCTCTTGTGTTGACACTTTGTCAACCCAATGGGTAAGAATGTAGTCCTTTTTTGGGACTATACTAAACTTTCTTGTTTGAATGAGGGAAGGAGAATCATTCTCTTCCCCCATTCTGGGTCACGAATTGACCTTGCACGATCTAATAGTTTATTGTGCTATATGTTTTTTTATTTTTCTCTTTTTATCTCTCCTTTTCATTTCTTTTTCTTTCTTCTTCATACTCTCTTCGTTTCTTCAGCCTGCCTGCCATTGTTCGTATTTGCGAGACTATTGATGATATCTGTACGGTCCCGCATGTTCATAGATGTAGACAAGACTTATGGCTGGATCGAATGATGTATCTAAACCCCTTAGTGTTGTTACTCACAACACTCAGGGGTTGAATTCTCCTGTTAAGAGGCGCAAAGCCTTTCAAGTATACAAGTCTCTCCGTGTAGATGTGGTTTTCCTTCAAGAAACCCACTTTCCTAAACGATACAACCCTTCCTTTATGCATGCCCACTTTCCATTGTTTTACCTAGCTAAAGCAGAAAACAAAACTAAGGGTGTGGCCATTTTGTTTTCTAGGTATTGTAATTTTAACCTGACTAAAGAATTTGGAGATCCGGAAGGTAGGTTTCTATTGTTACAAGGTACCCTTGATGGCAGACTATACACATTTATTTCTTATTATGCTCCTAACAGAGGTCAGAAAATTTTTCTCACAGATGCTTGATACCCTCCGACCATTTATGGAGGGGATCATTCTTATGGGTGGAGACTCTAACCTAGCTTTTGACACGGGATTGGATAAGTCCAAACCTTCTGTCAATGGAATCGTCAGACCGACTAAACTTAGTCTACAAGTAGCACGCATTCTACATCAGTCTAGATTAACTGACATCTGGAGGGAGTTGAACCCCAAAATTAAGGACTATACTCACTACTCTAACCCTCACCACTCTTATTCGCGTATAGATCATATATTAATCTCTAACCATCACGTCCCAGCTGCCATTAAGTCTCATATAGTTGATGTTTCTTGGTCAGATCACTCGATGGTTCTATTGTCACTGAGGAGAGAGGACACTTCTCCTAAAGTGTCTCATTGGACACTAAATAAGTCTATTTTGAAGGACCCTGTCCTAATGAAGGATATTGAGCGATCTCTTCTAGAATACTTTAAGCATAATGATACAGGAGATGTGTCCCCTGAAACTCTGTGGGCTGCCCACAAGGCTTCTATCAGAGGCAAAATTATACAAGTGGCCGCTGGCCTCAAGAAACAAAGAAACATAGACATAAGAAAGCTGGAAAACAACTATCTAGAGCTCCGTAAAAAACATAAATCTGATCCTCTTAACTTTCCTACTCAGGCACTTGATGCAGCTAGATCTGCCCTAAACTTGGTACTTACCACTAAAGCTGGGGAAGATATGAAATGGACTGGAGCTAATTTCTATAAATTTAAAGATAAAATAGGCCCGATGCTAGCTCATAAAATCTCACCTAGATTTCAATCACGGTCTCTCCCTAAAATAAGGATGACTGATGGTTCTCTTACCCTGAATCCTAGGAAGATAATGGAGGCCTTTCATGATTTTTTGTCTAAGCTTTATGCATCCACTGATGATTCTTCTTCAGAGGGAATGGATGATTTTCTGGACAATTTGAATCTACCTCAATTGACTGAAATACATAGAGAAATGATGGAGTCTCCCATATCAGCTGAAGAAGTATTGTTAGTAATTAAAAACCTAAAATTAGATAAAGCCCCGGGCCCTGATGGGTTTTCAAGTGCTTATTATAAAACATATTCGAGCATTTTAACACCCTACATGGTTAAATTTTTCAACCACATGACCGGTGGAGTTCCCATAGACAGGCAACTTAATTTGGCTTATATTTCGGTTATCCCAAAGCCAGAAAAAGACCATAGCCTGGTGGAAAACTATAGACCTATATCTCTCATTAACAACGATCTTAAGATACTCACTAAGATAATGGCCAATAGAATGTCCTCTTTCATTGGCCAGTATGTTAGTAAAGATCAAGTAGGCTTCATCGCTGGAAGGCAAGGTCCTGATCAGGTTAGGAGGGCTGTGGATCTGATCTCCATTTTGAACTCGGGTTGGACTGGTGATATTAATCAAAGGGGAATGCTTCTTTCTATTGATCTACAGAAAGCATTTGACTCAGTATCATGGCCATTCATGTTAGAAGTGATGAAACGTTGGGGGTTTGGCACGAAATTTCTTGGAGTCTTATCTGCACTTTACTCTCATCCTAAAGCTAATATACGCTTTCAGGGTATTTTTTCGGAACCTATTGAGATTCATAGGGGTACTAGGCAGGGTTGTCCTCTGTCTCCCCTGGTGTTTGCAATAGTTATGGAATCCCTGGCTATAGCTATTCGTGAAAACACAAACATCAGGGGAGTTAGATGTGCCAAAATGGAGCATAAATGTGCCTTATTTGCAGATGACCTTTTACTGTTTTTGACCGCTCCAGATACATCCCTACCGGAATTATATTCTCTTTTAGACAAATTTTCTATGGTTTCAGGTCTAACTGTGAATATGGCCAAGTCTAGGGCCCTCAATGTTTCTCTCTCGGAATCCACGGTTTCTCTACTGAAGGAAAATTATGGATTCAAATGGGACACCTCTTATATCAAATACCTGGGTATCTATTTGACCCCCAACATCCAAAACTTGTATTTAAGATGACTCTTCTCCCTAGGCTTTTGTATCTTTTTAGATCATTACCCATACCGATAATTAAAAGTCATCTAAAATCCTTTCAAGGAAAGATTATCAAGTTTATTTGGAACAATAAGGGTCCACGCCTTCCATCTCGCACTCTCTATAACTTGCCTGAACAGGGGGGTCTGGGGGTACCCAACTTATTATGGTACTATCAATCAGCAAGATTGGCACAGTTAACGGAAACTTTTCTTAAACATGAACGCCCTGACTGGTTAGATATAGAAGAGCAGGCGACCCCGAATCTAACGATAGAGGAGTTAATGTGGAGTCCTACCAAGAATAGGCCTTCTATTTTATCTCCGACTCTTTCTCAAACCTTTGTTTTATGGGATTCACTTAAAAACAATCCCTCTCTAATTTCTAAAGGCAGACCTTTATCGAGTGTTTTTCTAGACCCACTCTTTGTTTCTAAAATTGAAGTAGATTCTTTCGAATGGTGGCATGACAAAGGGTTGTATCGTATAGGCCGTTTTTTTTCGCGCTCGGGTCCACTTCCTGAACAACACTTCATTGACAAGCTAGGTCTTCCTGTCTCAGAAAAATTAAGATTTTCTCAACTACACGACTATGCACAAAGCCTATGGGATAGTGGCTCGATCTCTGGACTATTGACACCTTATGAAAGTAATTGCGATCAGGGTTTGATCAGGAAGGGGAATATTTCAATCATATATCAATCGCTTGCTAATAACTGCACCAAATTACCTCATATGCTGGCCTGGGAAAGGGAACTTAATAACAATTGGGATTTATCTGACTGGTGTAGTAATTATACTAGATCCATTAAAGGATATGTGAATATATCCCTTGTGGAGGCTAATGTAAAAATTTATACTAGGTGGTATTTAGTTCCCGTTAAACTGGCTTCCATGCATCCGTCAACTTCGCCCCTTTGCTTCAGAGGTTGTCAGGGATTGGGGTCTATGGTACATATATGGTGGGAATGTCCCAAAATACGTGGATACTGGAATAAGGTGTTCAACATAATAAGACGTGTCACAGGCTGTAATTTGCATCAATCCCCCACTATTGCTTTACTTCACGGGATGTTACCCCAAACCTCCAAGGTTAATAGAAAACTCATCCTATACATTCTGACAGGTGCCAGGATCACAATTGCAGCTGCGTGGAAAAAGTCTACTGTCTCCATCCGGTATATGAAACAAAAGGTTACATGGATTATGGAACAAGAAAAGAGGGTCTGTTCCATGTTGGATATGTCTACTCTTTTCCATGAAATATGGGAACCGTGGATGAAATTTATGGGAATATCTTTTACCCCATAAAGGCTGTGGTGATATTTATATCCTTAGGACGATGTTGTTCGTTGGCAGGCAGGCTGCCATTTCTTTTTCCTTTTACTTTCCCCTGATCTTCTTCGTACTTTCTTTTTTGCTCATCTTTTTGTCTTCTGTTTTTTTTCTTTTTCTCTTCTTTTCATTGATTGTTCTTTGATTTGATAATTTTGTTTTTTATACGAGGATAAAATTCTTGTTATTTCTCATTCTCAGAGTGTTATGTTTAGAAAAAAAAAAAAAAAAGATATATATAAACATTTGTATTAGCCTATGTTTAGGTTGTCAAAAGATTCCACCAAATTTTTTGGGATGTTAGGTATGTTAAGGGTTTTGAGAATATATATTTACAGATACGGGTGGGTATTGGTGATAATTATTGGAGGGAGGGAGGGGGGGTTGAAAGGTTTGCTTAACCTCTTGGACACAGACAGTTCCCAGTGGGGGTGTCAGAGAGGTCATTGTTATCCAGAAATCCTAACCTTTATTCGTTCCATGAAATTAGATCCAGTACACACATGGGGTTTTTTTTATTGTGTGACAACAATAACCCTAAGGAATTATATAGTATATGGAAATATCCTTTTATTTATTTAATTATAAATTATTGGTTAAACCTAGCTTTTCTTCTTAGCTATTACAAACTGTTATACTCTCACCGTATGGTGATAGCATATGATATGGCTGTATATGGTAGACAGTTTCTACGACAAGACCATCTACTGTAAAGCAATGCATTTGATTTATTATTTTCTGTGTATTACTGACTTGTATACTGCTGTTATAGTACAAATGTATGTACTTTTATTGAAAATAAACTTAAATTTGAATGAAAAAAAAAAAAAAAAAAAAAAAGAATTGCATAAGTCAGATGTAGGGGAAGACACCAGAAACATGTTACCAAAGGATGTGATAGATAGATAGATAGATAGATAAGATATATAGATTAGATAGATAGATTAGATAGATAGATAGATAGATAGATAGATAGATAGATAGATAGATAGATAGATAGATAGATAGATGTCATGCAGTGTTTTTGGAGAATTATAATCAGATTTATTTTTTGACCTTCTAATTGAATTCATTCACTGACCTGTCTGTATTTCCTTCCCCAGAATTACTTATTCTTTGTAATCGAATACCTGAGCGGAGGAGAGCTGAGGAAGATGATAACCAACAAACAAACAGTTTCCATCACCAACATCAGACACATGGCAGTGGAGCTGCTTTGCGGTTTGCAGTTCCTACATTCCAAAGGAGTCGTGCACAGGTAAGTATCTTTATCAAACTGCAATAACGCTTGCCCCTTCACCCTTCTCCATCCAATGATTGTGGGTGCCCTTCTGCTGCCCGTTCTCAGTGAATGGTTGAGCGCAGATTGAATCACTTTTTAATGTTTCACTTGCATAGTAAAAAAAAAGTGTGAATTTGGCCAGATTTGATTGGATTTTACACCAGGACTGATTGATCAGTTCTGAAGAAAATAATTGTTTATTGATCATATAGTAGTAGTGCAATCAGTTCAGGAAAGACACCATTGTTTCCTGGATCCAATCATTCTGTGTAGGGGCAGCGCTAGGAAAAGCAGATTTGTGAATGTTAGTCCCTCTATGGATCAGTAATACTGGGATATAGGGAGGAAAATTGTCTAAACTGCAGAGCTGACACTCTTTTTTTCCACAGGGACCTAAAGCCTGAAAACATCCTTCTAGATGAGAAAGGTCACGTGAATATCGCAGACTTTGGTCTGGCCTTGACCAACATGACTGGGAACAAGAAAGAGACGGAACGCGCCGGAACAGACCGTTATATGGCACCAGAGGTAAGTAAACGAGCAGTCATCTGCTGGTCCAGTGTGCCCATAAACAGGGCAACTATCAACCTGATTAGGCCTTAACTTGAACCTGTATATAACAAGCAATTATCAACCAACCAGATTAGAAGTAAATTAAAGAGAACCTGTATACAAGGGAAAATTTCACTTCAAAATGGCATTTTCCAGTCTCAGCTGACACTGAAGGCAGCCTCTGACACCCTAAAGCAGTGCTAGATCCATGGCTGGCAAATTCCTGTGTGACCCTGAGGCGGTGTGGTCTGCCCTGGAGGCGTGGTCTGCCCCCGGAGGCGTGGTCTGCCCCCGGAGGTGTTGTACAATGACATCCTTCAGGAAGGTTCAACTGGGTCAGGTTTAATTAATGATGACAGGTTCTCTTTAAGGTGCTTCTAAGTGATGCTCCTGTTTTTCAGCCTTATTTGTTGCTCTGATCCTAATCTCTCTGATTTTCTTACAGGTCCATGAATCTAAACCATATGACAGAATGGCAGATTATTTCTCTCTGGGAATAATTCTCTTTGAAGTGGCCTTCAAATATCACCCATTCTACGTTGGCGAGGACAATGACAAGGTGAAGAAATCCATACTCCAGGATGAGCCAGGTTATCCAGAAGAGGCCAACCCTAATCTCCTGGACTTACTGGCAAAGGTAAGTAGTGACATAGTTCCAGTGGGACAAGAAAAGTAGACATTTAGGCCAAGGAAACCTGTCACATGACCTTGAAATGTCATGTGACAATACTCCCCTCCTATGAACAAGAATTCTTGGCAGCATTATGCAAAGAACACACCGCAGACTCCACATAGCAATCAGCATTTTATTAATAGGATGTAAATTGCCAGCAATGTGTAGAGTATTTGCTGCGATGTGCGGAGAATGGACACCACAGATCTTTAGAAATAGACCTCTTAGCAGTTTTATGCCATTACAATTGTAGGGGAAACCTCATGGGTTTTAGCAACATTTTGACTGTTGAAGCCAGATTGAAAAATAGATTCTCTAATTGGCTAGGACAGTGAATAAAATTTATATGGTCTGAAGTGGGTGGGACCTTATCTATCTAAAGTTTCTTTGAAGTCAAATCTTGATTAACCACTTAAGCCCCGGACCTTTAGGCAGCTAAATGCCCAGGCCAGGTTTTGCGTTTCGGCACTGCGTCGCTTTAACAGACAAATTGCGCGGTCGTGCGACGTGGCTCCCAAACAAAATTGACGTCCTTTTTTCCCCACAAATAGAGCTTTCTTTTGGTGGTATTTGATCACCTCTGCGGTTTTTATTTTTTGCGCTATAAACAAAAATAAAGCGACAATTTTAATAAAAATGCAATATTTTTTACTTTTTGCTATAATAAATATCCCCCAAAAACATATGCGTTTATCGATTGATTTGCGCAAAATTTATAGCGTTTACAAAAATAGGGGATAGTTTTATTGCATTTTTATTTTATTTTTATTTATTTTTTACTACTAATGGTGGCGATCAGCGATTTTTTTTGTGACTGCGACATTATGGCGGACACTTCGGACAATTTTGACATTTTTGGGACCATTGTCATTTTCACAGCAAAAAATGCATTTAAATTGCATTGTTTATTTTGAAAATGACAGTTTGGGAGTTAAACACAGGGGGCGCTGAAGGAGTTATGCTTCACCTAGTGTGTTTACAACTGTAGGGGGGTGTGGCTGTAGGTCTGACGTCATCGATTGTGTCTCCCTATAAAAGGGATGACACGATCGATGCAGCCGCCACAGTGAAGCACGGGGAAGCCGTGTTTACATACGGCTCTCTCCGTTCTTCAGCTCCGGGGAGCGGTCATTAAGCGGTTAAAATGCGGAATAGTTGCTTGTGACTTCCAGTGTCCGTTTGAGGAAAAGGATGAGATAGCAATCTTCATAGCTGGAGGTGTAAATGAACACAATATGACTTCTAACAACATTTGCATCAAATATATCTGCTTAATCAGAAATAAATGTTTGATAAATAAAATGGCTATTCCATTTACCAGATCACTGTCATCTTATGTTTCTCTATTTTCTTTCCCCCCACAGCTCCTGCGCAAAGACCCGAAGACCCGCAAAAAGGATGTTGCCAACATAAAAGACCACCCATTCTTCAATGGAATAAATTGGGAAGAGCTCCAAGTGAAGAAGCCTCCCCCCCCCCCCATTTCATATACATAAGAAGGTAAGTAGAAATGAAAGCACTGTGTGTGTGCGGTCCACCCGGCCTGGCACTGTACACACCAAATAAATGATGTTTGTAAGACAGAGTATCATTGTGCTTGACAAGAAACCATCAAGACCAAAACTTATACAAGGATATGAATATTCTGTCTTCATTTATTACAACTGTGCAGCTTTTTTATTCAAATCTTAGTTTATTTGGAGCAGCTTGAATCTGACTCATCAGATTGAAGGATTGGGGGAAAGAGTTACATATCACTTAGCTATGGGGCTCTCACTGCTGTTATGTACTCAGGAGCTGGGAGACAGCGTGTGAAACTGTGATCCTGAGAGGAGAGCACCAGGCAGACCTCATATGAGCTCTCAGCCCAACTCTCAATCTGAAGACTCAGGAGGAGTGAGTAAAGTGAAATAAGGGGACAGATATAAACCCTTTAGAAGTAAGGTTGCACAATTCTAATAGTGAAAATTCATATCCTTGTTAATGCACAATGGTGACTAGTATCGGACATCTCACAATCATATGGACTTGGATGACCCATACAGGGGGAAATGCCCCCCTGAGGTCATAGAGGCATTTCTTTGAATTATTAGTCAATCTAACTGTTCTCTCTTTCTTTTTCAGAACCCCGAAACCATACAAAAAAATAAAATGGAGCTGGAAGAAATCACAGACCAAACAAAGTCTGTTAAAGCCAAGGATCAGGAAAAGTTTGTTGGTTTTTCTTTTGTCAGCGACAAATGGAGAACCTTGTAGAAAGGAAATGAAAGACCTCATAAACCAAGAAGATATTTTATCTAAGGAACATGGCAACCAGGAACAGATCCACTGCTGAATCGGAGCTGATCAGGATGGACATTAGCTTTTAACTTCAATGCCTGTTCAGTTTTTTAAGGGGGGGGGGTGAGAGAAGAAGGGGGTGCTTTGTCCTGGGAGAGTATTGAGAGAAGGGGCACTTTGTCCTGGGTGAGTGGTGAGATGAGAGAGAGGGATGGAGAAGAAGAGACCTGGAGAGAGAGAGAGAGAGAGAGAGAGAGCGAGAGAGGGGGAGGGGGAGAGAGAGAGAGAGGGGGAGAGAGAGGGAGAGAGAGGGAGAGAGAGAGAAAGAGAGAGAAAGAGAGAGGGGGGAGGGAGAGGGAAAGGGAGAGGGGGAGAGAGAGAGGGATGGAGAAGAAGAGACCTGGAGAGAGAGGGGAGAGGGAGAGGGGAGAGAGAGAGGGGGAGAGAGAGAGGGATGGAGAAGAAGAGACCTGGAGAGAGAGGGGAGAGGGAGAAAGAGAGAGAGGGGGAGAGAGAGAGAGAAAGGGATGGAGAAGAAGAGACCGGGAGAGGGAGAGAAAGAGAAAGAGAGAGAGACAGGGGGGAGAGAGGGGGAGAGAGGGAGGGGGAGAGAGGGGGGGGGAGGGGGAGAGAGGGGGGGAGGGGGAGAGAGGGGGGGGGAGGGGGAGGGAGGAGAGAGGGGACTGGCCTGGCCCTAAATGAATGTGCTATTAAAAATGCCAGTTGGTACAAAGGATATTGCCAGATGCCCTCTATGAGTATATCCAAATGAGAATATAATCTCAAATCAGGTACTTCGATAAATAAGGCTATGAATCATATATATGGCACATAGCGCAGGAGAGGTAAGCACAAGCAGGCGGATAGACAGCTTAACATATAGATAGAGATTCAATCACAGACAGCTTAGGGCACAGATGCAAGCAATGCTGTATCTTGGCCTAGGCCAACAAGGCCCAGGCCTAGGGCAGCACTTTGCAGGGGGGCCGGAGATTTCAAAACCATTTCCACCGGAAAAGGAAGGAGATCTTTAGGCTGAAGATGTACGCACAGATGGACAGAGCATGTGATTCTCTTATCCTCAAAATCGGGAGGACCGAGATTTTTTTGACCAAAGGCAAGATGAACTCCGAATTGCAGATACGTTTTGCTACATGCCCAGGTAAAAACAGGACTAGCATATTTACTGACACACACTGGACAACATACAATGACTGGCATGCACTGACCTACACTAACAGAGGACGTCCAGATGTACATAAACTGACTGGTCCATGCTTTAGATAGATGAACACAGACAGACAACCACATTAGGAGAGAGTAGATCGCACACACAGATTATAGGACGAGGCCTACTACAAACATACATCCAACATTAGAAAAAGGATGACTAGCATCCAGTAGGGTAGATAGTGTAGTTAGTGTAGGTCCTGCCCTAGAAGAGTCTACCTTGCCGTGCAGGGCCAGATTAAGAACATCATGGGCCTGGTGCTGAGGATTTTGGTGGGGCCTTTTAGGCTGCATTCACACCTCCGCGACAAGTCCTTCCTATTGCTTTGTATGGCCGAACGCCAATGCCGCCTGAAAAAAAGGGTCCGGGACTTTTTTTCATGCCGCAGGTGTACGGCGTCTATGAGATGTGAACCATCTCATAGACAGCAATGGGAATTCTCCCCTCCAGCGGCACGAGCGGCCGGCGTCGGGCGTTTTGTCGCGGAGGTGTGAATGGGGTGTAATAAATAATAAATAAATGCGTGGGAATGACATGAACGCAGCCCAGCCAAGGCAAGTGACCAAAGGCACAGAACCCAGAAGGAAGACCGGGTGAAGATGGAAGTGTCCAGGCCCCGCCTGATTCATCGCAGCACTGGAGGGCTCAGTCTGAAAATTGAAGTGTACACTAATGTGCTAATATGCTGTGCATACTTGTACGTTGTGGCATAACCTACCCCAGGGCCTCTAAAAAGTAGTAATGTCAGGAAAGTTTACTACCGCTTTATTATCACAGGATCCCAGGAGCCTCTCATGGGGCCCCCTACTGACCCGGTGGACGGTGGTCCTTGGGCAGTGCCTAAGTGCACAGTTGCCAACATTTAAAAAATATTTTCAGGGCCACTTTTTTATATAAGTGCTATATTTAGAGTAGCTGAGATCCCTGATGTTCCTCTATACATCATAGTAGTAATCACAAAATTAAATGAGTACTAATAATGGGGCTGAACAAATATGAGAACTGAGATTTCCTTTAGTTGAACTAACAAAAGTGTGTCCATTCTAGAGCTGGTAACATTGAGGATATTCAGTATAATTTTAAAGAACTGTTTTTGTGGGTAAGCGACATAGGGGAGGAGTATGGACGGTATATAAGTGGAAAGTATGTGCAGGTGAGGGAGAGGAATGTGGAGGGTCTAACAGTGGGCACTATGTACAGGAGAGGAGTACAAAGGGTATGGAAAAAAGCACTATGTACAGGAGAGGAGTGTGAAGGGTATGACAATGGGCAGTATGTACAGGAAGAGTGAGGGGGTATGACAGAGGGTAGTACGTACCAGAGAGAAGTGTGGAGGGTATGATGGGGCAGTATGTACAGGAGAGGAGTGTGGAGGGTATGACAGTGGGCAGTATGTACAGGAGAGGAATGTAGACGGTATGATAGTGGGCTCTATGTATAGGAGAGGAGTATGAAGGGTATGACAGTGGGCACTATGTATAGGAGAAGAGTGTGGAGGGTATGACAGTGAGCAGTATGTACAGGAGAGGAGTGTGGAGGGTGCGACAGTGGGCACTAAGTACAGGAGAGACGTGTATGACAGCAGGCACTATGTACAGGAGAGGAGTGTGAAGGGTATGACAGTGGGAGCTATGTATAGGAGAGGAGTGTGGAGGGTATGACAGTGAACACTATGTATAGGAGAGGAGTGTGGAGGGTATGACAGTGGGCACTATGTATAGGAGAAGAGTGTGGAGGGTATGACAGTGAGCAGTATGTACAGGAAAGGAGTGTGGAGGGTGCGACAGTGGGCACTAAGTACAGGAGAGACGTGTATGACAGCAGGCACTATGTACAGGAGAGGAGTGTGAAGGGTATGACAGTGGGAGCTATGTATAGGAGAGGAGTGTGGAGGGTATGACAGTGGGCACTATGTACAGGAGAGGAGTGTGTAGGGTATGACAGTGGGCGCTATGTATAGGAGAGAAGTGTGGAAAGTATGACAGTGGGCACTATGTACAGGAGAGGAGTGTGGAGAGTATGACAGTGAGCACTATGTACAGGAGTGGAAGGATATTTAGGGACTGAGTAGTGGTTAAGCGGGTCATACATGGATTGAAATTACGCCAATTATGCAGAGACCAGCCAAAGTCAATCTATGTATGGGCTATCTGGTTTTACACAAGTCAATCTATTAATCAACTTGAGTACAACCAGCCTGTTTTTTTTTTCTTAAAACAATCAGTGCTGCCAGCTAAAGTTAGCAACACTGATCATTGTACGCACTGGCAGAACACAATAACACTGCAGGAGTGATTCCCCCATCCACAGGTCAGCAGGTGAGAGGGTGTGTGGGGAGAGGCTGGGGAGAGATACTAGTCAGTGGCTGGGTAGGCACTGGTAGTATCAGAGCCAGATACACACAGGTTACATACGCCACGATCATTAGAGCGAGAACAATAATTCTAGTACTAGACCTCCTCTGTAACTCTAAACATGTAACCTAAAAAAATGTAAAGCATCGCTTAGGATACCAAAAAAAATTGTGCTAACTTAAGTAACAAACTGTTTTTTTAATGAATGAAACATTTTTTTCCAAAAAAACATGTTTGAAAAATTGCTGCACAAATACCGTGCTAGAGCTGCACAATTAATCGTTAAAAAAATCGTGATCTCGATTCAACCCCCCTGACGATCTTCAATGCAGAGTTCGCTGATTCTTTCATATAACAAGTGGAGAGACTTTCAGCTGTCAAAAGAAAATATCTGGGCAGTCTGCCAAGTTTTTAACAGGAAACATTGTAACTGACACTTCCTTCTTAGATCAAAGGGATACACTTCTGTGTGTAAAGAACAAATCTGGGCAGTCTGCGAAGTTTGTAAACAAAATGAAACATTGTAACTAACTAACATTGTAACTAAATTTAACCACTTAAAGTCCAACACTTGTTTCTTAAGTTAGAAAGCAATATTATTTGCTAGAAAATTACTTGGAACTGCCAAACATTATATATATATTTTAGCAGAGACTCTAGGGAATACAATGGCTATTGCTGCAATATGTTATGTCACACTGCATTTTCCCACTTCAATGAATAATAAAAACAAAACAGTGAAGTTAGCCCATTTTTTTTTTTTTTATGTGAAAGATGATGTTACGCCGCAACAATCGTGAGAGAATCGTGATCTATCTTCTAAGCAAACAAATTGCAATTCTCATTTTAGCCAGAATCGTGCAGCTCTGTACCCTGCAACATAAAAAGTGCAAAGACCACCATAGAGTAATTTTCTAGCAAAAAACAAATGATGATTTTTACATGTAGTAGAGAAGTGTCAGAATTGGCCTGGGTGGCAAGGGGTTAATTACCATGAGTAATATACAAATAATTATTATAAGCCCTGTGATCCTATCAGTCTGCTGTAGTGTGTCAGCTTGTATTTATATTGGCCGCTCTGAATGTAGCTTCTGACAGGCTGTGCAAGCAGGCCCGTATCTCCGGAACCATAAATGATAGCCGTCCCATATTTTAACCAGTTGTGGGGTAGCTCTTCCCATGCCTACCCCCAAATGTGGGGTTTCTGTGACCTCTGGTCATCGAGCTACAACCCCCCAAATTCGATCTTAGAAAAAAAAAAATCTTAAAAAAAAAAAAAAATTTTTTTTTTTTTTTTTTTTGGGCAAATGGGCCTATCTTGAGAAAGGGGCCTGGAGCTGCAGCTCCATCAGCCCCATTGTTAATCCGGCCCTGTTGCCGTGGTGGGCAGGCTTGGAATCTCTTGGTCAAAAGTGTGTCAGCGAATGGGAGAGAGGATCACTAGATCTTCACTTCTGGCCAATTGATTTTACCAAAGGACTCTTGGTTTAATCAGAGTATATATAGTTGGAAAAGGAAAAAATGTGTATAGGTCCATAATTATACTTTCATGAACACACAATAAAAATGGGAGAGAGATTTCATCCAGATTTTATTTAACCACTTGCTTACTGGGCACATATACCCCCCTCCTGCCCAGGTGAAATTTCAGCTTCCGGCACTGCGTCGCTTTAAATGACAATTGCGCGGTCATGCGACGTGGTTGCCAAACAAAATTGGCGTCCTTTTTTTCCCCACAAATAGAGGTTTCTTTTGATGGTATTTGATCACCTCTGCGGTTTTTATTTTTTGCGCTATAAACAAAAAAAGCAACAATTGTGAAAATATCAATATTTTTTACATGTTGCTATAATAAATAGCCCAATTAAAAAAAAAAAATTCTCAGTTTAGGTCGATACGTATTCTTCTACATATTTTTGGTAAAAAAATTAAAATAAAAAAAAAACACAATAAGCGCTTACTAAATATGGGACAGAATTATTATTATTATTATTATTTTTTTTACTAGTAATGGCGGCGATCTGCGATTTTTTATTGGGACTGCGACCTTATGGCAGATACATCGGACACTTTTGACACATTTTTGGCGCCATTCACATTTATACAGCGATCAGTGCTATAAATATGCACCAATTACTGTATAAACATGACTGGCATTGAATGGGTTAACACTAGGGGGCGAGGAAGGGGTTAAATGTGTACCTGTATTGTGTTCTAACTGTGGGGGGAGGGGGGTGACTGGGGGAGGTGACCGATCTGTGTCCCTATGTACAAGGGACACAGATCGTTCTCCTCTCTCCCCTGACAGGACGTGGAGCTCTGTGTTTACACACAGAGCTCCACGTCCCTGCTCTGTCATTACCGATCGCGGGTACCTGGCTCGCTCGCGCGCCCCCCAGTGGCCGGAGGAATCCAGGATGTCATATGACGTACTGTTGGATTTTCAGAGCCACAATGAAGCCGTCATTTTACAATGGCCCGGGGCTCAGGTGGTTAAAGTCACATTACAAGATAAAAAGGCCACTTATGATTACAGATAATTCATATATATATGATACAGACGCATGATTATAGTAGAACTGCATCCAAAAACTGATGCAAGGTGCCTATCTGTAAAAAAAAAAAAAAAAAATTGGTATATATATATATATATATATATATACACACACATACATACACATACATACACACACACACACACACCAAAGTAGTCCAGTGTTGTTAACCAGTTCCGGGCGGCACAGCTGCACGAAACAAAGTACCTGTCCCAGCGGTGATCAGATTAGTTACAGTAACAGGAAGGGATGCAATCTCCCCTCCTCGATCCCTTTCGATTCCAGAGAGCATCCAACTGTGAGTACACCAACACTACACTGACACCAGGACACATAGGCACATATTTCACCCCCTGATCACCCCTCCAGTTAAACCCTTCACTCCCTGTCACAGCATCACCAAGGTACAGTGGTCAGATTTTTTTTGAATATGCCGCTAGTTAGTGTCAGTTAGCGGCAGCGGCAGTCTTATAAAAGTTCAGGGTCCTGCCACATATTCCCTAATAAAGTTTTATTCCCCTGATCACCCCCCAGTTAACCCTTTCACTCCATGTCACAGTGTCATTAGTATAGTGCACAGATCTTTTTTTCTGATCACTGTATAAGTAAGAGGGAACAGACAATCAGTGTCAGTGTCTCTAGGCAGAACGGGGAGATGCTTGTTTACACTTGCCTCTCCCCGTTCTGCAGCTCTGTGACCCAATCCCAGGACACCGGCAGACATTGAGTTCGCAGGTCCCGTGGGCACAGTCACGGAGCTTGCGGCAGGGGACGGCAGGAATTTTAAAGTGACGTATATATACACGTTACTTTGCCCAGCCGTGCCATTCTGAATCGGTTAAGTATACCTATTCGGAACTTTGAGTTTTAGGCATTCACCTACATGTACCTGAATACTGAAATGTAAACCGGGATCATTTAAAAGCATGGGACTGGGTTTGGTGAGCATTTAAGTTTGCGTTTCAAGCTACAAAACACACAGTTGGGGAGCATAGGAGAATCGCAGCACTTTATTGCTTGATTAATGCCAATTACAAATTATCTTCCTCTTTTCTACTTTAAAATTTCAAAGCTGAAGGCAGACGCCCCAAGGGCTAAAATATTTAGGATTTCCACACAAGCTTTCATCTTCTCTCATTTACATGAGCTACTGAGACTCAGGTGATCTTTGTTTATTCTAGCATTCGTAACGCCTAACTGCTTAAAGCGGAGTTTCCATCCCAAAATTTTTTTTTCATTATTGTGCTCATTAGACCTAAAAAATAAAAAAAAACAATTTTTTTTTTACTCATCTGGAAATGCCTGTTGCTATGCGCTCCCACGAAATCTGCCTTTGAAATCACCTAGGATTCTGACATCATCTCCCTCTAATGCTCCTGGGAAATGTGTGTCATCATTTCCCAGGATGCAGTGCGTTGTCCAATTATCACTCCACATCCAAGACTTCCAGGAAGTAAGTGCTTGTGAGCTTCACAATGCCCACAAGCAAAATGACAACGGTGCAGACATAGTTTTATAAACTATCTTTTTTAAATATCTATGCGGATCGGCGGCGGATTGTAAAATAGTAAGTGACCGGATTTATATTATAAAAACACAGGATGAAAGGACATACATTTAAAAAATGCTAATTGTGGTTGGAACTCCGCTTTAAAGGGGTTGTAAAAGTAACTGTTTTTTCACCTTAATGCATCCTATGCATTAAGGTGAAAAAACATCCGATGGTACCGGCCCCCCCGAACCCTCGTTTTACTTACCTCACCCCTCGAAAGTCCCGCACCCATCCCGTGATCCTCTGCGGTTCCCAGCCTGGCCGTTGATTGACTAGGCTGGACAGATTGATAGCAGCGCAGCCATTGGCTGGCGCTGCTGTCAATCACAGCAGATGATGCGGCGCGCCGAGGGTGATACAGTGGGCGGCTATGCCCGCTGCTGTATCACGGGAGCGCGCCCGCAAAAGCTTTCCACCATGCGAGCTAGCTCGCATGAAGGTGGAAAGCTCTTGCGAGGAGGAGCCGAGACAGCCGCCGAGGGACCCCAGAAGACAGGGTTCGGGGACACTCTGTGCAAAACGAGCTGCACAGTGGAGGTAAGTATAACATGTTTGTTATTTTACAAAAAAAATAAAAAAAAAACAACTTTAGTGTTCCTTTAATACTGAAGGACATTCAGGTCCACTGCAAACCTTCTTGGCAGGCAACGCAATTTAGGTAAAACAAAAAACATACAAAATGTCGATTCTGAATACAAGGTAAACACTTTAATCCCAAACATGCACACACATGACCCACAGAGTTTATACATCCCTGGACACATTTGTTGGTACCCATACAGCTCATTGAAAAACAATGCTTCTTTCCTCCTGAGAAGTGACGATATTAAAGCGGGGGTTCACCCTTAGAGGGCACTTTTCCCCCTTCGCTTCCTGCTCGTTATTACTAGGGGAATCGGCAATTTATTTAAAAATATGTGCAGTACTTACCCGTTTACGAGACGCATCCTCTCCGTCGCTTCCGGGTATGGGCTTCGGGAATGGGCGGTCCTTCTTGATTGACAGGTTTCCGAGAGGCTTCCGACGGTCGCATCCATCGCGTCACGATTTTCCGAAAGAAGCCGAACGTCGGTGCGCAGGCGCAGTATAGAGCCGCACCGACGTTCGGCTTCTTTCGGCTACGAGTGACGCGATGGATGCGACCGTCGGAAGCCTCTCGGAAGGCTGTCACTCAAGAAGGAACGCCGGCTCCCGAAGACCCATACCCGGAAGCGACGGAAGAAGATGCAGCTCGAAAACGGGTAAGTACTGCACCTATTTTAATATAAATAGCCGATTCCCCTAGACCGAACGAGCAGGAAGCTAAGGGGAGATTTTTTTTTTTTTTTTAAATGGGTGAACTCCCGCTTTAAATACAATTGTCTCCTGTATACCTTTGGTATGTCAGAGGAAATAAAGGAAAATGCAAAAAATAGGATTTTTGTACTCACCGTAAAATCATTTTCTCTGAAGTTCATGGACGGACACAGCTCCAAATATACTTGACAGTAGGGTTATGTTCCGTCTATCAGGAGAGGACTAGGAAGACATGGTAAATGGTTAAAAAACATGTAATACAGCTAAGCCGAACAGCACCGCCCAGGGGGTGGGCCCTCTGGTTATAACCCCTCACCCTGCAGTCAACAGCTCAGTTCGTCTAAAAGCAGTACAAACTTAAAAGGAGGGGTGGGTAGATGTGTCCATCCATGAACTTCAGAGAAAAGGATTTTACGGTGAGTACAATCCTATTTTCTCTTTCGTTAATGGACGGACACAGCTCCAAATATTCTTGACAGTAGAGAAGCCCCCAAGCAGTGTCAAAAAATGAGGGGTGGGCACAGCAAGCAAACCAACATCCACCCAAAAACAAACAGTGCTCCTCAACGGAGGAGTTGCAACCTCTAACAGCCGCCTGCAAAACTTTGCGGCCGAAGCAAGCATCTCCAGATGCATGTACATAAACCTTGTAAAATTTAGTGAAGGTGTGAATGGACGACAAGGTCGCCGCCTTACACACCTGTGAGACATACGCTTGATGTCGGAAGGACCAGGAAGCACCCATCGCCCTGGTTGAATGCATTGTGACAGGAAAGAGAGGCGTGGGCCCCTGTAGGGCATAGGCCTGAATCACGATCTTTCTGATCCACCGAGAAATGGTGGCCGACGAAACCACCAGGCCCTTCTTTGGACCAGATAACAACAAAACCTGGGGAATGCCCAGGAAAAAAACAAGGCCAGGTCCTTCAATGCCCCCCTCCCCACCATCACATGGGGGGGGTGGGGGGCGATGCGCGGGGGTAAGCATCTGGTGTTAGTGCTTCAATCATTCCGGCACCATGGTTGTTATAGTGTCAGGATGATTGAAATGCATTATTTCTATCATTACATTGTAGTATAAAATTAAATAGTTCAACTCACAAAGCAGAATGAGTGGGAGCCCTGAGTGTGTCACCTGCTACCGTCGCTTGTCACCAGATGAGAATGTCACTTGCCACACTGCCTGCCACCAGATGGGAATGTCACTTGCCACGTTGCCTGCCACCAGATGGGGATGTCACTTGCCACACTGCCTGCCACCAGATGGGGATGTCACTTGCCACACTGCCTGCCACCAGATGGGGATGTCACTTGCCACACTGCCTGCCACCAGATGGGGATGTCACTTGCCACACTGCCTACCACCAGATGGGGATGTCACTTGCCACACTGCCTACCACCAGATGGGGATGTCACTTGCCACACTGCCTGCCACCAGATGGTGATGTCACTTGTCACGCTGCCTACCACCAGATGGGGATGTCACTTGCCACTCTGCCTGCCACCAGATGGGGATGTTACTTGCCACACTGCCTGCCACCAGATGGGAATGTCACTTGCCACACTGCCTGCCACCAGATGGGGATGTCACTTGCCACACTGCCTGCTAGCAGAATGGGGTTTGCCACAGTTATCTGGCTGACACCCAAAAAGTACCAGTTTGGCACTAATTGCATGCAAAATCAAGCCCCCCCAGCATTGCAGAGTACTTGCAGCCAGGTACAACGCTGTCAGCCTCTCCTCTCCCACGCGGGGAAACTAGCTGCAGGTGAACCGTGAAACAGAGGCACATGAGGCTTCACGGCCCTGTAAGGGCGGAAGTTGGAACAGCAGTGCAGATGAGAGAAGATTTAATCTCTCTTCACTGCCGCATGGCCCGTACCGTTAAAAAATTACTTGTCTCCTCCGCCGCCCCTGCACACAGTGCCGCCCCGAGGCCTGGCCTTGTGGGAAATCCGGCCCTGGGTGCTGGTGTACTGCTGGACCAATATAAACACCACAGGTGAAACAAAAATATGTCCACCGCCCCCCATCTATTGCTGGCAATCGCAGTAAGTGGCATTGGAAGGTTTTGTTCCAGTCACCGACACAAACAGTGAGTCTGACCTCCGAATCAGGGCCGTAGCAGAGAGATAGACTTGCAGACCTTGGACAACATCTAAGGAACGTAGAGCAACCGCTTTTGGATGCGACGACCGAGGACACAGGGATGGAAGAACCTCATTAAGATGAAAGGCCGAAACAACCTTTGGAAGAAAAGAAGGCTACGGGCGCAACACCGCCTTATCATTGTGGATGATCAAGTAGGGGGACTTGCATGACAAGGCCGCCAATTCAGAAACCCTCCCAACTGATGTAATGGCCACCAGAAAGGCCACCTTCTGAGAGAGTGTCTAAAGGGGAATCTCTCTGATGTTCTCAAAAGGAGGTTTCTGAAGTGCCGAGAGCACCCGATTCAAATCCCACGGGGGTAGAGGTGCTGATGCCAGGCCGAAAGGGAGAGCCACAAAAATGGTAGTGGCTGTCCCCTACTGCAAATCGCAGACATTTCTGATGCCTGGAATATATGGGGACTTGCAAGTATGCGTCCTTGATGTCCAAAGACGCCAGAAAATCCCCCGGAAGGAGTGCAGTGACCACAGAGAGAATTTATTCCATCCTGAATTTTCGTACCCTCACAAAGGCGTTGAGGGCCTTGAGATCCAGGATTGGACAGACCCCATCCTTTTTCGGGACTACAAACAGATTGGAGTAAAATCCCCAAAACCTTTCCGGCAGCGGCACAGGTACTATTACCCCGCGCCTCAGCAGGTCCTGCACTGCCCCCAATAGGGCGTTCCGACGAGCCAGAAGAAAATGGTGAAGATGAAGGTTTGAGGGTAAGAATCTGTTTGGTGGGCAAGAAAGAATCTTCTAACCACTTTGCAAACCCACTGGTCGGAAAGCAGGGAGGCCCATCGAGTTGAAAACTCGTGAAGGCGACCCCCCACCCGAGAGTCGGGCGGGGGCAAACCCAGGGCTGTGGAGTCGGAGTCGAGGAGTCGGAGTCGAGGAGTCGGAGTCGGGGGAAATTTTGGGTACCTGGAGTCGGAGTCGGCAAACAATGCACCGACTCCGACTCCTACTAAATTTAGATTGGAATAAAAAAAAAAAAAAAGCAAGTTTAAATGTCCCAATTCACAAAAAGTTATAATTAATGACTTCTCTACTGTAAGAATAAAGACCAATGCATGCAGTGCCTCACGTAACCGCAAAACGAACACGTTAAAGCGGGGGTTCACCCTGTTAAAAAAAAAAAAAAAAATTTTATTAGACCATTACATTCGGCATCGTAGCGCGAGCTACGGTATGCCAGTCTTACATTTTTTATCCCCGTACTCACTGTGCTATGGCTCATTGAAGATTCCGGGGAATGGGCATTCCTATGGTGAGAGAAGGTGATTGACGGCCGGCCCTGGCACGTCACGCTTCTCCGGAAATAGCCGAAATAGGCTTGGCTATTCACGGCGCCTGCGCATAGCCTGTGCGCAGGCGCCGTGAAGAACCGAGACCTACTCCGGCTGTCTTCGGGGAGCGTGACGTGCCAGAGCCGGCCGTCAATCATCCTCCCTCTCCATAGGCACGCCCATTCCCCGCGGGAGTCGGATTCTTCAATGAGCGATAGCACAGTGAGTACGGGGATTAAAAATTTAAGACCGGCATACCGTAGCTCGCGCTACGATGCCGAATGTAATGGTCTAATGATGTGAAGGAGGGTGAACCACCGCTTTAAGTGACCGTGAAGAAGCATGCTTTTCATGTGCTTCACTATATGGCACGCAACGCACAATTAGAAGCTGCAATACTTCTACTTTCCATAGTGTTGTGTTCTGCTTTTACAGGGAACGCATGTTAGAGAACCAGTAAGTGTCCAAATAAAAAAATTCCAACAGGAGTTTTATAAAGCACTAAAAGAAGTTGAAAAGTATGATCGCTCATCAAAACTTACTGTTGAAGAAGCCATCTTTGTTTATCCAGAGATCGTTAGTGATGTGGCCAGAATAGTTACTGCAATGCCACCCACCCAAGTCAGTGTCGAAAGATTATTTTCAGCCCTAAAAATAATAAAGTCTGACTTAAGAGCCTCTATGAAAGAGGATCTGGCAGAGGCAATTCTCTTCCTTAGAACTCTACATTGAATTGATTTGCATTTGCTAAGCCTAGAACTACATTTCAAGATTAATATAAACCATTTCTAGGTTTTACAGATTTTGTTTTTGGTTCATTATAGATAAGCTTTGTTTTTGTTCTAAAACAACCAAATAATGTGGTTTGTATTTTTGAACTGGTAAAGATCCTGTTCCTGATGTTTATGCCTGCTGCTACTATCCAGCCAAAAATAATAAAACTTTGTTTTCATTGTGTTTGTCTTTTGCTTAAACTGTGCAATACAGTAGACTGTTGGATTCCCAGCCAGTAGTCCTGTGGTAGGTTGCGTTTCTTTCCCTCAAGGAATGTATAAAATACATTCGCATATTAATACAGAGGAGTCGGAGTCGGGGAGTCGGAAGTACATAAAACTGAAGAGTCGGAGTCTGAGTCGGAACATTTATCTACCGACTCCACAGCCCTGGGCAAACCTTCATGCTGGTTTTGCTTGCGAATCCAGGGACGCTTTTGTCCCTCAGCTGGCCCCTTGTCAGTCTGGGAACGCTTACCTGCGGGCCCAGAGTGAGGAAAATACCTTTTCTAAGCAGAGAAGGAGGGCCCTGGCCTACGGCATGGTTCCGTACCCTTTCTGAGATGTGGGAGTAAAGTTTTCCTACCCCCAGTGGCATTCTTAATAATATCGTCCAGCGAGGCTCCAAATAGCCTCTCACCCTGGAAGGGTAAATCTGTCAGGCCTCGTACACACGACCGAACATGTCTGCTGAAACTGGTCCGCGGACCAGTTTCCGCAGACATGTTCGGTCGTGTGTAGGGCCTACCGGACAATTTTCCAGCCTAGCGGACAGGTTTCCAGCGGACAAAAGTTTCTTAGCATGCTAAGAAACATGTCCGCTGGAAAGCTGTCCGTCGGACATGTCCGATGGTTAGTACAACTCATCGGACATGTCCGCTGGCCCGAAATCCCACGCATGCGTCTAAGTGATTCGACGCATGCGTGGAAGCATTGAACTTCCTGGGTCGCGCACGTCGCCGCGTCATCGTCGCCGCCACGTCACCGCGTATTCTGTCTGCGGGGAATTTGGTCTGATGGTGTGTACACACATCAGACCAAATGCTCCCAGCAGACATGTCCGATGAAAACGGTCCACGGACCGTTTTCATCGGACATATCTGGTCGTGTGTACGAGGCCTCAGAGCCTTCTTGGAAATCTGTTCCGCGGACCAGCATTTTAGCCAAATCAGGCGACGTAGTACCACAGCAGATACTGAGGCTCTGGAGAGCAAGGGAGCTGTATCCAAAGCTGCATCACAGACATACGTAAGGCCATGCACCAGCTGGTCAGCCAACTCCACACAGACAGGGGAAGCCTGTTGATTCTCCAGCTCGTGGTGCAACAATTTTGCCCACTCTGTAAGGGTCTGTGACACCAGGACCGTGGCCAATACTGGTCGCAATGCTGACCCCAGCATGGTGAACATGGACCGGGCCATTGCTTCGGACCTCCTGTCAGTAGGGTCCTTGAATGCAGGGGTCCCTTCTACCGGAATTGTGGTGAACTTTTTCAACCTAGACACCGGGGGGGCCACAATCAGGGGGATGCCCATTTTTTTCAAAAGGCTTTCCATAAAAGGGTAACGGACCGCCATTGGGTTTTGGGACCGCAAAGGTCCTCTGCGGCCGTTCCCATTCCTTGTCTATAAATTTATCAAAATAAGACACATAAGGAAAACCTTTGCAGTGGGGGTCGACTTGCGGGCCCGCACCTCAGCAGATGCCCCAGTCTCTTCCTCCAATTTGAGGGTTTCCTGAACCGCAGTGATAAGTGCCCCCACAAGCGCCTTCTCCTGCGCTGCCCCAGACACAGAGTTCTCACTGTCCCAAAGGTCCCGATCCACGTCCTCCGATACCTCAGAACAGGGGCCCTGCGCCACGACCAGGCTCGAGTCTGAATCAGAGCTGTTCCCAGATGATGGTGGTGGGCGAGGGCACTTTTTACCCCCCTTATGCCCACATGCCGCTTCCACCCTGGCAACAAATGATTCTGACCGCTGACAAAGCGTCTACCTGTACTGCAGGTGCTGGGGGACCAGTTGCTAATACTGGAATCTCTGGGGACGAAGCGCCAGCCTCTGACGCCATATGGCTCACCTGACAGCCACTCAGGGACCCAGTCAAGGTATACTGAAATAAAAGACCCACCCTCCTTGCTGCCACAGACCGAGGGGTTAACCCCAGAGGAACTCACCACCCCGACCTGGGTACTGTTCAGCGCTGCGGTCCACACTAACACCCAGCACAGTGTGTGCCAGTGGAGTCTGAGGTGACCTGCAGTTTGCGCCGTACAGAATGAACTATTTGAGCACTAGAGGCCAAAACCAGTGTTAAAACCACAACAAAATGGCCACCGCTTGCCTGAAAAAAGATAGCGTGAGCTACAAGAAAATGGCCGTCAGCTGTATTGTAATAAATACAGGGTGGCTACAAGAAAATGGTGCCGGCGCGAATCCTGAGGTGAAAGAAGTTTGCAAACGCCGAGCCTCTGAGCGGAGGCCCCCAAAATGGCAGACCACCCAGACAGCGGACCCCCACACAGCTCACAGCCCCCAGTTCAGGACCCGGAGCCCCCCAGGGACCCCCGGAAAACAGCAGGCCCAGCAACGCATGGGAAGGATGGGGGGGGGGAGAAGAGGAAAGGGAGGACGAGAAACCCCCTTAACAACTGCCCCAGAAATGCCCAGCTGCTCCGTCCCGCCAAAGCAGGAGGAACCTACTTACCTGTCCCGCAGGGACCGCAGGAAGCGTTCCAGACAGACCCGCCGACAACCAGAATGGGGTGGCTATCGGCCACGGCCCACCATGACACGGACTGCAGTAGCCCGGTCATAAGTGAGCCCCGAAGCATATAGCTCACCGGCCACCCCTGGAGTAATGGGGACCCCGCACGCACCTAAAGGTCTGCTCTTGCTCGATGGCCGGGCTGGGGAGACTACAAGGATCTATATTATCCAGCCTGTTACCCAGCCGACAGTTGATAGTAGATCTCAGGATCAAAAAACAAAAAAATTCTAAATAAAGTCTTTTAAAAAAAAAGTTCTCCTAGGACCAATGGGCCCCAAGGGGGGGCCAGGTCCTTCTCCTATGCTAGGCAGAAAAAAACTGACCTGCTGACTGCAGGGTGAGGAGTTATGACCAGAGGGCCGGCCCCCTGGGCGGTGCTGTTCGGCTTTCCTGCATTACATGTTTTTTAACCATTTAAAGCGGTTGTATACCCTCATATAGTACTTGCACCTACAGGTAAGCCTTCATTAAGGCTTACCTGTAGTTGCTTGCGATATCTCCTTAACCTCTTGACGACCGTGCCATAGCCGAAATACGGCTACAGCGCGGTCAAGTTATTCTGGGAGGACGTCTATGGACTCATCCGGCGCTCCCGGAATCAATTGTGACCGCCGGGTCAAGAAGACCCAACGTATCACAGATCGTGGTAAATTGCTGCTGATAGCGGCCGTTTACCACGTGATCGCTCCATCCAATGACGAAGCGATCTCTTGTAAACAAACCGGCATCATGTGATGACGCCGGTTCCTCCCTCCCCTCTCTGTACCGATCGGTACAGTGTGAGAGAGGGGGGAAAGCGGATGCAGCAGCAGTGCTGTGGGCTGGATCTGTGAAAATTGCAGTCACAGATCCAGCCATACATCCCTGTGCAATACTCTGCAATACCCTCACAATACCCTGACAATACCCCGCAATACGTCCCCCCCCCCCCCCCCCGTCACCCTCCGGTACTTCTACTGACTCACCGTTACGATGGAAGCCAGGATCATTTTGTTATTTTATGCTTCCCAGCCTAGAGGTGAGATATGGGGTCTTATTGACCCCACATCTCACTGTAAAGAGGACCTGTCATGCCATATTCCTATTACAAGGGATGTTTACATTCCTGGTAATAGGAATAAAAGGGATCAAAAAATGTATTTTTGGGGAAAAAAGTGGCAAACTAAAATAAATAAAGTAAAATGAACAATAAAATGTTTTATTATTTTTTTAAAGTGCCCCTGTCCCCGCGTGTGCTCGCATGCAGAAGCAAATGCACACGCAAGTCCCGCCCACATATAAAAACGGTGTTCAAGCTACACATGTGAGGTATCGCCATGAACGTTAGAGCGAGAGCAATAATTTTGGCCCTAGACCTCCTCCGTAACTCAAAACATGTAGCCAGTAAAAATATTTAAAGCGTCGCCTATGGGGATTTTTAAGTAGCGAAGTTTGGCACCATTCCACGAGCATGTGCAATTTTGAAGGGTGACATGTTAGGTATCTATTTACTCGGCGTAATTTCATCTTTCATATTATGCAAAAATATTGGGCTAACTTTACTGTTTTGTGTTTTTTTTAAATGCGAGATAAAACGTTGTAATGACCGTCATTGTATTCTCTAGGGTCTTTGCTAAAAAAGCATATATAATGTTTGGGGGTTCTATGTAATTTTCTAGCAAATAAATGATGATTTTTACATGTAGGAGAGAAATGTCAGAATTGGTCTGGGTGCTCCAGAATGCCTGATGGTGCTCCCTGCATGTTGGGCCTCTGTATGTGGCCACGCTGTGTAAAAGTCTCACACATGTGGTATCGCCATACTCGGGAGGAATAGCAGAATGTGTTTTGGGGTGTAATTTGTGGTATGCATATGCTGTGAGTGAGAAATATGACAGAAACAAGAATTTTATTTTTATTTTTACAGAATTTTCAGTCTTTTTTCTTTTATAGCGCAAAAAATAAAAAACCCAGAGGTGATCAAATACCACCAAAAGAAAGCTCTATTTGTGTGAAAAAAAGACAAAAATTTCATATGGGTACAGTGTTGTATGACTGAGCAATTGTCACTCAAATTGTGAGAGCACTAAAAGCTGAAAATTGATCTGGTTAGGAAGGGAGTTTAAGTGCCCAGTGGTCAAGTGATTAACCTACATGGTTAAGGAGATATTTGCAGAAAATCGGGCACCGATGTCTATGGCGCAAGCGCCCTGTAGATAACGACGCAGGCGAACTGAGCACGCTGGGTCTTGAATGGGAGCCTGCCGGAAAGTGCCATTCCCTGTGCATGTGCGGGAGTGACATCATCGCCGCTCTAGCCAGTCACAGCGCCGGAGCGGTGATACCCGGACGTCACTCCAGGTATCATGGTGGCGGCGAAGGAGAGGAACGAGGGTCGGTGCGGGTTCTTCGATCTAAGGTAAGTAATTGATTATGAGCTAGTATGCTAGTCATACTAGTTTATTATGCCTTTGCCTTGCAGGGTTTTTTTTTATTGTTATTTTTGGGTGTACAACCGCTTTAACATGTCTGCCTAGTCCTCTCCTGATAGACGGAACATAACCCTACTGTCAAGAATATTTGGAGATGAGTCCATCCATGAACAAAAGTGGAGTTCCACCCAAAAATGGAACTTCCACTTTTTGGAAATCTCCCCCCCTCTGGGGTCACATTTGGCACCTTTCAGGGGTGATGAAGGAGCAGATACATGTCCAATACAGGTATTTGCTCCCACTTCCTGGCAGGGGTGGACTGGGACAAAAATTTGGCCCTGGACTTCATCCAGACAGGTCCACTTAATTTTTGCAAACACACACACAAAAACTATATATACGCAATTGTCGGCCCCCCTTCTGACACATACACTGACCCCCCCTCCTGACACATACACTGACCCCCCCCTCCTGACACATACACTGACCCCCCCTCCTTACACATACACTGACCCCCCCCTCCTTACACATACACTGACCCCCCCTCCTTACACATACACTGACCCCCCCTCCTTACACATACACTGACCCCCCCTTCAGACACATACACTGACCCCCCCTCCTGACACATACACTGACCCCCCCTGACACCCACTTCCTTTCACAGTCCCCTCCTTTCTGGTATCCTTTACAGCCATCTTCTTTCTTTGCAACAAACACAGTTCCCTTTATGTCAGTGACCCCTCCCTTACCTTACACAGCAGGGAGAAGACAGAGGATGCGACGTGTCCAAGCAGAAGGCGGGAGCTGTTCAACTTTCCATGTAACAGACAGACGATTGGTTGCTAGGACTGCCCCTAGCAACCCCTAGCAACAAATCACAGCAACAAATCACAGGCTTTTTAACTTGAAAAGTTGGACAGCTCCGCCTTCTGCTCGGACAGTCTGTCTTCTATTGTATTGTATGCTTATTGTATGGATGAAAGCGGCTGTGGGGGGGGGGGGAGTTAAACGGGAGAGAAGAGGACACCCACGCAGGATGTTCAACAGGTTCACTGTTGTCACCCTGCACATGCACTCCACCTACCATGCACCCCCTCCAGCTGCGATACTCTGCAGCCTGCACTGGAACCGTGCACGTGCAGTAGTTGCAACGGGTGCGGCCACCACTTACCTCCCCAGCCAGCAGTCAGACTCTGCAGCCGCACGACTTGATACCGATGTGCAGGCCCCCTTCGTCTAGTACATAGCAAACACTGCCTGTATACATTCTGACTGTCAGAGTGTATCTAGGCAGTGTTTGCAAATGTACTGGACGAAGGGGCCCCGCACATTGGTATCAAGGCTTGCGGCTGCAGTGAGAGTGGAGCTGTCAAATCTAAGCACTGATGTCGGGGATGGGGGTGCCCCCGCATATTGGCCCCGCCCATCCCTGACATCAGTGCTTCGTTTTGACAGCTCCACTCTCACTGCGGCCGCACGCCCCCGCTTGCCCACCAATCACTGGATGTTTACACTCAGGGCGAGACTCCGGGCTTTTTGGGGACTCATTCGGGGCTCTAGCCACCCCCTCCCGACGCCCCTGAGTGACAACTGGCCCACTGAGCCATCGGCCCACCGGGAAACTCCCGGTAGTCCCGATGGCCAGTCCAACCCTGCTTCCTGGCATAGATCACCTCGGTGATCTACATGACTTCCGACGCCTACTCTGTGCCCCTGCTGGCTTCTGGGAGACACACAGCTCCCAGACAACAGTGAAGACGGGCAGCGCTACTCGCGCATGCACAGTAGGGAACCGGGAAGTGAAGCCACAATGCTTAATTTCCTGATTCCCTCACAGAGGATGGAGGTGAGGGCAGCCGAGAGCCGAGCGATTGCTTGGCCCCGGCTGCCGACATCGCAGGCACCATGGACAGGTAAGTGTCCATATATTAAAATATATACTGCTGTATTTGTAGCTGCTGACTTTTATTTATTTATTTTTAAGTGGGACCTCCGCTTTAATCTACAAACATATTCTAAAATGACCTGGACAAATTTGTTGTTATCCCTAGAAAAGATAATAAATCATTGTATCAGTGATATTTCAAACCAACTATTTTCTGTACTTGGTATCACACTTATCTTCAATCTTGTAATCAGTCATCATTTTTAAAAAGGAGAATTCCAGATAAAAATATTTTATACATAGTTACATTGATCCAGCTTGGACCATTGTAACTATGTATATACCATACCTGGTCAATGCCTCTGGAATCTGGAAGTCACCAATACTCCAGGGATCTCCACCTACTTCCGGGTCCTGTGGTGAGCGGCTGGCCTGATGCATTGTGAACACAGGAGGTCAGCCACTTGGAACGGGCACCATTCAGAGAATGCTTTGAATTGTCTGAAGGAATCACTCACCTGCTGCCGCTACGTCCCTCACCTTGTTGTGTCACTGCCGCATCACCAGCCATCCCATAAAGTGAATGGGACTGTCGGTAAATCAACAGAAGGTCAGAAGCGAAGCTACTGTGGGACAGTGATGACAGTTATTACTGGCGATTTAAAGAGGAATTAAACCGTGATGGGTTTTACTTCCCCTTTTGCTCGCTGCAAAGCCTGCAAATGAAAAGCATAATGGACTAGTATGCATCGCATACTAGCCCATTATGTGACACTTACCTGCAAAAGAATCCAGCGATGTCCCCTGTGTAGGCAGCATCCATCTTCTGGCCCCTCTTCCTTCCGGGCCGCGGACTCCAGCTCTGTGATTCGCCAGAGCCGCGTGACGTCACAGGCTAGGGAAGAAATGGCACAGAGTTTTGATTCTTCCCCGCGCATTGCGCCGTTAACATTTTCGCTGGACTGCAAGTGAAATATCTCCTAAACGGCACGCATTTAGGAGATATTGCCACTACCTATAGGTAAGCCTTATTCTAGGCTTACCTATAGGTAGAAGTCAACAAAAAGGGTTTACAACCACTTTAAAACGTGATTTAAATCAAATCCGCCCTGCTCAGAACCCCCAAATATTATATTATACTATACACACACACATATACATACATACATACATACATACATACATACATACATACATATATATATATATATATATATATATATATATATATATATATATATATATATATATATATATATATATATATAGCATTTTTTTTTTTAGCAGACACCATAGGAAATAAAATGGAAGTCATTGCACCTGTTTTTGTCACACAGTATTTGCTCAGTCATTTTTGAAACAGTTTTTTGGGATATATATATTTTTCCTGAATAAAGATAAATAAATAAATAAATAAGTAAATAAAAAGGAAAGTTAACCCATTTTTTTTGTTGAATGTGAAAGATGAGGTTACGCCGAGTAAATAGATACCTCACATGTCACACACTAAAACTGTGCACCTGAGGGGAGAGGTAGCAAGGGGGTACTTTCTTATGCTTGCAGGTTGCAGTGCACCATTAACTTAACATTATTTATATAACAGTATATATAGGCTGAGACCTGAGTGAATAACTAGTTAACTTACAGAGTTCCAGACTGTGGTCTTCTCTCTCTTCTTTCCAAAGGCAATCTGCTGCCAGGAGAGTGGTGGTGGCGAGACTGCCGGGCGCCGCATGGATTTCTCCTCACTAGCAGGTGCGCGGAAAGGCAGTTGACGTCATTTGACGTGACGTCAACTCCTTGCCTGCACGTACGGCTCAATCCGTACTCTGCCCACGGCCCCGCCCCCCCCCCCCCCCAGCTGCTGGCCGGCCCAGCCACTACCGTGCCGTTACCTAGCGATCCGCGGGCCGGATTAAAAGGTCCGCCGGGCCGTAGTTTGCCCATTCCTGCCCCAGACCATAATCCCATTGAGAACGTGTGGTCAATTCTCAAGAGGCGGGTAAACAAAAAAAAAAAAAAAACAACCTCACAAATTCTGACAAACTCCAAGCATTTATTATGCAAGAACGGACTGCCATCAGTCAGGATGTGGCCCAGAAGTTGATTGTCAATAAAAAAGCCATGGACACTTATGAAATTCCTGTAATTATACTTCAGTACACCATAGTAACATATGACAAAAAGACCTAAAAACACTGAGCAGTAAACTTTGTGAAAATTATTATTTTTGTCATTCTGAAAACGTTAGGCCATGGCTGAGATCTGTAGAGATCACGTTTCAGAGGGCAGCTGGAAGGAGATATGTCAATGTCACCTCGTCACCGCATGTCTTACCTCTGAGGCCTCATTCTCACCGGCAGGGGGGGGGGGGGGGGTGTACACATCATGTGACAGAAATTATCCCCCCTGCCAAGTGAATGGGACCAATCCACAACCACATGGAACTTTGGCAGAAATGGTGAGGTATTTCAGGGGTCAGGAGACACATTACCTCACAGCCCCCCATCAACTGAAACACCTTCCACACGTATGAATGAGCCCTAGAAGAGCCGACACTGCACCCCCTGCACTCCTTGTAGTCATGGTACGGTCTCATTCACTGCAATGTGACATTTTCTGGTAATCATGTCTGGTAAACACAACATGGGACATAATGGGGGCCCCGCACTCCCCTGTAATGTATAGGCTGGTAGTGCGGGGGTCTCAGGGGGAAAGCAGGCGTTGATGATGAGGGGACAGATTACTTCCAGCTGCCTGTCACCTGCCAGAGGCCTGAGGAGCCCCAAACACACCCACCTACATTACACCCCATTGTGGCCCCGCCCCATTTACCTACCTGGGCTGTGAATGGGGGTGTCACTTCAGCTGTGACCCGTGTACAGCCCTCCCCAACCACAGTTTCTTCTCCAGGTTGGCGGTCAGTAATGGAGCTTCACTGCCATTCGTGTGAATGAGGCCATGGAAACAGCCAATCACTGTCAGGGTCAGAGGTCAGGATAAGGGGAGATGGGGACACCGTCTGTTATACACAGCACAGCCCTCTCATACTCCCCAGTCCCCCCCCCCCCATTTCAAAACGCTCCCCCATATAACACAATACACCCCCCCCCCCAATATACATCGTACAGAACCCCCCCATATACATCATACAAAACACCCCACCATATATATATATATAATACAACACACCATATATTATATATATATATATATATATATATATATATATATATATATATATATATATATATATATATATATATATATATATATATATATATAAAAAAATACAATACACCCCCCATATGCATTATATACAATACACCCCCCCCATATATATATATATATATATATATATATATATATATATATATATATAATACCATACACCCCCATATATCTCATACAATACACCCCCCATATATTATATATCATACAATACACCCCCATATATCTCATACAATACACCCCCATATATATATATATATATATATATAATACCATACACCCCCATATATCTCATACAATAAAACCCCATATATTATATATCATACAATACACCCCCATATATTATATATCATACAATACACCCCCCATATATTATATATCATACAATACACCCCCATGTGTATATATAGCATACAATACACCCCTCATATATATCATACAATACACACTATATAAATAAACAAACATACATTACACCCCCCCATATATTATAAATAATACAATACACCCCCCAAAAACATATCATAACCCCCCTCATATATATATATAATACAATACACCCCCCCTATAAATATATATCATACAATACACCCCCATATATGAGGAGAATACAGTGAGGAGCCTGATGTGGGGATGGGGGGGGGGGGGGGGGGGGGACACAGTCGCGGTCTCACCTGACTGACTTTGTGGAATTGTTTCCTCAGTCCGGCCGCCGACATTCTGTCCTCGGTGTGTGATGGGGGAGGGGAGCCTGGTGTCCGGTGATCTGACTGAACACTGAGGAGCGTGAGAAGTCTGGAGAGGAACAAGTCCCGCCCACTGGGTGTGGTTGAAGAAGTCATAAGCGCCGCCCCCGAAGTCTAATCACAACAAGCGCGCCTCCAGGCTACAAGCAGTGATATTCTGGGGGGTGGAGCATCTAGCTGTTACTCAGAGAGATTAAACTGATTAACCCCATAAGTGGCACAGAAGATGTAATTTCCATGGGGGAACCAAACAAGTATTTTACACTGAATAGTCTGGAGGATCAGTATGGGGTAGATGGAGGTGGGAGTGTCAGTATGGGGTAGATGGAGGTGGGAGTGTCAGTATGGGGTAGATGGAGGTGGGAGTGTCAGTATGGGGTAGATGGAGGTGGGAGTGTCAGTATGGGGTAGATGGAGGTGGGAGTGTCGGTATGGGGTAGATGGAGGTGGGAGTGTCAGTATGGGGTAGATGGAGGTGGGAGTGTCGGTATGGGGTAGATGGAGGTGGGAATGCCGGTACCCCCTTTGCCTTGCCCATGTATCAGCAGACGCATTAATAAGCCCCAGTATTGATGTCAATGGAGGCAATAAAACCCCCAGCATTGATGTCAGTGGAGGCAATAAAACCCCCAGCATTGATGTCAATGGAGGTAATAAAACCCCGAGCATTGATGTCAGTGAAAGCAATAAAACCCCCAGCATTGATGTCAATGGAGGCAATAAAACCCCCAGCATTGATGTCAGTGGAGGCAATAAAACCCCCAGCATTGATGTCAGTGGAGGCAATAAAACCCCCAGCATTGATGTCAGTGGACGCAATAAAACCCCCAGCATTGATGTCAGTGGAGGCAATAAAACCCCCAGCATTGATGTCAGTGGAGGCAATAAAACCCCCAGCATTGATGTCAGTGGACGCAATAAAACCCCCAGCATTGATGTCAGTGGACGCAATAAAACCCCCAGCATTGATGTCAGTGGAGGCAATAAAACCCCCAGCATTGATGTCAGTGGAGGCAATAAAACCCCCAGCATTGATGTCAGTGGACGCAATAAAACCCCCAGCATTGATGTCAGTGGAGGCAATAAAACCCCCAGCCTTGATGTCAGTGGAGGCAATAAAACCCCCAGCATTGATGTCAGTGGAGGCAATAAAACCCCCAGCATTGATGTCAGTGGACGCAATAAAACCCCCAGCATTGATGTCAGTGGACGCAATAAAACCCCCAGCATTGATGTCAGTGTTATTAACCCCCGGCATTGATGTCAGTATTATTAACCCCCTCCCTCCACATTGGTGGTCAGTAGCATTGAAATTGAACCCCTTCCATGACCACCAATGTAGGGGGGAGGGAATTAATAATACTGACATTACCACAGATGTAGAAGGGAGAGGTGGGTTAAAATATCACTGCCATGAGGACAATGCACGGTGGAGGATGGGGGTAACTTTCACTGCCACTGACTCCCCCTATCCCCCACCTGCATCGGTGGACACAGCACTGTTAACCCCTTCCTCACTCCCAGCCTGCTGCGATCCCATTTTCCTGGTGCTCTGGCAATTAGCTTACCTCGGCACATACTTGCTCCTGGTTGGCTAACATAAATCTCCCTCCAAGTGCTGGTGGGTAGCTGGGCAGACAGGCAGGCAGATGGGCGCCAGCTGGCAGGGGTTCAGACATGTGTGCAGGCTGATGAGCAGCAGGACGCTCAGACACGTGAGCGGGCGGTATGGGGGGTTCAGGCGGGCAGTTCAGACATGTGAGCGGGCGGGCGGTATGGGGGTTCAGGAGGGCAGTTCAGACATGTGAGCGGGCGGGCAGTATGGGGGTTCAGGAGGGAAGTTCAGACATGTGGGCGGACAAACAAACGAGTAGACAGTTCAGGAAAGCAGGATCTGCAAAGCTAGCCGTATCCCCATCCTGCCCACATAATGAGAGCCCGGCTGAAGATCCAGTCCCACAGCTGGAGAAATGGGGGGGGGTGATCAAATTTCTTCCTCCAGCAGCCATTCCAGCCTGCACTGTGCTGTTCGGAATGACAGGAAGTTCCCTTTCCTTCTTGGGCTGTCCCTAACTCACACAGGTGAGGCGGAACCAGTCGGGGGCACCTCTGGCGCCCCTACTGATGTGCGCTCTAGGCGGCCGCCTACCTTGCCTATGGGTAGCGCCGGCCCTGGCCGACATTAGCGCAAGGCAACATGGGCACTTGCCTTACGGCACGCCAGGGAACAGGGCGGAAAATTGACCGGTCGCCCGCCCGATCATTGAGATAGTAGAGACGAGTGTGTGTCTGTGGCTGGGCTGCGGGCGGCATCTGAAGGACGAGTCCTGTCCCCGCAGCGGCACTGACCTGTGCAGTCACTCTGACTGTGCTGGGATTTATAGTCCTCTGTAACTGCTGGTATTCTGCATTGCGTTGTATATAATGTACTATTGCTTGGATTTGTAGTCCTATAGCTGGTGGTATTATGCTTTGCGTTTTATATAATGTATTGCTGGGATTTGTTTGTTGTTTCTCTATAGCTGCTGGTATTCTCCATTGCGCTGTATAATGTATTATTGCTGGGATTTGTAGTTCCTCTATAACTGGTCAGTGGTAATCTGCATTGTGCAGTATAATCATTAAACAGCGCAATGGAGAATACCACCAGCTATAGAGGACTACAAATCCCAGCAATAGCACATTATACAGCGCAATACAGAATAACGCCATCTATAGAGGAAGACATCAGATCCCAGCAGTAATACATTATAGTATAGTGTACTATTGCTGGCATGTGTACAGTGCATGTGTGCGTGCCGATGGCGTCAAAATTCACCATGCCCAAAAGTCGAATCTATAAATTTACTCTTGACCCAGACAAATCTAAAAAAAAAACTACTGGGCTGTCTATCAGGGGAGGTACCAAAACATGACAACAAGTTGACTTCATTCATATTTTTTGAATCCAGGATAGCCAGGGCCGCCATCAGGGAGATACAGGCAGTACACCTGTAAAGGGCCCGGATGTCCCCAGGGGCCCGGATGGCAACCCCCCCTTTTTTTTTTTTTTATAAAAACAATATATTTTTTTAATATATTTTTATTTTATTTTTTATTAAAGGGCCAATTGTTTTTTTTTTTTTAGAGGTCCCGAGGTCCCCAGGGGCCCCCAGGGCCCCAGATGGCAACCAACCCCCCCCTTTTTTTATTTATTTTTTATAAAAAAAATATATTTTTTAATATATTTTTATTTTATTTTTTATTAAAGGACCAATTTTTTTTAGGGGTCCGGAGGTTCCCAGGGGCCCCTTTTTTGTATTTATTTTTTATAAAAACAATATATTTTTTTAATATATTTTTATTTTATTTTTTATTAAAGAGCCAATTGTTTTTTTTTTTTTAGAGGTCCCGAGGTCCCCAGGGGCCCAGAGGCCCCCAGGGCCCCAGATGGCAACCACCCCCCCCCCTTTTTTAATTTATTTTTTATAAAAAAAATATATTTTTTTAATATATTTTTATTTAATTTTTTATTAAAGGACCAATTTTTTTTCGGGGTCCGGAGGTCCCCAGGGGCCCAGAGATCCCCAGGGCCCCGGATGACAACCCCCTTTTTTTATATTTTTTTATTAAAAAGAAATCTTTTTTTTATATACTTTTTTATTTCTTTTATATATATATATATATATATTTATATATATATTTGTATATATTTATTATTATTATTATTATTATTATTATTAAAGGGCCCAGGGGTCCCCAGGGCCCCGGATGGCAATCCCCCTTTTTAAAAAATATATATATATTTTTTTTATATTATTTTATTTCTTTTTTATATATATATATATATATGTTTTTAAAGGGCTTAGAGGTCCCCAGGGCCCCATGTGGCAAATCCCCTTTTTTTTTATAAATGTTTATTTTTTTTATTTTTGTTTATATATATATATATTTTTTTTCTTGTAAAGGGCCCCCTCCGCTTTTCAATTCGCGGCAGCCCCCCCGCTTCTCAATTCCAGGCGGCAGCCCCCCCCCCCCCCCAGGTTCTCTGCTCCAGGGGGCCCATGCCTTAAACTGTGTAAGGGGCCCCATAATTCCTGATGGCGGCCCTGAGGATAGCAATTAACAGATCATGGAGGTCAGGGCTGGACTGGGACAAAAATGTGGCCCTGGACTTCATCCAGACCGGCCCAGGGCACAACACATCAGGGTACAGTGCACATCAGGGCACGGTACACATCAGGGCACGGTACAGAGCTCCGCACATCAGGGCACAGCACATCAGGGTACAGGGCACTGCACATCAGGGCACATAGCACATCAGGACACGGGGCACATAGCACATCAGGGCACAGCACATCAGGGTACAGGGCACGGGGCACATCAGGGCACGGGGCACATCAGGGCACATAGCACATCAGGGCACATAGCACATTATGGTGCACATCATTTGCCAGCTAGCATGCAGAGTAGCGCAGGAAGTGTGTGTAATATGTTCTCTCTCCTGTCACAGCACTCACTCGGCTCCCCGGCAGCCCCTCCTCTCTTCTCGTCCATCCCAGATGATGTCACAAGCAAATGGGGATGGACGGGAAGAGAGGAGAGGCTGCCAGGGAGCCGAGTGAGTGCCGTGACAGGAGAGAGAACATATTTACACATGCTTCCTGCGCTACTCTGCATGCTCGCTAAGTCTCGATCCACCCATCAGGCGCCAGCTGTCGGCGATTGACGGGTAGATTGCCGCGGACCTCCGAATCTCCCGGTAGTCCCGAAATCTCCCGGTAGTCCCGATGGCCAGTCAATCCCTGATGGAGGTCCTCATCTATGCAGTTCTCGCTGATAAAATAAAAACGACTGTATTGTGGATAATGACAAATTCAAATCTGACAACTTAATTACAGGATAAAATTCCTTTATTCAAAAAAATATGGGACCCTTGGATACATTACATTTCAGGAGTACATTGTATAGAGTGACAGACTGATCTTGCGGGACGGATGGGATAAATCTGTTTGCACACCCTCTCTTGTCTTTTCTTTCTTCCTTCTTCCCTCCTTTTCCTCTAAATTCTTCCTTTCCTTTATGTTTATGGCATCAGTCTTTGTGTGCCCAGGCCTAATCACCATTTACTGCACATATTCCCCCTACTGTCCTGGCTCCCCCCTTACCCCCTGCAGTGCTACCAGCTTCCCTCCTCTCCGGCCAGCTGTTGCTGCAAGGATGTTTTAGGATGAGTGGAGGAAGGGGCCGGTAAATATATAATTGACCATCCCCTTCCCTTTCTGAATTAACATTGTGAGTGATCAGTAGTGTAAGGGCTTTGGGGTGCACACCCTAATGCAATATGCTGCGCACACCTATGGCTGCAGCTCACATTAGAATGGTCAAGCACCACTTGTTTGCTATGACATTGGTCTGCACTTTAATTCTACTTTTGACTTTCTACCTTAACTCACCACCACACCATACATACCAGTTATACCATTGCTAATATTATGAGCTTTGACAGTTATTAATCAATGTGACGTTTTCCTAACGTGTGATATGCAAATATAATCACTGTGCAAAAAAATTAAAGGAACACTTTTGAATCAGAACTCCTGGGATATTGATTTGGTCAGTTAAGTAGCAGAGGGGGAGGGGTGTATACAGAGGGGGTTGTTAATCAGTTTCAGCTGCTTTGCTGTTAATTTAAATTAACAACAGGTGCACTAGATGGGCAACAATGAGACGACCTCCAAAACAGGAATGTTTTTTCAGGTCGAGGTGTCTGACTATTTTTTCCACTACTCATCTTTTCTGACTGTTCTTCACTAGTTTGTATTTGGCTAGGGTCAGTGTCACTACTGGTAGCACGAGGCGATACTTGGACCCCATAAAGTTTGCACAGGCAGTCCAACTCCTCCAGGATGGCACATCAGTACGTGTCATTGCCAGAAGGTTTGCGGTGTCTCCCAGCACAGTCTCAAGAGCATGGAGGAGATTCCAGGAGACAGGCAGTTACTCTAGGAGAGCTGGACAGAGCCATAGAAGGTCCTTAACCCATCAGCAGGACCGGTATCTGCTCCTTTGTGCAAGGAGGAACAGGATGAGCACTGCCAGAGCCCTACAAAATGACCTCCAGCAGGCCACCGGTGTGAATGTCTCTGACCAAACAATCAGAAACAGACTTCATGGGGGTGGCCTGAGGGCCCGACGTCCTCTAGTGTGCTCTGTACTCACTGCCAGACACTGTGGAGCTCGATTGGCATTTTGCATTGATACATACACCAGAATTGGCAGGTCCGACACTGGTGCCCCATGCTTTTCCCAGATGAGAGCAAGTTCACCCTCAGCATATGTCAACTTTATGCTGTCTGTAACATCATTCAGCATGACCAGTTTGGTGGTGGGTCAGTGATGGTCTGGGGAGGCATATCCATGGAGGGACGCACAGACATCTACAGGCTACACAACGGCACCCTGACTGCCATTAGGCATCAGGGTTTAAATCCTTGGACCCATTGTCAGACCCTATGCTGGTGCACTGGGTTCCTCCTGGTGCACAACAATGCCTGGACTCATGTGGCGAGAGCATGCAGCCAGTTCCTGGAGGATGAATAAATTGATACCATTGACCCCCACGCTCACCTGACCTAAATCCAAAAGAACACCTCTGGGACATTATGTTTCGGTCCATCCGGTGCCGCCAGGTTGCACCTCAGTCTGTTCAGGAGCTCAGTGATGCTCTGGTCCAGGTCTGGGAGGAAATACCCCAGGACACCATCTGTTGTCTCATTAGGAGCATGCCCTGATGTTGTCAGTCATGCATACAAGCACTTGGGGGGCCATACAAACTACTGAGGACCATTTTGAGTTGTTGCAATGAAATTTCAGCAAAATGGACTAGCTTGCTGCATATTTTTTTTACTTTGATTTTTGGGGTGTCTTTGAATTCAGCCCTCTGTAGGTGGATAATTTTCATTTCCATCAAATAATGTGCCATCCTTTCATTTTTAACACATTACCCAGTCCATATCAGTATAGATATCCAGCATGAGATTTTTGCTCGTTGAGATCTGATATGTTTAAAAGTGTTCCTTTAATTTTTTTGAGCAGTGTGTGTATATATATATATATATATATATATATATATATATATATATATATATTTAGAGAGAGAGAGAGAGAGAGAGGGAGAATGCAATTGGGCAATCAGTTTTGTATTATACGAGACAATATACAGTATCAATATATTATCTTATATTTAAGGCAGCTACATTACAAAAAAATAAAATATTTAAGTCACTTACTAGGCATTAGATAAGCCATATATATATATTGGAGACAGGTACAGTATATACTCTAACATATATATTACAGGCTGTTTCCATTAATGCCGGGGTGTCCAAACTTTTTTTTAAAGAGGGCCAGATTTAAAGAAGTGAACATGCATGAGGGCCAACCATTTTGCCTGACATTCTTTGAACCATTAAAATTCGGTCTAGGTGTGTTTGTCTGAGCACTAATACACTGACCAACAAGAATTCTCTTGACTTTGTGGCTGTGTGTGGTGAAGAGATGAGCTTGGGCATATTATTTGGATATATATATCTTTTGTCGCCCCAACGAATCCCTGAACACCGCTGATGAGCTCGGGAGTGTTATTTGGATATACCGTATTTAATCAGCATATAACATGCACAGGCGTATAATGCGCACCTTCACTTTAAGAAGGCAGTTTCAGGATTTTTTTTACATTTTAAATGAAGAACTGTGAAGCAAAATAAGGGTTAGTGCCCATCAATGCCGCCTAATCAGTGCCAATCCATCTGCAGCCTCACCATTGCCATGAACGCAGCCCCACCATTGCCATGAATGAAGCCTCACTATTGCCATGAATGCAGCCTCACCTGTGCCATGAATGCAGTCTCACCATTGATGCCCATCTGCAGTCTCGGAGGGGGCGGGAAGATCACCAATAGATTACATACAGGATAATCTCCTGTTTAAATGGTGGCCTCTTTAATACAAAGTCCCGCCTCCTATGATAGACAGAACAGTCATCCAATGACAGCCCAGAAGATGGGACATCCTATTACAAAGGCCGCCAAGTTAACAGGAGATTCTCTTGTATGTAATCTGATGGCGCTCGTCCCGCCCACTCCCTGTCCACTCCGAGGCAGCACAGATAAATACAGTATATTTATTTTGTGGCTCTGGGGGCCACAAAAGATATATATATATCCAAAATTACCAGGGGGGCCACATTAAACCGGAACGTGGGCCGCAATTGGCCCGTGGGCCGGACTTTGGACATGCCTGCATTAATGCATACGTCTTTCCCAGCTATTGAGCTGTTTATAACTACATTTGGTTGATATTAAGCAATTAATTAGTGCAGAAATAATAAGTACCAGCTCCCGGGTGATTAAAAGACAACATTAAGACAAATCTCAGCTGGAGGTATTTAACTATTGATTACAAGCACATAACAATGGGTAGGATGTCCATGTAAGACACAGTGCACAGGGGTTCTTCAATATTTAGCCCTGGTTCACACTGGGCTGCGGGAGTGAAGCCGTGCGAGTTCAGCTGAACTCGCACGATTTCACTCCCGCTGGCAGTCCCGATTTCGGCCGTGATTTAAGTGACATCTGTGCAGGTTTCTGCACAGATGTAAATGTAAATCGCGGCCCGAAATCGCAAAAAGTAGTACAGGAACTACTTTTTGAAATCGGTGCAGCACCGATTAGGACAGTGTCATTGCCGTCAATTACCGGCAAATGCCGCCGATTTGAGATGCGATTTCACATGTGAAATCGCATCTCAAATCGAAACAAATCGTACCCAGTTTGAACCTGGGCTTAAAGTTCATTTGGAAAATGTGTCCTGTTTATGAGCCGCTTTGGATTATAGGTTATGCAGATACATTATTCTATACAAGTTTGTGTTTATATTACTTATACTTATCAATACTGATTATATATGTAGCACCTGTGTACTTTATGATACCGGTGCTAGTTAAATTTAAGGGTAGATCAGAGTGTAGTTAAACTCTGATCCAGATTGTTAAGTGCAAAACATGGTCTCTCTCTCAGTTTGGCTGTACTGTGGGCTTATTCTGTTGTACTGGGGTGTTCTTCCAGCCCCGGTGCTGCAGGTGGCAGCAGTGGAGTTAAGGTTTGGGTGCTTTTTCCCCAGCAGCCAATCAGGGGGGGTTTGTCCTTGCTGTGCATGCTGGGGAGGGGTATTTATGAGGCAGATGCCATTGTGTCTGGGTCATCTTCGTTCAGTGTGGCACCCACCTTTAGGGTGACCACATCATGGCGCCACGGCGTTATGGTCTACCTGGCCGGGGTGTGCGTGCCACGCAGTGTTCCTGGTTCTGGGGCCATGCTGACCCGGAGCATCTGAACAGCGACAGGGACCCAGTGAGTGACTGGGTTCCCACCTTTGAGGATCCCAAGCTGTACTGCTGTTCGGTGGGGAGTCAGTCTGAGCGCCATTGAGAGGCTGGCGGTCCAAAAGGGCCTGGCCATACCACCGGGGATCGAGGTAGCCGGACACTGAAGGATTGATCACCTGTCAGTCGGTACCTGGGCGACAAGATGAAGGAGATCCAGACGTAACTCATCTAAGGAGGGATATCTCCAAGAATTCAATCCAAAGAGGGCCTGTGGCAGAGGTACCTTTCTGAGGCTCATTGAGAGGGGTCTGTGGCAGAGACTTTCTCCCAAGTTCAAGTTCATCAAGGAGGGTATGTGGCAGAGACTTTATCCTACAATTGTCCGAGTGATACTCCGGCTGCCAGGTCAGTGAGAGAGGCCTGTCCGGGTAGGCTAAACCCACTCCGGCGGGAGTGGCGCAAAGAAGTGTTACATTTGGAAGCAGGACTGTTTCCTATCATTAATCCTGATTCTGCTATTCTCCTTTCTTCTTCAACTTTACTTTCCTCACCACAAGTTTTACTGTTTTTACCCGGCTGGGTAATAAAGAGCACAGCAAAGAGCACCTGTCGTGGACATTCCTTTACTTCTACTACATGCAATACGCATCATTCACGCCTAGGAATTTCGAAAGAGCCATGAGGTAACATGCCGCCCAAAAATCCAGCAGCTCCACTGGGGGTAATGCTACACATGGGGGCTCGTCTGGGATTTCTACGGCTTTGACGGTTAACTCCCCCTAAGAAAAGCCCTCGCCAACATCACAATGGATTCTGCCTCTCCTGATGCATGTCTGGTGGTGGAAATAAAAGGGAAAGTTTGGACGGAAGAAAAACTGACATCAGTTTTGAAGACACTGTCCCCTGATAGAAAGCACTGGGTGATTGATGTAAGGACAAACACCCAGGTCACCTACACCTACGCCTTGTGTGAATGGACAAAAGGGATCCCTGACCAGTTTAAGGGTCCAAGTGTGAAGGCACCTGATCAGACTGAACTTTTTCTCATACATCCAGATCTATCAGGAGGGAGTCCTATATCCACAAGCCAAGCCACTCCCAGTTCGAGTGTGGGAACCAAATTCCCATCCTTAGCCTCTCTTAACTCGGAACTGTATGCTGTCCTTGGAGAAAGCATAACCAAGTGCAAGAAACATCCATCGGACTATGTGATGGCTGGATACCGGAAGCTTAGGATCTTTTCAGGTAGGCAGCCGGTGCCCTCAGCGGAAGATGGGTTTGAGGAATGGTTGGACTGTGCCACCCAGGCTTTGGAGGAATGGGGAGTTCCTGAAGCCCAAAAGAAACAAAGGGTCACAGAGAGTTTAAGGGGCCCCGCTTTGGAGATCATACGAAATCTCAAACTCAGTAAGAAAAACTGTACAGCTCAAGATTACCTGAGTGCACTGCAAGATGTGTATGGTCGGACTGAAAAGGCCACAAACTCCTCTACCAGTTGGAACACTGTTACCAGAAGGAAGGTGAGAAAATGTCTGAGTTCATAAGACGATTGGACCGGATCATATACCAGATCTTACTAAAGAAGGGAATGGATTCGAAAAAGGTTGATGAGGTCCGTACAGGGCAAGTTATACGGGGTGCTCAGCCTTTAGACCCCATTGCCCCAAGTGTCTTGGAATACCCTGACCTTATCCGGTTAGTTGGAGAAGAAGAAAATATGCTGGATAATAATAGAGAGCCCCAAAAGCCTGAACCCACTGCTAAAGTCAGAGTGCTGAAGAAGGGGACAATCAGGTGGAACTCTTGAAGGCCCAAGTGTCTCAGTTGTTTGACTTGTCAGGGCAGTCACAAATTCTAACAACTAAGACCCCGGGTAGGGATGCTTCATCAGAATCAAGGAAACCTATCAGTTCCAAAACTGAAAACACTGGAAGTTACCAGTTTGCTTCAAATGTGGAGGAGTTGGACATATCATGGAAGTATGCCCAAGTACTGAGAAGGCCGCAGCTCAGTACCGCCAACCAGCAGAAAACTTCAGAGGACCCCGGTAAAGGAGTCAACCGGGTGTCCACGGGTCTCAGTTGACTCCAAGACATTCTCTAAAAAAAGAAGGCAGCGTCGGAGGAACAAGCCCCCGCCTTTTGCCCCTGTTGTTGTCTCTGGGCAGTTAAATATTTTCCCTCCCATGACACAAGCTGCCAAAAGGTGGGAGATCAATGCACGCCAGGTCCAGCAGGGGTTAAAACCTAATAGGAATCCACAGAAGAAAGAATAAAAGGTACAAAAACAGCAGAGTCAAGTAAGAAGGCATCAAGAAGGAAGTTTCCTAAAAAAATTAGTGGGGCCTTCCCCGATAGTTTCCATCCAAATAGAAGGAATCTATGCCAAGGGTATCCTTGTTACTGGAGCCCAAGTGACTCTCCTGTATAGGGATTTCTATGACAAACACCTCAAGCACCTGCCGCATGCTGGAAGATCAAAATTGACTTTTGACCCCTCAGTGGCTGAAAAAGCCGAGACTTTCGACACTCTGGCGATAGTTTGCCCCCACCCACCAGGGGCTGAAAAGAGTTCTCTTATCATAGGGACTAACATCGACTTGGTGTGGAGGCTCCTGGCACCTCTAGCTCAAGAGCAAGATACTCCACCTGCAAGGGTGCATCCAATGTTCAGGCAGGCCTACCAGCGCCTGGTTCTGCAAAAGAAGGCTCCCAAAAAAGTAGTCGGAAGGATCTGGAGATTGGGAAGAAGTGAAAGGATGCTGCAGCCAGGAGAGGTGACTTGCTTAAAGGCTTCTGTCAAGCTCAGTTGGAGGCAACCAGGCCCCTTTGTTGTTATAGAAGCTGACCCACAGAACAGTAAGGGAATAGAAGTGGTCCCTGAAGTAGTCCCTTTGAAGGCCCTACGGAGGAATCATGGGAAGGTCTCGGTGAGCATCAGAAACACTACGACCGCACCAGTGAAAGTACCAGCCAGGATGTTGCTTGGTCAAGTAAGCTCAGCCACCCCAATTGCTCCATCTGATTGAAAAAAAAAGGAAGGGGGCAAGGGAATGCTAGAGAAGCTCTGCACAGGGGTTATGGCTCTCCCTCCAGAATGGAAAAAGAGGGTCAGAGCTCAGTTGGCCAGATGGCAGAAAATCTTCTCCATGAATATGACGTGGGGCATGCGAAGAGTGCCACCCACACGATCCGCCTAGCGGAAGACAAGCCATTTAGGGAAAGAGTCAGACGAGTCCCTCTAGGAGATTTGGAAGATTTGCGCGGAAAAACTGGCGGAGCTCAAGAGGACCGGAATAATTTGGGAATCTAAAAGCCCTTATGCTTCCCCGTTCGTGGTAGTTTGAAAGAAGAATGGGTCCCTAAGGTTGTGCATCGACTACCGAACGTTGAACCCAAGAACTGTCCCTGATCAGTATACTACCCCCAGGATAGAAGATGCCCTAGAGAGTTTATCGGGGGCCAAATGGTTCAGTGTGATGGACTTGAAGAGTGGGTATTACCAAATTCCCATGCATCCTGAGGACAGGGAAAAGACGGCCTTTATTACTCCAGTGGGATTCTTCGAGTTTAACCACATTCCTCAGGGCCTATCAGGAGCTCCAGCCACTTTCCAAAGAATGATGGAGAGGGCAGTGGGAGACATGAATCTGATAGAAGTCCTGGTGTACTTGGATGACGTTATTGTATTTGGAAGAACCCTGGAAGAGCATGAAGAAAGGCTGGAGAAGGTCTTGAAGAGACTTCATGAGGAAGGATTGAAGCTGTCCCCGGAAAAGTGTCAATTCTACCAGTCTTCAGTCCACTATCTGGGTCACATTGTGTCTGCTGAAGGAGTGGCTACGGATCCGGGGAAGTTGGAAGCTGTTACCACCTGGCCGAGGCCTACTAATGTGACCGAGCTCCGATCATTCTTGGGTTTTTGCTCTTACTACAGAAGGTTTGTGGAAGGGTTTGCCAAGATAGCCAGACCCCTGAATGAATTGCTGAAAATAGAAGAAGTGGATGAAACCCCAGAGGCAGTTAGGTCTGTGAAGCCCCAGGAAATCCAAGGAGGCGATCCAGAATCAGTGGAACCCTAAATGTGAAGAGGCTTTTATCCAATTGAAAAACAGCCTGACCACGGCCCCTGTCCTGGCCTATGCAGACCCCAAAAGACCGTACGAACTGCATGTTGATGCCAGCCGAGATGGATTGGGAGAGGTGTTATACCAAGAATACGACGGTCACCTGCGTCCTGTTGCATATGTGAGGAGGAGTCTGGTCCCAGCAGAGAAGAATTACCCGACACATAAACTTGAATTTCTGGCTCTCAAGTGGGCCGTTGTGGATAAACTGAAGGACTATCTGTACGGGGCTGAATTCGTAGTGAGAACCGACAACAACCCACTCACCTATCTCCTCTCTACCGCCAAGCTGGATGCTACAGGACATCGGGGGCTGGCAGCCCTCTCAGGATTTACCTTTAGCCTGAAGTACCGACCAGGTGCCAGGAACAGAGATGCAGATGCCCTATCCAGAAGACCTCATGGCCCTGAAGGTCCCACTGAAGAGTGGACTCAGTTAACCCCAGAAGGAGTACGGGCCCTATATCAAGGGGTGGAATTCAAGGCCAGAGGAGGGTCCATGGCTAGGAGATAGGAGATAGGAGTATCACCTGTTTGGAGTACCCAAGAGCTATTGTAAAGTAACACAAGTAAGAGAGGAGGGTCTCCCGAAGCTATCAAAAAAAGAGCTGAGGACGGACCAACAGGAAAACACCCTGGGAAGACTAATGCTGAAAGCTCTAGAGGAGAGATGCCTAGAAGTGCTTCTCACAGACTCGCCTAAGGAGGCTCGACTGATACATAGAGAGTGGGACCAGTTGCAGTTACATCAGGGGGTGGTCTACCGAAGGGGCCCCTCTGATGGTCCAGAAGAGAGATGGCAGCTGTTTCTCCCTGCCAAATATAGAGAGACGGTTTTGAACGCCCTTCATGACAATCACGGCCATCTAGGGTCCGAGAGAACCTTTCAGTTAGTCAGGGACAGGTTCTACTGGCCCCCGCATGCGGGCTGAAGTCGAAGGATACTGTCATTCCTGTATGCGATGCATCCAAAGGAAGACCTTGCTGCATCAGACTGCCCCATTGGGCCACCTGCAAAGCCAAGGACCCATGGAGCTGGTGTGCATTGATTTCCTTTGCCTAGAACCTGATCTGAGTGGAGTGGAGAATGTCTTGGTGATAACTGATCATTTTACCCGATATGCCCAAGCATTCCTAACCAAGGATCAACAAGCATCCACAGTGGCGAAAGTACTAGTAGAAAAGTTTTTCGTCCATTATGGATTACCCCATCGTATACATTCCGATCAGGGAAGAGACTTCCAGAGTAACCTCATTAGGAAGCTGTTGGATCTGCTGGGTTGAAAAAAATCCAGGACAACCCCTTACCACCCCCAGGGGGATGCTCAGCCGGAGTGCTTTAATCGCACTCTCTTGGACATGCTTGGAACCTTGAGTGTGGAAAAGAAGCAACAGTGGAGTAAGCACATAGCCGCTATTGTGCATGCCTACAATAGCACCACCAGTGATGCAACAGCATGCTCCCCTTACCGGCTGATGTTTGGGAGAGAAGCTTGGCTTCCAGTAGATCTGGCATTCGGTGTCTCATTAGACAATGTTTCAGCCATCTCCCACAACGGGTATGTGGACAGACTTAGAGAAATCCCCCGCAGACACTGACTGTCTCTCTCTCCCCTAAGGAGAGCCTATGCCAGTGCTCATGCACTCTTCAGAGTAGCTGAGCATCATGGGAAATGTAGTTCCAAAACATCTGGGGTGCCAAGGTTCGCCATCACTGGCCTATGCACTCGTGGCGGCCAGCTTCACAAGCTCTTTGATAAAGCAGGGCACCCGCTACACACAGTTTAGGATATTCAATATTTCTGCAGCTGGTGAGGTCACTGTCACATGTGCACTGTGTTCTTAAGTATGCCATCCCTTCAGAGCGCTGTGCTGTGATCGTGACTTCCGTGTGCATGCACACAGAAGTGGCATCATTGCGGCTCGGTCGCTCAAACATCCAGAGCCCGCAAACCCAAAGAAAAAAAACGCATGAAGATGGAAGACCTGTCAGTGTGCCGTTGGAGGGCAGTTTAAAGGCATTGTATGTGATGCATACTAGCACATTATGCTCTATGACTACAAACAGATTGGGGTAAAACCCCTGAAACCGTTCCATCGAGGGAACCGGCACAATCACTCCCCTGACCAGAAGATCCTGGACAGCCCCTGACAGATTGTAAACAAAAAATCTGTTTGGTGGACAAGAGAGAAACTCCATCTTGTACCCCGCGGAAACTACTTTGCAAACCCAACGGTCGGAAAGAAGAGACCTCCACTCAGCCGCGAAGCCGGCCCCCCACCCGAGACACGGGCGGGGGCAGACCTTCATGCGGAAGCAGGTTTGTCCGCAGGCTTGTTAGGCTTGCGGTACCAGGTTCGCTTCTGCCCTGCAGCGGGGGTCTTAGCACCTTCAAAACTTTTTCCCGCCGCACGAAAAAAACGCTTGGGGGTAGTAAAGGAGGGCCCTTGCTTACGACGAGGCTCCTTGCCCTTCCCAGACTGTGGGAACAGTGTTCTCTTACCACCTGTGGCATCCTTAATGATGTCATCCAGGGATGCCCCAAAAAGCCGTTCACCCTTAAAGGGTAAGTCCACCAAGGCCTTTTTAGAAGATTGGTCCGCAGACCAACACTTCAGCCACACAAGGCGGCGTAGTACCACCACGTAGGTGGAGGCCCTGGAAAGCAAGGGAAGCGTATCCAGGGCCGACTCACAGACAAACTTCAGGCCCTGAACCAACTGTTCAGCCAGGTCCTTACAGGTCTCGGAGGCATCCTGCGCCTCCAGCTCCTGTAGCAAAAACTTAGCCCGTTCGGTCAGTGTCTGCGACACCAGAGTCCCGGCCAAAACCGGTCTCACAGCCGAACCCACTACTGTGAACATGGAGCAGGGCCACAGCCTCCACTCTCCTATCTGCGTGGGTCCTTAAAGGCCGGATCCCCTTCCACAGTCAACGTGGTGGCTTTGCTCAATCTGGACACGGGAGGGTCCACTGACGGAGGAGAGACCCACTTTTTTAAAAAGTCCTCAAAGGGATAACGGGTCGCAAAGTATTTTGGAACAGCAAAAACTTTCTGCGTCGTATCCCATTCCTTGTATAACAATTTGTCCAAATATGGAATACAAGAAAACACCTTTGTGGTGCGGGGTGGCTTGCGGAACCCAAAAGGGACCGGCACATCCGATGCCTCCGCCAAATCCTCAAGTATCCCGCACCGCAGAGATAAGAGCTCCAACGAATTCTTTATCATTCACCAACCCTGAAGCAGAGTCATCCTCACTGTCCGCGTGGGTTAAGCCTGCATCATCTGACATGACAGAACCAGAGCCAGAAGCAACAGCAGGATATGAATCTGGGTCAGAGACATCCCGAGAAGCAGGCTCAGGGAGGGGGCGCTTTTTACCCCCCTTCTGGCCACTTGTCGCTTCAAGCCTGACGAGAAACGCCTCAAGGACAGCCGACATTGCCTCAACAGATGCGGCAGGGGCAGGGGCACTAAGGGATAACTCAGGCATTGCTGGGGCAGAAGCACCAGGTTCAGGCTCCATGATGCCCCACCGCTGTGCCACCCAGTACTGCAAAGCAGAAACAACCCAGCGGTCACCTCCAGGCTGCAAAAACAGAAGGCAGGGGCCCCCAGGGAACTCACCACCCCACCCGGTTGCAGTGTGAGCTGAAAACGCTGAGGAATGCTGAGAAGTGCTGGCTGCGCTGTGTCTGTCCCTCAGGGATGATTCGCGTGCTTTTGCAGCGCTATTTCAGGCACTAGAGGCCAAGACTTTTCTAAGATGCCCGCCGTCTGAGGTAAAAAGCACCAGCGGGCTACAAGAAAATGGCCGCCGACCATGTAAACCGCGACCGCGGCAAAATGGCGGCCAAACGCAGCTTAAAAACACATTGACACAACACAACACACGGCCAGCACACACAGCAGCACCCCCAAATGGAAAAAAATCACAGCCCCCGCAACTCACGGTCCCGGTGGCAATAAAAAAAAAACAGGATGCCCCCCCTCACAGCCGCCACCCAGTATGGGGAAGGAGGGAGAGGAAAGGGAGAGAGGAAAGCAGGGCGGACCCTCAGTCGACCTCCCCAGGGAAACACCAGCCATGCCACCTTGCCAGGGCAAGGGGCCACTACTTACCCGTCCTGCGACCACCGGCTGGAGGTATCCCGGACAGAACCAACGTCCGCTAAACGGCATGGCTGTCGGCCAGACACACTGTGACAAGGCCATAGAGACCGGTCATATGTGTGTTCTGGAACATGTAGTTCCCCGGCCGCCCCTGGAGCAATGGGGCCTGTCGTGGACGACCCATAGCTGAGCTGAGGGCCGGCACACGCTCGGTGGCCAAACATGGGGGGACTACAAGAGTCAAGAACCAGCCTGTCACCCAGTCGGCAGTTGATAGAAGAATCTCAGGATTTAAAAATGCAGGAACAAAAACAATTCAAAGCGAAAAAAAAATTGCAAACAAATTCCAGAGTACAGGGACTCCAGAAGGCCATGTCCTCTCCTGACATTAGGCAGAAAAAAAACTGGAGCTACTGAGGCAGAGTGTGGGTTATGCCCGGGGGACCACGCCCCCTGGGAGGAGCTGTACTGAGGAAAGTGTTGTTAACACTTAAAGTGCTTTTTTTCTGCCTAACTCTCCTGGAAGGAAGGTCGATATAACCTTAAGGTCAAAGGCTGCTGTGTCCGTCTATGAACGGAAGAGAAATTACATTTTTTTTATGTCATTAAAAACGATCGTTTGTGGGCTCCAGAGCATTATTCATGACTTAAAAAATGGGCATTAAAAATTTAGAGCATGCTCTAAATTTTCACATCGTTTTTAACGTCGTAAAAAATGGTCGTGTGTGTGCTTTGACGTGAAAAAACAGTGCCTGCTCAGAAGCAAGTTATGAGACGGGGCGCTCGTTCTGGTAAAACTAGTGTTCGTAATGGAGATAGCACATTCATCACGCTGTAACAGACTGAAAAGCGCAAATCGTCTTTCACCAAACTTTTACTAACACGAAATCAGCAAAGACAGCCCCAAGGGTGATGCCATCCGAATGGAACTTTCCCTTTATAATGCCGTCGTACGTGTTGTACATCACCGTGCTTTGCTAGAGCATTTTTTTTTTCACGATCGCGTGTAGGCAAGGCCGGCTTAACAATAATCGGGTTGAAAAAAACATATTTTTTTCTAGACCATTAAAAATGGTACTATGTACGCGGCATAAGATTCAGCAGACATGTATCATAAAGTAAAGTGGGATATATGTTCACCTTCATGTAGAACAAACATGACTGACGGAGCAGTGCAACTTTTTTTTTCAGCTGCAAATAAAATTTTCACAATTTTTTAAATTTTATTTAAAAAAAGGGTTTCTGGTTGTATGACTGTTGTATTTAAATAAGGAATAAAACATTGGCAATCAACTTGTTTATTATGATTACCTCACCCAAAACATTATAAAAAATTCTGTTCCAACTTTGAAAAGCCTATCGGGAAAGGAAGAAGTTGTATCTCAATTTGTCAAGTTTCCAAAAAGTTTTGACACTAAGTGCCGGTTCACACTGGGGTGACCTGTCAGGCGACTTAGCCGCATGAAAAGTCGCACTCCATTCAGGGCAATGGAACCGTTCTAAATGGAGTAACTCAAGTCGCTTTGACTTAGAAAAAGGTTCCTGTACTACTTGGGGGCGACTTCGGAGGGGCTTGCATGGACCTCTATTAAATAAGTTGTTTGCAAGTCGCGCTAATTTGAAGCCGCCCCAGTGTGAACCGAGACTAAGTGGCACTATAGTGTGTAGGAAAAAGAAACGGCTAGCAGGTAGGTTTTTATTACAGAAGAGACTAATGGGGTTTATTTACTAAAGCTGAGGAGTGCAAAATCAGGCTCACGTCTCAATAGAAACCGATCAGCTTCAAACCTTAGCTTGTCCAATTAAGCTTTTGCAGTAAAACCTGGAAGCCGATTGGTTTCTATGCAGAAGTGAGCCCGATTCTGCACTCTCCAGCTTTAGTAAATAAACCCCTATGTCTCTGCTGCCATGGGAGCATCTTAGCTACCTGTTAGCATTTCATGACTGTACGCTGGGCCAAGCACATGAGCATATGCAGCTTACTTTACAGTCCTGTCATTCCTTCGGTACTGGGATGAAAACTACAGGGCAAAATGGGCAGTAGTTATGCTACCCCGGGCTAGCCAATCAAGATGGCCAAAAATGGTCTTAAGCCACGTACACACGATCGGTCAAACCGATGAGAACAGTCTGAAGGACAGTTGTCTTAGGTTAACCGATGAAGCTGACTGATGGTCTGATGTGCCTACACACCATCAGTTAAAAAAACTATCGTATCAGAACGCGGTGACGTAAAACACAACATGCTGAAAAAAATGAAGTTCAATGCTTCCAAGCATGCGTCGACTTGATGCTGAGCATGCGTGGGTTTTTAACCGATGGTTTTGCATACTAACGATCGGTTTTGACCTATCGGTTATCAATCCATCGGTCAAATTTTAAAGCAAGTTTGCTTTTTTTTAACCGATGGTTAAATAACCTATGGGCCCCACACACGATCGGTTTTGACCAATGAAAACGGTCCTTCAGACCGTTGTCCTCTGGTTAACCTATCGTGTGTACGTGGCTTAACACATGAAACTGGAATCACAGTCGAGGCAGGGTGTAAATATTGTGTTGGCAGGTAAGTACATCAGATGTTAGTTCTGCTTTAAAAAGGTGAACTCCATATTTTGATATACTTTACATAGTTCATTTGGCCCAGCTTGGCCCAAACAAACTATGCCCCTCACAAACATATATGGGGAGAAAAGCAAACAAAAGTCTGTCAAAACTGACCATAAAAAATGGTAATATGCAAACATTGGCAAATATCTCATGTAAGCATTATTGGAAGACATGAGCATGACAGACAAAAACACACAAAAGCAGAAAGGGTCAGCAGGTTTTATATTACCCCATGACATGCTGTGTTGCTAGAATTCATCTCAAAGTAATTACCAGTATTAAAAATAAAAAATACCTTAAAAAAGTCATCCTGATGTACGACAGCAATTGGGAAGGGTCTTAATTGATCTGTTTGTCAGAGTAATTTTGCCACCTTTGGTAACACTAAAATAAAACAGACAGGTCACAATACTGCAAACGTTTCAAGAAACAGATTGCTACTACATTTAGGTCTAAAGCAGAGGGACATTAAAAAGCTCAAAATCACTCAAGCATACAATTTCCAGCATTTTCCAGCATATGGGGAGCCACAGGTGGCACATACAGCTGGCCATATACAAGTGAATGGCTGTACTTCTGTTAAAGCGGAACTTCACCCAAACTGGAAGTTCCGTTAGAAGGCCTCCTCCTCTGCTACATTTGGCCCTTTTTTACCGGAGGGAGAACCATTCACAAAGCAGTGACAGTGGCCAGGCGGCTGTGAAACTGCAAACTGCCACAGCCGAGTGCCCACAGTTAAGATGCCGACGCTGAGAGCAGAAGACTGTATACACCAGACTCTCAGGTGAACACAGTGCTGGATCCTGGCACAGGCGAGTGTCTGATTATTAAAAGTTGGCAGCTAAAGTGTTTTGTAGCTGCTGACTTAATTTTCTAAATAATGACTGGAGATCCAGTTTAACACGGATGCACCTGTATCACTGTGTTTACCTGCAAGTGTGTGGCAAATTACTCTACATCCCAAACTAGCACAGACACTGTACTCGCACATGGGGGTAAACTCCAATGTATAGGAGCATCAGTGTTCAAAGTATAGCCAAATACGACCATCCACTTGTTTGAATGGCTGTACATGCCACCTACAGCTTCTTTGGTGTGGAAAAGCATGGGGAATGTTATGCTTAAGCACTTCTGAGCTTCTAAGTGTCCCATGTGCATGAGGTCTTGGGTTATCCTTTAAAAAATAAGCTTTTATGGAAGCATTAAAAATGGTAATTAACATCAGAAGCCCAATCTTAAAACACGTTAAAGACCTGGTGCCCAACCTGTGGCCTTTGGCACCTTTTGTGTGGGCCTCAGGGTCCCTGCAGACACAGTTTCCCTCTTAGGCTGCTTTCCCATTGAGGCGTGCAGCCGCGGTGACGGTATAGCTGTGCTATTTGTAACGCGGCTATACCCTCGTATTTACCGCGATATTCGGGCGCTAGCGGTGAGGTTTTAACCCCCGCTAGCGGCCGGAAAAGGGTTAATACCGCCCGCGTTGCGGGCGATATTACCGCGGTATTACCGCGCTTTCGCATTGATTTCAATGGGAAGGCGCGGTATAGGAGCGGTGAACACAGGATGCGGCTAGCAGGACTTTTGGTGCGCTCCTGGTGAAAGCCTTCGGGCTTTCACATTGAACACTACAGGGCATGATTTTTTCATGCGGTATAGCAGCGCTATTTTTAGCGCTGTACCGCATGAAAAACGCCTCAATGTGAAAGGGGCCTTATAGTAGTGATCTGCCTCATGTAATATGTCTCCAGTCTATGTCCATATCTTGAAGCATGTCCCCAACCTCCAACAGCTAGCATGCTTGCAGTCTGACATTCTCCTGCATCATGTCTGCAATCTCTGACCAACTTACATCCTGTGTGCATCTGACCATATTCTGTATTACAGCCGCAGTCTCCGATTGTCTCTTGTATCATGTCTGCAATCTCTGACCATCTTACATCCTGTGTGCATCTGACCATATCCTGTATTACAGCCGCAGTCTCCGATTGTCTCTTGTATCATGTCTGCAATCTCTGAACAACCAGCCGACGTTTGGTACATGTGTACACAACATTAAACGTTATCACCAGTTGGATGCCCATGATCTGGTCTGGGAGAGGTGGCACGTGGTGGAGGACCCGCCGTGAGTCGACAATAGGCCGCCAAGGTACGCTGCTCACCCTGACAATCTTGCCTGCCTCCCCCCCCCCCCCCCGTCTCTCCTGTCCCTTCCCCTCTTTACCTTTTTCCTTCTCGCTTCCCTCCCCGCCCTGTCCCCCCCTCCTCACCCCATTCCCTCCTTACATCCACCCCCTCTCTTTCCCTATTTCTTCTTTTCTTTACTCTTTCTTTTAGATCTCCAATTGGGTTACATATCACCGATAGCAGACATAGAGATGGAGCCACTGTGTAAGCCCACCTAGCTGGAATTTTGTATCTCCGCTCATCTTCTGTACTTGAACTGCTGCTATACTCTGTACTGAAATTTTTTTGAAAAATAAAAAATTGTTATTTGAAAAAAAAAAAAAACGTTATCACCAGTGCAGTACAGTGTTACCTCTCATGTATTTCAGGGAAAAGCAACAGATTGGCTTCAAAAGGTTAAAGGAGGGGGGCGTGGTCTAGCCAGGACTGAAGATGGTTGCCTAGTCTGAGAGCTCCCGCTATTGCAGACCTAAATTGGCTGATCGGGACACCGGTAAGCCGTTCTTGATACCCAACGAACCATACCGGAGATCAGTATACACCCGGGCATATTTTGTGCAAGTTGCGACTAAATCTAAAGGATATTGACAAAAATACAGCCCCTTGTAATCTTGCACCGGAGACACATAGGCGGTCATAATGGAGAACCTACCGGGCTCACAGCATCCGCAAATTACACCCGACGGTATTTCGCCCTTAAATCGTGACCACAATGTCGGGACACCCAATGATTTGGCACAACGACCTAGTTTGGAAGACCTCCACTCGGTTGCAGCGGACATAAAGACTACATTGGCAGCCGCCATAGCTGAACTTACTATAGAGGTACGCGCAGTTACAGCGCGAGTGGTAGAAGTGGAAAAAACAACTGCGCAACACAGCGCTGTAATACGTCATGTGAATCGCAAAGTAGATTCTCATACACTCCACCTGAGAGAGTTGCATCGCCAAGTGGAAGATTTGGAGAACCGAAGCCGTCGCCATAATTTACGGATTCGGGGTCTTCCAGAAAATGTAGAAAATGACAATCTTACATCAGTCATCACTGGACTGTTCAATAATCTCTTGGGCCGTCCCGCAGCATCAGCGATCAAAATGGAGAGCCTACACAGAGCCCTTAAACCAAAAGGCAGAGCCACTGATCCGCCAAGGGATGTTATATGCTGTCTTTGCGATTTTCAACTTAAAGAAGAAATTTTAAGAAACGCCAAGCTACGATCTAAGTGCGTGTATGAGGGGACGCTAATCCAAATCTACCAGGACTTATCATTCATTACACTCCAACATAGGAGAGACCTGAGACCTCTACTGGAAGCACTACGCAGCAAAAATATAATCTATCGGTGGAAGTTCCCATTCGGACTGTTAGCCACCTATCAGGGTCACTCAGCTCTCCTGAGGGTACCTGAGGATTTGCATCCCTTCTGCCGCGCAATGGATATCCCTTATATGGATGTTCCGGATTGGTACGCAGATTTCAGATTTCGTTCTAATTCTAATAAGAAAGAAAATGCGCATGATGATGTGATGGAAGTAGCACCGTCCAGATACAGACGACGTCGTTCATTGTCGACGGAGAAATCACCCTTATCTTCAAGAGATCAACACGCCGACATCCATTCTCCCAGCTCAACACGCAATAGAAAATCTAGGAGAGAATACTGAAGATCTTCCTCTTGCAAGCTGCTTCTCATGTTTTGATTATCTATCTATGTTTTTGTTGTTTTCTTTTTAACATTAGTTCATAATGCTATAATTAATGTGTGTATGTTCGGTATTGGTCTGAGCAAATGTCCAAACACTGGTGCAATCTTAGTGCATATTATATAGTTGTTCTATTTTTGCACTTTGGCTGATAGATGCTCATGTCGGAGATTCAATCTCTAGCAGGGAAAAAAAAAAAAAAAAATTTTCCCATTTGAATGCTTTCCGCAAGGGATCTTGCAATAAATATATTTATTGTGGTTTGAAGGAGACGGTTTTGTTGGCTGTATTACAAAAGTTACACAGCCTATTATATCCCTACATATCTGTATTAGTTTTTCTTTTTATTTGAGTGTATAAAATTGCAATACAAATTCACTTTATTGATGCTGTTGCCAATTCACTAATTTTCACGTGTTTCTCTTTTTTTTTTATTTATTATTGACAGAAGAGTATCCACTCTATTTAAAAGAAAAATTGGCATGTTTTGATTACTCTTCTAATGAGATGTTGTAAGGTAGATTTTTGATATTTTGATACACACCGAAACACTGTTATGCCCTCTGGTCAAATATTTAGATTAATGGATACTTTTCTACTCCCGTCTCGATCTCCTACTGCTAACACATACAATGCTTTGCAGGTCTGTAGTGGTGGGCAGTCTGCGGATCCTAGGCTCTATCTTGGTTCAGTTTCATTCCAACCCCCACAAAGTAGAGCTCTCTATCCTAACCCTATTAGGGTCAGTGACAAGAAGAGTCTGCTTTATTTCTTACCGATTTTACCGCCCTAAAGGGTGGTCCCCTTTTTTTTATTTATTTCATTTATTTATTTTTCTCTTCAATAGTCTATAGTTCTGACGCATTTGTATACACATAATACTTGTGTTATAAATATCAATTGTCTGGATTTGATATACAAATTTTTTTTTTTTTTTTTTATTTTTTTTTTTTTTTTTTTATATTTTTTTTTTTTTTTTTCTTGTTGATTTTATTTTACTTATTATCTTCTTTATATTTCTATTCTATTCAATAAATTGTCCTGTTCTCACCCCCGCTGTTACTCTTATCCCTCACATACCCTTCCCTTTTGAGACGATGACTCATCCAATTGCAAACTCGACAACTCCACTAAACAAGGTTAAATTCTATTCCTTAAATGTAAAAGGCCTTAATGTGCCCGAAAAGAGGTCTAAATTATCTTTAATACTTACTAGATCTAAGGCTGACATCATATTACTTCAGGAGACCCATTTTAAGACGGATAACGTTCCGATATTTAAAGACAAAAGATTCCCTCATATTTATAATGCTACCAACCCTGACTCTAAAACGGCAGGAGTCTCCATTTTGGTATCTAAATATTGTCCTTTTAAGTTAATAGACTCCAAAATTGATAGCGAAGGAAGATTCTTGTTTCTCAAGGGCTCTCTTTTTAATGTTCCTATCACAATTGCTAATTTGTATGCACCTAATAAATCACATGCTCCATTCTTTACACATACGTTGGAAACTCTTGAATCTTTTGCGACCGGCATGCTCATTGTTGGGGGGGATTTTAATCTAGCCCTCAACCCTCTACTAGATACATCATCTGGATCTTCCAAAATATCATACAAAGCTCTCAGGACAATTAAAAATTCCCTTCACAAATTGTCACTACATGATGCGTGGCGAACTTTACATCCTAATGGTAAAGATTTTACATTTTACTCATCGCCCCACAATACATATTCACGGTTGGATTATCTATTGATATCTCAAATTGGCTTAGATACTCTCATAGATGCTACTATAGACCCTATGATTATTTCGGATCACAATCCAATAGCTATGTCTGTATCATTCAAGGAAAAACCTTTAGTACCTCCTATATGGAAACTTGATAATTCCCTGCTAAATGACACCAGCAACGTTGAATCACTAAAAACTAAACTGGCACATTATTTTGAAGATAATAATTCAACAGATGCTCATCCTTTAAACATTTGGTTAGCACACAAATGCGTACTCAGAGGTGAACTAATTTCCTTAGCTTCTAGAAGAAATAAGTTGAGACAGATGTACATTAAAGATCTCACAGACAGAATAAATTGTTTGGAAAAAAAACATAAACAATCATTAGCAAAGGAAACTCTTTCAGAACTTATTAAAGCCAGGGAAGAACTCCTTTTGCTGCTAGAAAAAAAAATCAAACGCAATTTAAATCTATCAAGAAAAGTCTTTTATGAATTTGGCAACAAAATCAGTAGACTTTTAGCTAACACTATTAATTCTGAAAAATCAAAGACAAATAGTAACATATACTCCATATCTGATGCTGCTGGGAGATCGTACAGCAATTCCAATGATATTGCAAACCAGTTCAGGAAATTCTACTCCCATTTATATAACTTGCCCACTATGATTCCTCCTAGGGATTCACTGGATAGAAAAAATCTCATCTCGGATTTTCTGAAAACATATAGTCCTAAACCTATAGATTTGACAATCGCTAAAAATCTGGAGAAACCTATAGATTTAACCGAGACCTTACTAGCTCTTAACCAACTGAATACAGGCAAGAGCCCAGGACCTGATGGGTTTACGGTGAACTATTATAAAACTTTCCCAGAAATTATTATCCCAAATTTTTTACAAGCATTCAACTCTATTCCTACTCCCCCAGATATTGCTAAAAATTTATTAGAAGCACATATAGCGGTAATTCCTAAACCTGATAAAGATATAACAATGGTATCCAACTACAGACCTATCTCGCTCCTGAACGTAGATGTTAAATTGTATGCTAAAATTATTGCTAATCGCTTGTTGCCCTTATTGCCCAATCTTATTGCCCTAGATCAGGTTGGATTTATTCCAGGTAGGGAGGCGAGAGATAATACCACAAAAGCGATCCTTATTCAAAATTGGCTCCAGAATAATAGTTCACCAGGATTTTTATTATCCCTCGACGCAGAGAAAGCCTTTGACAGGATAGCCTGGGATTATATGCATGAAGCACTAAAAGCTATAGGACTACAAGACAGAATACTTCAATTCATTCAATTATTATACTCATCACCCACGGCTAAGGTCAAAGTTAACGGCGGACTGTCAGAGGCTTTCTCTGTGTCGAATGGAACAAGACAGGGATGCCCACTTTCTCCAATAATTTTTGTACTCATATTGGAACCTTTTTTATGTAAACTCAGAATGAACACGGATGTCATGGGCATCACTATAAATGATAAAACTTATAAATTAGCTGCTTATGCAGATGACATCCTATTATTCCTATCTAGTCCCATCACTACTATTCCCAATTTATTAAAGGACCTTTCTCTATTTTATAACATCTCTAATATGAAAATTAACTTCGCCAAATCTAAGGCTCTGAATATTTCTCTGCCAGGTTCTGTTGTATCACTTTGCCAACAAAACTTTCCTTTTAGTTGGGAAAAGGAATGCCTGACTTACCTAGGGGTTAATTTAACGCCTAACGTGAAAGACTTGTTTGATAAGAACTTTATACCACTACTTACCACAATTAAAGCTGATCTACTTAAGTGGGGCTCGAATTTCTTCTCATGGTTTGGGAGGGCGGATATTATTAAAATGAACGTTCTCCCAAGATTTCTATACCTGCTACAAACTATACCAACGAGAGTTCCATGCACATTCTTCAGGACCTTCAAACGAATGTGCCTGAAATTCATTTGGAACATGAGACAACCTAGAATAAAATGGGATAAGCTCATAGTCCCCAAACTTTTGGGGGGAATAGGTTTGCCGGATTTACAAAAATACTATTGGGCATGTCATTTGACCCGTATTGCAGACTGGCATCTACATGCACATGTAAAAGATTGGGTTAACCTGGAAGAATCATCTTACTCGCAACTTATCCCCCTAACACACTTGCCTTGGATTCATCCCAGTAAAATCCCTAAAAGAGTTAACTCCCATTTAATCACTGGAAACACATTACGCATTTTCAAATCTCTTTGTAAAAAATTTGAAGTTTCATCGGTATATGGTCCTATGACTCCTTTGCTTCACAACCCAGAAATACATTTGGGAGGATATTATACACAGCCTACTGGCCCGTGTCTGAATGACACATTAAGAATTAACATGCTTTTTAAACACGGTGCCACTGTATCGTATGAGTCCTTTCTTGCAGATCACCCAGACGATAATATATCTCAACATGATTTTGAGATTATCTGTCAATTTGCGAATAAACCACACCCTGGCTACAACTGGCACAGACTGAAAACCCCATTTGAAATTTTATGTCTGAAAAAATCTCCCCAAAAACATTTGATTTCTACACTACATTCTTTATTCTACTCAGGATTTGATATAAAAACTGATATATCTAATCTAAAATGGGAGGAAGAATTAAATATATCTCTCTCTTCGGAACAGTGGGAAACAGTGTTCCGCAGGATACACAAGGGATCTCTGAACGTACTTACCCAAGAAAACGGATACAAGTTGTATTCACGATGGTACAGGACTCCCCATGTCATTAATAAATTTAGCCCAAATGTATCCCCCTTGTGTTGGAGATGTAATTCGGAGGTAGGTACACTACTCCATATATGGTGGGATTGTAAAAACATCAAACCATTTTGGGAACAAGTCCACGATATGATATACAAAATCACTACATATGCTCCGGATTTTAACGCTCAACAGTACTTGTTGCATCATTCTACCTTGCCAAATTCGGTTTACAAAAATTCAATAATCTTACACCTAATAAATGCAGCTAAACTCTGCATTCCCGCAAAATGGCTTCAACCTTCTCCTCCATCTATTTCTGACTGGTTGAGAAAAACCCAACACATAGCAAATATGGAAGATTTGATCAGTCAATCTTCGGATTCCTCCGAAAAGTTTTACAAAAAATGGGCATGCTGGTTGCAATTTATAGACTCTGGAGAATTTAAAAATATGTTAGACAATTGATATTGTTAGTCTGATACATGAATCTCTTTATATTAATTTAATTTCTTATAGGAATATAACAATCGGATATATTGTCTGTACACAATGAGCTTTTCCTTCTGTGCTCTTTGGTCATTACCCTTCTTAACATGGATAAACATTGTCTTTTTCTCCCCTTTCTCCCAATCCCCCGCTTTACCCTCATTGTTTAGAGTGTTAGATTACACTGTTGTTAAGCCTCCACAGTATAGTATTTACAATGTTCTTCCTCATTGTTTGTACAATATATCTCTTTTTTGTTGAAAAATAAGATGCTATAATATGTTGTGTTAATCTGTACTTATACATTTTGAAAACCTAATAAAAATATTTGAAAAAAAAAAAAGGTTAAAGGAGAAGTGCAGCCAAAGCTTGTTTGGCTGGACTTCTATGGTTCCCAGGAGTGCAATTAGTTTGACCCGTTTTCAGCAGAGTGGACTGAAGTTCATTTGCTCTGCTGACGTCACAGATATCAGTCCAGGCACCGCAATAGAAGTTTGGATCCGCCAGGTGCCTGGACTGACCCCGCTCAGCCTCTCAGCTTTTAAATACACTTTAAAAACAAACACTGTGCAAATACCTAAACTCAAACTTTCACAAATGCATAATTACCTGAATGGATGGCCACTGATTGCTTAAATTTAGCATCACAGGTCTTCATTTTCCTCATCGCTTCAAAGTAATACCCCATATGGGGCTTTGTCCTGTGGCCAGAGAGCGGCTAAGTGAAGTCTATGGAGCTGTCATGCACAAATACAGTCAGGACAGTGAAGACTTGCAGTATTGGATGTAAAGCCGACAGCAGAGCCATGACCACCTGGATCATGGCAAGTCAGGGGCGTACCTAGAGCATTTGGCACCCGGGGCGGATCCTATATCTGGCACTCCCCCCCCCCCACAGTAAAATGTAAAAACACCCCACTGCGTCCCCTGAGCAAGGGGGCATGTTTAGTGCCCACAGCATGGGATTGTGGCTATCCCACTTTTACTACAAGGGGTTTTAAGGGTTAATAGGAGGCTTAGGGATTGTGAGGAAGTTTGGGCGGGAAAGTCACGTTTTGAACGTCAGATACAGGTGTTTCTGGGCGGGAAAGTCTTGTGTACTGTATGACTCAAACACGTGCAGCAGGGGGTATAAAAACCCCCTCCTCACAAGCCAGTCAGGCACTTTACCTGAAGAATTGAAGAGCTCCTGTCGAGATGAGTCTGCTGGCGTCTGAGGCGATGAGGTCGTTGGTGCAGAAGATACTGGAGAGAGCAGAGACCGAAGGCGGGGAAGAGTGGCTGAAGAAATGCCTGTCGGGCATTGAAGAGTCGGCTGCGGTGGAGCAAGGCGAAGGCGTCCGGGACGTGAATACGGACGGCCGGGAAGAAGGTGAGGTATCGTCACCTCGCGAGCCGCCCCCGCTCGATGTGCTCTCTCTTCCATCCCGCAGGTCCCAGCGCAACCGTCCGCCGGAGCGACCGTCAACGTCGGAGGTGTCTCGCGAGATGCCGGTATTCCGCTCGGAGGAGGAGGTCGGGAGTAACGTCAGAGCCATCGAAAGTGGTGCCCGGAAGGTATCGAAAAAGCGCAAGAACGCTTCGCCATCCCCTGGGCGGGGGAGAGGTGGTAGGAACTCGGCAAAAGTTTCCCCGACTAGGGGAGGAAATATTCCTTTGTCTTCACAGGTCCCAGGAGGAAGTGCAGCAGGTCCAGCAGCTTCGCATGTCTCCAGGCTGGATCAGCTGGGTACGGCGAGGGCTGACAGCAGACAGGATGAGAGGTCAAGTCAAGCAGCAGCTGCTTCATGTGCTCCCGCAGCCCCTGCTGGTGAGTTATCAGAAAGCAGCCTAATTGCTAAATTATTGATGAAAATTGACAGGTTAACTGATTCCTTAAAGCCTGCTACAGTACATACAAATGCAACTGCAAGTGTTTGGAGTGATTTGGCTGCAAACACTTGTGAGGTTAGAGATAAGATTCAAAATCCTATACCTGACAATTGTTTTAAAGAAGTCTTACCATGTGAAATTTCACCCTTAGGATTTCCACCCCTACAGTTCAGACCCCCCTACAATACAGAACACCAACCCCCCTACAATACAGAACTCCCCCACAATACAGAACCCCCCCCATACAGATACCACCCCCCTACAATACAGAACACTCCCCCCCAAATACAAATTCCCCCCATACAATACAGAACCCCCCCTACAATACAGAACCCCCCCTACAATACAGAACACCCCCCTCTACAATACAGAACACCCCCACAATACAGAACCCCCCATACAGATACCACCCCCTACCCTACAATACAGAACCCCCCCTCCCTCATATACAGAACCCCCCCTTATATACAGAACCCCCCTATACAGAACACCCCCTCAATACAGAACCCCCCCCCCCACAATACAGAACCCCCTCATATACAGTACCCCCTATACAGAACACACCCCCCCCTTGCCTTCAGACCCGTAATGCTGCTGATGTAATGATCAGCACTCTGCGTGTTAGAGCATTTGTACGGAGGAGGGGGGGCGTCGGCCTGACACCCCCCCAGTGTGTGGCACCCGGTGCGGCCGGCCCCCTGCTTAGTCCGCCATTGTGGTAAGTATGCATCTGTGGAGAAGGGTGGGTTGGGCAAGTTCAGGAAACGACACAAAAAATAGGATATGTGAACTTTGTTTTAAAGTGCACTTAGCCTTTGATGTCCAGAAGCATAAACTTAGCTTTTGTCTATAATTAGCAACGGGAGCCAAGAGACAGTTTTTTTCGGGGATATGGTGGAGCTGGTTGGAGTCCATGTTCTTATGTAAGCAACAATTCTAGCAACTTGCAGCTTACACAGGCCTTTCTTTTCTCTTCTTGGGGCTGAACATGGCAACAGCAGAGTGAAAGGTTAGAAAGATAAATATATGCATCTGTGGAGGTCTGCACTAAGAAAACCTGCTGCTTTGCCCTACATGGGCAAACCATGGCTTCACTTTGAGGGGTTTCAGGAATCCCAGATAAGAGGTTATTATGTTGCTATAAGAATGCAAGGACAGGCAACAGCTAATCCTGATGGATGTGCAAACTTCATTTAAAATGGGGAAAATTTGAAAGCATCCTTATTCTTCAGGTCTCATTCACTGTTTTTTCCAGTGTACCCAACCTCAGATCTGCATACAAGCAGCTCACTGATAAAGATGGAGCCATTGCACAGACACAGCCCCTCATTCTGATGTGACAGGCAAGAGGGTAATTGGCCCCTGTATGTAGGACATGCTGCTGAGTCTGTGCAGCCACTGCGCCCCAATAGACTTCAATGAGCTGCCTACATACAGCACCTGGGAGGTTAGAGACAACAGAAAAAACATCTTGTTCATGTTATGTGGGTCTTGGCAACTGTGTTAACATGGCACAGCACATCTGCAGCAAGTGTTAATGTTGTATTAACCGATTGCCGACCGCTGCACGCCGATATACGTAGACAGACTGGCACAGGCAGGCAGATTGGCCTACAAGTACGTCCCTTTAAATCTGCCACCCAGCGGGCACGGGGCGACGCCGAGGGAGCGCCCGCGTATGCCTCATGAGTGCGTTTGCGGGTCTCGGGAACTCGATGTTCCCGGGCGGCCCGCAATTGCGGTCAGCAAAGGCAGAACAGGGGGATGCCTTTGTAAACAAGGCATTCCCCTTTTCTGCCTAGTGACACTGTCACTGATGGGTGTTCCCCGAGATCGGGAAAGGTCATCAGTGACGTGTCACGTGTAGCCACGCCCCCTAACAGTAAGAATCACTCCCTAGGGAACACTTAACCCCTACAGCGCCACCTAGTGGTTAACCCATTCACTGCCAGTGTCATTTTCACCATAATCAGTGCATTTTTATAGCACTGATCGCTGTATAAATGACAATGGTCCCAAAAATGTGTCAAAATTGGCCGATGTGTCTGCAATAATGTCGCAGTCACGATAAAAATGATTGCCACTATTACTGGTAGAAAAAAAAATATTAATAAAAATGCTATAAAACTATCCCCTATTTTGCAGAACGCTTATTGCAATTTTTTTTATCAAAAATATGTAGAAGAATACATATCGGCCTTAACTGAGGAAAAAACTAAATTTATATATTTTTTGGGGATATTTATTATAGCAAAAAGTAAAAAATATTGTTTTTTTTTCAAAATTGTCGCTCTATTTGTGTTTATAACACAAGTACCACAAAGAAGAAAGCTCTATTTGTGGGGAAAAAAAGGACGTCAATTTTGTATGGAAGCCATATCGCACGGCCACGCAATTGTCAGTTAAAGAGACGTAGTGCCGAATCGCAAAAAGTGGCCTGGTCTTTGACCAGCATAATGGTCCGGGGCTTAAGTGGTAAAAGTGATCGTAAACCTTAAAATAACAAAGATGTTATACTTGCCTGCTCTGTGCACAGAGCAACCTTGATCCTTTTTTTTGGGGTCCCATGATAGCACCCCTGGCTCCTCCGCTGAGTGCCTCCATAGCAAGCTGCTTGCTATGGGGCACTTGTCTGGCTCTCTCCCAGGCATCTAATCATCCCTGTGGAAAAAAACCTGCTGCATAGATAGCTATAATGCTTATATATATATATATATATATATATATATATATATATATATATATATTTTATAGTTCACAGTACAAAGCAACTTTACATTACTTGCTGTTGTCCTTCCAACAAGGGCTACATAATAGAAGGGTTTTTTTTTGTTGTTAAAAAAAACTAGAAGACTTTCTGCTAACAGGTGCTCGCCCCCGCATGCAATCAAAGTAGAAGACATGGCTGCACTCCGTGGTTGATCAAAAACGGAAAATTGTATCATACTTACCAGTAATTTTCCTTTCCTGGTGCCTATCCATGGCAGCATACCTGTGACAAGCTCCGCCTTGGCTCCTCCCTCAGGACTAGTGAATATTATAAAAGTGTTGGTTAGCACAGCCCCCACATTCTCCGTAATATAGAATACCGAAGGGAGGGATTGTATGCTGCCATGGATAGGCACCAGGAAAGGAAAATTACTGGTAAGTATGATACAATTTTCCGTTTTCCTGGTGCCTCCATGGCAGCATACCTGTGACAAATAACTAGCTGAGATGGGTGGGATGATTCAAAGAGTTTTTTTTTTTTTTTATCATTTAAAAGAAGAACCAAAAGGCCTATTCGCCGTCTGACTGCCGAACTCCACTGATGAAAAAGAGCTCCACTCTGCAAATTTTTCAGAAACATATGCTGGGACGCCCCAGTCGTTGCGCTGCAAATAGCTTCAATTGATACACTCGCTCTTGCCGCCCAAGAGGCAGGAACCGCTCTGGTGGAGTACGCCCAGACTGCCAAAGAGGATCACAGTCCTTTTGCCCTGTACACCTTGTGGATGAGCCACAAGGCAATCGTTCTTGCTGGCGCCTCCATGCCCTTGTTTTCCAACCTAGGGAGTTAAAAACAACCTGGTAGAGTCCCTGAAGGATGCCGTAGCCTGCGGATGTCACCTGAAAGTGGAGAAAATGTCCAGCTCGTGAAGGGAACCTGAGCCCTGTCTTGAAAATGTTGGAAGCGCCCAAGTTTATGACATGTTCGAGGATGATATGACCTTGGGGCTAAATCCCCGAACAGTTCCGAGTTCCACTCTGTCAGGATAGAATATGATAGGATTATAATCCGCTCCTAAATCTGGGAGTACTGCAAACATGTCTGCCAGAGATTATGGCTATGAAGAAGAATAGCTGCATGGTTAGATTCCAAAGCGATGTTGACTCTGAAGGGACAAGAGGTGAATTGGCTAAGGACTCTAGGATGATAGCAAGGTCCCGAGTGGAAAAGAATGTTTAGTTGGCGATCGGCTCTTTGACGGCTTTGAAAAATTGGATTATTAATGAATCCTCTGTCCATTTTAACTGGCTGCTGCTGAAATTGCCGCTGCACGTACCCTTAGTGTACTCAAGCAAGACCTAGGTCTAAGCCTGCCTGCAAGCATTCAAGAATTTGAGAGGATGATGGAGAATCTGGAACACCGCTTCTGCCAATCATGAAGGCCCAGAACCTGTTCCGCACCTTGTTTGTGGTTGTACTGGATGGACTTGAGTCTTTTCTCAACTTGATCAACAATGTAACTATATAAGCCTATCCTATATCCTGTTTGTGGATGGCTTTCTTGCCCTGAGCAGGGTTGCGATAACCTTGTTGGAACATCCTATGGATTGGAACCTTTCCCTTTCATCTGCCAGATGTGAAGATCCAACCTGTGGGGAACTGGATAGGTGCGACGTACTTATGACAGGAGAAAGGTATTATTGGAACCCTGACTGAAGGCTTGGTATTCAGGTACATTGTTGTGGGAAAACAAGGATGTCTTGGCCAGTGCGGTAGGCCTGCTATCACCGTCATGGTTCCTACCATGAGGCTCCACAGGAGCTTTGGAATGAGAGACCCTGGAAAAAAGGCATAGACCAGGTTGCAGGGATCGCATCTACTGCTTCTGCTTGGGGATGAGGAGGCCTCGGGACGAACTTTGAAATCTTGGTGCTGTCGCAAATAGGTCCGGCTCGAGGGGACCCACTGGACCACTATCTAGGAGAAAACTTTCTGGTGCAGAAACCATTCTTTGGAATCAACGAACCCCCGAGATAGGTGGACGGCCCTTGAATTGAGATGACTGGGCAGAAAGGCTGTTTTTAAGTCTTTAGATTCCTTTCTGCCCAAAGGATTATTGTTTCCACTTCCCTCAGCAGGTCCTGCTGTGCATTCCTTCTTGTCAGTGCCAATAAGACACTGCAGCCCTCTTGGCCATTCGGAGGTGGGAACTGGGTTGCCTGTACCTCAAATTTCTAGTGTTAGCAATGCAAAAGGAAGGATTCCTGAACCTCCAGGCTATTCGATACTAGGCATGTTGTATGGAAGGACCATGTTCCCTGCCCTGAGATCTGGATCTAGTGTGAGCCCCCACTTGCCGCACTGGTATCGGTAGTAGTTGTGATCCAGTTGACATGTCCTGATGGATGCGATTTCATAAGCGTGTATTTCTTCATCCATCCATGTAGACTCCTGGGCATCAGGGTCGTCAGGTATATGGATTGAGATAGATACGGTCTGTTCTGTCGCCTCCAAAACTCTGGCTGGAAATGTCTCGAATGCTAATACCATAGTGATGCATGACAACATCTGGCCTATTAGGCTCAGACAGTTCAATGCCCACAGGTAGGATGTCACACTGACTCCCTTCATCTGCCGAATAGTGGACTTTACCTTTGAGGCGGGAAGTTTACTGTACTGTTCTGTTCCACTAATTGGGCTGGATTCTTCACCATGGGACAAAGGTCATCCCTGTAGTGGTGTACTTCAGAGTCCTAATTCTCCTGGAGGGGTTATGATAGCAATTAGGATCTTCATAAAGACTTTTGGTGATGTGCAGAGGCCGAATGGGAAGGCTCAAAAATTGAAGATGTACATGCCCCACTGCAAACCCTGGATATTTCAGGAGAGGAGTACAGGTACATGCAGGTAAGCATCCTGCAAGTCTATTGATAACATCCAATACCTCGGTTGGAATAAACGAACAATCGTTTGAAGCGAAACCATTTAGAGATTTCCAGGAGGATCTTAGCGAGTTAGACTCTTCAGATCCATCACGGAACTCCAACCTTCGTTTCTCTTGGGAACTAGAAACAGGGTGGAGTAAAAACCGAGAATCTCTCTGATAGAGGTACTGGGACCACTGCTTGCTGCTCCTGCACAGGAGAGAAGAAAAAACACTGTAGTGCTTCAGATTTTCTGGGGGAACCTCGACACCCTTGTCGGAAAAAAAATAAGATTTGGAGGGGGGGGGGTGTCTATAAACGCCCAGAAGTGACCATATTCAACTGTGAAGACTACCCAGGGATCCCTGCACCTTGAACCCGGATCCTCGAGAAGTACTTGAGTCTGACCCCCCTTGGGAAAAAGGATTTGGCAGAATCCTGTGGAGGTAGGCATGAGCTTCCGCATACGGGCTTGAGGAAGGTGGAATGCTTGCTTCTCTAGCTCTGCCTACAGCCTTCTTCTGTCTGGACTGTCTGTAGTCCTCACTCTTGGAGTATTAAAAACTTGGTGCGAATGAGCTGGAGCACCCGGATCGTCTGTCTTGGGGTAACAGGCCTAATTTCCCGCCATTGATGCGAGAGATGGTCTTACCCAATTTCTCCCTAAACAAGGCTTTCCCGTCAGAAGGTATCTTGTACCAGCTCTGTTTTGAGGCAATATCTGTTGACTATGGTTCCAGTCACAAGGCCCGTTTGGCCATGACTATGTGGAGCATTGACCCAGGGGAGCATAGAAAAGAATCGATTGCGGATTCACCAATAAGATCTGCTTAGAGCTTTAGCTCATCTAAGGCCCTGGTGGTATCCCCCTTGGGATATCCAGTTGCATTGCGCACTCCATCACATCTGTCCAGACGTAAAGGGGGGTGGACATTGATGTCAGGGCCATCGCAGGATTACAAGTGTTTGCCCACCGTCTGGTGGAAGATCAAGATCCAACCTTCTGTCTAGTGGGTGCCTAAGTGAAGTCGAGTCCCCTTTTTTTATTTTTTATACAAGAGACATAGAAAACAAAACAGCAGCCGGCCAGTATTTACTGAGCCGAACAAGGCCCAACATGGCCCATTACACAGGTACAATCAGTGACCTCTAAGTGAGGTTGAGTCTTACATGGGCAATGTGACGTTCTTTGCCAACTTTACCACCACTCCATCGACTACTGGAGGGCTTCCAAGCATTGCGGAAACTGCTTTTGAGGAGGTATAACTTTCCTAGTTGAACAATGGAGAATTCTCTCTCCGTCCTCTTCCACTCTTCCTCAATCACACTCCTCAATTTGCCCATGAGAGGGAAAAGGCAATCTGGAGGAGAAAAGGGAGGCACGATTTAGACTTCTGTGCCAGTCTCCTCCCAGCCGATTGCTAGTTTCACCGCCTGCACATACGGCTGGACCGTGGTGAAAGCGAAACAAAAGGCATCATGGACATCGGAGAAGTCCCCTGAGATAGTATTCTCTTCCTGATGTTTGAAGGAAGAGACAGGCGTTGGGCGAGATTTCACTTGAAGATGGCCCGGGAATGGACGCCTCCGCCGATTGCTCCAGAGTAGAAGATGCCGGTTGTTGTGGCGGCATTGTGGGGCCCAAATCCGCAAGGAACTCTCTCCCGCGTATTTAGGTAGGTCCGCCATTTGCATGCCACTGGGCAATTCCGCCAGACCGGTTTGTCTGGAAGTGGGGTGACTCCACGGGTCTGACATTTCGGGGATCTAGGCTTCAAAGAGCGCGAGTGACGGCGTTTATTTGGCCGATGATTACCTGCCACTCCTATGATCCCTATGCCTGGACGACCCGTCTCCACGTGGACTAGAGTCACCATGGTCCACATGTCGCCTTGAGGTTCTCTTATACATCTTCTGGCGTACAGGGCTGAAAAGAAAGTACCAGCCTCAGTGCACTCTTTTCCTTTAAGATCTGTAAGCTTACCTGAACGTAGGTCCTTACCTCATCTGTAGAGTAGGATCTTGTACAGGTGGCGAATGGCTCACACTGAGTGGATTTAGCAGAAGTAGCAGCCAAGAAAAGAATAAAGAGGAAACCAGGGGTCAGATCCTAATCTGGGGATTTACCTCTGAATAAATGGTGTGATTTTTTATTTTTTTTTTATTCCCGGAGACACGAAAAAAATATATTTTATTTTATATGTGTATTTATCTTTAATTATTATCTTTTACTTAAGCTATATTTCTTCTACTTCCCCTTTTTTTATTTTTATTTTTTTATTTAAATAAACATATAATACACGTATCCGTCTTATTTTTAAAAGAAAACATATGTATGCATACATTATTATTATTTTTTTTACTTTTACTTACCTGAAGAGAAGAGAGTGTTTCCCTGGAGCCATCTGACTGCGTAGTACTTCCTGCAACCTTTAGGTGTCTCACTGAAGCCACTAGAGGGATCCATAGAGGCGAAGAATGCTTCAGACTTGTGCCTGACATCTTGTGGGCAAAAAGCGTCGCTCTGCCCTCATCCAAAATGGCCACCGTAGCCTCCGGATCCACCGCGCATGCGCCGACCGTCGGGACGAGAACCCGGAAGACGCGCACCGCCGGCGCATGCGCAGAACGCGACTGAGGACGCCAAACATAAATAAAAAGCCGGCGCTAAGCGAGCGCGGCTCCTAAGGAGCTGGAAAAGTTTACAGGGGGCTAGGCACAAATAAGAAAGGGGAATGAATACAAAGAGGACTAGTGCAAGGCAGGATTGGGAGAAAACCTGGAGAGAAAACAAAAGTAAATGCAGAAATGGCTGCTACCTCTGTAGCCAACAACTGAGCAAATGCCTAAACACCACTGTGCAGAGAGAGCTCTTAGTTAAGAGACAAACTGCTTGTCCCAAAAGATCCTACAGAAGGGACTCCCTACCTTATCAGCGCATTTAGCTGCCCAAGAGAAGGGACCGCGTCCGGGAGAGGCTTGAACCCAGACGGAAGCTGCCGAATGCAGAAGGTAAGGACAACCGACCAGAATTCACTGCCATGAGGTATGAGGAAAAAAAGGAGAATGTGGGGGCTGTGCTAACCAACACTTTTATAATATTCACTAGTCCTGAGGGAGGAGCCAAGGCGGAGCTTGTCACAGGTATGCTGCCATGGAGGCACCAGGAAATGATTTTATTAGATCATCCCAAGTGTTGACAAAAACATAGAGCTCTCTGTTTTTGTCAACACTTGGGATATTCTAATAAAAAAAAATTGATTGATCACGGAGTGCAGCCATTACTTCTACTTTGATTGCCTGCAGAGGCAGACTCCTGTTAGATCATCAGGCTTCCTGTCTCACTTGAAGCAGAAAGTCTTCTTGTTTAGATATCCAAACTTTTTTTAGACGGCTCCAAGATTCAAAGCAAATTTGTCGAGCCCTAGATTAGAACTATACCTAAAGGCCAGTTTGTTCAGATCAAATGGAATTGCAATAATAGAGACTTCATTTCCCAGACTGGTGGTAAGTTAATACAAAGATTCATATAGAAAGGATCTAAAAAAAAAAAAATACAGATCTGTTAAAAACCAGGAAAAAAGTGAATAAAATTAGTAGAGATGAACTACTCCACAGTATAAACCTAAGAAAACCAATAATTATTTATAAGTGAGCCCCTGGCCTTAGAAACATGATAGCTAGAAATGTTTTAGATCCCGCAAGGACTACCACTTTTTTTTTTTTTTAATAAAAGAAAGTGCGATTCCATAGATGTTGTAGGTGCATCTCACTAGTGACAAAAGGAACAAAAAAAGTTGAAACCATTTATTCATCTGCTGGAAAGGAGTAGAAGATTGAGAAATGTATTACCTGTGGTACCCTATTTGTTATGTATGGTCTCATATATAAAATTTGATTTAAGCAACACAATGAGGTTGATTTACTAAAACCGGAGAGTGCAAAATCTGATGCGGCTCTGCATAGAAACCAATTGGCTTCCATTTTTTCAAAGCTTAATTGAACAAGCTGAAGTTAAAGGTCGATTGGCTACCATGCACAGCTGCACCAGATTTTGCATTCTCCAGTTTTAGCAAAACTGCTCCAGTGTATCTAATCATTTTAGACTTGCACATAAAGACTACGGCCCGGATTCAGAAACGCGATACGACGGCGTATCTACGCTATATGAGGCGTAGCTAATGTTAAGTATGGACGTTGTTCCTGCGGCGAGTTTTGAAAATTTTACGTCGTTTGCGTATAGGGCTGGACGTCATTTACGTTCACGTCTAATCCAATACGTCCTTGTGGCGTACATTGGAGCAATGCACACTGGGAGAATTCATGGACGGCGCATGCGCCGTTCACAAAAAACATAAAAAACGCGGGGTCATCTTAAATTTATATAGAACACGCCCACAACATCCCCATTTGAATTAGGCGGGCTTGCGCCGCCGTAACTAAGGGCGCAAGTTCTTTCTGCATACGGAACTTGCGCCCAAAGTTACAGCGGCGTAACGTATCCGAGATACGTTACGCCCGCAGATAGATAGACAAATCTATCTGAATCCGGGCCTACGTTTTCATTGCATGGATAGTCTACACCAGGGATCCTCAAACTGCGGCCCTCCAGCTGTTGCGGAACTACACATCCCATGAGGCATTGTAAAACTCTGACATTCACAGACATGAATAGGCATGATGGAAATTGTAGTTCCTGAACAACTGGAGGGCCATAGTTTGAAGACCCATGGTCTACACAAATATCTCAAAATTAGACCACCAGATGGATATATAGGCTTCATAAGCCCACTCCATTGATCAACCCTTTAGCAATTAGAATCCTGGAGCACCTAAGGAAAGGTAGTGGTAGAACTCACATAAGTGCATCATTAATGAAATGCCATTTGTTAATTTGTACACTGGATTGAAAAAGTCACAATTATATGGTGGAGATTGTATATATATATATATATATATATATATATATATATATATATATATATATATATATATATATATATATATATATATACACAGTTGTATTCAAAATTATTCAACCCCCCATGAAATTGATTGTTTTGCCCAGTTTGACATTGATTTTGATCATTCAGTCATCCTGCTTACCATTAAATCAAAGAGGCACGTGTAGGTCAGACAAATATAACATAACATTTATAATGAAATAACCACAAATGTCTTTTCTGTCCCCACATCATTATCAGTTTTATTCAACCCCCAAGTGACATTCAATCTTAGTACAACATCCTTTTACAGTTATAACAGCTTTTAAACGTGAAGCATAGCTTGACACAAGTGTCTTGCAGCGATCTACGGGTATCTTCGCCCATTCGTCATGGGCAAAAGCCTCCAGTTCAGTCACATTCTTAGGCTTGCGCACTGCAACTGCTTTCTTTAAGTCCCACCAGAGGTTCTCAATCGGATTTAAGTCTGGTGACTGCGATGGCCACTCCAAAATGTTCCAGCCTTTAATCTGCAACCATGCTCTAGTGGACTTGGAGGTATGCTTGGGATCATTGTCCTGTTCAAAGGTCCAATGTCTCCCAAGCCTCAGGTTTGTGACGGACTGCATCACATTGTCGTCCAATATCTCCTGGTACTGAAGAGAATTCATGGTACCTTGCACACGCTGAAGCTTCCCTGTACCTGCAGAAGCAAAACAGCCCCAAAGCATGATTGAACCCCCGCCATGCTTCACAGTGGGCAAGGTGTTCTTTTTATCATAGGCCTTGTTCTTCCTCCTCCAAACATAGCGTTCATCCATGGGCCCAAACAGTTTCATCAGTCCACAGAACACAATCCTAAAACTTCTGTGGTTTGTCCACATGACTTTTGGCATACTGCAGTCGACTCTTCTTATTCTTTAGAGACAGCAAGGGGGTGCGCCTGGGAGTTCTGGCATGGAGGCCTTCATTACGCAGTGTGCGCCGTATTGTCTGAGCAGAAACTTCAGTACCCACATCTTTTCTCCACTCTACGCTTCAGGTAACGCACAGCAGTCAAAGTCAGCATCTTCTTTCTGCCACGACCAGGTAGTGTTTCAACAGTGCCCTTTGCCTTGAATTTGCGAATGATGCTTCCTAAGGTGTCTTTTGGTATGTTTAACATCTTTGCAATCTTCTTATAGCCGTTGCCCTTCCTGTGAAGAGTAATCACCTCTTCTCTTGTCTTCCCGGACCATTCTCTTGACTTCACCATGTTTGTAACCACACCAGTAAATGTCTAGAAGGAGCCGAGTATCACAGTCATTTTAAAGCTGCCTAATTAATGCTTATTAGGCTTTATTGCTGCTCCCTGACATCCACAGGTGTTTTCAATACCTGATTGAATACACTTCAATGAACCTCTGTTCTTCAGAGTGGTAGTCTTTAAGGGGTTGAATAATTGTGTAAATGAAGAATTCACAAAAGAAACATTTACTACTGTATTACAAAACCAATTGATGTCATTTTAGTTGCATATGGTTCTTTAAGAAGTCCTTGTAGGATTTCATTCTAAATACAATTACAAATGTACACTAAATTCCCTAAAACCCTTTACAGCATTGGGGGGTTGAATAATTTTGAACACAACTGTGTATATATATATATATATATACACACATATACACACACACACACACACACACAGTTTGTGGTCTGCACGGCCAGTAGTGCATCTTAACCACTTAAGACCCGGACCTTTAGGCAGCTAAAGGACCTGGCCAGTTTTTGCGATTCGGCACTGCGTCGCTTTAACTGACAATTGCACGGTCGTGCGACGTGGCTCCGAAAGAAAATTGGCGTCCTTTTTTCCCCACAAATAGAGCTTTCTTTTGGTGGTATTTGATCACCTCTGCGGTTTTTATTTTTTGCGCTATAAACAAAAATAGAGCGACAATTTTGAAAAAAATTCAATATTTTTTACTTTTTGCTATAATAAATATCCCCCCCCCAAAAAAAAAAAAAAAATATATATATATATATATATATAAAAAAAATTCCTCAGTTTAGGCCGATACGTATTCTACCTATTTTTGGTAAAAAAAAAAATCACAATAAGCGTTTATCGATTGGTTTGCGCAAAATTTTTAGCGTTTACAAAATAGGGGATAGTTTTATTGCATTTTTATTTTTTTACTACTAATGGCGGCGATCAGCGATTTTTTTTTCCGTGACTGCGATATTATGGCGGACACTTCCGACAATTTTGATACATTTTTGGGACCATTGGCATTTTCACAGAAAAAAAATGCATTAAAAAGGAATTGTTTACTGTGAAAATGACAATTGCAGTTTGGGAGTTAACCACAAGGGGGCGCTAAAGGGGTTAAGTGTGACCTCATTTGTGTTTCTAACTGTAGGGGGGGTGGCTGTAGGTGTGATGTCATTGATTGCGTTTCCCTATAAAAGGGAACACACGATCAATGACGGCGCCACACACATCTCTCCTCGTTCTTCAGCTGCAGGGACCGATCGCAGGACTCCAGCGGCGATCGGGTCCGCGGGTCCCACGGTCACTTAAAGAGGATGTACCTGTACGTGCCTAGCCGTGCCATTCTGCCGACATATATGTGCAGGAGGCGGTCCTTAAGTGGTTAAATTGGTATTTTTTTTCTTTTTTACTATATATAAACTTCATGAAGCTCTTAATTAGAGCTCAAATAAAGCTTAATTAAGTGTTTGCGGAAAAAGTGTGTAATACAAAGACAAATCATAACTGAACAAAATGGATGTACGAATTGGGATACACTTCATGATGAGCAACATACATTATATTGTTAAAAATTAGTACGTTTGGCAGATGGACTTTAGGCACAACACGGTTAACTGTATAAAATTCTATGCTTTATTAAAAGGGATATACAATACAAAAATAAGAATAACAACATTGACTATAATGACAAAAAAGATCTTAGAACAGTAACACACCACCTAGGAAAGCCATAAAAGTAAAGATCCTTATAATATACAGAAAGCGAAGACACAACGTCACTTCCTATAATAGAGTACACCAATAGTGAGATTATTGACAAAGGCGGTGTATCGCTTAACTCGACATGTTACGCGTGGAAAATGCTTCCTCAGGAGTTTTAATGCAATTTATTTAAAAGATAAACAGTGAAGATAAAAAAAAAACTGAGAAAATAATCAGCAAAACAACCATTTTTTTTTGGATATGTCCTTGAAATGACTTCAAAGCTCAGGGAAACAAGCTACAAAAACGACAGACAGCAGATGGGGTTATCAGAAATCCCCAATCTGTAGGGGGCTAGTAAGCTACCCTCCAAGACGACGCTTGCAGTTTAAAATTAGCTTCCCAATGATCAAAGATCCATAGAAAGGTGCCTCAAGGAGTATCTTGCTGTCTGGACAACAGGCATCTCTATGCTGTTCTAAGACAAGATACTCCTTGATAACATAACAGCATTTATCATTTTTTCTTGTTTATGAAAAAAGAGTTTATAAATTTATCACTGCAATACATCTCGCAAATAACAGACTGAAATTGTAACTCCAGTTTCAGAACTTCGTACTGTCAAAAATGCCAGGGCTATACACCTTTATCCAAGGGCAATGTACAGACCAGGATTATAAATTATACAATCTTTTATAGTAATCTAAACTCTCCTGGTTTCTCTATTAAAAGTATATACATATCAGTATATACTACTTCCACCCCTTTACACAGGTTAGCCAGCATAGAGGTTAGGAGGCAGAGGGCACATTTCTAAGCCTAGTTAGGTTTAAAGGGGTTGTAAAGGAATTTTTTTTTTTCATAATAAGCATCCTTTACCTGCAGACATTCCTCTTTTCACTTCCTCATTGTTCGTTTTTGCTCAGAAGTTGCTCTATTTCTTCTCTGTTCTGTTCACTTCCTGCTTCTCTGATTTTACTGACCACCGTGATGGGAGGCTTTACTGCGGTGGTCAGCAATGTGCTCACCCCCTCCTGGGAACTACATCTGTGTGGCAGGACGCTCTCTACGTGTTAGAGACTTCAAGAAGGTGTGAATTACTGGGCGTGCCGCAATGCATACTGGGAAATGTAGTTCTTACATGAACGAGCGATGCAAACCAGGAAGTGAATGAGAGAACAGAAACTAGAACGCCGGAGGTGATATAGATGAAGGAATTTAATAGGTATTTACTCGTTTTTTAACAGAATCATTACACTATTCTGTCTGTCTACCTTGCAGACATTCATTTTAGGCAAAACATTTTTTTCCTTTAGTGACCCTTTAAGGGGTTAGGGGTAGATGGCACCATGTAGGTACTTGGCACTGATGGAGTATTTTCACGAGTACTTGTAAAAATGCTTCTGATACTTTGTGGTGCGATTTTGCATCCATACAAAATGAATGGGTGTAAAACGCATGCAATTTAAAGAGGAACGCAGTGCAATTCCTTTCTGAATCATATGTGGTTTCCCGCACTGCTCCTGTGGGAACCCCAGCTGAAATGACTAGGATAAGCCTGGGTTCACACAGGAGTGGTAGGGAAACCGCATGCGATTTGGACAGGAATTGCATGGGATTCTTTTCAGTGTGAATTGTGCCCATTCATTCTTTATGGACCCAAATAGCACCACAAAGTATTGGCGAGTACTTGGCGATAAAAATTCGGTATCAGTGCATCCCTAACACCATGTATTCCTAAATATTCACAGCATTATTCCTTTATTGCAGACCTCACAATTGTGGGCAAAGTACAGATGTCAGTAGCAGAGGTGGACAGTAAATCTGTAATAAGGGTCCTGTGTTGATGAGCGATTGCATTAGACATCACCTTGAGGCACTAATGCCGCGTACACACCATCACTTTATGTGATGAAAAAAAACGACACTTTCTGTGAAGTAAAAAATGACGTTTTTGAAACTTCAATTTTCAAAGACGAAGTTGCCTACACACCATCGTTTTCTCACAATGATCTTGCAAAGTGAGGTTACGTTCCACCACGTTTTACCATTGAAGCTTGCTTCATAAGTAGCTTCTGGGCATGCGTGGATGAAAAAACGTCTTAGAAAACGACGTTTTTTGCTACACACGGTCAATTTCTGTGAAGTAAAAAGTTCACTTTTGAAAAACGACACATAAAATTGAAGCATGCTTCAATTTTTTTTGGTCGTTTTTTACAAGACATAAAACGACGTTTTCCCCCACACACAGTCAATTAAAGTGACGTTTTTAAAAACGTCATTTTTTTTCATCACATAAAGTGATGGTGTGTACGCGGCATTATTCTTCAGAATTCTTTGACATCTGCCTTTAAGAACAAGCATGCTTCAAATAGATCAAAGTGCATTTATTCATTATTTAAAAAGATATTCTGTCTCTGTATGTCCAGGTAACTTTTTATATGCTAAAAGATCTTTTGCATTCAAAGACGATGGTAGGGATGCTAAAGCCTTTTGGAAATGCTCTTGTTTCACATCGGTAGCCTGTAGTTCAGTTTCCTGTAACGCAACCAAGGCAGCCTGCAGGCAAAGATAACGTATATACATATCAGAACAACACACGCATCTTTACACTTCTATGTTTTTGTTTGCCCATCTCCTACAACCACATCTTACTAAAGCAGCAATGGGATAGACAAAAGAATCAGGGGGGATAAATTAATTATATTGTAAAGGTAATCTCCAGCTAAAAGTTTTAAAAATGAAGTGGTAGGAGCCAAACCTTAGTCCTTCTTACACACAGGGTTTATTTACTAAAGGCAAATCCACTTTGCACTACAAGCGCACTTGGAAGTGCAGTCGCTGTAGATCTGAGGGGGACATGCATGGAGAATAAAAAAAACAGCATTTTTGCTTGTACATGATTGGATGATAAAACCAGCAGAGCTTCCCCTCAGATGTACAGCAACTGCACTTCCAAGTAAACTTGTATTGCAAAGTGGATTTGCCTTTAGTAAATCAACCGCATGGTCTCAGGACAGAAAGTGAGTAAAGCCAGCCATAGCTCAAAATTTGTCCGGTTAAGTAGGAACCAACCATCTATGGGCAGACTTGGTTGTACCAAAGACAATGGATCGACTTCAGTACAACCAGCTTGTCAGGTTTTTTTCCCCTTCAATGGCTGCCTGTCAAAATACAATAGCTGCTCAGGATGGATTCCCTCATTAACACGGAATGTGTTGATGGGGGGGAATGGTCAATATATGGTCTGACTAAATCTCCCCAACTGGGATACATACAGCAATAAAAACCGGAGAGTTTAACCCTTCCAGTTATTTTCTATTTTTTTTTAGAAACATTTAAGCAGGGAAACTTTCAATGGTTTAAAACACAGTAAATAGTACTTACGACATTGAACCATTTTTTTTTTTTAAGACTAATTCCAGACATGGTATATTTTTACTTTGTTACATTGGTCCAGCGAAGTAGACACAGCTACTCCACCTTCTGTAATTGGAAAAGGTGTCACTGCCCCGCCTCGCCACCTCATCCAATCAGAACGCCTTGCATTAATTTGAAAATGCAAAGTATTGTGTCCGCAAGGCATCAGGCTGTCCACTCGGCACAAAACCTGAAAGCAAGTGGAGAGCACTGAAGTAGCGGTGTATACTATAGGGATTTCCAGGGGCATCGGACAGGTATGGTACTATGTAAAAATACACCATTCCTGCAACGCTTCTTTAAGGGATAAGTTCACCTTTTGGAACATGCAACAACAAGTTCCAGTAACTGCAGCCTCTCCCCCTCCCCAGCGAGTGGGGAACTTCACCTGGCGCCCCCATTTGAAAATAACATGGCCATGCAGGGCTTTGTCAACAAGGCCATGACACTGATTCAAAGTTTCCTGTGAATGACTTGAAATATAAGTACTGTCATACTTTGCGGTTGACGGCTTGTATTTCTGAATGGGCTGCGAGGTCGCTGATAAGCGGCCTCCTAGTTCATTCACAAGCCCTGCAGCCAGCCCGTATGCCAGTACAGGCTGAAAGCTGGTAGTGAAGAATACCGCACTAACACAAATTAATCAACAATTCTAACAATAAGCAGCAGCTAGAAAGCGAGATACACACCAATAAGAAAAAAAAAGCAATAAAGCTGCGCTGTAACAAATGAGAATCATAAACGATGAATAAATATAAGAAAAAGTTTATATATATGTATGGAAGCGGATCACATGTTCAACCACAACCGTTTGTGGTTGAACATGTGATCCGCTTCCATACAATGCCGAAATACAGCTGAATCTGGGAGGTGGAAGGAAGCTCTGCAATCTCACGCTATTCATGATCTTCTATAGCTTGGAGATCTGGTGTGCCTGGATTACAAGACTGGATAAACACTCGTTCCTATGACTGGTCTGTATCTGTGACCTGAGTGATCGTGACGTTCACCTTGGAGCTTGCTGCGCTACTCTGCATGTGAAGGAAATATACTCCCCCTACTTCCGCGGCACCCTTCGCCCTGCCTGCGGGCCATTTATAACCGGTCCGCGGGACTGTACTTTGAGACCACTGCTGAACTTGGAGATCTGGTGTGCCTGGATTACAAGACTGGATAAACACTCGTTCCTATGACTGGTCTGTATCTGTGACCTGAGTGATCGTGATGTTCACCTTGGAGCTTGCTGCAGTCTGCCCATTGATATATCTTGAGGTGCCGTTGCTGATACCCTGGATGAAGTCCCTGGCTGGGTTATAGCCGCAGGCTTTCTTAGGCTTGCTCTCTGGTGAACTTGAAATCTGTGTGGTGGAAGTGCACAAGTCTGCTCTGGTGTTGACAAGATCGCCCTGGCTTTTCCCTCTGGTGGTTTATGGACTGATTCAACTTATTTTGGCGTTTCCCATACACTTACCCTCACTTATGGACTTGTTTTTTGTTCCTTTTTCATATATTTATTCACCGTTTATGATTCTCACTTATTTGTTACAGGCTGAAAGCTGCAGGGCTTGTTTGCAGGAGTCTGCCATTGCACCCCTGATCACAAGTGCAATGCTTTCCAAGCTCCTTTGGAAAAAGAAAATTATAAATGCACTTTTTTTTCTGCAAAAATATGTGCATTTATTATTTCCCCCCAAAAAGTGACCTTATCCTTTATTCTCACAATCTACAGTGAGATATGGAACTCATATAATAGGTTCCATTCTTTACTAACCCAAGGTGCCATTCCAATACTGAACTAATTCTCACCTCTTTACAAAGATTGTGAAGATCAGCGCCAGAGTAAAATGGAGAATCAGCTGCCAGCCTTTCTAAGCACACGTCAGAATGTAATGGCATATTGTTAGTGCAGATTTTCAGGATACACAGCCGCGTCTGTCAGCATAGAAGAGAGAAAAACAATCAACAAATCAGAACCTAAATAGCAGGTAAGACAAAAGTAGTATAATAAAAAAATATATATAAGCGCCCCAAGTATCATTTTACTGCCATCCTATTCACTACTTTTATTATTCAATACCTGACTTTCCCCAAAACAGTTCCAACCACAGATCAATGTCAGAAGCCATCTCCACGTATCCCATATCACCAAGCTGAATACAGGCGAGTATGTCAGAATTACTATTAGCTTCTGACCCTCATATTTGAATGGATCATAAATGTTCTGGTAACCAGACCTACAATCAGTCATACATATATTTCATGTTGCTTGCATGCATACTAGACCAGGTGTAACACTTGTAGGCATTATTACCATAGATCATAGTATCCCATGGACAATGCCCTTTTGTGCATGTCTCTCCAGAAGACCCAAAACCACATATGTTCAGGTTATGATTCATGATCACCATCTACTTCCTGGCTCAAGATGCTGACACACAAGCATATACAATTTTGGTACCTGTGTAGTTTCGCCTTTATTCACATATGTAACACAGATCAGTCCCTGCTGCTGGCTCTCGCCTTATGACTTGCTACCAAAGGTACAATATTGCATTGTAATCACTGGAGATAGGCCCTAAAATGTCACTGACCACCAATGCAGGGGGGGATGGGGGTTAAATTTCACTGCCAGTGTCCACCATGTGTTAATAATATTGCCACCCGTTTGGAGGGTTATTATAGCGCCCACCAACAACACTGGTGAAGGTTGTTATTGAGTCCTCTGGCACCAATATTGGCGTTATCATTGCCTCCACTGGCACCAGTGTTGAGGGTTATTATTGTGTCCACTGACACATAATTAAAGGGTTATTACTTCACTCACTGACATCAAGATGGGGGATTGGGGGGGGGGGGGTTATTGCATCCTCCGATGCCACTGTTGGGGGGTTATTATTGTACTCACTGACACTGATGCTGGGGGATAGTAGTACTGCTACCAATGCTGGGGCTATTGAACACTTCATTGTGATACACTGCAAAAAATGCAATAGGACCGATATTTACACAATGCACGAAAATGTGCTGCTATTCCTTGAAGTGTCAGGAGCTGTACCTTGAGGTCATCTAAAATGTTCAAGTTGACCACTACTGGTCTATACCATGGTTGTTGATGCCGCCTACAGGAAAAGGACACTAGAGAAAAATTAACAGGCCAGCCAAGATAGACTTTTTGCTAACCCCACCGCTACCAATCATGCTCAGTGTAGAGTACTATCCTAAGAAGTTAGGGAGGTCTCTCTTTTCAGACTCAACACTTCTTATGTGGATTTGCCTGCAATCTGAGCTCTTTTCTAAAGGCCCATACACAGGATCTGACTTTTTGACAACAAATGTCCAACGGACCCGTTTGATCGGAAAATCCGACCGTGTGTACGCTCCATCGGACAATTGTTTTCGCTTTTTCATTGGACAAATGTTCGCTGTGAATGCTCTCAAACTTTGAGAACAAATGTGCTACTTCGGCTAATCCGATCGTGTGGACTAAAGTCCATAGTACAAACACGCATGCTCAGAACCAATGCTAAAGATCAGACAACAATAGCAGAAGTTGCCAAAAGGGTGGCAGTAAAGAGCTGAACAACCACATGATTTGGTAAAAGTTGGCTGAAAAAGTCCTGCCGTGTGTATGCAGAACAAGTTCACGGCCAACGCCCATTAAAACCAAAATCCACGGAAAAGTCCGATGGCAGTTCGATCATGTGTGAGGCTTTACTGACAAGCAAAATACTAAAAGATTTTGAAAAAGTATAATTTTTTTTCCCTCCAAGACAAACACAGATGGAAATATGTGGCAGGTAGCAAAAAATAAAATTCCATAACCAGTAATGGATTAGTTAAAAGTATAAAAAAATAAAAAATAAATCTAGTATAAAGTCAAAGTATATTGACTTTATAAAGCTGTGCACCAAGCCAGCATTGGAAAGCAGAGCAATATTGATCTAGCTACCAAATGCAGAAACCAACACTTACCTTTTCATCTGGTGGTGGAATATAGAGTAGTTTATCCAGTCTGCCTGGTCGCAGCAAAGCGTCATCCAGAACATCTGGCCTGTTTGTAGCTGCCACAATCATTACTGATTTGTTAACCACTTCCTGAAACTTGTCCTGGGAGTAACACATATAAGATAAACATCCAATTTAATGTAAAGAACTTTTAATTGAATTAATTATTTATGCAAAATTAACCACTTTGGCTACAAAGCAACTTTTTTTAATTTCTTGCATACATGTAAAAAATTGTAAATTTTTGGCAAAGAAAATTACTTAAACCCAAAGAGAACATTATATATTTTCTGAAAGCAAAGGCCCTGTAGAAAAAAAAGTAACAGTTGCAATTGTTTATGTCACTTGATATTGGCACAGCTGTGTATTAAATGCAATTTTTCAGGAAAAAAAGTAATAAAATTAATTTGAATGCAAAAACACCTAATATAAACACACGTTTTTGGTTACAATACAAAAGATGATGTTGCATCGAGTAAATGGATACCAAACATGCCAAGTAAAAAAAAAAAAAGTGCTCCCCTAATATAACAAAAAAAACTACCATACGTGACACTTTAACTGGTAGTAAAGTCTTTTTATTAGGGCTGTGGAAATTAACTATTAATTCATCGATTAATCTTTAATTTTTTTGATCGATCAAAATTATTTTGATTTGTACTCGCCTCTCCGCCGGCTTCAGGGAGTTCCGTCGGAGATCCGGTGACGTCAAGGCCACCGGCGGGGCTAGCCGTGTCCATCTGAGGGGCTCCTTTGCTGTGCCTTCATATCTGCATGTCGGCGGGACCTTACTATCTGCCACATGCAAGGGCTGTTACACTTCCCTCTATCAATCTGGGATTCTATAGCCATCCACTGGGAGTTGTGATAGTTCCCTTCACGGGACATCTACATGCCGACGAACTGATGTTAACTTCTCATCTGGATTCAGCAGTGGCATCGTTGTACACATTTTTATACCAGTATCATACTTGGCTACATGTTTTTATGACTGCTTTTGGTACCACTTGGTATTACTCGCACCATTCTTACAGTTTATGTAGCTACATCGATTTTATCTCCAGTGCAATATTTATTTTGTTACCTACTTGAAGACTATAAAAGTTTTAATGCTATTCCCATCGAGCGCTGCCTTTGTGTGTTTTGTGTATCCTGCTATCCATTTTTTCAGTGGTTGGTAGCTGCACTGGGAATCAGCCTTCAATGAGATCAGCTAAAAGTAGTTGGATCTGTATGTGTGTTATAATTAAGCGAAATTAGTCGATTAAAAAAAAAAATCGATTAATCGAACACAAAAATTTTGATCAGTAACAGCCCTACTTTTTATTTATTTTTTACTTGTACTTACAGGTATGCCTATAATAAGGCTTACTCGTAGGTATAGTGAATATCTCCTTAACTTGCACCGTTTAGGAGATATTCACACTGCATAGCCGGTGGTGTCACTGGTGTATGCTCTCTGAGGAAACAGCATACCCGTGTCGTCCCTTCAGAGCTCCGTGCCACAGCCATGACATCCGTGCACATGCCCTGGAGTAATGTCATCACAGCTCGGCCAATCAAACAGTGGCTGCCGTAAAATCGAACGGAAGACCAGGTGAAGATGGAAGCCCTGTCAGCGCGCAGCGGGAGGGTTTTGTTCTAGGGTAAGCATTTCATAACGTGCTAGCATGTGATGCATACTAGCACATTATGCCATTGTCTTGTTTGTTTGTTTTTTTCCTAAAGACTGCGGCTTACTAATGCTTAAAAAAAAAATGTGAAAATGAAAGAAAATACCAAATTTTGGGTGGTCTTCAAATGGGGGGGGGGGGGCACTAGTTCTGGTGACAAACAGGGATTCCTTCACTTTGGAGGGATTTCCACGCACTTCTTGTTGTGGCTATGGGACAGGAAGTGAAGGAAAATCTCCCTCATGTGACACACCTGGCCAAAAAAATAAAATAGGGGTTATAACCCTCACTTATTTTACCCAAAATGAAAAAGAAAAAAATAAACAAAAAAGAGGCTTTGTCTTTTTTAGTTCTACTTCAACTTTATCAGGTTCAAATATTTATCAAAGGGTTTTAAATGTTTTTAGATATCTGTTATTTATAATTTTATGTTTCTCGACAATTTTTGATATACTGCATCAAAAGGTAAATTAAAGGGGTTGTAAACCCTCGTGTTTTTTGAAAAAACTTCTGCCAGTGACCGGCCCCCTTTCACTTACCTGAGCCCCTTCATCCCCTTGGCGGGGACACGCTCTCCATTTCTGCATGGGGTCCTGGCTCTTGATTGGATAGATAGACAGCAGCGCAGCCATTGGCTTCCACTGCTTTCAATCAAATCCAATGACGCGGGCGCCGAGTCCGACATTCGTGTCTATGGACTCGGGAGTGCGCCGTGAGAGCTGCTGAGGGACCCCAGAAGAGGAGGATCGGGGCCACTCTGTGCAAAACGAGCTGCACAGTGAAGGTTAGAATGACTTGTTTGTTATTTAAAAAAAAATTAAACACAAAGCCTTACAATTATTCTGGTATATATGGATTATAGATACATTACAGCAGAGACATCCCCAATTATATTGTTACTGGATTGTTGTGGTTTATCAAGTTTAAGGTGGGGAATGCATATCGGATCTAGTATATAATCTGTAACAAAATTAATTTGGTTTAAAAAAAGACACAAGTCCATGCAGTTTAACCAGATGTAATTATCAAATAAAAAAATATTTAGAGCAACACTAGGGACTTTATTGTAGTGGACTTCCCCAAAAAAGTCTCTAGTGTGTTACTATGATTATGTTGCCACTTAATCCTTTTTTTTTCCTTTTAGGTTTACTTTATCATTCCAGTTACATTGCATTACGTTGCAGACGTGCTGTCCCAACCTTTAGGTGTATGGGTATTTTAAATCATTTTTGAAACACGAGTACATTTCAGTCTAGAACAGTGGTTCTCAACCTGGGGGTCGGGACCCCCTTGGGGGTCAAATGACAATTTGCTAGGGGTCACTGCTCTCCCAGCCTTATCGTGGCCACCCAGCTGGGCTGTTCCTGGAGCCCGCGGCCGCCCACTTAGCCTCTTTGCAGTTGCCCACGGTCAGTCACGGCATGGCTGGGGGACAGAGACTAGAGGTCAGCTGACTGGTGAGGAATCTAAAGTGGGAGGGGCTGAAGGAGACCCTATCTCCTGATTTCGGCATAAGTGTCACCGCTGCGAGACACCACAAAGTCAGCGACACAGTGAAGCCGGAGACACAGTGAATCACACTACCTATGATTAGAGTTGTCATTAAAAGTTCCTACTACAGTTCTCAGATAAGCAGATGACCCAGATCAGGGATATGCAATTAGCGGACCTCCAGCTGTTGCAGAACTACAAGTCCCATGAGGCATAGCAAGACTCTGACAGCCACAAGCATGACACCCAAAGGCAGAGGCATGATGGGAATTGTAGTTTTGCAACATCTGGAGGTCCGCTAATTGCATATCCCTGACCTAGATCAAGAGCACCTAAGTTGGCAGATCAGAACCCCTCACCAAGGAGTAAGAGAAGGAAAAAATAGAGAATACATGGAAGGGTCGAGTAATAGAGAGGGAGGAACTAAGAAAAAGGGAGAGAAAGAATAAGAGAAAGAACCAGAAAGACGGCGAGAGAGGGATGGGGGCAACAAAAAAAAATTAGGATAGAAAGAGATAAAAGGAAAATAAAGTAGAACAAAGAGAAAGAGTGGTTCATCCAAAAATGTACCATAAGGGGTTTTAATACAGTACAAGTTGAAGGGTTGAAGGGAGCGCTAAATATCCGTGGTTTAGGGGCGCAAATTACTTGTCTTGCCTTGGGTGCTTACAACCCACGCTACGAAAATAATTTTACTGTTAGGGGTCCCCACAACTTGGGAAATTTTATCAAGGGGTCACGGCACTAGAAAGGTTGAGAACCACTGGTCTAGAAGCTTGTGTCCACCATTAGTGCACATGAATGTAATGTTTTCTTTTATTGATGTTACAATATATCTTAGCTGATCTCTCTATAATCTCTTTAAGGCCTGTTGAAAAGCAATTCTACAAATCGATTTGTTTAGCAATGTTGCAGTTGTAATTTTAAAACGCCTCTTTTGTTTTTATGATCACATCTCTCCAGTACAAGAAGTTTAAAGTGGCTGTAAGTTTTTTTTTATTATTATTAAATAACAAACATGTCATATTTACCTCCACTGTGCAGTTTGTTTTGCACAAAGTGGCCTCGATCCTCTGGGGTCTCGGCTCCTCCCTGCAAGAGCTAACCCCCTTCTGGGAAGCTCTCTCCCAAGGGGGTTAGCTTGCGGGCATGCTCCTGTGTTATACAGTGGCGGCCGTAGCCGCCAAGTGTATCACTCTGCCCTCCCGTGCGCTCTGCGTCATCGATGTGATTGACAGCAGCGGGAGCCAATGGCTGCACTGCCATCAATCTCCAATTAAGAGCCGCCTCAAGCTGGGGGAATCGCGCCCACAGAGTTTCGTGGCTCAGGTAAGTAAAACGGGGGGGCTGAAAGTGGATCACCGCTCCAGGTGGGTCACTATATAGAATTAGACTGACTCGGGATACCGTGGGTGCTGGCAATGCACTGACCATGCATAGAATACGAAGAAAGGAAATGGATAGCCGCACTCCAATGACCAAAAAGGTTGTCTTTTATTCAAATGAACAGCAAGTACATCACTTCACAGAGTCACAGCAAAGGAACAGGGGAACAGCCGACACGTTTCGCACTGGACTAGTGCTTATCATGATGTTCGTTTGAATAAAAGACAACCTTTTTGGTCATTAGAGTGCGGCTATCCATTTCCTTTCTTCGTATCCTAAAACTGGGGGCCCGAGAGTGCAAGGTGTTTTTTCACCTTAATGCATACGATCCATTAAGGTGAAAAAACACAAAGCTTTACACCCACTTTAAGCGCCTTAAAATAAAGTAAAAACATTTTGAAAACAATAGACGTTTAGACTCTAATCAAACTTTCAAAGATCTCTCTATCTATCATCTAGTCCAGTTGAATAGACTTACAGGTTCATCATGGCGATAATCAGAATTTCCTTCCAACAATTTCCGGCTCCCTCTGCGTTCTGTAATCTTCAGCCCAACTCCATCCAGTTCATTCAGGAGAACAGAAAGGATTCTCTCTTGTACACCAGAACCTGTCCTGGCCTCGGATCGACACCCTACTATAGCATCAATCTCATCGAGAAATACGATTGCTGGTGTGCTGGCTCTTGCCTGTCTGAAAAGCTGTAAAGAAAAAAAAAGAAAACACCCCCCGATTTATGAAATTTGGATCAAAGTAACTTAATTCTTGGGGTACATCAGTCAGATTTTGAATTTCCTTCATCAGCAAAAAACGTAAACTCCATTAATATTTACCTGTGCCAATGTCTTTTCCGAGTCACCCACATAGGGCGAGAAGAGATCGGCACCACTGACTGAGAAAAAAGCGCAATGGCAGCTTGTTGCTAAAGCTTTTACCAGCGTGGTTTTAGCGCATCCTGGTGGCCCATAGAGCAGAACTCCTTTCGGTAACGTCAGACCCATTCTCAGGAAAGCTTCAGGATACTTCATAGGCCATTCAATGCTCTAGACAAAGTACACAAAAATAAAATAAAATGTGTCCATAGAAGGAATTCTACCAATTCCCAGAAAGCAAACATAAATATCAAAGAAAAAGGGGGTAGGGGGTAAATTGGAAACGAGACCTAAACATTGGCTTTATTATGCTCGGTTGAACATCACATGCTCTACAAAAGGCAACGTTTTCAACAAATTAAAGTGCCAGATGGTAGTGTCCCAATAATATTGCATAAGATCATTCCAATACCCCCCCGACCTCTGTAGGCACCATCACCAGGATATAAGAACTATACTATATACAGTATGTTTGGATTCATTCTGTTAGTCTAGCCTTCTGAAAGGCAATCCAAAACATTATCATAACCATTTATCTCCACTGTAAATCTTTCAAGAACTAAATAAAAAAACTGTCAATGCATTTATAAAGCAGTTTTCCCTAAAAAAGAAAACAATTAACCGCTTGCGGACCAGGCGCCACAGTTATACTGCCGCAGGTTGGCTCAGCTGCCCGAACCATTGTAGCTATACGTGGGTCACGTTAAGCGTGCTAGCAGGCACGAGTGCACGCCAGCTGCATCACAGGGGTGCCGATGCTCGTGGCCAGTGGTCAAGGGCACGAGAGGCAGAACAGGTGTGTGTGTGTGTGTGTGTGTATCCCTGTTCTGTGAGCTGACGAACGACAGATTGCGAGTTCCTAATAGCTAGGAACCACGATCTGTAATTTCCTCTAGGACAGTCCCCTCCCCCTACGGTTAGAACACACATTAGGGAACACATTTAACCCCTTGATCGCCCCCTAGTGTTGACCCCTTCCCTGTTCCCTGTCAGTGACATTTTTACAGTTATCAGTGCATTTTTATTGCACTGATTGCTATATAAATGTCAATGGTCCCTAAAATGTGTCCGCAATAAATCGCCGCCATTACTAGTAAAAAAAATAATAATAAAAATGCTATAAATCTATCCCCTATTTTGTAGACGCAAATTAATTTTGTTTGGGTGCAACGTTGCGCGATCACGCAATTGTCAGTTAAAGCGACGCAGTGTCGAATCGCAAAAAATGGCCTGGTCATTGAGCAGCCAATTCTTCCAGGGCTGAAGTGGTTAATCATGTGCTACAGCCAGAACAACTAAACTTCTATGGATTTAAAAATGCAAAAATATTAGCTATTTTAAGCTGTTAAAGATTGGTTAAAAAACAGAGGGGTAAATCCACAAAGCAAGTATACCGGCGTATCTACTGATACGCCGGCGTACTTTCAAATTACCCGCGTTGTATCTTTAGTTTGAATCCTCAAACCAAGATACGACGGCATCTGGGTTAGATCCGACAGGTGTACGTCCTCGTACGCCTTCGGATCCAAGATGCAATACCTCGGCGTCCGCTGGGTGGCGTTCACGTCGTTTTCCGCGTCGGGTATGCAAATTAGCTATTTCCGACGATCCACGAACGTACGCGCGGCCATCGCATTCTCTTACGTCGTCTCTAGTCGGCTTTTTCCGGCGTATAGTTAAAGCTGGTATTTTGCGGCGTATAGTTAGAATTGCCATGTTAAGTATGGCCGTCGTTCCCGCGTCAAAATTTGAATTTTTTTTATTTTTTGCGTAAGTCGTCCGTGAATCGGGGATGGACGTAACTGACGTCTAAGTTAAAAAAATGACGTCCTAGCGACGTCATTTAGCGCAATGCACGGCGGGAAATTTCGGGACGACGCATGCGCAGTTCATTCGGCGCGGGGACGCTCTTCATTTAAATGAAACCCGCCCCCTAATCGCCGATTTGAATTCCGCCGCCAGAGATACACTACTCCGCCATAACTTAAGGCGCAAATTCTTTGAGGATTCGAAATTCCGCCAGGTAAGGTACGGCGGCGTAGCGTATCTGATACGCTGCGCCCATCTATTTCTCTGTGGATCTGCCCCAGAGTTTGCTCAAAGATGTTCAGAATTCATCACTCTTTCAGGTGTTTGGAAATACCCTGACCCCGCTGTGCCCTGTGGACCCTTTTTCCATCCCTTGTGTACGCTAGTGACATAGGGGCAAGTGCAGAAATCTACAGAGCGCAGCAGGAGTGACCAGCAATTGACACCCCCAGAAATGATTTTTTTTTCCCAGTAAGCTTTAGGCTTCATGCCCCAAAAAAGACATACGGTGTATGTGGAGCATAAATAGTCAGATTAATCGAGCCACGGGTGCAGCATACAGCTTCCTATTGCAGGGAATGGCTATACCCTGCTACAGGAGGATTTACACCCGAGCTTGGTTTAGGTCACAAAGGCACATACAGCACTAGACACAGGAACTTGCATCCAGGGTTGTATGCCCATGTGCAAGTATATGCAAGTGCCGGTATACACCATTGTATAGCAGCGTAGTCATTCATTGCAATGGGAGAGGTGGCATGCTGCACCTGCAGTTTTCTTACATTGGCCATTTACACTCCATGTATGCCCTCTTGTGGCCATGTGCATGAAGTCTTGTTCGGCACCTTATGGTATTAGGTGTAGGGCTGTGGGACAAAAGTACCAATTGCATCTTTTGCAGAGAGGACTGCGTTTCAACTTCTGAAAATGGTGACAAAGATTACTATTAAGCCTTGTACACACGGTCGGACTTTCGTGCAAAAGTCTGCCGTGAGTCCGTCAGAAAGAAAGAGAATAGATTCGTCCGTCGGCCTTCCAAAAAAAAGTCAGATGAAGGCTACACATGGCCGGACTTTCTGAGAAAAAAAGCCCGTCCGACTTTTTTTTTAGAAAGTCCGGCCGCGTGTATGAGGTACAGCACGACTAATGGCCGCCTTCTCTGGAATATGAAAATAACATCTCCCCTTCCCATCCATGGTACACTGGCCACAGTTTGTTAATATCTATGATGATTTCTAAGAATCAGAATTAACTTCCGATATAGGTCTAGACAAAATACAGGATTTCTGATGGGTATAAATGACGGCTTAAATGTCTGGAAAATTCTCTCTCAAGTAATCTGTATTGGAATTCTTGTAATCATTTTAGGATGCAGAACATGTGAGGCCCCGTACACACGACCGAACATGTCTGCTGAAACTGGTCCGCGGACCAGTTTCAGCAGACATGTTCGGTCGTGTGTACGGCCGACCGGACAGGTTTCCAGCGGACATTTGTCCAGCCGACCGTTTTCCAGAGGACAAATGTTTCTTAGCATGCCAAGAAACATGTCCGCTGGAAGCCTGTCCATCGGACATGTTCGGTCGTCTGTACAGACTCACCGGACATGTCCGCTCGGCCGCCATCCCTCGCATGCGTCGAAGTGATTTGACGCATGCGTGGAAGCTTTGAACTTCCAGGGCCGCGCACGTCACCGCGTCATCGTCGCGGCCACGTCACCGCGTCATCGTCGCGGCCACGTCACCGCGTATCGTGTACGCGCCGATTTCTGTCTGATGGTATGTACAACCATCAGACAGAAATCTCCGGGTGGACATGTCCGTTGAAAACGGTCCGGCGGACCGTTTTCAGCGGACAGTCCGTCCGTCTGTACGAGGCCTGACATTTCTGCAGACATAAGGAATCCCCACAATAACATCTTGCACACTTATGGATCAAGCTGTCCTTTACCTGTTTCAGTAAGAGTTTCACATTCTCCAGGCCCCCTATATTCTCCCAGTAGACTGGCTTAAACTCCACCTGTCCAATCGCACTACGAGCGGTAGAAGGACGGATCTTTTTAAAGGCTTCATAAAAATGTGCTCTAGTAACTTGACTCGCCTGACTGTCCTGAAAGAAAAGACCATCATTCATATGGCTTATTTATATTTGTCATTGATTCATTTATACATAGATCAATCATCAATTAGGCCTGGTTCACATCTATGCATTTTTTTTGTGCATTTTCAGTTTTACAGAAACACTACAGTCCATTTAACATGGTTTCATATGGATGTAGTTCACATCTGTGCATTTTATGGAAATGGCCAGAGACTTTTTTTTTCTGGTTTTAGGTTCCATAGACTTCAATGGATCAAAAATGTGCATTAAAAAACGCAAAACGCCCCTGAAATATGCAAACTGCATAGGTATGAATCAGGCCTTAAGCAATATATGAAGACTGAAATTTCAGGTTCTAATATTTAACACAATAAACAAAATGTAATACATGGGGTTTATCATTTACCACTGTTGATGGGAAGCTGTGTGACCAGGTTATAAATTCAAGTATCATAACATTCTGAATAATCAGTCAATAAACTTCAAAATAAACACTCACTGGCCTCTGAAGCTGTTGACACTTTGGAGAAATGCTTTCTAATGCCGCGTACACACGGTCGTTTTTTGTGATGAAAAAAAACCTTGTTTTTAAAAACGTCATTTAAAATGACCGTGTGTGGGAAAAACGTTGTTTTAGGTCTTCTGAAAAACGACAAAAAAAAAAATTTGAGCATGCTTCAATTTTTTATGTCGTTTTTCAAAACGTTGTTTTTTGTGTCACAAAAAATGACCGTGTGTAGCTAAAACGACATTTAAAACAACGTTTTTAAACCAGAACATGCCTCAGAAGCAAGTTAGGACGCGAGTTTGAATGGAACAGAGTGCCGTCGTACGTGCTGAACGTAACCGCGCTTTGCTAAAGCTTTTGAAAAAAACTATGGTGTGTATGCTACGTCGTTTTTGAAAATGAAGTTTGAAAAACGTTGTTTTTTTACATCACAAAAAAAGACCGTCTGTACGCGGCATCAGAGTTCACAGAAGAAACACAAAAGTAAACTCCAGGCTGTTCTTTAGCTGCGTTAGTTGTAAAGGCTGAGTTTTTTTTTTTTACCTTCATGCATTCTATGGATGAAGGTAAAAAAATTCTCTTTGTTCCGCTTCCCCTAATGCTAACCTAAGCCCCATCTCGATCCAGCGATGTGCAATCCCGGCTCTCTCTTTCCTCAGCGGAAGCCATTGGCAATCAGTCAGTGAGCCAATGAGGAAAGAGCAGGAGCGGGCCAAGCTGCAGCTCTACGTGTCTTATGAACACATAGAGCGGGGCTCAAGAGTAAGTATGCACCAGTGCCCCCATAGCAAGTGGCTTGCTATTGTGGGATAGAAGTCGCCTACAATATGGGTCCAGAGAGCTCAGTTTTTAAATGCAGCAAATTTTTTTTTTAAGGGAGATGAATGTAAAAAAAAAGAGCCCGTGTGAAAGGAGTTCCCTTTAATCCAAAATACTCTGTACTATAAATCTAATGCAGGCACCAATTTACTTTATATGCATGTATACTATATGTTGGTATTTTTCAAACTGATTCCATAAATATATGAAGAAATTCGAAAATGCAGTTTATAAACATGTATAATAAAACCTAATGAAAAATATTACAAGTGCAATATTCTCATATAACCAAATCAGTTTAAAAACATTCCCCTCAGAGCCGGTTCACACTGGGGCGACTTGCGATCCGACTTCATGTCGCCTCAAGTCGTCCCAATTTGCGCTGTAGAGAAAAACAATGGAAGTGAATGGGAGCGGTGTTAATACACACGACTCAAGGCGATCCGACTTCAGAAAAGGTTCCTGTACTACTTCAATCCGACTTGTAGGCGATTTGTACCCATTGATTTCAATGGAAGTCGCCTCAGAAGTCGGATCACTGTCTTAACTGAAGCAACTTTCCAGGAAGATAACATACATTTCTCAGGCAAACCTCTTCTGCCCCCCTCCTTCCCCTAGAGCTGATTGTTGTTTTATTGGCCACTGGAATGTCTCCTGTCCTGGAGACGACTTCAAGTTGTGTTGTAAATCGCCCCAGATCGCCCTGTGGTTCATGTTCAAGTCGTGTCAGAGTCGCCTCTGAAAGTCGCGCTGGAAGTCGTGTCGCCCTAGTGTGAACCGATCTGTGTACCTTGCAGGATTTTAATAAACTTTGTTGCGGATTCTTACTTTTTGTTATCCTGAAAAAATTGCTGTTTGTCTGTGTCCATGTGGGAAAGTGAATCTGTATAGAAGTGGTTTTATAATTAACAATCAGCTGCTACACCTGCAGGGTGCGAATGAGGAAAGTGGTTGGGTCTGCATTCCTTTAGGTGTGATTTCCCTTTGGGAGGATGATTAAAACATTACATTTTTGTTGCAGGGGGGTGACCAAAGTCTGACTTGTATCTTAGACTTCTGGGAAAATCAGTGAGCCAATCACACAAGAAGTAAATTACATTACTGGGGTCGTTATTTTTTATTAATTAGCTTTTTTTTCCCAACGAAAGCATGAGTTACCTTTTAACTACTGTAATGAAAAGTCAACTCAGAACCTGGCTGTCTGGGTAAAAAATAGCTGAAGAAAGTTAAAAATGTTTGGCAAGACATTTCACAATTAAAAGGGTAACTACTACTGTCATCCCCCCTGCTCCCTCCTCACAGGATTTGACTGAGAGCTGCAGGAGCCAATGGCGCCCACTGCTCCCAGAGACTCCTGTGAATGCAAGAAGAGAGGAGCAACACGGGACAGCTCTGGATCAATGGAGGGACTCAGGTAAGTGTTTAAGAATGACGGGGGAAGTTGGTTTGGCACAGGCATTGGAAGCTTTATTACTTTAGGCCCCTTTCACACTGGGGCGTTTTGGCGTTAAAAAAACGCATGTAAAGCGCCTGAAAGAAGCCTCATCTGCAATCCCAATGTTAAAGCCCAAGTGCTTTCAGAGCCCTTTCACACTGCCAGCGCCCGAAAAACACTGGTTAAGCTCTGCTAAGACCCCTTCCACACTGGGACGTTTTTCAGGCACTTTGGCATTAAAAAAAAAAAATCGCCTCAATGGGAAGGGGTCTTTAGTGAGTGAGTGAAAAACTTATATAGCGCAACACATGCGAAATGAATCGCCTCTGGGCTTTAGGAGCGGTGTATTCAACGCTCCTAAAGCGCTGCAAAGAAGCTGCTTGCAGCACAGCACCTCAGTGTGAAAGCACTCAGGCTTTCACATTGGGATTGCAGACACAGCTTCTTTCAGGCGCATTACAGGTGCTTTTTTTCTAACGCTAAAGCACCTGAAAAATGCCCCAGTGTGGAAGGGGTCTTGATGTGGGGAATGCATTAGGTCAATGGTCATCAACCCTGTCCTCAGGGCCCACTAACAGGCCAGGTTTTATGTATTACCTTGGGGAGATGCAGACTAGAATACTGAAATCACTGAGCAGCAAATGATATCACCTGTGATGTATTTCAGTTAACTTGTAAACCTGGCCTGTTAGGCTGGGTTCACACTTGTCCGACAAACGGTCTGACATTGGGAGCCTCATGTAGCATGACGTGTGAAAATCAATGTTTCCCTATGAGAGCTGTGTTAACTGGTCCTACACAAGTCGGTCCAACTTTGAAAATGCTCCCTGTACTACTTTTTGGTCCTACATTGATCCTACTTCAACCCATTGAATATCATTGAAGTCGGACCAAAGTAGTATCCTGTTCATGAAAGTAGGATGGATGTAGGACCAATGTAGCAGAGCAAAGTAGGATGAAAGTAGTGTGAACCCAGCCTTAGAACTACCTTTAAGTGATTGTAAACAATCACCTTGTACAAAAACCCATTTGTTTTATAAAATATATAATTATTTAATTTAATAATTAATGTAAAAATAAAATTTTAATAATTGTAACACACGAATGGAACAAATGTAATTATAGTTCACCTTTAATGCAGCAACTCTGCTAATAACATTAATAATTGTCCAAAAGTCCTCGTACTTATTTTACCTGGTGGACCTGCAGCACAACTTGCATAGCAGCCTCGCGGCACAGCGCAGTGAGATCAGCCCCTACGTAGCCCACCGTCATGTCGGCCAGAACACCAACATCCACATCACTGCTGACGGGCATATTAGATAGGAGTACTTGAAGAATGGCTCTTCTCTGGCAGAGTGTGGGGGTTCCAATAATAACCTACAGAAGAGAAAACATAAAAATTATATATATATGGCCGAAACAACTAATCGACAACTACTCGATTATGAAATTAATCGATTACAATTTTCATAATCGATTAATCGGCCAGTAACATAATGGGGTTAAAAAAAACTAAAATTTGCCCTTTATAGTACAAAAAAGCAAATCGCTACTGTAAATATTACTTTCACTGTCCCACAGCAAAAAATTAACCCTTACAGTAGCGATTATTTGCTATTTTTGTACTTTTTTTTTTTTTTTTTAACCCCATTATGTTACTAAACATCTCAGGCCTCTGTTTTTTGGTGCTTTTTGCAGAAACACACTACAGTTCAGTTACATGTTTTCCTATGGGACACGTTCACATCCATGATTTTTTTTCAGCTGCTGCGTATTTGGAAAGGGCGAGGAGTTTTTAACGCAAAGCGGTGCTATTTTGTTTTTTTTTGGTTCAATATACTTCAATGGAGAAGCTGCAGAAAAGCATGTAATGTATTTTTGCGGCAATTTGTGTTTTGTAATCTGCCCAACAACAAATTGGGCCAAAAAAAATTAAAAATGCAATTATTTTTATTTTTTAAAGCTATTATCCGATTAATCGAAACAATAAATCGGCCAACTAATCGATTATGAAAATAATCGTTAGTTGTAGCCCTATATATATATATATATATATATATATATTTTTTTTATATAGGCTACAAGGATTGATCAGAAATAAACATATTTACCATCACTGAATGAAATGTGACATAGAATAAAACGTAATCCTGTAACAGAAAACCTTTAGTGCAAAATGCTGGCGCTGTGTGATGAAGACATTCATCACTCCAGAATTCTCCGATTTAAGGCAGGTTCACAGCACAATTTCTGAATTCAAAATACATTTCTGCATGTGTGTCTTATTAAAGCGGGAGTTCACCCATTTAAAAAAAAAAAAAAATCTCCCCTTAGCTTCCTGCTCGTTCGGTCTAGGGGAATCGGCTATTTATATTAAAATAGGTGCAGTACTTACCCGTTTTCGAGCTGCATCTTCTTCCGTCGCTTCCGGGTATGGGTCTTCTGGAGCGGGCGTTCCTTCTTGATTGACATTCTTCCGAGAGGCTTCCGACGGTCGCATCCATCGCGTCACTCGTAGCCGAAAGAAGCCGAACGTCGGTGCGGCTCTATACTGCGCACCGACGTTCGGCTTCTTTCGGAAAATCGTGACGCGATGGATGCGACCGTCGGAAGCCTCTCGGAAACCTGTCAATCAAGAAGGACTGCCCATTCCCGAAGCCCATACCCGGAAGCGACGGAGAGGATGCGTCTCGTAAACGGGTAAGTACTGCACATATTTTAAAATAAATTGCCGATTCCCCTAGTAATAACGAGCAGGAAGCGAAGGGGGAAAAGTGCCCTCTAAGGGTGAACCCCCGCTTTAAGTGTTTTGTTGCATTTTGCAGCATTCCAGATGACTTCCTTCCAGAAATGTATTTTCCTGACGCATTCATGGCAGCACACACTGGGTTGTGACTCCGCCCCCACAACCTGACAGGATTGGTTAGCTATAAATTTGAAGGGGAGACGCCCCGCACCATTCTCTTTTTTTATCCTCACCTGACAGATTGGACGAACAAGCAAGAAGCATGCCTCTTACCGCAGATCGCCCCAGCAGGTTCAGCCTCTCCTGTTTGGAAGTCCCTCCTGTACAGTCTCTAAATGAGCTTTATGGTGGGAACCCCCGTTCTGGTGGTCTCAGGGGCTCTGGAATTATACTGGCATCTGTAGCAAGCTTTAAAGAAGCTTCAAATCTCGCAGTGGTCCCCACTTTCGCTCTGTCTTTCCTTCCAGTGCAGTGTGTGCTTCCACAAAGGTATTTGTATCATTACATTTGCCACCTAAGGTTAGTCTGTTTTGTACCTTTGCCTGCCTGTTGTTTTTTTCTCAGCTCTGCTGAGCCCTGCGGTTCCTCTGACACCCCATACTCTCGGGGTCACCGCCGCGTACCCCTCAGCGCTCTGCGTATGCACGCGGCTCAGTAATAATGTCGCCGGTCTCCTCTGCCCTCTTCCAAATGGCGGCGCCGTTAAAAAAAAAAAAAAAAAGGAAACAGTCCTATCGCTCTGTAGTTCTGGCTTCAGTCTTGCTGCTCTGCTCTACTCAGAGTGAAGATTGCACCAGGTGTGTGCAGGCTCATACCAGTTCAGCCTGGGCCAATTGATTACACAAAAAAAAAAAAAAAAAAAAATAGGAACAAATAGGATAGAAGATATAATACATTTATATATTAATTTATAACATATTATAGGAGAAAGTATATCCATAATTAAACAATTAATATAATCCAAAAAATAAAAAATAAAATAAGGATAGATATATGTATATAAATCATTATATTTAATAAATAGAAATGTTGGGGGGGGGGGGCATATTGTAATGTTTTCCCTTCTCTCTTTTTTCCCACCTTTCCGGGCTGTCTCCCTGCTATCCTCATGGGGGCCACTGCCCTCGCAGACCGCCATCAGCTGACCAGGTATAGAGGCCGTCCAGAAGGTGGTAAGTAGAGAAGAGACAAAAAAGAGAGCTTGGCCACTGACGCTACAGTTTTGGTAGCCCTATCGGGTCAAAAGACGCAAGTTTGCGGCACAGAGGGAGATTCTAGCCATGCTTCCGGCAGAAGGCGCAAGAAGTCACTCAAGGTTACCCTCTTGCTTTCTTCAATCAAGGCATAGCCGCTCGCATCACAGCCACTCCTGTCATAGTCGGTCCCACCGCAGACGATTACCTTCATCCCAGATGGAGCTATCTTACCCGCACCACAGCAAATGTTTGCCAAATATGCGGGGCGCCAGCCTTGCCAGGGGAATTGGCCTGCCGCTTGTGCTTCATTGAAGTAACCAAGGATTCGGAGGCCAGAGTATATACTGAGCTCCTAGGAGAATCGCACAGGGATCAATTGTGGGCGATCCTTCCCCAAGCACATCGCCCAGCACCCGGCCGTTACGCCAGGCTGCAAAAACCCTCTCTAAGAACGAGGAGTGTGAGCAGGCGTCGGACTGTCTCTTCTTTAGTTGAACCATTTGCCCATTCAGTCGAGGAAGCGATCGGCTGGGAAGGGGTTATGGCAGAACCTCTGAAGGTTCAGAAATATTTCCTGGTGCTGAAAAGGGGGTCCTGAATCATTTCCCTTCATCAAAGAGCTGGAAAACCTCATAAAGGATGAGTGGGGGAGATCGCATAAGCGGCCCAGTATGAGCAACAAGTTTGCAGATTGTACCCCTTGTGGGAGTCTATGATCAATTCTTTGATCAATGCAACTACGGTCGATTCATCTTTAATGCGACTCGCTAGAGACGTTTCTCTACTGATTGAAGATGCAGTTACCATCCGGGACGTTCTTGATCGTGAAATCAATATAGAACTGAAAGAAGCCTGCTCCACGACAGGAGACGCTAGTAGGCCGGCTATCACCATGGCGGCAGTAGCTAAAACTATCGCTGCATGGGCGGCTAACGTTGAGAATTCCATTCTAGAAGGAGCCGACCAGGGGAAGATATTATCCTCCCTGCAGGGAAATTAAGTTGGCTTACGGCTCCTGAGGGGGCGACTTCATGACTGGGAAGAGCCTTATGGCTGAGACCCTGGATAGCGGAGACAACATCAAAATCTACTGGTGCAAAACTCCATATGGCGGCTCAAGTGTATTTGGCACAAAGATGGACTTGGCCATCTCCAAGGTTACCGGGGGAAAATCCGGGCTGATTCCCTCCGATAGGAGACCAGAGCCCCAGAAGGGCCCCGCTTACAGACGCGATCTTCCTGTCAAGTACAGGGATGCTAGATCCTACCGTCCCGGCAGGAAATTTAGGAGGGACTGGAAGACTCGACCCTCCTTCATGTATTTACAGTAAGCCAAGGCTATCACAGCCGGGGAACAGCAGAAGTCCTTTTTGAGGGTCCGTCTGCCCACCCAGCTCAGGTGGGCACCAGACTCAAGAGATTCGCTCGGATATGGGCAACTCGTATAACAGATTCATGGACACTATCCTCTATCAAGACCGGTCACAATTGGAAATTCATGGGCACATTTCCAGGGAACACATTCCAGCCTACCAAGTACCTCCGCACCAGAAAGGGAGGGGGTTTTATTCCCCTTTATTTCTGGTACAAAAAAAAAACAGGGGATCTACGTCCAGTCCTGGACCTAAAGAGGTTCAACAGACGATCAAAATAGAGGCCCTCAGATTGGAAAAGCCTTCAGTCCATTTTGTTAACAGTGGACGTGGGAGACTGAATGCTATCTCCTAGATTTTTCGGACGTTTACCTTCACGTCCCGATCATCCCGCCTTCCAGAGGTCCCTTCGGTTCTCAATCTATCAATATCATTTCCAATTTTGGTGCCCCCCATTCGGCATCGCCTCAGCACCCAGAGCATTCAGCAAGTCAGGGTGTTCCTAGGGGCAGAATAATATACCAGGTTGTACCGGGTGCAACTCCCTCAAGAGAGGCTGAAGCCCTTACTCCAGAAGGTACAGAATCTGCTATCATCCAGACGTCTACTGTCAGAGCCTGCCTCAGTACCCGGGGGTCCATGTCAGCATCCATACCTTTGATACAGTGGCCCCTGTGACACATGCAAGTCTTACAGAACTCCTTTCTCAGGCAGTGGAATGGAACGTCAATACTCCAAACCATTCACATCCCGAACTGGGTAAAGCAATTAGTATGGTGGTGGACACACCCGTCCAACCTCAGGGAGTCCATTCCAATAGTTCCCCCAAGTCCAGAAGTAGTAACATCGGACGGCAGCCAGGGGGGATGGGGTCCACACTATCTAGACCAAGTAGCCCAAGGACAGTGGCACTTTCGGGCTCAGGGCATAGTGTCAAATATTTTAGAGCTCAGAGCAGCCTTTCAGGCTCTCCTGGCCGTTGCGCCTCTTCTAGAGGGGAAGAGTGTCCTGATCAGGATGGACAACAAGTAGCGGTGTCATGTATCCAGATACAGGGGGGCATCAGGAGTCGCACGCTTCAAGAGGAAGTTTGCCCATATTGGAAAGGGCACAAGAGCACCTGTTAGATCTATGGGCAGTGTACGTCCCGGCAACACAGAATTCGTTGGCCAACTACCTAAGCCGAGAGACACTTTCAAACAAAGAATGGTCCCTGAACCAACAGGTATTCTCCATTCTTACGAAAACTTGTGGAATACCAGAAGTCGACCTAGCGGCCACGCCAAAGAACTCCAAGTGTCAGAGGTTCCTGTCCAGAGCCCACTTTCCATCAGCCGAAGGGACAAACTGCCTAGCTCTTCCATGGAGCTTCGAGCTGGGGTACATTTTTCTTCCAACTTCTCGGATTACAAGATTCCTGTCCCGACTTCGGAGGTCCTCAGCCACGGTTATTGTACTAATACCGTTCCGACCGAGGAGGCCATGGTTTACGACCCTGCTACAACTAGGTACGCGGCCTCCAATACATCTTCCAGTAACCTGGGATCTCATACATCAGAGGCAATTCTTCCATCCAGCCCAGAGAAGCTGCATTTGCCAGCTTGGAAGTTGAGAGGGCTAGGTTAGGGGAACTAGGATACTCTCAGGAGGTAATATCAACCTTATTACAAGCTCTAAGGAGCTCCACTGATGTCACCTATACTAGGATCTGGGAGAGGTTCGTGTCGTCGCAGCAAAGAGATTGGAATCCCATCTCAAATTCTTGAATTTCTTCAGTCAGGGCTTAACAAGGGCCTGGGCCCGAGTACCCTGAAGGTGCAAGTATCCGCCCTTTCAGCCATGACGGGTACTAGATGGGCTCTTCATCATCCGGTCACTCTGTCCCTCAGGGCCTGCATAAGATCAGACCACCTAGGAGGCCAGCCTTTCCAACAGGGGATCTCTGTGTAGTACTCGAGGCCCTGTCCAATCCACCCTTTTCTCCATTCAACTTAGTCTCACCGTGGAACCTAGCTCTGAAGATGGCTTCCCGTATTGCGATCACCTCAGCTAAGAGGACGTCGGAGATACAAGCACTTATGGCTACGGAACCCCTATTTAGTGTTATCCCCTGACAGAGTGGTTCTGAAGCCCTCAGACCATTTTTATCCAAGGGTAACTTCCTCCTTTCATTATAACCAGGACATCGTCCTTCCATCTTTTACTAATGAGAGGGGCGAGTCCCATGCCTAGGATGTCAAACCTACCATCTCCAGTTACTTCACAGCTACATCTCAGGAAGACGGATTCTGTCTTAATTATCCCACACGGGAGCAGACGAGGTCAGCCAGCTACCTCCCGTACCATTACCTCTTGGTTGTTAGTGCTATCGCGGAGACATATTCCATCCAGCAACTTACGACTCTAAAAGAGCATTATGGCTCATTCGACAGGGGCAGTGGCCACTTCTTGGGCAGCATATTGCGGGATTTCACCGGAAACCATAGGCAGAGCAGCAACTTGGTCTTCCCAACACATCTTAATTTCTCACTACAGAGTGGATTCTGCTCTCCTGGCTACCGTCGACTTTGGCAGATCTGTTCTTAGAGCCAATTCCTCAGCGCTATAGAGGATAAATATTACTGTTTTCTTGCACCCTCCCGACTGGCGAGTTATTTCCCAGTGTGTGCTGCCATGAATGCGTCAGGAAAACGGAAAATTGTATACTCACCTTTCCGTAATTTTCCTTTCCTGACGCATCTTCATGGCAGCACACAGATGCCCGCCCTATTGTTTTATGATGATATATACAGAGAATGGTGCGGGGCGTCTCCCCTTCAAATTTATAGCTAACCAATCCTGTCAGGTTGTGGGGGCGGAGTCACAACCCAGTGTGTGCTGCCATGAAGATGCGTCAGGAAAGGAAAATTACGGAAAGGTGAGTATACAATTTTCCGTTTTCCTACTTTTGTTGATTGCACTGGAACATGCTGCACTGGTGTGAACTAGGGCCATTGGAATCCGTGTTAATCACTGTCCATGCATTTTTGATGCAGAATAAAAAACACATTGGGCTACATCTAGAGTGAACCAGCCCTGATGGTCCTTTTACACGGGTGTCCAGTCTTGATCGGTCAGTCAGCCTTTCAGACAAATACAAACTAAACCACAATGTATTTTGCAATAGAGTTTATATTATGCGTCTGTCCATTCCCATCTATGTCCGTTTAACAAAAAAAAATAAAAAAAGAGAAAAGGTTTGCGTTTACTGTTTATGCGGATATAAACGGATGTTGAACATTTATGTCTGCTCACCTTTGTTATAAAAGCATTAGGTTTTCATGCTGTTATGAAGACTAAAAAACAGTCTTCATAACAGAACTAATGACGCTTGTGTAAAAGAGCCCTTAAAAGGTAAAAGTTTCATCATCTTATATTTTGTTTCCCTAGTTCTCCCCCCCTCAAGCCTTTCACCAAAAACGTGTTTTTAAATGGTACAAATTATCATGGTTATTAGGGGATAAAAAAAGTGCCGATACCGAACACTGATACCTTTGCAGTAAGATTTTAGCACATACAAAATTAGTGGGCTCAAATGGCACTGCAAAGAAACGTATGCAATTTGAAAAGGAATGCGGTGTTCGAATCACATGCAGCTTCCCGCACCGCTCCTATGTAAACCCAGGCTGAATTTACTAGGGTTGTCCCGATACCACTTTTTTTAAGACCGAGTAAAAGTACCGATACTTTTCTTCAAGTACTCGCCGATACCGATACTTTTTTTTATGTCATGTGACGCACTGATAGATGGCACTGGCTGATGGGCACTAAAAGGTGGCACTGACGGCTGGGACTGATGGCTGGCAGTGACACTGATGGATCGGCACTGATTATGCAGCACTGATAGGTGGCACGCACTGAAAGATGGCACTGATAGATGACACGTACTGATGGCTGGCAGTGGCACTGATGGATGGACACCAACAGATAGCTGGTACTGATGAATAGGCCCTGATGGATGGACACCGACAGATAGCTGGTACTGATGAATAGGCCCTGATGGAAAGCTGGTACTGATGGATGAGCACTGACAGATGGCTGACACTTATGGGCAGGCACTGAAATAAATGACATGAAAGGAACCTAAACAATTTTTTTATGCTGCCTGTGACGCCCATCTTGCTACACCCTGCACTTGGCCACATAAAAGCAGCAGCAGACATCTTCTTACACCCAACCCAAACTATATGGGCTGGGTGTAACAAGATGTCCAGCTTAATGTGGCTGAGTGCAGGGTGTACCAAGATGGGTGTCGGGACTCGGATTGGTTAAAGCTTCACTATAGTTACCGAATGTGATGGCTCTGGTCACTGATGGATGATGTGGCACAGCAAAGGTATCGGTTTAGGTCTCGGAGCACTTGCACACAAGTACTCGTGCAAACGCTCCGTATCAGCACCGATAACAATATTGGTAAAACTACATATTGACAAACAACTAAACATAATCTCAATATATGAGCAAATAACGTGAATCACAACTTAAGAATAATATTGGATTCTGTCTGTGTTCACCCTCTTAGCTAGATATCATAAATAGTAATTACCGTATTTTTTGGTTCCATAAGGCGCACTTCCCCCCCAAAAAATGGGGGGGGGGGAATTGACAAAATTGACAGTGCGTCTTATGAAGTAAATACTGACCAGGCATTTTAATTGAGCACAGGTCAGGTTGCATTTTTAATGGGCACAGGTAAGGCTGCATTCAATGGGAATGGTAAGGCTGCATTCAATGGGAATGGTAAGGCTGCATTCAATGGGAGTGGTAAGGCTGCATTCAATGGGAGTGGTAAGGCTGCATTCAATGGGAGTGGTAAGGCTGCCTTTAAGGGGACTGGTAAGGCTGCCTTTAAGGGGACTGGTAAGGCTGCCTTTAATGGGACTAAAAGTTATTTAGTACCCCATTTGGTTCACAATATTTTTTTCCTTGTTTTCCTCTTCTAAAACCTAGGTGCATCCTATGGAGCGAAAAATACGTTACCTCCCTGTCGAATCTCCCTGGTCGTCTCAGAGCTGAATCTATAGCATCAGGACGGTTTGAAGCCGCAACAATAACCATTTTGTTATCACTGTGAATCCCGTCCATGAGTGTCAAAAGCTGAGCGACTATGCGATTTTCAGGAGCATTACTTGAGCCTCCACGTTTAGGACACAAGGATTCAATCTCATCAATAAACAGGATGCAAGGTCCTCCATGAGAAATGTCTCTGGCTCTCTCAAAATACTTTCTTAAATTCTCCTCACTCTCTCCAGGCCTCGATCCATGGATTGCTGGCCCATTCAGGCTAATTAGATAGGCTCCAACTTGTCTTGCAACAGCTTTTACTAAAAGAGTTTTCCCAACTCCAGGAGGACCAACCAAGAGAAGGCCTCTGGGACACGTTAAGCCTAGTTTGGTTAAGGTCTTTTGATAGTGGAAAGGTAAATTGATGATTTCACAGAGTGAGGCACATACTTCCTCCATTCCAGCAACCTTGTACTGAGGAGCGCTGTCAGCCATGTGCTTGTACCACTCCAGTGCTATGACCTCTTTAAAGTTCAGGTTTGTCTTTGCAGTTATTATGCCAGCGCCAGTAGGTACAGGGTCCATGTCTATTACCTCCACAATCACAACTGGTGAGTCGTCAGTCACTTTTACCACATATTGAGGCAGCACATACATATTTCTCAGCAAGTCTCTCACCACCTCATGGAGCATGGTGTCTGATAAAGCCAATTTCACTTCCAAACTCCTCAGTACCACTTTCACTGTCACCCTTTTTAACTTGACAGGATTTAAAACCTTTAAAGAATTTAAACAAACTGAACCTGTGTGGTCAATTGTAGGTTTTGTCAATGCAGAGCACATGGTGTCAACTTGGAGAAAGCCATCAGAAAGGTCCTTCCTTGGCCAAGCTGTGCACAGACACTTGCCACTTGACAATGATATCAAGATAGGGAAACCTATTTTAACTCCCAGATGCGACATAGTCTTGGGTCCCAATCTACATCTTTGTGATCCATGGTCTTCATAATCCAATGGCAATAGCTTAAGCTCTGTGTCCATCTGTAATAATAAAAAAAAAACAAAACATTACAGTTAAATAGATATCAGTATGGCATAAATATCTAATATGGTCATTAGGGTTGTGCTGATACCGATACTAGTATCAGTACCGATGCCGAGCATTTGCCTGAGTACTTGTACTTGGGCAAATGCTCCGATGCTTCAATCGATACATGGACAGTCAGGGTGATCAGTGTGGTGGGGGAGTTACAAGCACTCTCCCACCACAAGTGAAATCAGCGGTGATCGGTGCTTGTAACTCTCCCACACACGATCACCACTGACTGTCCCGTGTCCTCCTCCAGTCCCCCTCCGTTCTGCTGCTGTCCCCCTTCCGTGCTGCTCTGTGTCCCCCTCTCTTCTCCCCCCTACGTGCTGCCGTCCCCCTCAATCTGTCAGGATGGAGAGCGGAGATAGGAGCCGGTAAATCCGGCTGCTATCTTTTCCGAATGTACAGTGCAAACACACAAATCCCTGTTCTGTCAGGGGAGAGGAGACATATTGTTTGTGCCTAGTAAATAGGAACAGCGATATGTGTCCTCCCCCAGTCAGTCCTATCCACATACAGTTAGAAACAGTAACTAGGGAACACATTTAACTCCTTGATCGCCCCTAGTGTTAACCCCTTCCCTACCAGTGACATTTACACAGTAACCAGTGCATTTTTATAGCACTGTTCGCTGTATAAATGTCAATGGTCCCAAAAATGTGTCGAGTGTCCAATCTGTCTGCCGCAATGTCGCAGTGCCGCTAAAAAAATCGCTGATCACTGACATTACTAGTAAAAAAGTGTAGCGCCCACCCCCGAAGGAGTCGCTGAATAGTTTGGGATCGGCGTATTAAGTTACCAATTTCTTTTGTCTAGGGGTATAACTTGTGAGTGTGGATAAGGAGCAAATGTCCAGACAACAGCATGGATTTTCCAATGCTTTATTCCAAGGCCAACATAGCCAACATCAACATAGCACACAGTAGAGAAAGGGTTGATGAGCAAGAGGAAACTGTGGTATCAGGCCTTGGATATCAAAGCATGGAGAGCAAGCCTGCTCTCAGTACAACTAGCTCAAACGTCGCCACTCCCGCCGGAGTGGGTAAAGTGTCCCCGGACAGGTAGTTAACTTTAGCCTGGCAGCCGGTGGGTCACTTGCAAATAAAGTCACATGGAGGAAACAGGGCCTCTGGACTGGCCTGATAGGTATTTGAAAATGGTTAAAGATTAGGACTGACGAATCCTCCCAGTAAGCACAATTTAGGGTCACCCATGGTGGACAGTTGCAATGTACCTGTCGTGTAGCGTGGTGACCGGATCCCCGATTGTACGTCCAGACCTCGCAGACAACCTCTGTATCTAGGTTCTCCCGAGCAGACTCCTCATCGTACAGCTCCCAGCTTAGGATCTGGAACCCAGCAAGCCGCTGGGGTCCCTCTCAGCATCAAGGTGAGACTCCGCCTGGTATGCAGCTCCGGTCAGGCGAACCTCGATGGCGGGCCCATGGATGCGCGCACCCTGAAGGTGGATGCCGCACCTGGACTCGCGGCTGCCACAGATATACCCCCCGCCAGCATGCCCAAAAGAGCGAAAAACTCTTCTGATTGGCTGCTGGGGAAAGATAGGTCCATCAGAACCCCTCTAGCGCCAACTGTCGTCCAGGGGTGACAACACACCCCTGGCATGCAGACTGACCTAGGAGGCAGTCCCAAACTGGCAACAGCACAAACTAAACATCTGTGAGTGGGAGCAACTTAAATCTTCCACTCCACTAACTTTAGCGTAGCGCCCCACTAACTAAAAAAAAAAGGGGGGGTGCTACAAAAGAAAAAAATAATAAAAATTACATAAATCCTTCCCATAGTTTGCAGCCGCTATAACTTTTGCGCAAACCAATCAGTAATTTTTAGCGGTACTGCAACATTGCAGCGTTTATCCCGTGTTCAGCTCTCCTTTCTATATTTCTGAAGTCTGAGCTGTTGTTGAGGTCTCATCGAAGAAAGTCTTGCTGTGTGGGAGCCGCCTCACCAGAGCTATTGAGCTTGTGTGAAGTTTCCCTTCATCTGACTACACTTGCAAGTCTAAAAGTTCCCAGCGCCTGTTTGATTATGTTGTTCTGAATAATAAAACCAAGGCAGTTCTAGTCATGACTACGAATGCAGACATCACACTGCTGGAGAGATCATTTTGCTGGGTACATGTGCCACAGGGTGCAAATATTCTGTGCATACCTGCACATTATGGCAAAAAGCCCTTGGGTGCCCTAAATTTGCCATTTTCCCTGGAAAGCTCTGTGCCTGTAATTAAGCCACTGTGTGCTTCCTGTAGATATAAAGAACCCAAAAATGTAACCATAAACACAACTATAACTAACCTTAACACAGGACATCAGGCGGAGGTCAATGTAATGGTGAGAAAAGCATTCCACCTTTATTATGCCTAGAAGAGAGTACAATCAGCATTAACATGCCATATACTATACCCTGTCCCAACTACTATACCATATACTGTACCCCATCCCATCTACTATACCATATACTGTACCCCGTCCACTATACCATACACTGTACCCAATCCCATCTACTATACCATATACTGTACCCCATCTTCTATACCATATACTGTACCTCATCCCATCTTCTATACCATATACTGTGCCTCATCCCATCTTCTATACCATATACTGTACCCATCCCATCTACTATACCATATACTGTACCCCATCCCATCTACTATACCATATACTGTACCCCATCCACTATACCATATACTGTACCCCATCCCATCTACTATACCATATACTGTACCCCATCCATTATACTATACCATATACTGTACCCCATCCACTATACCATATACTATTCCGCATCCCAACCTGGACACCGCCGCCCATTCTGGGCCAAATCATCACCCCTAGCTCCAAAGTCAAAAGTCTCGGGGTCATCTTCGACACCTTCATGACAATGGACGCACAAATAGGGTCAGTAGTCAGCGGAGCGCACCATCTGTTGCGCCTACTACGCAGACTTATTCCATTTATCCCCAAAGAAGACGTAGCAGTCGTGGTGGGAACAATCGTGAATTCCAGACTGGACTATGCTAACGCCCTGTACCTCGGACTCCCAAAGTACCAAATCTCCCGTCTGCAAGTCGTTCAGAATACGGCCGCCAGACTGGTGACTGGGAAAAAAAAATGGGAATCAATCTCACCTTCGCTGAGAACCCTTCACTGGCTGCCAGTAAAAGACAGAATTGCATTTAAAGCACTCTGCCTGACACATAAGTGCATCCATGGGAAGGCTCCGCAATATCTTTGCGACAAGATAGAACCTCACAATTCGAATCGCGTTCTGCGATCCACCGACCAAAATCTGGTCAGGGTACCAAAAACCAAATACAAGTCCAAAGGAGAAAGAAGGTTTGCTTTTCAAGGTCCGAGACTATGGAACGCTTTACCAACCAGCATTCGGTTGGAGGAAAACCACCTGACTTTCAGAAGACAGATCAAAACTCTGCTCTTTTGATGTCATGAGACACGAACAACTAGCGCCCAGAAGCGATTCAGTTCGCATGCGCCGCGCTTTATAAGTTTTTCATTCATTCATCTACTATACCATATACTGTACCTCATCCCATCTACTATACCATATACTATACCCCCTCCCATCTACTATACCATATACTGTACCTATCCCATCTACTATACCATTTACTGTACCCCCTCCCATCTACTATACCATATACTGTACCCATCCCATCTACTATACCATATACTGTACCCCATCCCATCCACTATACCATATACTGTACCCCATCCCATCTACTATACCATATACTGCACCCCATCCCATCTACTGTACCCCATCCCATCTACTATACCATATACTGTACCCCATCCCATCTACTATACCATATACTGTACCCCATCCCATCTACTATACCATATACTGCACCCCATCCCATCTACTATACCATATACTGTACCTCATCCCATCTACTATACCATATACTGTACCCATCCCATCTACTATACCATATACTGTACCTCATCCCATCTACTATACCATATACTGTACCCCCTCCCATCTACTATACCATATACTGTACCCAACCCATCTACTATACCATATACTGTACCCCATCCCATCTACTATACCATATACTGTACCCCATCCCATCCACTATACCATATACTGTACCCCATCCCATCTACTATACCATATACTGTACCCCATCCCATCTACTATACCATATACTGTACCCCATCCCATCTACTGTACCCCATCCCATCTACTATACCATATACTGTACCCCATCCCATCTACTATACCATATACTGTACCCCATCCCATCTACTATACCATATACTGCACCCCATCCCATCTACTATACCATATACTGTACCCCATCCACTATACCATATACTGTACCCCCTCCCATCTACTATACCATACACTGTACCCCATCCCATCCACTATACCATATACTGTACCCCATCCCATCTACTATACCACATCCCATATACACCATATTATGTCATCCCATAATGTACCGTCCACTGTACTCTTACCCTCCTGTATATTACAGTATTGTAACTGCACTGTCTCCCTTCCACTATAAACTCCTCCATATAGTATATCATACAACAACACATACACTATCTACATCATACACTGCTCCACACGTGTGCCCCATCATCAACTTCCGGGTTCCATGACAGTGACATCAGCGCAGGGCATGACGGGAAATGTAGTTCTGCCCTTCTTATCCAATGGAGGTGCGATAACTGGGAGGGGCTGGTTGTGTGCCGTATGGTGGTCTGGGGAGGGTACCGCCTCTCTCAGGGTCTCGCTGTAGAACAGTACAGTGTAATGATACAGACATGAAAGTGATGTGTTGTGATTGGGCAGTGTAACGTAGGCGGGATTTTGTCTTTTATTATTACTGGAGATCCGCAAGTGAGTGTAAAGCTGCCAAATGACCAGCAGGGGGCAGCCGGAGAGCGTTGAATACAGCGGTGTGTGGCGAGTGTCAGTGAAGTGCCCGTCCTGAGTGCTCTCCAGACACAGTCACCCTATTGTACTGAGAGAGACACGGAGATCACAAGGAATCTTCTCCCTGATTGGCGGAGACTAGAACTCCCGGCATTGGAAGATTTCCTCTCTATTACTCTTCTGGGGACAACCCAACATTAGGGATTTTCTTTTACTTTTTTAAAATAAAAAAAGACAATAAATCTCCCTAGTGGGGACACAGACAGCAATAAAACCTGACAGGTGATCTAACCCCACTCCACTCCATCCAAAAGGAGGAAAATAGGCCACTTTTTGTGATTCGGCACTGTGTCGCTTTAACAGACAATTGCGCGGTCGTGCGACGTGGCTCCCAAACAAAATTAGCGTCCTTTTTTCCCACAAATAGAGCTTTCTTTTGGTGGTATTTGATCACCTCTGCGGTTTTAATTGTTTGCGCTATAAACAAAAATAGAGCGACAATTTTGAAAAATATATATATATATTTTGTACTTTTTCTATAATAAATATTCCCATTTTTTTTTTTTTTTAAAAAGCATTTTTTTCCTCAGTTTAGGCCGATATGTATTCTTCTACATATTTTTGGTAAAAAAAAAAAAATCGCAATAAGCGTATATTGATTGGGTTGCGCAAAAGTTATGGTATCTACAAAATAGGGGGTAGATTTATGGCATTTTTGTTTTTACTAGTAATGGCGGTGATCTGCGATTTTTATTGTGACTGCGACTTTATGGCAGACACATCAGACACTTTTGACACATTTTTGGGACAATTGTCATTTTTACAGCGATCAGTGCTATAAAAATGCACTGTTACTGTAAAATTACACTGGCAGTGAAGGGGTTAACCACTATGTGGCACTGAAGGGGTTAAGTGTGTCCTAGGGAGTGATTCCAACTGTTAGGGGGAGGCGCTACCAGTGACATGTCACGGATCACCGTTCCCTATCACGGGGAACAGTAGATCAGTGACATGTCACTAGGCAGAATAGGCAAAGGCATCCCCCTGTTCGGCCTTCGCCGACCGCAATCGCGGGCCGCCCGGGAACATCGAGTTCCCAGGACCCGCGAGCACACTCACGAGGCATGCGGCGGGCACGCGTGCACGCTGGGCGGCAAATTTAAAGGGACGTACAGGTACACCCATTTGCACACCCATTTTCCTGCCCGTGCCATTGTGAAGTTCAATGTTGGTAACTAGGGTCCCAATACCACTTTTTAAAAACTGAGTACAAGTACCAATACCTTTTTTTAAGTACTCACTGATACCCATACCAATTACCGATTTTCTTTACTTTTTTACTGTCATATGACAGTGGCACTTATATGCAGCATTGATGAGGCGTGGACTGTGTCAGTATGTATTTATTTTTCTTACAATTACATTTTTTACAATACATTTTTTTATTATATATATATATATATATATATATATATATATATATATATACACAATGCTTTTTTTTTTTTTTGGGGGGGGGGGTGTGGACAGTTAGTGTCAGCGTTTTTTTATTTATTTTTTACAAATTTACTTTAAATTTTTTATTACAATGTTTCTTTTTTTATTTTATTTAACCCTAGTGGGGGGTAGGGGGCTTTGGCGAGATATCAGATGTCTAAACAGACCCCTGACATCTCTCCTTTAAGACAAAGAAAGGGATTGAGGACACAGATTCCCCAGTCCCTTTCTCTGCAGCCTCAGCTGCACTAAACATGAATGGAGAGGAGACAGAGGCTCCTCTCCATTCATAAACACAGATTACGATGTTTCACTAATGAATGGAGAGGGTCAGTGATGACTGAACCGGAGCAGCACACGGAGGGGGAATGGAGGGGGACTGGGGGGGCAGAGGAGGACACAGAGGGGAGCCGGAGGAGGATACAGGGGACACTCAGGGATGATTGGTGCGGTGGGGGAATCTATAATCAATGATCTCCCTGTGCAGCTTCCAATAAAGCGCCTGAAAGTCGCAGAGGGGAGAGGAGGAGAAGCGTCTGTCAGCTGCTTTATTGAAAGCCGCACAGGGAGATCAGTGATTATAACTTCCCCTTATGCCGCCTCGATCATCCCTGAGTGTTCAGGTATCGGGTGAAGCATTGGGAGCATTTGCAGGAGTACAAGTACTCCTGCAAATGCTCGGTTTGGCACCAATACTAGTATCGGGACAACCCTATTGGTAAGTACCTGGAGTTTCTTTTGACGTGTTTGTCATAGCTAAGGCTGGCCAAACTCTGAACAAATTTCTTTCCCGCAACCATAGGTTGCAGAAAAGAAATTTGCTTGATTCTCCCATCAACACAGATTGTGTTAATGCGGGAAAACCTTCCTGCCAAGCCATTGTCATCTCCCGGCGGGAGAAGCCGTCCCTGCCGGGGGAAGAAAGAGATTATTGCTAGCGGCTATAGTAGCCGCTAGCAATAACCGCAAGAGAATCTGGCATGCTGGTTGTACTCAAGTGGATCGATCAATCAACTTGGTATATTCAGCCTGCCCATTAATGGTTTGAATCTCAACCGGTTCCTGCTGAACTCGCCAAGATTCAAACCGTATATGGCCAGCCAAAGGCAGTCCATTCAAGTAAATGGGCAGCCCTCTTCTGTCGCACAAAAACACATGACAACAGTGACACTGGGTCCAAATGTGGCCTGATTGTTTTCCAAAAAAAGCACTAAACTGCATGATGTTGCGGCACCTGTTCAGTCTGGGGCGCACACAAATGTGTGCGTTTGAAGATACGCGGGGCTGCCACTAACAATGGCACATCAGCACTTCTGTAAAGGGCAGTGCATTTCAGTGTGTGTTGGAAAAGCACTGACACACATAGATGTATACCCAGTTTTAGAAAACTGGCCCCCCGAGTGTTTAGCGCTTGAGAAATCATTTATTCAAAAGTCAGAATAAATTAATATTAAATTGAAATTAACTTAACTGCTTGCGCACGACTATATACTGTACGTCGACAGCATGGCTCGGACAGGCAGAAGGACGTATATATATGTCCCCTTTATGATCGCGGCATTGTGGATGCGCGGGCGCCGCCGCAAGCCCAACCGTGAATCCCTTGGACTTGTTCGCCGCGGGGATACCCGTGATCGTCTCACAGTGAGGAAGAACGGGGAGATGCTAATAATGTAAACAAGCATCTCCCCGCTCTGCCTAGTGACAATGACAGTGATCGCGCTTCCTGTAATCGAAAGCGTGATCACTGTCTTGTCACACACAGCCCATCCCCCCTACAGTAAGAATCACTCACTAGGGCACACTTAACCCCTACAGCGCCACCTAGTGGTTAACCCCTTCACTGCCAGTGTCATTTTCACAGTAATCAGTGCATTTTAATAGCACCGATTGCTGTAAAAATGACAATGGTCCCAAAAATGTGTCAAAAGTGTCCAATGTGTCCGCCATAATGTCGCAGTCACGATAAAAATCACTGATCGCCGCCATTACTAGTAAAAAAATAATAATACCATAAAGGGGTTCCTTACCCATGAAATGGATACAGCGCCCAGAGGCGATTCAGTTTGCATGTATTGCGCTTTACAAGTTTCTCACTCACTCACTCACTCATAAAAACCATCCCCTATTTTGTAGACACTATAGCTTTTGCACAAACCGATCAATAAGTGCTTATTTTTTACCCAAAATATGCAGAAGAATACGTATCGGCCTAAACTGAGAAAAAAATGATTTTTCATATATTTTTTGGGGATATTTATTATAGCAAAATGTAAAAAATATAGTTTTTTTTTCAAAATTGTCGGTATATTTTTGTTTATAGCGCAAAAAATAAAAACCGCAGAGGTGATCAAATAGCACCAAAAGAAAGCTCTATTTGTGGAAAAAAAAAAGCACAACAATTTTGTTTGGGAGCCACGTTGCACGGCCGCGCAATTGTCAGTTAAAGCAACGCAGTGCCGAATCCCAAAAAGTGGCCCGGTCTTTGACCAGCGGGGCTGAAGTGGTTAAAGGATAACTAAACCTTTGTTTTTTTAAATAACAAACATGTTATACTTACCTCCTCTGTGCAGTTGATTTTGCACAGAGTGGCCCCGATCCTCCTCTTCTGGGGTCCCTCATCGGCGCTCCTGGATCGTCGTCCCCCCCCCCCGCCAGAACACGCCAATCAGCGATCTCCGCCATTGGCAGAAAAAGCAATGATCTGGAGTCTGTCGGTTGTTGGTTTTACAGCATGTTTGTTCAACAGAAACTGGCCAAACGTCCCGCTTCTGTCAGACAGACCGACATACACACGGGCTGAATGTCGGCCGTTATTTTTTTATCCGGTCGATGTCTCCTGACATTTGGCCTGTGTGTACAGGGCTTTAGGGTGATACGTAAGGTAAGTTCTCCTTTGTGTTTTCAGTAATACAAAAAAAGTTGATTTATCAGATAGAGCGTGTGTCCTCCATAACAGAATGTAGGTAGATTGGGAACTAGAACACTGATCATCTTTGAAAAGTCTGTTTTTAAAATAAAGTAATACAATGTAATACATTGTAGCAGGTCTGGCAATATTTGGTTTGCTACAAGTTATAGTAGTTGGATCCACATGTTACTTTTTTTTCTAATATGGGTACACATATTTCTTTCAATTTTTTTGTATGTAATTTTTATATTTTACTTGCGTGTGTATATGCATAATGAAGAGTGATTGGAAGGAGCAGCGTTTATATATGCAATATGTTTGGTGTGACAGCTAATCAGCTATGATTAAGGTCCTAAAGTGCATAAATGCGTCAGCAGAAGTCTGTAATGGCGGTTTGTCTTTGTATCCAAACATCTTGGAACTTTTGACCATGTGCAGGATTTTTACTTCATATCCTCACATTCAGAGTCTCACAACATTGACATTTATTCACAGTACATAGACCACATAGTGACAGACCTGAATCAGAGTGCACACTTTTGTGGTGAATAGCGGTTTATTAGACTTGTGATGTTCCCATAAACAGAAGTAATACTATAATAAAAAGTAGAAAAGTGTGCCTTGTCTTCCAATACTTTACACTCCTTCATCCCTATGTCTTGCACACCATCAGGGCCGTCTTTAAGGCAGGGCAAAAGGGGAAGCTGCCCTGGACCCTGTCATTGTTGTGGGGCCCAATGCAGCTGCCTCATACTTGCCAACTATCCCAGTTTAAATTCCTGAAGTTTTAGTCCTGTGCTGTGTTCTGATAGCTCAGTGTGAAGTGCTGCTACAAATGCTGCCCAGCTCTGCCCTATTGTTGTGTACAGATGACTCACCTGCAGACCCTGTGTTTTACATGAAAAAAAAAACGTCATTCATATGTAGATAACGGGAGCATTCATATGTAAATAGCTGAGGCCGGCGGCATTCATATGTATATCATGCCCCTCTGCAGTGAAGAGATGATGTGCTGTAACCTCTAGCAACCAATCAGTGAGCAGTATTACTGTACAGTAATCTCTAGCAAGCAATCAACAAGAAGAAATCATGTTCTGTAGCCTCTAGCAACTAATCAGTGAGCCATAATGTGTGCTGTAACCTCTAGCAACCAGTCAGTAAGTGGTAATAATATGCTGTAACCGCTGGCAAACCAATCGTAATCACTGCCTGATCTGATACAGTAAACTGATTTTAAAGTGGAGTTCCACCCATTTTTTTATGTTTGTCTGTGCTGCATGCCCTAATCTCATAGTGTTCAGAATGGCCAATTTTTATTTAATTTGTTGTTTGTAAATACCTTTATTTTGTAATCCTTCATTACTTCCTCCTCCTTCTTAGCCTAGGCTATTAAGTCACAAGGCTATTTGCAAGGGTTTCTGGGATAGGCATCATGTTTCCCAGTAGTCCTTGCAAACCTGACTGAAACCTATTACATTGCTTGTGCAGCACTGAGCATGTGCGAGATATGCAAAGCTGAAATCCAGGAAGTCATACAGTCTGGCTTCATGATGCCCACACTTAAGATGGGCACGGTCTATTTCTAGATTATAAACTAAAATGCTGTAACAACCTAACAAAACGGACCTTAGTTTACAGACTAACTTTACTAGAATACATTAAGCTTGTGTATTACAGGGGTATTTATATTTAAAAAGTAAAATTGTGGCCGGAACTCCACTTTAAGTCTAGCTGATATTTATTGTATGTATGTAAAAAAAAAAATTTAAATGCCATAAATCTATCCCCTATTTTGTAGATGCTATAACTTTTGTGCAAACCAATCAATATACACTTATTGCGATTTTTTTTTTTTTTTTTACCAAAATATGTAGAAGAATACATATTGGACTTTTTAAAAAAAAAAGTGGGGTATTTATTATAGCAAAAAATAAAAGATATTGCGGATTATTTAAGAAAGGCAAATCCACTTTGCACTACAAGTGCACTTGGAAGTTCAGTCACTGTAAATCTGAGGAGTAGATCTGAAATGAGGGGAAGCTCTGCTGATTTTATCATCCAATCATGTGCAAGCTAAAATGCTGTTTATTTTCCTTGCATGTCCCCCCTCGGATCTACAGCGACTGCACTTGTAGTGCAAACTGGATTTGCCTTTCGTAAATCAACCCCATTGTGTTTTTTTTTTTTTCAAAATTGTCGTTCTTCTTTTGTTTATAGCGCAAAAATTAACAACCACAGAGGTGATCAAATACCACCAAAATAAATCTCTATTTGTGGGGAAAAAAATGACGAAAAATTTGTTTAGGTACAGTGTCGCATGACCGCGCAATTGTCAGTTAAAACAACACAGTGCCGCATTGCAAAAAAAACGGCCTGGTCATTGAGCAGCCAAATTTTCTGGCGCTGAAATGGTTAATGGCTGTGTGTTGAGTTATTTTGAGGAGACAGCAAATTTACACTGTTATACAAGCTGTACACTCACTACTTTATATTGTAGCAAAGTGTCATTTCTTCAGTGTTGTCACATGAAAAGATAGAATATAATATTGACAAAAATGTGAGGGGTGTACTCACTTTTGTGAGATACTGTGAAGCAGATCCACAAAGAAATTACGCCGGCGTATCTATTGATACGCCGGCGTAATTTCAAAATTTCTGCGTCGTATCTTTGTTTTGAATCCTCAAAACAAGATACGACGGCATCTCGGCTAGATCCGAGAGGCGTACGTCTTCGTACGCCTTCTGATCTTAGATGCAATTTTTCGGCATCCGCTAGGTGGCGTTTTCGTCGTATTCCGCGTCGAGTATGCAAATTAGCTATTTCCAACGATCCACGAATGTACGCTTTTTTTTACGTCGTTTCCGTTTGGCTTTTTCCGGCGTATAGTTAAAGCTGCTATATGGTGGCGCACTCAATGTTAAGTATGGCCGTCGTTCCCGCGTCTAATTTTGAAAATTTTACGTTGTTTGCGTAAGTCGTCTGTGAATGGGGCTGGACGCCATTTACGTTCACGTCAAAACCAATGACGTCCTTGTGACGTCATTTAGCGCAATGCACGGCAGGAAATTTTAGGGACGGCGCATGCGCAGTTCGTTCGGCGCGGGGACGCACTTCATTTAAATGAAACACGCCCCCTACCCGCAGCATTTGAATTCCGTTAACGCGTGAGAGATACACTACGCCGCCGTAACTTACGGCGCAAATTCGTTGAGGATTCAAACTAAGCCTAGGTAAGTTACGGCGGCGTAGCGTATCTTAGATACGCTGCGCCGGTGCAGATCTATGTGGATCTGCCCCTGTGTGTGTGTATATATATATATATATATATATATATATATATATATATTATACATACATACATACATACACACACACACAACCTCTTATGGCAGAGCGCACAGTGAAAGAGAAGTACGGTAGCACTTCATTAATGGCAGAACTGGTCAAAAGAAGATATTTCCCATCTCCCTGTCAGCATACGGGGGGATTAGGGTGTATGTACCCAGGCATACCTGGCACACTCTCTGTCCCACCTGCGGGAAAAGTGCAGTCATGACGGGTGTTGCTGGAAAGAGCAGCGGGAGCTCAGTGGAAGTCTAAACTGATGACCTGTAGGAGCGTTTAAAGCATCGCCTATGAAAAAATATAGGGTACTGAAGTTTTTCACTGTTTCACATGTGCATGCAATTTTAAGGTCTGACATGTTGGGTATCTATTTACTCGGCACAACCTCATCTTTTATATTAAAACAAAATTGGAGAGTAAATTGCATTGATGTGCCCAAAAATTTACTTCAGTGTAATTTTTACTGATTGTGGGGTGGCGACAAAATGCACCCCCCCTGAGTACCAGCCTTGCCTGTACTCATCCCCTGCACACAATGACCTCTGGCAAAGCCTCTACATTCCTTCCATGCACTCACTGCCCACCATCATGCTTTCCACATTCATCCACTGCACATACTGCTCGCTATCATACCTTCTCCTGCACATACTGCTTGCTTTCATACCTTCTCCTGCACATACTGCCTTCTTTCATACCCTTTGCACTCTTTCCCTGCACATGCTGCATAGTTTCCACATTCCTCCCTTGCTCATAATGCTTACCATCATACTCTCCACATTCCTCTCCTGCACACTTCCCGTCATACCCTCTGCACTTAGCACATAGCCGTGCGCAGGGGGTATCCCAGGTGTGCCTGGGCACCCCCTAATCACTGCACTTCTCTCCTGCACATACTGCTCACCGTTATACCCTCTGCACTTCTCTCCTGCACATACTGATCACCGTTATACCCTCTACACTTCTCTCTGCACATACTGCTCACCGTTATACCCTCTGCACTTCTCTCCTGCACATACTGCTCACCGTTATCCCTCTGCACTCCTCTCCTGCACATACTGCTCACCGTTATACCCTCTACACTTCTCTACTGAACATACTGCTCACCGTTATACCCTCTGCACTCCTCTCCTGCACATACTGCTCACCGTTATCCCTCTACACTTCTCTACTGAACATACTGCTCACCGTTATACCCTCTGCACTCCTCTCCTGCACATATTGCTCACCGTTATCCCTCTACACTTCTCTACTGCACATACTGCTCACCGTTATACTCTCTGCATTCTTCTACTGAACATGCTGTTCACTGTCATACCTTTTGCACTTCTCTACCACACATACTGCCATCTCATAATATCCTTCACATTGTTCTCCTGCACATATTACTTGCTGTCATACCCTCCGTACAGACATTTCATAAGCATTTTTTGTAATATCCCCAACATTGACTGTTCTGGAATGGTCACACTTTTGCTAGTCTGATATAATATGGTATTAGATCTGTTAGGTGGTTAAATACACAGTTAATCCAATCTCACATTTCATATGCAAATTTGAATTCAGCAGCACATTCTTGCTGGATTAAAAATGGAATACTGATCCTTTGTTTGCAAAGCTTAACCCAAATATTTAAAGCTGGCAAGTGGCAAATTGGATGTATTACTGTAAAAAATAAAATAAAATACAGTGTTCAGTACTTGTCAGGTGCAGGATGACAAGCCCAAGTTGAGAAGAAGCGAAATAATAATAATAATAAAAAAAATTCTACATTATGAGGTTGATTTATTAAAACTGGAGAATGTATAATCTGGTGCAGCTCTGCATAGAAACCAATCAGCTTCCTGTTTTTTTGTTGAACACGTTGAAGTTAGAAGCTGATTGGCTACCATGCACAGCTGCACCAGATTTTGCACTCTCCAGTTTTAGTAAATCCCCCCTACATATCTATCTTGTTTCAACCTAGTAGTATTTCAGATTGCAGCTATAAATGCTCAGAAAAGAGCATTCCAGGTCAGCCTATCCATCAATATAAACACTGTAGTGTTTTCTAGAACACTATTAATATTGTTTAGATGAGCCTGGATAAGGGATGATTTCACTTGGAGCTGAACATTTATACAGAAAACCTACTCAATTTGGAAATACTGATGTGATATTCATGATTCAATTATTCATACAAAAACTAACACTCTCCTTCTTGAACAATATATATACCAACATAGGGGTCGGTTAGGCAAATCTGAGAGGCTATGGGCCCCTTGGCATGACACCCCGCGGGCTGAGCCCTAGAGAACTTATGATGAGACACGATGTCCGGCTGGATAAATGCATGCAATTATCTTTAGTACGTAAGCTATATAGTATGGGCTCTGAGCTTAGGCGTGCGCAAGGGGTGTGCCAGGTGTGCCTCGGCACACCCTAATCCTGGGGTTGGCAACCCGTCAATGGCGAGCAGGTGACAGGTAAACCGCAAAAAAAAAAAACAACAGAGTTGATCAGATTCCACCAAAAAGACTCTGTGTGAAAAAAAATTATATAACTTTTGTGCGGGTAAAGCGCTGGCGCTCTCCATGACTGCGCAATTACCAGTTAAAGCAACGCAGTGCTAAAAAGCAAACAATGGCCTGATCATGAAGGGGGTAACATTTTCCAGAGCTGAAATGGTTAAGACAGGCATGTCCAAAGTCTGGCCCGGGGGCCAAATGCGGCCCCCCTGTTGATTTAATATGGCCCCCCTGGGGATTTGGATATATATATATATATATATATATATATATATATATATATATATATATATATATTGTTTGTGGCCCCCAGGGCCACAAAAGATATATACTGTATTTATTGGCACTGCCTTGGAGGGGACAGGGAGGGGGCAGGACGAGCGCCGTTAGATTACATGAAACGAATCTCCTGTTTACTCAGCAGCGTCTCTATTGGAAGTCCCGTCTCCTGGGATGCCATTGGACGACTGTTCTGTCTATCACAGGAGGCGGGACTTTGTATTAAAGAGGCCACAGGGTAAACAAGAGATTCTCCTGTTTGTAATCTGTCGGCACTCGTCCCGCCCCCTCCCTCTGCCCTCCGAGGCTGAAGATGGGCATCGTTCAGGCTGCACTGATGGCAATGGTAAGGCTGCATTCATGGCACATGTGAGGCTGCATTGGTTGCAATGGTAAGGCTGCATTTATGGCACATGTAAGGCTGCATTTAAGGCACATGTGAGGCTGCATTTATGGCACATGTGAGGCTGCATTGGTTGCAATGGTAAGGCTGCATTGGTTGCAATGGTAAGGCTGTGCGTGTTATATGTCGATAAATACGGTATATCCAAATAACACATCCTTAGTCCTAAGCTCATCCTTAGTCCTAAGCAGCGCTCTGGGATTCGTTGAGGCCACAAAAGAAATATATATGGTATATCCAAATAACATGCCCAAGCTCATCTCATCACCACACACAGCCACAAAGGCAAGAGAATTCTTGTTGGGCAGTGTATTAGTGCTCAGACGAACACACTTAGACCGAATTTTAATGATTCAAAGAATGTCAGGCAAAATAGTCGGCCCTCACACATGTGCTCTTAATCAAATCTGGCCCTCTTTGAAAAAAGTTTGGACACCCCTGGGTTAAGATGTCTCCACTGTCAATGGAGGAGCACCGGAGCCACAGTTGGATAGCAACATGTTCAGCCTGTGCCCAGGCTAGTGTTAAAGTGGACCTTCACCCAGGGGAAGTTCTGCTCTTTAAGTGATCTGAGCAGAAGTTCACCTCACCCATGCCCGCAACCTTCTGAGACACGTCATAGGTCCTAGGAGGCAGCAGGAACATTCACAGGGCACAGCGTGGCTGGGGAAACCAGCTGTGAAGCTGCATAGAGTCAGTCAGCTTCCCACCATTAATATGCTGGCATTGGGGACTCGAAGACTGGTGAAAAAACAATCCAGGTGAGGACAACACTGGATTAAAGTGAGGTTAAAGCCAAAAGTTTGAATTTCCACCAGGACATGGATAGAGGGGAAATTTTCAAATGAGGCTGTCAAAATACCATAACATCAGTGGGAGAGTCATCCATCTGCACTGTATAGTGTGAATGGGGGAATCAGATTTTTTTTTTTTCAGCCTGGTGAATAGTCAACTTAGTCGAGGAATCTAGAAGTGGGGAACTGCACTATGAATACAGGTTTTTCCTAAAAATAAATTAAAAAAAAAAGTAAAAATTACAGACACCCTCTGCAATCGTGTAATAAGGAGAGGGAAGCAGATATGAGGAAGGTCCTCTTTATTGAGCAGGAGTAAATAATGGCAGTTCTTTTAAAATCTCTGTTCCTCTGAGATTGAGAATTGAGTCTGAGAAACCTAAAGAGGAACTAAACCCACCGATTTAAGTTTCCCAAAACAGTTAGACCCGGTTCACACTGGGGCGACTCGTCAGGCGACACAGCCGCCTGACAAGTCGCGTCCCATTGTAGTCAATAGAACCGTTCCAACGACTTAGAAAAAGGTTCTTGTACGACTTCGGGGGCGACTCGGGGCGATTTGCATTGACTTCTATACAGAAGTCATTTTGCAAGTCGCCTTAGAAGTCATCTTCAGGTCGCCTGGCTGAGTCGCCCCCGAAGTCGTGCCGCCCCAGTGTGAACCGGCTCTTACATTCAAGGCATGTCGTGAATGATAACTAGGAACACACCAGACAGTTCAGGAATAAAGTTGTGGAGAAGTTTAAAGCAGGGTTAGGTTATAAAAAAACGATCCCAAGCTTTAAACAACTCGCAGAGCACTGTTCAATCCATCATCTGAAAATGGAAAGAGTTTGGCACAACTTCAAACCTACCAAGACATGGCCGTCCACCTAAACTGACAGACTGGGCAAGGAGAGCATCAATCAGAGAAGCAACGAAGAGGCCCATGGTAATTCTGGAGGAGCTGCAGAGATCCACAGCTCAGGTGGGAGAATCTGTCCACAGGACAACTATTAGTTGAAGTCCTGTTTTCAGTTTGTGAGAAGCCATGTGGGGGACACAGCAAACATGTGGAAGAAGGTGCTCTGGTCAGATGAGACCAAAATTGTACTTTGTGGCCTAAAAGCAAAACGCTATGTGTGGCAGAAAACAAACACTGCACATCACCCTGAACACACCATCCCCACTGTGAAACATGGTGTTGGCAGCATCATGCCGTGGGGATGATTTTCTTCAGCAGGGAAGCTGGTCAGAGTTGATGGGACGATGGATGAAGCCAAATACAGGGAAATCTTAGAACAAAACCTGCTAGAATCTGCAAAAGACTTGAGACTGGGGCGGAGGTTCGCCTTCCAGCAGGACAACGACCCTAAACATACAGCCAGAGCTACAATGGAATGGTTTAGATCAAAACATATTCATGTGTTAGAATGGCCCAGTCAAAGTTCAGACCTAAATACAATTGAGAATCTGTGGCAAGACTTGAAAATTGCTGTTTACAGACGCTCTCCATCCAATCTGACAGAGTTTAAGCTATTTTGCAAAAAAGAATGAGCAAAAATGTCACTCTCTAGATGTGCAAAGCTGGTAGAGACATCCCCAAAAAGACTTGCAGATGTAATTGCAGTGAAAGGTGGTTCTTCAAAGTATTCACTCAGGGGGGCTGAATACAAATGTATGCCACACTTTTCACATATTTGTTTGTAAAAAAAAATTGAAAACCATTTTTCTTCCACTTCACAATTATGTGCCAAAGCTATGCCGAAGGGACATGATCGAAAAAGACAAAAGCTTCCGTTGAAGGGGCATGATCGAAAAAAGGTCTGCCGATTGGCTCCCGATCAGCATTCTCAGCAAATGGCTGAGAGTGTTCTGGCGGGGGGCCCACACAATAGCACAGCAGGAGAGATCGCTGTACTAACTGAGCTGTCAGGCTTTTTTTGTTCAACTTGCTGGGCTGAATGAAAAAAAAATCATACAATCCTATATACACAGTTGATCCAGAGGAAGGCAAAAAAACAAACAGAAAAGCGTGATCTGATTTGCTCCAGGAGAAAAAAAATCCTTCCTGATCCCTTTGAGAGACGATCAGATTTTCCCCGGATCAACTTTACCTATAAATGTCAGTACCCAGTTATATTATGTACATTTAGGAAATATCCAGACCTTTCTTAAAGCAATCTACTGAGATGGCCAAAACCAGCTGTGAAGTGAATAACTCACCACTAAGTTCACTATATGGACCCCTTATATATTTGTACATGTTGATCATATCCCCCCTTATTTTCCTCTTCTCAAGAGTGAATAAATTCAATTCTTCTAATATTTCCCCATAGCTGAGCTCCTCCATGCCTCTTATCAGTTTGGTTGCCCTTCTCTGCACTTTCTCCAGTTCCCGATATCCTTTTTATGAACTGGTACCCAAAACTGAACTGCATATTCCAGATGAGGTCTTACTAATGATTTGTACAGGGGCAAAATTTTATATCTCTCTCTCCAAAGCGATTTTGCTTGCTTTGGAAACCGCAGTTTGGCATTGCATGCTATTATTAAAGTGATACTAAAGTCTCGTTTTTTTTTCTTTAAAAATAACAAACATGTCATAAAATGATTTTTCACAGAGCAGCCTGAATCATCCTCTTCTCTGGTCCCTCTTCGGCACTCCTGGCCCTCCTGTCGAGTGCCCCCATAGCAAGCAGCTTGCTATGGGGGCACCCGAGCTGAGCTGCAGCTCCTTGTGTCCATTTAGACACGGAGCCAAAACTCGGCCCGCCCCCTCTCTCTCCTGATTGGCTAACTGACTTTGAGTGACAGCAGTGGGAGCCAAAGGCCCTGCTGCTGTGTCTCAGCCAATCAGGAGGGAGAGTCCCGGACGGCCGAGGCATTCGTGCACATCGCTGGATAGAAATGGAGCTCAAATATGAGGGGGGCTGCTACACACAGAAGGTTTTTTATCTGTATGCATAGAATGCATGAAGATAAAAAAAATCTTCTGCCTTTACAACCACTTTATGCTTATGATCTACCAGAACACCTAGATCCGTCTCCACCATTGAGTTCCCCAGTTGTACTCCCCCAAGTATATATGATGCATGCATGCATATTCTTAGCCCCCAAGTGCATAACTTTACATTCATCAACATCTGTCACATAGTTGCCCAATTAAATAGGGCATTGCTGTTGGCTTGTAAGTTAAAGTAGTGTGTACTAGGCTTTACTGTCAGCAGCTGAGTATCTCATCCTATGATTGACAACCCACCACTTCTAAATACACATATTCTCCAGTTTATCTGCTTGCAGTGCTTACTGGAAATGTTGTATCATCAATAACTTGCACATCCAGGAAGGACCTGCAAGCACAGCTGAATCTCCAGCCTTCACTTTATAGTTGCGACCGGCTTAGAGACAACTATTCCAAATGATGAATCAGATTTAATAATAAAAATAAAAAAAACACTCCGAAAATGAACCAGCGGTTTACCCTGGACATGGTTAGTATTTAATCTGAAAAGAAAAAAAAATGACAGGGTTTAGATGGACCTCAATTTGTGTCTTTAACTGCTTGCCGACCAGCCGCCGTCATTTTACAGCAGCAGGTCAGCTCCCCTGCGCGAGAGCCCGTAGCTATACGTTGGCTCTCGCGCAGGCCACTAGGGGAGCGTGCCCCCTGCTCGCCCCCGACTTCCGTGCGTGTGCCCGGCGGTTACAATCGCCGCCGGGCACATGCGATCGCTCGTTACAGAGCGGGGACCGGGAGCTGTGTGTGTAAACACACAGCTCCCGGTCCTGTCAGGGAGAGAAATGCTGATCTTCTGTTCATACAATGTATGAACAGAAGATCAGTAATTTCCCCTAGTGAGGCCACCCCCTACAGTTAGAACACACCCAGGGAACATACTTAAACCCTTCCCCACCCCCTAGTGTTAACCCCTTCACTGCCAGTGGCATTTTTATAGTAATCCAATGCATTTTTATAGCACTGATCGCTATAAAAAAGCCAATGATCCCAAAAATGTGTCAAAAGTGTCCGAAGTGTCTGCCATAATGTCGCAGTACCGATAAAAATCGCTGATCGCCGCCATTACTAGTAAAAAATAAAATATTAATAAAAATGCCATAAAAATACCCCCTATTTTGTAAACGCTATAACTTTTGCGCAAACCAATCAATAAAGGCTTATTGCAATTTTTTTTAACGAAAAATATGTAGAAGAATACGTATCGGCCTAAATTAAAGAAATTTTTTTTTTATATATATATATTTTTGGGGGATATTTATTATAGCAAAAAGTAAAAAATATTATTTTTTTTCAGAATTGTCGCTCTATTTTTGTTTATAGCGCAAAAACTAAAAACTGCAGAGGTGATCCACCAAAAGAAAGCTCTATATGTGGGGAAAAAAGGACGCAATTTTGTTTGGGAGCCACGTCGTACGACCGCGCAATTGTCCGTTAAAGCGACACAGTGCCGAATCGCAAAAAGTGTTCTGGTCTTTGATCAGCAATATGGTCCGGGGGTTAAGTGGTTAATGGAACAAAATAGAATTGTTTTGTGAAAGTTTTCTGTGCACACTGCTCTGATAAAAGGCAAAGCCCTTGAGTACAAGGCCTAACAGCACAACCAAGCAGCTCCCACCTTCCCGATGCCGGAGGCTTTGTTCCGTTTTACAGCACAATGCAGTCTGGCCTTGAAAATTGTTTTTCAATACGAGCTGTGCTGAACATATGCAACTAGCCTCCTAGACTCATCAATAAGCAATGGGCTTCCAAGGATAGTCTGTATTATGCCAAAGAAAACCAAGCTTATCTAAGCTGTGGCAGCTCTCAGCAGCATGCTACACCTTCTCAGTGGAATGATCCTTGTACTAGGGTCTCTATAAAAAAAGTAACTTGAGCTATTTTACAAAGAAGAATGGGCAAAAATGTCACTCTCTAGATGTGCCAAGCTGGTAGAGACATCCCCAAAAAGACTCGGAGCTGTAATTGCAGTGAAAGGTTCTACAAAGTATTGACTCCGGGGGGCTGAATACAAATTTACCCCACGCTTTTCACATATTTATTTGTAAACAAATTTGAAAACCACGTATTTTCCTTCCACTTTGCAATTATGTGCCACTTTGGTCCATCACATAAAATCCCAATAAAATACATTTACGTTTTTGGTTGTAACATGACAAAATGTGGAAAATTTCAAGGGGTACGAATACTTTTTCAAGGCACTGTATGTCTCCACAGCACCCTAGCAGTTGTATCCAGTGGTGTATTTAGGTTTTGTGCTGCCCTAGGCCTGACTAAACTCGTGCACCCCCTAATTTAAATATGACCCACCCCTTCCTGTCAAGGCCACACCCTTTTATGTTTAAGACCTGCCCCAAGGGACACTAGTTCTGAGGGCCTGGGGGGGCATTGAATTCCCTTCATTTGCATACATTTACTCTCACTTCCTGTTTGGCTATGGGGCAGGAAGTGAAGGGAAATCTCTGCAATGGGACAGTAAACAATAAACTGACAGGGACTAAGAAGATATAACCATACCAATGGTGCAGCAGAAAACATACAGCATAGTAAGGAAGGTCTGTGGTCCAGGATGATAGGACAGTCAAAATTAGAAGAAGCCTGCATTGCACTAACAGTGTAGCGCAAGCCGGCAGGGACTCTTTCCGTGCTGCCCCCTGCAAAGTGCTGCCCTAGGCCTGGGCCTTGTTGGCCTAGGCCAGGATACAGCATTGGTTATATACACATATCAGGGCTGGTACAAGGATTATTGACACCCTAGGCAAAACCATTTTTTTCTGCCCCCCCCTGGCTCCACCCCTGACTCCACCCCCTTTGCTCTGCCCATGTATACCCCACCTTTTTAATGGAGCGTCCATCAAATTCAGCCTCACCAGTGCCCATCAATGCAGCCTTCCAGCTCCCATCAATGCAGCCCCACCAGCGTCCATCAAATGCAGCCTTACCAGTGCCCATCACTGCAGCCTTCCAGCTCCCATTAATGCAGCCTCTCCAGCGCCCATCAATGCAGCCTTCCAGCGCCCATCAAATGCAGCCTCACCAGCGCCCATCAATGCAGCCTCACAAAGCGCCCATCAATGCAGCCTTACCAGCGCCCATCAATGCAGCCTTTACCAGCGCCCATCAATGCAGCATTTACCAGCGCCCATCAAGTGCAGCTTACCAGCGCCCATCAAGTGCAGCCTACCAGCACCCATCAATGCAGCCTACCAGCACCCATCAATGAATGTATACTTGATTCTATTCAATCGGGAGTTGGGACACAGGCAAAGTCCAAAGCTGCCGCTGCGCCTCAGACACTATGGCCCAGATTCACGTAGATCGGCGCATCTCTGCGGCTGCGTAACATATCCGATTTACGTTACGCCGCCGCAACTTAGATGGGCAAGTGCTGTATTCTCAAAGCACTTGCTCCGTAAGTTGCGGTGGCGTAGCGTAAATCGGCCGCCGTAAGCCCGCCTAATTCAAATTTGGATCAGGGGGGCGTGTTTTATGTAAATGTACTGTGACCCGACGCGATTGACGTTTTTCACGAATGGCGCATTCGCCGTCCATGGAAATCTCCCAGTGTGCATTGCTCCTAATACGCCGCAAGGACGTATTGGTTTTGACGTGGACGTAAATTACGTCCAGCCCCATTCACGGACAAGTTACGCAAACGACGCAAAATTTACAAATTTCGACGGGGGAACGACGGCCATACTTAACATTGTTACGCCGCACTTATGCCACCATATAGCAGGGGCAACTATACGCCGGGAAAAGCCTAACGTAAACGTCGTTACTTTACTGCGTCGGTCGGGCGTACGTTCGGGAATTCGCGTATATAGCTGATATACATATTTCGACGTGTAAATCAGCTTACACGCCCCTAGCGGTCAGTGGAAAAATGCACTTACGATCCGACGGGATAAGAGACTTACACCTGTCGGATCTAAGGGCAATCTATGCGTAACTGATTCTAAGAATCAGGCACATAGATACGATGGCGCGACTCAGAGATACGACGGCGTATCTAGAGATACGCCGTCGTATCTCTTTTGAGAATCTGGGCCTATGTGCGAATGGAGCGGCAGCTGCCTGCTGATGCGGAGACTTAGTTGCTTGCGGCAGAGAGAAGAGAGTAGAAACACCAGTGGCCGGGCACCCTAGGCAGCAGTGTGCCCGAGGCGGATGCCTAGTTTGCCTAGTGGTAGAAGTGGCCCTGTCACAGCTGAACTGATACTGCCAACCCCCAGTGCTCCATGTTTTGGATCAATGAGTTCTGTTTGATTATTATGACTTTTATTTTATGGGATCCATTTTGCAATAGCACATAGGCTATTCATCAATATACTGTACTGTATATACTGCTGCATGTTCTTTATTGGACTACTGTCCTAAACATCTACATTTTCTACTGTAATCACTTTGGTACACAAAAGCAAAGCTGGTATATTACAGTTTGAGGAATTGGCTCAGTAGCAGGTTGTGTGCGTGACCTCCTGGATGAGTCACAGCGCATAGAAAAATGCACAGCAAGACAGCAGGATTTTGGTGAAAAACAACTGTATGGGCCAGATTCACAAAGAGATACGACGGTGTATTTACAGATACACCATCGTATCTCTGACGTAAACTGGTCCTATCTATGCGCCTGATTCATAGAATCAGTTACGCATAGATAGGGCTAGATCCGACAGTGTTACAATGTGTTACACTGTCGGATCTTTTTTTCAATTTAAAAATGGCGCCGGGGGCGTTCCCGCTGATTTACGATAAATAATATGTAAATCAGCGAGATACGCAAATTCACGAACGTACGCGGACCCGTCGCAGTGTTCTTACGTAGTTTCCGTAGCGGTTTTCCGTCGTATACTTACCCCTTCTTTTATCAGGCGCAGCCAATGTTAAGTATAGCCGGCGTTCCCGCGTCGAATTTGAATTTTCCTACGTCGTTTGCGTACGCCGATTCACGAACACGTGCGTCGCAAGTCCCGCTCACGTCGCAACCGGGAAATTCCCCGGACGACGCATGCGCATTTAAATCGGCGCCTGATTTAAATATGACACTCCCCTAGCCGCGGAATTTGAATTCCGCTGGGGCATTTAGGATCCGCCGTCACAAGTTTGGAGGTAAGTGGTTTGTGAATTAGCCACTTGCCTCCTAAACTTGCGGGAGCGGATCTTAATTCACGTAGAATGAGCAGATCTATAGATCCGCTGCGCTACGTGAATCTGGCCCTGAATTTACAAAGTCTGGGCCAGATTCTCGTAGATCGGCGTATCTTTATGCGGGCGTAACGTATCGTATTTACGTTACGCCTTAGCAACTTAGACGGGCAAGTGCTGTATTCTCAAAGCACTTGCTCCGTAAGTTGCGGCGGCGTAGCGTAAATAGGCCGGCGTAAGCCCGCCTAATTCAAATGTGGAACAGGGGGGCGTGTTTTATGTAAATAACTTGTGACCCGACGTGATTGACGTTTTTCACGAACGGCGCATGCGCCGTCCATGGAAAATCCCAGTGTGCATTGCTCCAAAGTACGCCGCAAGGACGTATTGGTTTCGACGTGAACGTAAATGACGTACAGACCCATTCACGGACGACGTCAATACTTAACATTGGTACGCCGCATGTGCGCCTCATATAGCAGGGGTAACTTTACGCCGGGAAAAGTCTAACGTAAACGGCGTATCTGTACTGCGTCGGCCGGGCGTACGTTCGTGAATTCGCGTATCTAGCTGATTTACATATTTCTAGGCGTAAATCAGCGTACACGCCCCTAGCGGCCAGCGTAAATATGCAGTTAAGATCCGACGGCGTAAGAGACTTAGGCCGGTCGGATCTAATACAAATCTATGCCTAACTGATTCTAAGAATCAGGCGCATAGATACGACGGCTCAGACTCAGAGATACAACGGCGTATCTGGAGATACGCCGTCGTATCAGAGATACAACGGCGTATCTGGAGATACGCCGTCGTATCTCCTTTGAGAATCTGGGCCTCTGTGTTTTACAAAGTGCAGATATCAAAATGACAAATTACAACAAAAAAATGAAAATAAATCCTTGCAACATTGGGCTTCTAAGTACAAACACAGGAACCTAACTACTGTATATCTCCCATCCTGGACATGATCAGTCGTTTTTCCTGGCTTCCTGTCACAACGGGGATAGATTTCTGTAGGTGTAGTAACTGATGCTACAAGATTCTTTTCTTGGAATTGTTATGTTAGAAAACCAACACAACTCCATGTATATGTTTTATTGTTATGCTTTATTTGGACCACTTAAGACACTAACTAGACTAAAGAGTTTTGGGTGTTCCTCATAGGATGATATGGGTAGGGACTGGGCTGGGGTTTGGTGGTGGAAGGGCAGCTGCCATGGGTGCCGTGTCTTTGTGTGTTGGGGAAGGACAATTGTTGTCCAACTGTCAGCCAACAAATGTTGGATGACAGGCTAGTAAATTTTCGGCGGACAATGGTTTGGCGTCAGATTTTCGTACAGTCAGTACACAAATCCGTCACACAAAAGTCGAAAGTACAAACACGCATGTTCGGAATCAATGCTCACCAAACACAAATTAGCAGAAGGGGCCCAAAGGGTGGCGCTTAAGAGCTGAAAATCTTTGTAGTAAGTCACTACGTTCGTGTTTGTGGCACAACATTTGTGTACTGTTACTATGCAAGACAAGATCCCGACAGGCCCTTTTGACAAAAATCAGACACTCCGTTGGCCAACAATCATATCGTGTGTATGAGGCTTTGTGCTGAAAGCCCGTCCTCACCCCTTGCATCCTTTACATCAACCCCAGATGATGTCTCTTTAGACAAAACGCATTGGGCTGAGCCCTGCTGATGTCATTGCGTTACCCACAAACTTCAATTTTATGCGCTTGATCCACTTTCTAAATGTGAGTGTTTCCAATTGTCTCTTAATACATTTTGGGCTAGATTCCTAAAGACTTACGACGTCGTAAGTCCGAATCTGCGCCGTCGTATCTTTAAGCGTATGCTCAAATTGAGATACGCTTAAATGTTGCTAAGATACGACCGGCGTAAGTCTCCTACGCCGTCGTATCTTAGTTGCATATTTACGCTGGCCGCTAGGGGCGTGTACGTCGATTTACTCCGAGAATATGTAAATGACGTAGATACGCCTATTCACGAACGTACGCTCGCCCGTCGCATGTAAGATACGCCATTTACGTAAGGTGTTTTCAGGCGTAAAGATAAACCACCAAAAAGATGGCGCAGCCATTGTTAAGTATGGACGTCGGACAGCCGTCGAATTTCAAGTCGTTTGCGTAAGCCGATTCAGAATGGGGCTGGGCGTAGGTTACGTTCACGTCGAAAGCAAGGAGTATTTACGACGTGATACTGAGCATGCGCGCGCATGCGCTGTACGATCAGCGCTTCCTTTACATGTATGGTAATGAATCGTGAATTCATTACCATACAACACGCCATCCAACCTGCCTATTTTGAATTAGGGGGGGTTACGCCGGGCCATTTGCGCTACGCCAACGTAACTTAGGAGGCAAGTGCTTTGTGAATACAGTACTTGCCTCACTATGTTACGTCGGCGTAGTGCAAATGGGATGCGCTACGCCGGCATAAAGATAGGCGGCTGTACGTGAATCTAGCTGATTATGTTTATACGGGTTCACACTAAGTGGATTATTTTCTTTTTGGGTCATGCTATTTTGAACACTTGAGAGGATTTAGTCTGACAAGTTGGCTGCTTCTGAAGACCGCTTCTTGGTGACATCTCTTGACCAATTGGATTTCCTTACAACTTGATCTGGAACCCAGATGTGGAGGTCCCATAATTTGGTGGTTGCACCATAAGCCTTATGGGATTCTAGGCAGGATGCCTGGACATACCAAAATAACTTGACACTACACCAATGTATATTATTTAATATATTATTATTATTATTTATTTTTTAATGAACAATAAACACATCTTTGATAAATATAAATATTACTTATCTATAATACTATATATAATTAATTTTTTTCTTTTTTTTTGGATAAAATTGGCCGCGGCATAACTATTGGATTTAATTACTAAACCTTTAACTTAAACACAACTGTACCTTACTCAACCAATAGTTCAAACCAACATACACAACTCAGCCACTACGACTCGAGCTGTAATAAAAAAGACTTTATAACCATCCCCTTTGTACCACAAAGAGATTTATCCACATAGTTTTTGCCGCGCCAACGGAGGGTGGGTTCTTAAGCTCTGCTGAACGGTCCTCCTCAGGAACGGCTGGCCCCGGACCCCTTCAAACAGCTCCTTAAATAGGCCTTCTCCCAGCTTCTAGAATGTTCCTACCTGTCATATGACCTTAGCTGACCTATCAGGTACCCTAAAATTCCTGAATTCTCCCCAGTAACCTGGCTAACTAGACCAATCCCTGCCTTTCCCGCCTAAGGGCCCTGCTAACCAATCCTAGCTTCAGTTTTTTTCCTTAGCAACAGCTTTCAAAAACCAATCCCTGCTGTTCCCGCTCAAACTATCCCCAGAAACCTTGAAACTTCCCCTGCCAGGAATCCCATAAGGAAAAGGGGGGCCTTAAAACAGTCCTTTTTCCCCTTTTCCCCTCATTGACTCCTCTCACGCCGGTAAGCCTCCTCACAAACCGGTGGTGGTTCTATTGTCTGTGACCTTACCTCAACATTGATGTCACGTGGAATCCCACTTCTAGCTACACAATTCGTTTTCACCGTTTATTTAAAGACTGTTATGTTTATGTTTTAAAACAACTTTTGTATTATGGCACAAAGTCTTTAGTTTGGGTGTGAATTTCACATCTCATTTTCATTATTATTAGTTTTTGTGGTCATTGCACAGTGTACATTAGTTTGTATACATATGTATTTCCATGTTTTGAGCGCTGCACACAATTTCACTTTTTACTTACTCCTTCCATCCTTTACTGACTTGCACTGCTGCCTGGGGGCTGCCTTACTTTATATGAGGACCACCAGCAGAGAAACAGTGAAGTCTCCGGAGGTAAGGTCCATTGTGTACACCAGCGGTGTACTTAGACCGCATTCACATCTAGGCGTTTTTACGCCTGTAGCACTACGCCGCTGCCGCCAGAGGGCTGGAAATACATGTCCCTCTATGGAGATGGTTCACATCTCCACGCCGAACGCCGGACGCCTGACGCCTATCGCCTGAAAAAAGGTCCCGGACCTTTTTTTCAGGCGTCTTTCGGCGTTTCGGCTAGGAGATGGGAAGCATCTCCATAGAGGGGGTCATTCTGGGGCACATCTAGGCGGACAATACCGGCGTTTTGTCGCCGCAAATCGCGGTACAAAACGCCGCTATTTGTACCGCGATTTGCGGCGATTTCGTCCGCCTAGATGTGAATGGAGCCTAAGAGGGGGTGTTCTGCACCAAGCACCAGCACTTTGGATGTGCCATCGAGCCACCCAACAGTTTTCTTTTGTTGTACCCTGCAACTATCAGATGGATAGAAGTGGCGCTGTAGTGTTAGTATCATAGATACCAGCTTTGGAAGATAATAAGGGGCCCCCACATCAAGAGGAAGCGTTCACAGTTTGGCATCTTCGCCCTGGGCATTGGAGGACATTATCCCTGCCCTGGAAAGCTTTCAGGTACCATGAGGAAGAGAGAGAAACTACAGACATACACCAGAAAATGATAGCGGTTGTAAAGGTTATTTTAACGCAAACAGGCTAAAATGAACCATCATAAGAAGCAAAAATGCTTCACAGTTTGATCAGTCTCAGAAATGCCTGACACCTGCTGTTTTTAACATTTAATGAATGCTATTTTAGAGCTGTAAAGCACAGCGTGATATAACTGTCTGGTTAGATCTGCAGTCTAAAGTGACTACAGACAGTAAAAATACATCATTAGGATAAGAAAAAGGATACGTTTATTGTCACTCCAAAAGCTTGTTATACATGAAAGGAACACAATGAGGTACTCAGGTCAAGGTGAACAATAATCAAATCAAGACAAAACTCTTGATAATTGTAAAGGCCTCGCCATTCTTGTTACTTTGGCATACAGTGCCTTGCAAAAGTATTCACCCCCCTTGGCATTTTTCGTGTTTTGTTGCCTCACAACGTGGAATTATCATGGATTGTTTGAGGATTTGCACCATTTAATTTACAGAACATGCCCACAACTTTGAAGATGTTTTTTTTTTTTTTATTGTGAAGCAAACAACAAATTGAACAAAATAACAGAAAAAGTCAATGGCCGGGATTCAGATACAATAGTGTATCTCTCGGTGGGCGTAACGTATCTCAGATTAGGGCGCAAGTTCCGTATTCAGAAAGAACTTGCTCCCTAAGTTAAGGCGGCGTAACGTATGTGGTCTGGCGTAAGCCAGCGGAATTCAAATGTGGATGATGTGGGCGTGTTTTATTTAAATTAATAGTGACCCCACGCATGCGCCGTTCGTGAAAGAATCCCAGTGCGCATGCTCGAAATTACGCCGCAAATCGTCAATGCTTTAGATGTGAACGTAACTTACGTACAGCCCTATTCGCGAACGACTTACGCAAACGACGGAAAATTTGACGCTGGCCCGACGTCCATACTTAACATAGGATACCCCTCATATAGCAGGGGTAACTTTATGCTGGAAAAAGCCGAACGTAAACGACGTAAAAAAATGCACCGGGCGGAAGTACGTTTCTGAATCGGCGTATCTACCTAATTAGCATATTCCTTGCGTAAATCTACGGAAGCGCCACCTAGCGGCCAGCGTAAATATGCAGCCTAAGATATGACGGTGTAAGAGACTTACGTCGGTCAGATCTTAGGGAAATCTATGCGTAACTGATTCTATGAATCAGTCGCATTGATACGACCCCGCAACTCAGAGTTACGACGGCGTATCCGGAGATACGCCGTCGTAACTGCTATCTGAATCCGGGCCAATGTGCATAACTATTCACCCCCCTAAAGTCAATACTTTGTAGAGCCACCGTTTGCAGCTATCACAGCTCCAAGTCGCTTTGGATAAGTCTCTCTGAGCTTGCCACTTCTTACCACTGGGATTTTTACCCTTTTCATCTTGCAAAACTGCTCCAGCTCCAGTTGGATGGTTTGCGCTTGTGAACAGCAATCTTTAAGTCTGACCACAGATTTTCTATTGGATTGAGGTCTGGGCTTTGACTAGGCCATTCCAACACATTTACATGTTTCCCCTTAAACCACTCAAGTGTTGCTTTAGCAGTGTGTTTGGGGTCATTGTCCTGCTGGAAGGTGAACCTCTGTCCTAGCCTCAAATTACACACAGAGTGGTACAGGTTTTGCTCAAGAATATCCCTGTATTTATCACCATCCATTTTTCCCTCAACTCTGACCAGTTTCCCAGTCCCGATTGCTGAAAAACATCCCCACAGCATGATGCTGCCACCACCATGTTTCACTGTGGAAATGGTGTTTTTTGGGTGTTGTGATGTGTTGGGTTTGCGCCAGACATAGCGTTTTCTTTGATGGCCAAAAAGTTCAATTTTAGTTTCATTAGACCAGAGCACCTTCCTCCATACATTTTGGGAGTCTCCCACATGCCTTTTCACAAACTCAAAACGTGTCATTTTGTTTTTTGCTGAAAGTAATGGCTTTCCTCTGGCCACTCTGCCATAAAGCCCAACTCTATGGAGCGTACGGCTTATTGTCGTCCTATGTACAGATACTCCAGTCTCTGCTGTGGAACTCTGCAGCTTCTCCGGGGGTAACTTTAGGTCTCTGTGCTGCTTCTCTGATTCATGCCCTCCTTGCCCGGTCCGTGAGTTTTGGTGTGCGGTCGTCTCTTGGCAGGTTTGCTGTTGTGCCGTGTTCTTTCCATTTGGTTATGATAGATTTGATGGTGCTCCTAGGGATCATCAAAGATTTGGATATTTTTTTATAACCTAACCCTGATTATACTTCTCAACAACATTGTCCCTTACTTGTTTGGAGAGTTCCTTGGTCTTCATGGCAGTGTTTGGTTAGTGGTGCCTCTTGCTTAGGTGTTGCAGCCTCTGGGGCCTTTTAAAAGGTGTGTATATGTAATGACAGATCATGTGACACTTAGATTGCACACAGGTGCACATCATTTCACTAATTATGTGACTTCTGAAGGTAATTGGTTGCACCAGAGCTTTTTATGGGCTTCATAACAAGGGTGGTGAATACATACGCACATGCCAATTATCATTTTTTTATTTCTGAAAAGTAGCTTTGTGTATGTATTTTTCAAATTTTACTTCACCAACTTAGACTATTGTGTTCTGATCCATCACAATTCAGATTAAAAAAAACATTGAGCTAAAGGCTGTAATTAACAAAATAAGTAACCCCCCCCCCCCCTCGGGTTCACATTACAGTTTGTCTCTTAAAAGCTCATCTTCTTTAAGCTGTCAGTTTGTAAAAAATATTGGTGCAAACTACAGTACATACGTGTAATGTGCAATAGCGATGATCATCTCCATCTTTCCGCCGAGGCACACACTACTTTGTTCAATGTTATCCCACTAGAGTGCACGTTCAAGAAACCACTAGGAACCTGGGGGGGGGGCTGCCGCAAATTGAGAAGCGGGGGGGGCCCTTTACAAAAAAAAGAAGAAAAATAAATAAAATATATATATAAAAAATATATATATATATTTTTTAAAAAGGGGTGTTGCCATCTGGGGCCCTGGGGACCTCTGGGTCATATATATATATATATATATATATATATATATATATATATATATATATATATATATACACAAATTATTATTATTTTTTATAAAAAGAAATTACAAAAAAAGGGGGGTTGCCATCTGGGGCCCTGTGGGCCTCCAGGCCACTTACAGGTGTACTGCCTGTACCCCCCTGATGGCGGCCCTGGGTACATTACATTAAAACAGTATTTTCTATTCAAACGTAAATTCTTATTTCTTTCAAGACCAAATCAAACGGCGTGGGGTCCATAGGCCAATGCCTACTCTGCCTATTTGGTAATCCAGCACTGGCTGTATCCATTAAGGCTGGGTTCACATCTCCGTATGGAGCGGCTCACAGCAGGGGTCCAGTAAGTGCCTATTCACCATTTCAGGTCCTGAAACGGACCAGAAGGTGCACAGGACTCTTGTGTAATTTGCTCCGCAGCTGTCCCGGAGCTGTGTGAACCAGCTCTATTGGGAGCCGTTCACAGGCTCCTGACATGCAAATTGGATGTGGAGAAACCTGGATCCACTGTTGGTTTTCTCCTGGAAACGACTGGCACTGAACCCACGGAACCAGCTCTTTAAATAGGGGATTTTCAAGAGCTGGAATGTTCTGGAAGCTCAGATGACCTTAACTGACCTATCCTGAACCCCTACATTTTCAAATTTACCTCAGCAACTGAAGTGCCTAAGCCAATCCCTACCTTTCCCGCTCAAACCACTTTAAACCTATCACAGCCTCAATTTTTACCCTTAGCAAAAGACTGCTCTAACCAATCCCCAGGATTCCCGCCTAAAAAACCCAAGAGACACTTAAAACTGCCCCCTGCCATGAATCCCATGAGGAAAAGGGGGGCCTTGAAACAGCCTAATCCCCCTTTTCCCCTTATTGTATTCTACTGGGTTTACCATAATATTCCTGTCAGAAGTCATTCTAGTAGGTTAATTATGTTCCTCCCCAAAGGGCCCTAGTGTGTGTGTGTGTGTGTGTGTGTATCTGAATTAGTTAAATGCATATGTAAATGGGCTATGAGATTTGTCAGCAGTGTACAACCTACAAATAACAAAATGTAATCTTGCATTGATTTAAGATATATGGGTAGATTCAGTAAGATCGCCGTAACTTTGCGGCGGCGTAGCTTAAGGAATTTAAGCTACACCGCCGTAAGTTAGCGAGGCAAGTACATGATTCACAATGTACTTGCCTGCTAAGTTACGTCGGCGTAGCCTGAATCGGCGGGCTTAAGGGCGCCTAATTCAAATGTGTGTTAGGGGGGCGTTTTGTATGCTAATTGTGTTTGACGTTTTTGACATTTTTTTTTACTGCGCATGCGCCGGGCGACTACATTTCCAGTGTGCATTGCGGCTAAGTACGCCGCACGGGCCTATTGATTTTGACGTGGACGTAAATGACGTAAATCCCGATTTGCGGACGACTTACGCAAACGACGTAAAAAATTTGAATCTCGCGGCGGGAACGGCGGCCATACTTTAACATTGTTATTCCACCTAATAGATGGAATAACTTCAGGCCTGTAATGCGTTACGGAAACGGCGTAAAACTACTGCGGTGGCCGGGCGTACGTTCGTGAATCGGTGTATCTCCTCATTTACATATTCTACGCCGATCGCAATGGAAGCGCCACCTAGCGGCCATCCGAAATATTGCAATCTAAGATAGGACGGCGCAAGCCGTCCTATCTTAGATATGTTTAAGCGTATCTCTGTTTGAGCATACGCTTAAACATAGGTCGGTGTAGATTCTGAGTTAGGCCGACTTATCTACTGATAAGTCGGCCTAACTCTTACTGAATCTACCCCATAGTGCTTTAGAGGCCACTGTAGGCCTAACAACAAATGGCTATTAGAGGAGCTGTATGCAAGATGGATTACATAAAACATTATAAGCTGTAACTTTCTTTCATTGCTTTTTGTCATAAATGTATGGTTTTGTAAAATGTTTGTAACAGCAGTCTTTAGGTGCAAAAAAAGGTTTTAAAAAGGATTAAAGTGATTGTAAAGGCTGTGTCTCCCCGCAGGGATGTAGTCCCAAGAGAGGGGGCAAGCATGCTGACTAACCCCCAGCCAGAACGGCTCGGATGATGGGGGCAAGCTTACTGGGGAGGAACAGGAAGTGAGAAATTCAGACAAAGGGGAAAAAAAACATAAAGGGCCAGATCCACGTAGAACGGCGTAATTTTAAGCAGGCGTAGCGTATCGTAGTTACGCTACGCCGCCGCTACTTTGACAGGCAAGTGCAGTATTCTTAAAGCAAAGTTGTGGCGGCGTAGCGTAAATAGGCCGGCGTAAGCCCGCCTAATTCAAATATGGAATATGTGGGCGTGTTTTATGTTAATGTATTGTGACCCCACGTAAATGTGCCGTCCGTGAAAGTATCCCAGTGCGCATGCCCCAAATTAACCCGCAAAAAGCCAATGCTTTCGACGTGAACGTAAATGACGGCCAGCCCTTTTCGCGAACGACTTACGCAAACAACGTAATTGACGGAAAATTCAACGCTGGCCCAACGTCCATACTTAACATTGGCTGCGCCTCATATAGCAGGGGTAACTTTACGCCGGAAAAAGCCTAACGTAAACGGCGTATCTGTACTGCGACGGCCGGGCGTACGTTCATGAATTGGCGTATATAGCTGATTTACATATTCTAGGCGTAAATCAGCGTACACGCCCCTAGCGGCCAGCATAAATATGCAGTTAAGATACGACGGCGTAGGCGACTTACGCTGGTCGTATCTTAGCAAAATTCTGGCGTATCTTGTTTTCTGAATACAGAAAAAAGATACGCCGGAGCATCCTAGAAGTTACGCGGCGTATCAATAGATACACCAGCGTAACTTCTTTGTGGATCTGGCCCTTAGAAGGGAAATCGAAGGAAAAGGTAAGTGAACCAACAATGCACTAGCTTAAAAGGAACCTATTTAGAAAATAAAAAACAAACCTTTACATCCCCTTTAAATATGTTATGAACAGTTAAGGTCCAAAGTGCAATAAAAAATTTATTGTCACCAGAAGTAAAAATTGAACCCCCCATGAGTCCCTATTCACATAGTGCTTGTGCCCATTTAAATCGGTGCTGTGTATTTTAAGACCCCTTTCACACTGAGGCGCTTTTTCTATGTTTTAGCGATAAAAATAGCTACTGAAAAGCCACTCTCGAGCCACCCCAGTGTGAAAGCTCAAGTGCTTTCACACTGAGGCGGTGCACTTGCAGGACATGAAAAATATTCCTGCAAGCAGCGTCTTTGGGGCGGTGCGAGAGTGGTGTATACACCGCTCCCGCACGGCCCCTGCCCATTGAAATGAATGGGCACTGCTTCCGAAAGCGCCTGAAAAGCGCTTCCAAAGTGCCGCATCACAGGTGCTTTTAACCCCTTCTTGGGGTTTAAAAGCCCCCTGCTGATGCCTGAAAAACAGTTTTTTAATACTAAAAAAATATTATATATATATATATATATATATATATATATATATATATATATATAAAAAATTTACGAAATAATAGAATATATATAAAAAAAAAAGATTTTTATTTTTTTTAATAAAAAAAAGGTGATTGTCATCCGGTGCCCTGGGAATTTCCAGGCCCCTGGGGACCTCCGGACCCCTAAAAAAAAAAATTGGCCCTTTAATAAAAAATAAAATAAAAATATATTACATTTTTTTTTTTTTTTTTTTATAAAAAATAAATTAAAAAAAGGGGGGTTGCCATCTGGGGCCCTGTGGGCCTCCGGGCCCCTTACAGGTGTACTGCCTGTACCCCCCTGATGGCGGCCCTGGGTACATTACATTAAAACAGTATTTTCTCTTCAAACGTAAATTCTTATTTCTTTCAAGACCAAATCAAACGGCGTGGGGTCCATAGGCAATGCCTACTCTGCCTATTTGGTAATCCAGCACTGGCTGTAGCCATTAAGGCACATCTCCGTATGTAGCGGCTCACAGCAGGGGTCCAGTAAGTCCCTGTTCACCATTTCAGGTCCTGAAACGGACCAGAAGGTGCACAGGACTCTTGTGTAATTTGTTCCGCAGCTGTCCCGGAGCTGTGTGAACCGGCTCTATTGGGAGCCGTTCACAGGCTCCTGACATGCAAATTGGATGTGGAGAAAAACCGGCATCCAATTCGCAATAGTGTGAACCCAGCCTCAAAGAACAGTTCTTCTGATCAGCACTGCACACAATCAGGAGACAGCTCTCTTGCTTGCCACTAGAGCAAAGCAATGCCTGGCACAGTGTTTGAGCAATGCGTTGTTGCGCCAAGCCACCCTACGGCAGTAACTGTGTCCTTTTAACCGTGTCCCCTAGCAAGGTTAATTATTTCTTCCAGATTCAAGTGACATTGTGTCACCTTTTTGTTATTGACAGGCTTTCCTGCCTTGTGTCGACAAAATTCCTCCTCCAACATATGCCCAGGGGGCTGCAGTAGGATGGGTCAGCTACTTATGGGATTATATGCAGGATGCCTGGACATACCAATAACTTGAGACCACACACCTTTAAAATTATTTTTAAATAAATAATTTATTAATTAAATAAATACACACACCAACTTTATTAAAATAAAAGCACCAAACACACAATTTTTTTTATTTTTTGGATAAATTAAGGCCGCGGCATAACTATTGTTTTTTCCAAATAATCATTAAATATTACTATTACATATTATACCTTAGATAAACAACTGTACCAAATAAAAATCACAGCTCAGCCACTAAGGCTGCATTCACACTATAGCGTACTGAATCGCGACGTTTTGTCCCGCGAATTGCGGCGGCAAATAGCGGCGTTTTGTACCGCGCCGCGATTGTGAATGCAGCCTGTGACCCCCTCTATGAAGATGGTTCACATCTCCTAGCCGAACGCCGAAAGACGCCTGAAAAAAAGGTCCGGGACCTTTTTTCAGGCGTCAGGCGTCCGGCGTGGAGATGTGAACCATCTCCATAGAGGGCAATGCTAAAGCATCCCTCTGGCGTGTCGGGGCGGCAGCGGCGTTCACACTACAGGCGTATATACGCCTAGGTGTGAACGCGGCCTAAGGCTCCATTCACATCTAGGCGGACGAAATTGCGGCGTTTTGTCCCGCGTATTGCGGCGGCAAATAGCGGCGTTTTGTACCGCGATTTGCGGCGACAAAACGCCGCGATTGTCCGCCTAGATGTGCCCCTAGGATGTGCCCCTTTATGGAGATGGTTCCCGAACGCCGAAAGCCGCCTGAATAAAAGGTCCGGGACCTTTTTTCAGGCGGCAGGCGACAGGCGTCCGGCGTGGAGATGTGAACCATCTCCATAGAGGGCAATGTGTTTCCAGCCCTCTGGCGGCAGCGGCGTCACACTACAGGCGACAAAACGCGTTACGGAAACGGCGTAAAACTACTGCGGCGGCCGGGCGTACGTTCGTGAATCGGCGTATCTCCTCATTTACATATTCTACGCCGACCGCAATGGAAGTGCCACCTAGCGGCCATCCGAAATATTGCAATCTAAGATAGGACGGCGCAAGCCGTCCTATCTTAGATATGTTTAAGCGTATCTCTGTTTGAGCATACGCTTAAACATAGGTCGGCGTAGATTCTGAGTTAGGCTGGGTTCACACTACGGTTTTCCCGTCCGTCAGCCGCATACGATTTCAGTATTGAAAACGTACGGGCCCGGACGGGAAAACGTAGAGATAGACAATGCATTGCAAATCGTATGCACTCGGATGCATCCGGGTGCGTACGATTTGCTGGCAAAACGTTTTTTAAACGTACGCAAAACCGTGTTCAACCACGGTTTTGCGATCGTTTTTAAAACAGTATGGCAACCGCATACGTTTTCCTTTAACATTAATGTTAATGGAAAACGCACATATGTGCGGTGCCATACGTTCCCGTCCGTTTCAGCCGCATACGTTTTTTCATATAAATCGTATGCGGCTGACGGACGGGAAAACCGTAGTGTGAACCCAGCCTTAGGTCGACTTATCTACTGATAAGTCGGCCTAACTCTTACTGAATCTACCCCATAGTGCTTTAGAGGCCACTGTAGGCCTAACAACAAATGGCTATTAGAGGAGCTGTATGCAAGATGGATTACATAAAACATTATGAGCTGTAATTTTCTTTTATTGCTTTTTGTCATAAATGTATGGTTTTGTAAAATGTTTGTAACAGCAGTCTTTAGGTACAATAAAAGGTTTTAAAAAGGATTAAAGTGATTGTAAAGGCTGTGTCTCCCCGCAGGTATGTAGTCCCAAGAGAGGGGGCAAGCATGCTGACTAACCCCCAGCCAGAACGGCTCAGATGATGGGGGCAAGCTTACTGAGGAGGAACAGGAAGTGAGAAATTTAGACAAAGAAAAAAAAAAACATTTAGAAGGGAAATCGAAGGAAAAGGTAAGTGAACCAACAATGCACTAGTGCTTAAAAGGAACCTATTTAGAAAATAAAAAACAAACCTTTACATCCCCTGTAAATATGTTATGAACAGTTAAGGTCCAAAGTGCAATAAAAAATGTATTATCACCAGAAGTAAAAATTGAACCCCCCATGAGTCCCTATTCACATAGTGCTTGTGCCCATTTAAATCGGTGCTGTGTATTTTAAGACCCCTTTCACACTGAGGCGCTTTTTCTATGTTTTAGCGCTAAAAATAGCTACTGAAAAGCCACTTTTGAGCCACCCCAGTGTGAAAGCTCAAGTGCTTTCACACTGAGGCGGTGCACTTGCAGGATGGTAAAAAAAGTCCTGCAAGCAGCGTCTTTGGGGTGGTGCGGGAGTGGTGTATACACCGCTCCCGCACCGCCCCTGCCCATTGAAATGAATGGGCACTGCTTCTGAAGCGCCTGAAAAGCGCTTCCAAAGTGCTGCATCACAGGTGCTTTTAACCCCTTCTTGGGGTTTAAAAGCTCCCCGCTGATGCCGGAAACCCAGTGCCAAAGCGCCGCTAATAACAGTGGTAAAGCTCTGCTAAAACAAGCAGTGCTTTAATTAATAGTGCCGGCACCGTACCAGTGTGAAAGTAGCCTAAAGATTTTTTTTGTTCCATCTGTGCAGGCTTAAGCTCCACTGCCCCCTTCCCCCCGTCCAAAATATGAATGTTCCTATTGGGACTTACAGCCATCGCTGAGCCTTTGGCATGTTCTAGAAATCTCCTGACCACAGCACTGGTCTTTGCATATCCAAGTGTTCACCTCCCAATGCAGTATGTGAAAAAGCACTGCGCTTGGAAATGCTCATTACAAGTGGTTCTTAGGGGTTCAGTTACTAAAACTTGAGTGCAAAATTGTGGCGCAGCTCTGCATAGAAACCAATCGGCTTCCAGATTTTATTTTTATCAAAGCTTATTGAACAAGCTGAAGTTAGAAGCTCATTGGCTACCATGCACAGCTGCATCAGATTTTGCACTCTCCAGTTTTATAGCTAGATTCAGAAAGAGTTAGATACGCCGACCTAACTCAGAATCTGCGCCGTCCTAAGTTTGGGGCCGTGTACACACCAGCAAACATGTACGATGAAACCGGTCCGCCGGACCGTTCTCACCGTACATGTCTGCCCCGGGCTTTCTGTACGATGGCTGTACTAACCATCGTACAGAAAGCCGCGCGTAAACAATACGCGGGGCGTGTCCGCGGTGGCGGGGCGTGTCCGCGGTGTCGCCGCGTCGACGACGCGGTGTCGCCGCGACAATGACGCGGCGACGTGGGCAGGCCTGCCAGTTAAATGCTTCCACGCATGCGTCGAAGTCATTTGACGCATGCGAGGGATGGCAGGCGCTCGGACATGTACGGTAGGTCTGTACAGACGACCGAACATGTCCGAGCGGGCAGGATTCCAGCGGACTGTTTTAAAACAAGTCCAGGAATATTTGTCCGCTGGGAAAAGGCCCGGCGGGCAAATGTTTGCTGGAATCCTGCACGCTCGTGCCTACACACGACCGAACATGTCTGCTGAAACTGGCCCGCAGACCAGTTTCAGCAGACATGTTTGGTCGTGTGTACGGGGCCTAAGTGTATTCTCAAACTGAGATACACTTAAACCTAGCTAAGATACGACAGCCTGCGCCGTCGTATCTTAGGGTGCAAAATTTAGGCTGGCCGCTAGGTGGCGCTTCCATTGAGTTCGGCGTAGAATATGTAAATCACTAGATACGCCTATTCACGAACGTACGTGCGCCCGTCGCAGTAAAGATACGCCGTTTACGTAAGGCATTTTCAGGCGTAAAGTTATTTCATCAAATAGCTGGACTAGTCAATGTTAAGTATGGCTGTCGTTCCCGCGTCGAAATTTGAAAATTTTACGTCGTTTGCGTAAGTCGTCCGTGAATAGGGCTGGACGTAATTTACGTCCACGTCAAAACCAATACGTCCTTGCGGCGTACTTTGGCGCAATGCACACTGGGATATGTACAGACGGCGCATGCGCCGTTCGTAAAAAAAACGTCAATCACGTCGGGTCACAAGTAATTAACATAAAACACGCCCCCCCATCCTCATTTGAATTAGGCGCGCTTACGCCGGCCACATTTACGCTACACCGCCGTAAGTTAGGAGGCAAGTACTTTGTGAATACAGTACTTGCCTATCTAACTTACGGAGGCGTAGCGTAAATACGCTACGCTGCCTTAAAGATGCGGCACTCCTACTGAATCTAGCTATTAGTAAATCAATAAAACCCTGCCACCAGCTATACTAAGCAGATGAGATGGAAACTGTTAGCTTGTGTTATGAATGATTGCAGGTGAAGAGGGGCGCTTTCATTTACACAACACAAGCTAACAACAGCACAAGTAAGGTACTACACTTGTTCAGGAGACCAGTGTAAGATCTTGTGTAAGCGACTGTCGCTTTCAATGAATGTTTTATTCTCCAATAATTCACAATGATACAAGCTGACCATTTTCACTATCCCGTGCCCTGAGTAGTTGCCAGCATGCGGCAGGTTTGGGCTCAGTCTGCAAGAAACACTTGTGAAGAGCATCTCTTCCTAGAATACAGAGGAACTGCAGTCCGCTCACACAATTTATAATAAAAACATCTTTGCCATTCTGAAGCTTCCCTTCAACCACTTTGCATATTATTTTATATATACTGTGATTCTGTACTTGCCAAATATGCTGCAGAAATCTCCCTCCACTGAGTCTGGCTGCAACCATTTTAACTGTGGGCAGCTGAAGCTGCTGCCTTTTCACTTCCTGGATTTACACCAGTGGCGGTGCGTCTATAGGGGGCGCTGGAGCGCCGCCCCCTCTGGCTCTCGCACCGCCACTGATAATAACATAGATTCATGCATTGCATGAATCTATGTTATTGTTGCCGGCGACTATTCAGATGGCCGGACCTTGAGCTCCGGCCACCTGAATAACGGCAGCTGGTTAGCTGTGCGGAAGTGCCTATCAGAGCCAGCGGAAACGTATCTATGGGACATACGGGTGGTGCGTTCCTTAGATAAGACAACAGGCGTCTCAGCCAATCAGGTTCACCAGTTCTGGTTACCGGTAACCTGATTGGCGGAAGCGACATCGAGGGGGGGACTAGGGAGAAGACATCGAGGGAGCGTGGAGGGAGGATGGCTGACCCGAGAAAGGTAAGTGCCAGGAGACAGGGGGTAAGCAATCTGGCGGTTTTTGAAGGGGCACAGTGGCGACAATTAATGGGCACAGTGGCTGCGTTTGGCATGGCACAGTGGCAACAATGGCATGGCACAGTGGCTGCGTTTGGCATGGCACAGTGGCTGCGTTTGGCATGGCACAGTGGTGACAATTGATGGGCACAGTGGCGACAATGGCACAGTGGCGACAATTGATGGGCACAGTGGCGACAATGGCATGGTACAGTGGCGACAATTGATGGGTACAGTGACGACAATGGAATGGCACAGTGGCGACAATGGCATGGCACAGTGGCTGCATTTGGCATGGCACAGTGGCTGCATTTGGCATGGCACAGTGGCAACAATTGATGGCACAGTGACTGCGTTTGGCATGGCACAGTGGCGACAATTGATGGGCCCAGTGGCGACAATGGCATGGCACAGTGGCGACAATTGATGGCACAGTGGCTGCGTTTGGCATGGCACAGTGGCGACAATTGATGGCACAGTGGCTGCGTTTGATGGCATGGCACAGTGGCGACAATTGATGGGCACAGTGGCTGCGTTTGATGGCATGGCAAAGTGGCTGCGTTTGATGGCATGGCACAGTGGCGACAATTGATGGCACAGTGGCCACGTTTGATGGGCACAGTGGCGGCAATTGATGGGTACAGTGAGGCTGCAATTGATGATTTTTTTTTTTTTCATTTGATTGCGCCCCCCCAAAAATGTTGAGCACCAGTCGCCACTAATTTACACAGACACAAAGAGGCACACTGACAGCTCTGCAGCTATCATTGGCCCTCTTATGACTCACCCCCTCCTCCTTTCCTGCCAAACTCTCACAAGAGTAAGGCCCGGTTCACACTGGTACAACATATTCTCAGACTCAACGGTCTCTCCCACTCTAATGCCTGGTGAGCAAATACTTATATTGGCATGGGGCGGGGTCACCAGAGGCCCACCCCTTATGACATCACCACGACATAATGCCCCCCCGGTGGTGACATTATAAGGGGCAGGTCCTCCGCATAATGCCACACTGTGACCCCGCCCCATGCCAATATAAGTCGCTGCACACCGGGCATTATGGCACCCCAAAAGTGGGCCGTAGTCCCTTGTTTTCCTGTGTGTTTGTCGTGTGCAAAGTGCTCAGTGCCAGAAAAAGGTACACAAGGTACTTTGGTGCGTCCCGCATAGGGAAACCCATTTTAGTGCTGATTCACGCCAGGAATCCCACAGGAATGTGCTTCATGTTCCTGTGAGATTCAGTGTGCTGCAACTATCAGCTCATTCATTAGAATCGCATACAAAACACACTGCAAGGCAATCTCATATTACTGCGATACCATGTGATCCGGTGCAGGCAAACGCACTGCATTTGTGGTCTGCAATGGGGTGTCATTAGGATCACAGCGTACTGTATGATAGAGATCACAGTGTATTGTATGATAGAGATCACAGAGTATTGTATCATAGAGATCACAGCGTATTGTATCATAGAGATCACAGCGTACTGTATCATAGAGATCACAGCGTACTGTATCATAGAGATCACAGCGTACTGTATGATAGAGATCACAGTGTATTGTATGATAGAGATCACAGAGTATTGTATCATAGAGATCACAGCGTATTGTATCATAGAGATCACAGCGTACTGTATCATAGAGATCACAGCTTACTGTATCATAGAGATCACAGCGTACTGTATGATAGAGATCACAGCGTATTGTATCATAGAGATCACAGTGTATTGTATCATAGAGATCACAGTGTATTGTATCATAGAGATCACAGTGTATTGTATGATAGAGATCACAGTGTATTGTATCATAGAGATCACAGCGTATTGTATCATAGAGATCACAGTGTATTGTATCATAGAGATCACAGAGTATTGTATCATAGAGATCACAGCGTATTGTATCATAGAGATCACAGAGTATTGTATCATAGAGATCACAGCGTATTGTATCATAGAGATCACAGAGTATTGTATCATAGAGATCACAGCGTATTGTATCATAGAGATCACAGAGTATTGTATCATAGAGATCACAGTGTATTGTATCATAGAGATCACACTGTATTGTATCATAGAGATCACAGTGTATTGTATCATAGAGATCACAGTGTATTGTATCATAGAGATCACAGTGTATTGTATCATAGAGATCACAGTGTATTGTATCATAGAGATCACAGTGTATTGCTGGGATATGCAATTAGCGGACCTCCAGCTGTTGCAAAACTACAAGTTCCATCATGCCTCTGCCTCTGGGTGTCATGCTTGTGGCTGTCAGAGTCTTGCTATGCCTCATGGGACTTGTAGTTCAGCAACAGCTGGAGGTCCGCTAATTGCATATCCCTGGTGTATTGTATCATAGAGATCACAGCGTATTGTATCATAGAGATCACAGCGTATTGTATCATAGAGATCACGGGAATCCGTTTGATGAACTCTGCTTGCTCAGTGAGGGATTCGGGATTCGGCAGTGCTGCAACACGGGCGCTTTTAACCCTTTATTCGGTCGCTAGCGGCGAAAAGCACCACTAAAACTAGCTGCGCTTTACCGCTAACGCACCCCCGCCCCAGTGTGAAAGTAGCCTCACTGTACAGAGTGTAGACAGCCTCACTCTCCTCTATGGGGAGATTGGATAAAAGAGGAACGCCTGTCTGATTTCATCGGATCTGTCAGACGGATGGAAAATAGACTCGCCTATGGTATTGGCAGAAAGGATCCAATAGCAGCAGGTGTCACCGCTGACCTCCGCCCATTCCATAGAGGTGAATGGAGGGTCCGACCAGGTCTGCCTGAAATACTGACAGGAGGACCTGATCGGAACGGCCCATGTGAAAGAGGCCATAGAGATCACACTGTATTGTACCATAGAGATCATGCTATGCCTCTCCTATAGAGATCACAGTATATTGTACCATAGAGATTATATTATTATAGAGATCACAGTATATTGTATTATACATATCGCAGTATATTGTACCATAGAGATCATACTATGCCTCTGCTATAGCGATCACAATGTATTGTATGATAGAGATCACAATGTATTGGATGATAGAGATCACAATATATTGTATGATAGAGATCACAGTGTATTGTATGATAGAGATCACAATGTATTGTATGATAGAGATCACAGTATGATAGAGATCACAGTGTATTGTATGATATAGATCACAGTATGATAGAGATCACAATATATTGTATGATAGAGATCACAATGTATTGTATGATAGAGATCACAGTATGATAGAGATCACAGTGTATTGTATGATAGAGATCACAGTGTATTGTATGACAGAGATCATGCTATGCCTCTCCTATAGAGATCACAGTGTATTGTATTATAGAGATCACAGAGTGTTTAGTACCATAGAGATCACACTATGCCTCTCCTATAGAGATCACAGTATGCCTCTCCTATAGAGATCACAGTGTATTGTACCGTAGAGATCACACTATGCCTCTCCTATAGAGATCACAGTGTATTGTACCGTAGAGATCACACTATGCCTCTCCTATAGAGATCACAGTGTATTGTACCGTAGAGATCACACTATGCCTCTCCTATAGAGATCACAGTGTATTGTACATTAGAGATCACACTATGCCTCTCCTATAGAGATCACAGTGTATTTAGTACCGTAGAGATCACACTATGCCTCTCCTATAGAGATCACAGAGTATTGTACATTAGAGATCACACTATGCCTCTCCTATAGAGATCACAGTGTATTGTACATTAGAGATCACACTATGCCTCTCCTATAGAGATCACAGTGTATTGTACATTAGAGATCACACTATGCCTCTCCTATGGAGATCACAGTGTATTGTACATTAGAGATCACACTATGCCTCTCCTATAGAGATCACAGTGTATTGTACATTAGAGATCACACTATGCCTCTCCTATGGAGATCACAGTGTATTGTACATTAGAGATCACACTATGCCTCTCCTATAGAGATCACAGTGTATTGTAGGAGTATAGGTGTGGGTAGGACTGTCGGGTGTGTTGGCGGTCTCCTCCTCCTCCATGCAGCCGGCTGATCTCCGGTCTCCCGGGGCCCCGGTGATGGTGATGAGGGTGGCGGAAGCTCGGAGATTCCCCCAGTAGCGGACGCCTCCTCCTCGGGCTGTGACTTCATCCTCAGCCCCGGAGCTCCAGAGCCGGCCCGGCCCCACCCTCCTCCGTCCGCTGGAAGATGATTGTTTACCTAACGGGCTCGGATCACGGTGAGTGTCCGGTGTGTGGCGGGGGGAGGGGGTCCCGGAGGTCGGGGGTTGTACGGATTGTAGGGGGGATAGTACAGAGCAGACAGGGAAGTGTTTGTATATAATGGGGAGATGCGTTCAGTTCCGGGCTGTGAGCCTCATTCACACACAGTGATGATGATTGGGGGGAGGGGATTTGGGGTGATTTCCTCAGACTTGTAGTAAAGGAGGAGTGAATTGTATTCTTAGGCCTCATTCACAGAGGTGTATTGCAGTTTACTGCGTACCAGGCCCGTGTTTGTCTGCACCGAACGCCCCATTTGCGGCAGTTTGGACGCAGAACGCCAAATGTGCGCTGTTTGCGCAGAACACGGAACACCGGTGCGTCCTCGCGTGCGCAAACACAACCCTCGTACGCTGTGCTATGTGCGTGTGAGCGAGGCTTTAGTCACACCTGAGCGCAGCAGAAATGTGTGCTAAAAACGCAGCAAGACGCAACATGCGCCATTCATTGTAACGGCACACACTAAAAACCAGGCATTGTGTTGTGCGACAACGTGGGGAAAAATGCGCAAAGACGACGCTGTCCATAAACTTGTCATAATCAGTGAAAAAAATAAAAAGGTACACAAGCTACTTTGGTGTGTTTTTGGAGTGTAGGACGGACTATTCAGATGAATGGCCGTCCTATGTGTGGTGCCAAAAACACCCAATAAAAAGTACGTAAAAAACACAACGCTGCCACGTGTGAGTACAGCTTTACCTCATAGACCTTCCAATGGGAGCGCCGAACCATGTACTGAGGGCTCATTCACAGGGTGCAGATAGTGTGAGGAAGCGTGCCCACGGCCCTCACACAGGTGTACGCTACACATGAGCTCCGGCGTGTTCGCACACTCCACTTATACAGCCCGCCAGGAAGTCGGCACACGCTGCGCTAATCAAAGGCAGTGAGACATTGTCTCAATGCGCGGCTGCAGAGACTGGAAAATGTCTCTCTGCCTGTGATCAGCGCAGTGCCGACTTCCTGGCGGGCTCTGCACGTGGAGTGTGCGAACACGCCGGAGCTCATCCTTCGTGTACGCTATACTACGTCCAAGTGAACAAGGCCTTGGCCCCAAAGACTTTCAAATGGGAGTGCCTGAAGAACGTGTCTTCTTCCCAGTGGCGGCCCGTGTATTATGGCCACCCCCTATCCATGCGCCCAGCCCCTTTCAGGACGGCGGGTGCATGAATTACTTTTTGAAGCACCGATTAGAACCATAAGGTACCGTATTTTCTGGCGTATAAGACGACCTTTTGGATGCAAAAAAATGCATCCAAAGTCAGGGGTCGTCTTATACGCTGATGACAGTCTCCGTCAGGCTGCGGGCTTCTAGGATTTAAAAGCCGCGCCTCCTCAGACTGTTCCGTGATAGGCGGAACACAAATTTTCCCAGCAGGGCCTCTGTTCTGTGTTCCTCCTATCACGTATGCCTTCTCATCCTCGGACGAGAGGACATCTGTGATAGGCGGAACACTGAACAGAGGCCCTGCTGGGAAAATGTGTGTTCCGCCTATCACAGAACAGTCTGAGGAGAAGGCGCGGTTTTTGAATCATGGATGTCCGCAGCCTGTAAGCCAGAATCTACAAAAAAATAAGGTAGGGAGATCGCTAATGGCACAGTGGAGGCATGTAATGTAATGGCACCGTGAGGCATGTAATGTAATGGCACCGTGAGGCATGTAATGTAATGGCACCGTGAGGCATGTAATGTAATGGCACAGTGGGGCATGTAATGTAATGGCACAGTGAGGCATGTAATGGCACAGTGAGGCATGTAATGTAATGGCACAGTGAGGCATGTAATGTAATGGCACAGTGAGGCATGTAATGTAATGGCACAGTGAGGCATGTAATGGCACAGTGAGGCATGTAATGGCACAGTGAGATTTGAAAAAAGCCTGTTTCTGTCAGCGGTTGTTCCTGTCAGTGGTTGATAGGAACAACCTGTCAGCTTCCAGAAAGACTAGTAGGAAGGGGGTAGTCTTAATATTATATATTATATTTTTCCTGGAAATGTAGGGGGTCGTCTTATACGCCCAGTCGTCTCATACGCAGGCAAATACGGTAGGCTTGGGGCACAGAGTACTGCGTCCCGATCCCACCCAGTTGTGGGACCATAGCAAATAATTTTCCGCACTAAAGTTCCTCCCCCACCAATCAGAAGGTAGGTCGTGAGAAATTTCCCCCCGTTTTGCCAAAGCCTATTGGATGCCCAGCACTTTGGAGGAAGATACGAAGAGGAAACACACAGCCACAGACACCGGAGCGGCTGCCAGCACCTCACAGGAGTGGAGAGAACACAGCAGCGCACAGTAAATCGGGTGGGGGGATGCGGTTGTGTCACGCGGTCCGCCCGGTCGGGGGGGGGGGGGTCTGTGTTGATTGTGATGGAGCTGTCAGTGGCCACCCAGAGTGGGGGTGGTTGTCTTCCGCCCCCTCAAAAGAAAAAAGCCGCCACTGCTTCTTCTTGTATATTGGGGGCTCATTCACAGGGTGCAGATGCTTCCGGAGCAGTGTGAGGAAGTATCCCCATGCCGGTTCACACGCAGGACATAGTACAGCGTACACCTGTGTGAGGGCCGTGCGTACCTGCATGGGGTTGCTTTCTCACTAGTGATGGACTCAGGCGTGTTCGGATCGAACCTGTCAGGAAGCCGTCACTGCACACCACCAATCATAGGCAGCGTGTGTATGTGCAGCTGCCGGTCAGGAAATGTCTCACTGCCTATGATTGGCGGTGTGCAGTGATGGCTTCTTGGCGGGTACGATCCGAACACGCCTGAGCCCAGCCCTATTCCTCACACTGCCTGCGGGCTGCTCTGGAAACATAAATAAATGGCTCGCCACGTGGTGTAAAAACATTGGTCCAGCTTGTAACAATGTAAGTAACATCTCTCATACCGGAAAGACCGCTGGGGAAGCCAACAATCACTGTAGTAGCTGTCCCTACTACAGGGATAGCAACGGTCCTCAAGGTCGCTCAACTTGAGTGCAATCCTTTTTTCTTTTTTTTTTACTACATAACCCACCTCGGGACTGAAAAAACAATACGGGTGTTCAGAAGTCCGCAGGATTGCCACCTGAATGCCTGGCAACTGCTGCTATCCAGCTCCAAAATATTTTACCCCCTCCATGACCAGGCCATTTTTTCTATTAAGCATTGCGTTAATTTAACTGGTAATTGTGTGGCCATAGAACACTATACGCAAATTAAATTTATATTTTTTTTCACACAAATAGAGCTTTCTTTTGGTGTTTTTTATTTGTATTATTTAAATGAAAAAAGACCAAAAAAAAAATATATTTTTTTTTACTTTCTGCTATAAAACATATATATAATCAAACTTCTTCATAAATATAGGCCAAAATGGATTCTGATACACTTTTTTGGTTAAAAAAAAAAATACCCCAATAAGTGTATATTAACCACTTAAGACCCGGACCTTTAGGCAGCTAAAGGACCCGGCCAGGTTTTGCGATTCGGCACTGCGTCGCTTTAACAGACAATTGCGCGGTCGTGCGACGTGGCTCCCAAACAAAATTGGCGTCCTTTTTTTCCCACAAATAGAGCTTTCTTTTGGTGGTATTTGATCACCTCTGTGGTTTTTATTTTTTGCGCTATAAGCAAAAATAGATATAAATATCCCCCAAAAATATAAAAAAATAAATTTTTTTCCTCAGTTTAGGCCGATACGTATTCTTCTACCTATTTTTGGTAAAAAAAAATCGCAATAAGCGTTTATCGGTTGGTTTGCACAAAATGTATAGCGTTTACAAAATAGGGGATAGTTTTTTTTTTTTTTTTTACTACTAATGGCGGCGATCAGCGTTTTTTTTTTTTTTTGTGACTGCGACATTATGGCGGACACTTCGGACAATTTTGACACATTTTTGGGACCATTGTCATTTTCACACCAAAAAATGCTATAAAAATGCATTGATTACTGTGAAAATGACAATTGCAGTTTAGGAGTTAACCACAAGGGGGCGCTGAAGGGGTTATGTGTGACCTCATGTGTGTTTCTAACTGTAGGGGGGGTGTGGCTGTAGGTGTGACGTCATCGATTGTGTCTCCCTATAAAAGAGATCACACGATCGATGACGCCGCCACAGTGAAGAACGGGGAAGCTGTGTTTACACACAGCTCTCCCCATTCTTCAGCTCCGGAGACCGATTGCGGGACAATCTGACACTCACTAAGTGACACTTTGTGGGAACTGACTCGCTGCCACTGACATCTTCAGCGACATTAATACAGTGATCAGTGCTGCTAATATGCGTTGTCGCTGTACTAATGACACTGGTAGGGAAGGGGTTGACATCTAGTGTCGATCAAAGGGTTTACTTGTGTGCCTAACCATGTATAATGTGTGTTGCGTTTTACTACACATTGATTTGTTTCTTCTCTCTGCTTTGCAGGGAGAAGAAACAAAGTGATTGTTCCCTCTGTGTGGAGCCCTGTGTTGTTTGTCAACAAAGGACTCTGGGCTGTGATTGCACACAGCCGATCAGCAGGTCGTGGCCATGTATCATTGGGTCCATGCACAGATGTCGATTCAAATCACCCCGCCAAACTCACAAACAGTAGTACAGGAACTACTTCTGGGAATCAGTGCAGCACCCCACCGATTTGGACAGTGCCGTTGCCGGCAACAGCCGCCGATTTGGCATGCGATTTGACATGTCAAATCACATGCCAAATCAGCCCATTGTGAACGTGGGCTAAGGGGCGGCTCACAATACTGCAATGTTAGACATCACATGTGATTCGCACCGCACTGCTTTTTCAAATCGCATGCGATGTCTGTGCAATGCAAATTTCGCCATAAAGATTGTATGGCTGAATTCGCATCACATTTGGACTAAAATGGTGCAGGACCCAGAGTCGGATCACATGGGTGTTCACACTCATGAGATCCAATTCCTGTCTGTATTGACAGTTCACACTGCGATATGTGAACTGATCTGGAGGTGTCATTCATTTTCTGACACCCGCAGGGGTTCGCATAGGGCAGTGTGAAGCGCCGGTGGGTGACATGCGATGCGGGAACCCGTACTGGATTTGCATGGGTTCTCGCATCGCAGCACTGTGAACCAGTGTTCCGTCAGATTTGGTAATGGAAGTGACGTTTCATCGCATGCACATGCGTCCACCCGCTACCAGGTTGTCTGATCTGACAGAACACTATAGTCAGAAGAAGGCGGTAGCGGACATCTTTGTACACCCACCTAGGTTTTCAATTTAAGATTAACCACTTGACCACTGGGCACTTAAACCCCCTTCCTAACCAGACCAATTTTCAGCTTTCGGTGCTCTCACAATTTGAATGACAATTACTCAGTCATACAGCATTGTACCCATATGAAATTTCTGTCCCTTTTTTCACACAAATAGAGCTTTCTTTTGGTGGTATTTGATCGCCTCTGGGTTTTTTATTTTTTGCGCTATAAAAGAAAAAAGACTGAAAATTCTGTAAAAATAAAAAAATAATTCTTGTTTCTGTCATATTAGCAGGTTATTTCTCACACACAGCATATGCATACATCGAATTACACCCCAAAACACATTCTGCTATTCCTTCCAAGTATGGCGATACCACATGTGTGCGACTTTTACACAGCGTGGCAACATACAGAGGCACAACATGCAGTGAGTACCATCAGGCGTTCTGGAGCACCCAGGCCAATTCTGACATTTCTCTCCTACACATAAAAATTCTCATTTATTTGCTAGAAAATTACATAAAACCCCCAAACATTATATATGCCTCTTTAGCAAAGACCCTAGAGAATACAATGGCGGCCATTACAACTTTTTATCTCGCACGGTATTTTCGCAGGAATTTTTTGAACGCGTGTTTTTAAAAAAAAAAAGTTTTGTGCTTAAAAAAAAAACACAAAACGGTAAAGTTAGCCCAATGTTTTTGCATAATATGAAAGATGAAGTTACGCCGAGTAAATAGATACCCAACATGTCACCCTTCAAAATTGCACACGCTCGTGGAATGGCGCCAAACTTTGCTACTTATAAATCCCCATAGGCGACGCTTTAAATATTTTTACTGGTTACATGTTTTTAGTTGGAGAAGAGATCTAGGGCCAAGATGATTGCTCTCGCTCTAACGTTCGCAGCGATACCTCACATGTGTAGCTTGAACACCGTTTTCATATGTGGGAGGGACTACGTGTATGTTCGCTTCTGCGTGCGAGCACACGGGGACAGGGGCGCTTTAAAAAAAAATATATATATTTTATTGTTCATTTTACTTTATTTATTTTAGTTTGACACTTTTTTCCCCCCCAAAAATTTTTTTTGATCACTTTTATTCCTATTATAAGGAATGTAAACATCCCTTGTAATAGGAATATAGCATGACAGGTCCTCTTTACAGTGAGATATGTGGTCAATAAGACCCCACATCTCACCTCTAGGCTGGGAAGCCTGAAATAAAAAAAAATTATCCTGGCTTCGATCGTAGCGGTGAGTATTGAGGTATTGCCGAGTATTGAGGTATTGCCGAGTATTGCGCAGGGTATTGCCGAGTATTGCGCAGGGTATTGCAGAGTATTGCGCAGGGTATTGCAGGGTATTGCGCAGAGTATTGCGCGGGGTATTGCGCAGAGTATTGCGCGGGGTATTGCAGTATTGCAGAGTATTGCGCAGGGTATTGCAGTATTGCAGAGTATTGCGCGGCGTATTGCAGAGTATTGCGCGGGGTATTGCGCGGGGTATTGCAGAGTATTGCGCGGGGTATTGCAGAGTATTGTGCGGGGTATTGCAGAGTATTGCGCAGGGTATTGCAGAGTATTGCGCGGGGTATTGCAGAGTATTGCAGAGTATTGCGCGGGGTATTGCACGGGGTATTGCAGAGTATTGTGCGGGGTATTGCAGAGTATTGTGCGGGGTATTGCAGAGTATTGCGCGGGGTATTGCAGTATTGCAGAGTATTGCGCGGGGTATTGCAGTATTGCAGAGTATTGCGCGGGGTATTGCAGAGTATTGCGCGGGGTATTGCAGTATTGCAGAGTATTGCGCGGGGTATTGCAGTATTGCAGAGTATTGCGCGGGGTATTGCAGAGTATTGCGCGGGGTATTGCAGAGTATTGCGCGGGGTATTGCAGAGTATTGTGCGGAGTATTGCGCAGGGAGGGATAGCTGGATCTGTGACTGCAATTGTCACAGATCCAGCCACAGCTGCTGCTGCTGCCACCCGCTCTCCCCCCTCTTCTCTCACACTGTACCGATCGGTACAGAGAGGAGAGGGATGAACCAGCGTCATCACATGACACCGGTTTGTTTACAAGTGATCACTCCGTCATTTGACGGAGCGATCATGTGGTAAACGGCCGCTATCAGCGGCAATTTACCGCGATCCGTGATGCGCCGGGTCTTCTAGACCCGGCGCTCACGGATGTTTCTGTGAGCGCCCCCCAGGGGGCGCGCGAGTGGAGGATTCTGGGAGGGCGTCCCAGGGACGTCCTCCCAGAGTAACTCGACCGCGCTGTAGACGTCTTTTGTCTATGGCGCGGTCGGCAAATGGTTAAAGTCAGCGTATGTAAATAAATATAGTAAACTAACATCTGTGATGGTTATTTTATGTAAGAATTTGAAACAAGCTGGACGGCAGCAGTGGGAAGGTGGCGGAGGCCATGTTGGTACACCCCACAATGCTCAGCGCTAAAACTTTAGGCTTACAAACTGTAACATCGACTGACCATAACAGATGTGAGCACAGTATATTTATGTATATACATTACATTTATTGCTAAAATGACTGTTAAAGTGGTTGTAAACCCACTTTTTTGACTTTTGCCTACAGGTAAGCCTATAATAAGGCTTACCTGTAGGTATAAAAAATATCTCCTACACCTGTACGGTTTAGGAGATATTCCCCTCGCAATGCGCCGCTGATTGCAGCGGCGCATGCGCAGGGGGGATCCTCGGCTGAAGGGCCGGCCCATGCCGGAAAGGAAATCTCCAGCCAATCACAGCGCTGGAGCGGCGATACTCGGAAGACACGCTCGGCTCGGCGTGGACCAGGTAAGTTCCCTACCTCGTTCCGAGGTAAGTATTTCATAATGAGCTAATATGCGGTGCATACTAGCTCATCATGGCTTTTTCCTTGCAGGTGAAAAAAAAATAAAAAATTATGCGGGTTTACAACCGCTTTAAATTAGAGACGACCTGGGTGTCGTTCGATGTCTTATGTTTTCTTCCAACTGCAGTGTTCTGTCAGATTAGGCACGTCGCTTCCATTACCGAATCCCGACCATAAAAGTGTATGTAAACTCTATAAAAAAAAAAATCCCAAAATTTCCTTTTAGCTCTTGTAATCTTTTTTATCTCGATGAAGCTGTTGTATTTAGCTGTTTATCCTGTCTGGTTTCTGTTATTGGGTGACAACGCTGTCCACCAGCTTCCAACGCAGTGGTAGAGTTGTCACCATTGGGTGCCTTCTGTTGGGAAGTTCCAGGCAGCCCTATAGACATGTAACATGTTTAGGGCCACAGCCCCTGTATGGTCTGCTAGTTTTTGGCTGATAGCTGCTCCATAGAGAGAGGCTGACAGTAAGCACTCCAGTCTTCAGCTGGACAGCGTGGTCTGCAAAGACATCCAGAACTTTCTAAACCTGAAGTGACTTTACAGGCCATGTGACTTGTGCATCGGCTTGTCTGCGCTCATGTGAGAGAGTCAAAGGACTGCTGGATAAATAGAACTACAACACAATGCCAATCGCATGGTAATACAATGTCATACTAAACACTGTGGATTGAGGAATCTCCATTGTATTAGAAAACCTTTTAGGCTGCTGGGGCTGCTAAATAGTGACCATATCTTTTTGTTTAATTCAATTTTATTGCAGATCATTAAAAGGTACAAATTAAAAGCCAACAAGCCTCTCATCAAAAAAAAAAAAAACAAGTTTAACTAGCGGACAGAATACCATGGGAAAACGGTATGAACATACAGTGCATCCGGAGAGTATTCACAGCGCTTCACTTTTTCCACATTTTGTTGTTGCAGTCTTCAAAATGGGTTAAAGTAGTTGTAAAGGAAAAATGATTTTTTTTTTTCTGAAATGACTGTTTACAGGGTATAGAGACATAATAGTTAACTGATTCCTTTTAACCATTTCCATACCTGCGCACGACGATGTACGTCCATTTTTTAAAGATTGATATCTCGGTAACGGCAGCAGCTGCTGCCACAACCAAGGTATCAATCTTTAGTGTGCGCGGTCTGGTAAACGATAACGGCGGTCTCCGCGGCGGATTCGCCACAAGATCGCCGTTATCTGTGGCGGGAGAGGGCCCCCCCCCTCCTGCCGCTCTCCCGCGCCCTCCGCCGCTTACCGGAGCCGTCGGTAGCGGCGGAGGCGATCGGGACCGTTCGACAGCTGAGCGGGGACGAGACTGAAGGAAAAATCTCCTTCGCCCGTCCTCATAGCTCTGCTGGACGGAAGTGACGTCAAAACGTCAGTCCCGCCCAGCCTCTTAAAGAGACAATTTTTTTTTTTAAGGAGCAACCCTAATTGGGTTAGACCGTGCCTTCCTAATATATGATCTTAGACGGTTCAGATAGGAGCGTAGTGCTGTTGGAGGTAAGTGTCCGGATATTCTCCGGTACATAGAAAACCAGTGTCCAGGAGGGACTTGGAGGTTTTGCACTATTGGAGCCTCTGCGTTGATTTTATCTCTATGTGGAGAGAGCTGTCATCAATTTTCAGTCTGAAGTGATCTCTTCAATAATGAGTAAGCGCACTATTTTCTCAATTTACTATTTTATCTAATGTTTAAGACCATTTTAATGGTGCAGTTGTTCCGTTTAGTTTTTTTACACTTTATTACATTGTATAGCAGCGCTTTAGTATTATATCACAGCTAATAAAGTTAGGAGCCATTTTTCTCCTCTGTATATATGATATGGGGGTGGAGCGCTCTCGCTGCTGTCACCCAAATCCAAGGACGCGGGGCCGAATCATACACTCTGCGTCTATGGTGTCTGATTCAGGAGCGCGCTTGCAATTTAACTCCCCTTAGGAGAGCGCTTCTCTAAGGGGGTTATCTAATGTGAGGAGGAGCCGCCGAGGGACCCCAGAAGAGGATGTTCAGGGCCACTCTGTGCAAAACGAGCTGCACAGTGGAGGTAAGTATAACATGTTTGTTATTTAAAAAATAAAGAAAAAAATAACCTTTTTAAGTATCACTTTAACCACTTAATCACCAGGCCTATTTTGGCACTTCTCTCCTTCATGTAAAAATCACAATTTTTTTGCTAGAAAATTAATCAGAACCCCCAAACATTATATATTTTTTTTTTAGCAGACATCCTAGGGAATAAAATGGCAGTCATTGCAATACTTTTTGTCACACCGTATTTGCGCAGCGGTCTTACAAGCGCACTTTTTTTGTGAAAAATTCATTTTTTTGAATTAAAAAATAAGACAACAATACTTTTTGCCCAATTTTTTTATATATTGTGAAAGATAATGTTACGCCGAGTAAAATGATACCCAACATGACACGCTTAAAAATTGCGCCCGCTCGTGGCATGGCGTCAAACTTTTACCCTTAAAAATCTCCATAGGCGACGTTTAAAAAATTCTACAGGTTGCATTTTTTGAGTTACAGAGGAGGTCTAGGGCTAGAATTATTGCTCTCGCTCTAACGATCGCGGCGATACCTCACTTGTGTGGTTTGAACACCGTTTTCATATGCGGGCGCTACTCGCGTATGCGTTCGCTTCTGTGCGCGAGCTCCTCGGGACGGGGCGCTTTTTAAAAATTTTTTTTTTGTTTTCTTATTTTTTTTTTTTTTATTTGTATAATTTTTTACACTGAAATAAAAAAAAAAATATATCACTTTTATTCCTATTACAAGGAATGTAATCCCTTGTAATAGAAAAAAGCATGACAGGTCCTCTTAAATATGAGATCTGGGGTCAAAAAGACCTCAGATCTCATATTTAGGCTTAAATGCAAAAAAAAAAAAAAAAAATTAAACTGTCATTTTTTCAAATGACAGAAAAAAAAATGTTGCTTTAAGACGCTGGGCGGGACTGACGTTTTGACGTCACTTCCGCCCAGCAGAGATATGGGGACGGGTGGGGGCGATTTTTCCCTCAGTCGCATCCCCACACAGGTGCCGAACGGTCCCGATCGCCTCCGCCGCTACCGATGGCTCCGGTAAGCGGCGGAGGGCGCGGGAGAGCGGCGGGAGGGGCCCTCTCCCGCCACCGATAACGGCGATCTCGCGGCAAATCCACCGCGGAGACCGCCGTTATCGTTTACAGGACCGTTGGCACTAAAGATGGATACCTCAGTTGTGGCAGCAGCTGCTGCCGTTACCGAGATATCCATCTTTAAAGTGCCGCCGTTAAAATACGTAAGGCGGTCGGCAAGTGGTTAAGCCTCATACACACGATCGGATTATCCGACAGGAATTGTGTGATGACTGGCTGTTGTCGGAAAATCCGACCGTTTTGTACGCTCCATCGGACAATTGTTGGATTTTCCGCCCAACAAATGTGGGACAGCATGCTTTAAAATTGTCCGCCATCAAATGTGTGTTGTCGGATTATCCGATCGTGTGCACACAAGTCTGTCGTACAAAACTCCAAAGTACAAACACACATGCTCAGAAGCAATGCTCACGATAACATGACATTAGCGTAAGTTGCCCAAAGGGTGGCGCTAAAGACCAAAAAAAACATGTAGTTTCGTGTTTGTTGGCTGACAGTTCTTTGCCGTTTGTATGCAAGACAAGTTCCTGGCCAACGGCCTTCAGACAAAAGTCCTACGCTTTGGCCGATGAAAACCTGATTGTGTGTATGAGGCTTAACTCTGAACGTCGGTGAGAGAGATCATGTTGGCGGCGGTGGGTGTGCCTTCCTCTCTGCGTAAAAACACAAAGTTCAGTGCTGCTCATTGAGCCAATCAAAGTGAGGCTCGTTCCCTAGCCAGTCAATGCGCAGCCTGTCCCTGACGCCTCTACAGCTAATGAAAGGGCAAAGCATTGTCGGCTGGGCGACCAATCTGGATGTGCAAATGACCCAAAGAGAATGTGCGGCCAACAGGAGTCCCTTGTGTGCACACAGCGACTAAAGCATCATTGGTTTCTAGGACAACGGTGCTCCTAGCAACCCATATCAGCAAGTGCAAGCAATATTATTGAGGAGCAAGACCTGATGTGAACTATACCCATAACATTTTATTACATTTAATATTGGGTTTATGACAATGTTTGATGTGTAATATTTGTACATAGATTTTTATTTAGATTTTTGTTCTCATTTGACATATTTAAAGTCCCACTACTTTTTTTCTTCAAAAACACCATATTCATTTATGAGATGATGCCAATGTGAATTTAAGATTGGATTTGATGACATGTCCGCTACCTTACAACTTTCTATACCCATAAAATGACCCTCATTTCGGACTGTCTATGTACTTGGAGTACGGACATAAATTCATCCAACTGCATTAGGTGTGAATGGGCCGTATGAGCCTTGGGCATTGTTGCAGTGTAAATTTCATAAATTTGTGTGCATTCACAATAATGTGTACGATGCCCATAGGATAAGGTGAGCAGATTTTAAAATAAAATCCGGGGACATATATATACATTTTTTTACTAGTAAGTGATCAGCGGCAATCGGCGACTTACTGCCCATCACAGCCTGTCAAGTCTTACTCACCGGGCCCGGCTACTGCTGGGTGGGGGGCGGAGGAAGATCACTCTGCCAGGGAAGGCAAGGAAATAAGCAGGCAGGCTGCTGGCCGGGACTTGAGCCAAGGCAGAAGGACATGTGAGCGGAGCTGAATGGGCAGGCACCAGAAACTGAAGAAATATTCCCTCCACTCCAACCAGCACATGATCGTCAGAAAGGGGCACAGATAATGGGGGGAAAAAAATACACCCCCCCCCCAAGCTAGCAGGAGCTGCGGAGCTGGGGGGGGGGGGGGAATCACAATTTTATTTTTATTTTTTATTCTGCTCTGACTGTCTTTGAAATCGCCCCAGCCCCTGTTCAAATCCAATCCAGGGACAAAACTGGGGACAGATTTGGTCTGGGGACTGTCCTCAATCCGGGGACTGTCCCTGGAATACGGGGATGTCTGGTCACCCTACCATAGGATATTGGATTGTCTATGCAGTTGGGAGTGCAGTCAAAAATGCATCCCACTGAAACTAGTATGAATGAGCCCTAAGGCCCCTTTCACACGTGCGGACCGTATGTCCGCATTTTTATCCATCCGTTTGTGGATGAAAACGGGACATACATTGGTCCCTATGTGATTGCGGGTGTCAGCGGATGAACATCCACTGACACCTGTAATGACCCGCCTCCGCAAAGATCCGATTTTGCGGACGGAAGAAAACCCTATTTTTTCTTTTGTCTTCGGATCGGATGAACACGGACACACGGTCCATGTTCATCCGATCCCCCATCGGTCCTTGCACAGTTTGCAGGGACCGCCCTGTCAGCCGCTGGCTCAGCGGGGATATACGGAGCGATCACCGCTGAGCTTACGGACACACGGAGGCGGATCATTACTGATCTGCCCCGTGTGAAAGGGCCCTAATTGAGCAGAAAATCAAGCTGTGTACTGGACTGTAGATTTCCTCTAAGGGGAGTCCTTGGTGACAAAAAGGTCTTCTAACAGAAAACACTTTCTTTCACAAACACAGATTTTCCATTATTTGTGTGACATGAGCAAACCTTGTCTCTTTTCAGTGGGATCGCGTGTGTGTGTGTGTTGTGTTTGTGTGTGTTGTGTTTGTGTGTGTGTGTGTTGTGTTTCTGTGTGTGTGTGTGTTGTGTTTCTGTGTGTTGTGTTTGTGTGTGTTGTGTTTCTGTGTGTGTGTGTTGTGTTTGTGTGTGTTGTGTTTGTGTGTGTGTGTGTTGTGTTTCTGTGTGTGTGTGTGTTGTGTTTCTGTGTGTTGTGTTTGTGTGTGTTGTGTTTCTGTGTGTGTGTGTTGTGTTTGTGTGTGTTGTGTTTGTGTGTGTTGTGTTTGTGTGTGTGTGTGTTGTGTTTGTGTGTGTGTGTGTTGTGTTTGTGTGTGTGTGTGTTGTGTTGCTTTGCCTCATCAGGCGTGTCAAGCGACTTACAGTGGTGGGTCCCATAGCTACCATCCCATTGTTCTCAGGAGACCTCTTCCTCGATATGACGGCTCTCGGTCTTTTTACATCTTTTGCTGAATCGACTGACATGACCTTCACAAGCCCCTCTGACTGATTCTGGGCAAATTAATTTGACATTTGCATCTGTTTCTCCCCAATAATTTTGGTAACTGTACATGTGTATGGATCCTACGCACATCTAACCCCCCTTGCATGTCCTATGGGCAGTCATACAGTAAGAAGAATGAGAAATTCGCAGCACATTGGTTGCAGGTGGTGGATAAGATGAACTGGATGACTCAATGGGGCAGAGATTGTCCAGAAACGGTGACCGTAGAGCTGTTAGTGATGACATACTTATTTCCTCTTGTGGTTTGCTATGTCTTCATGTCCGGTTCTTTATTACTGTTCTGTGAAATACAAGGAATACAGAATTGCCAAAAAGCAATTAAAGTGGTACTTACAGTTTTTTCACACCAGATCGCTTTTTATCGGCATGGTAAATGTTGGAGATAAGACGGTAGGTTTTTTTTGTCCCTGTTTTCATGTTTTTGGATGTGTTTGCCTTTCCGGAATATTTCAATTCGTGTTTTATCTATTGTAGTTTGTATTTTTGTTTAGCAATTTTGGTTCACAATTGGTTTATTTGAAGTTTTGTTTTTAATTTACTGTTATAATACCATTTTCTAGTATATTTAGATTTTTTTTTTCTTTATTTGCAAAGGCTAAGAGTCGGTTCACACTGCAGTGGCACGACTTCGGGGGCGACTCTGCAAGTCGTCCTGAGGACGACTTCAGAGGCGATTTGCAAAACAACTTCTGTATAGAAGTCAATGCAGGTCGCCCCGAGCCGCCCCCAAAGTCGTACAGGAACCTTTTTCTAAGTCGGAGCGACTTGCGTCGCTCCTATTAGAACGGTTCCATTGCATTCAATGGGACGCGACTCGTCAGGCCTGACGTGTCGCCCCAGTGTGAACCGGCTCCTAGGCAAGGTTCAAATTTGTCTGTTGCAGGAATGCTCGCAAAATCATGCGCTTTCTTGCAATGTACAAAAATGTGCAGCACTTTTGCTGATGCACGGCATCTAGCATCTTGCCAATGTGCATGCGTTTTTTGTTTTTTAAAAAAGGTTTATGCACTTCCTTAATGTGATTTTTATGTTTTGCTTGTAGGGCAGCCAGTTGAAATGAATAGACGGCCCTAAAAGTGACACATGGAAAGGCGCAAAGACATGAGGGCGCTCTGCCACACATGCATAGGTGGAGGGGCCCCTTTCACACGGGTGCTGTCCAGTGCATTCCGCATGGGATCTGTGTACAACTAGTGAAAAGATCCCATGCTGAAATAGAGAAGAATGATACGAATGTCACTTTGTTGACATTAGGGGGGTTATTTACGAAAGGCAAATCCACTTTGCACTACAAGTGCAAACTACAAGTGCAAAGTTCACTTGAAATTGCGCTGAAAGTGTACTTGGAAGTTCAGTCGCTGTAGATCTGAGGGGGACATGCAAGGAAAATAAAAAACAGCATTTTAGCTTCCACATGATTGGATGATAAAATCTGCAGAGCTTCCCCTCATTTAAGATCTGTCCCTCAGATTCACAGCGACTGCACTTGTAGTTTGCATGTGTAGTGCATAGTGGATTTGCCTTTCGTAAATAACCCCCATTGTGTCTGCTCAGTTTTCTCCAGTTTACCCCCAATGTTGCTTTGAGATCACGCTACTTCAGCGGGATTTCATGTGTGGCTTGCTGACATCTGGGCAACACAGTGGCTAAGTGGTTAGCACTTCCACCTAGCAGTACTAGGGTGGTTGGTTTGAATCCCAACCACGGCACTACCTGCCTGGAGTCTGTAAACATTACTTCACTGTCCCACAGTAAAAAATGAACCCCTTACAGTAGTGATTATTTGCTCTTTTTGTTCTGATTTTAGTTTTTTTAACCCCATTATGTTACTAAACATCTCAGGCCTGGGTCACACCTCTGTGTTTTTTTGGTGCTTTTTGCAGAAACACACTACAGTGCATTTACATGGTTTCCTATGGGACACGTTCACATCCATGATTTTTTCGGGTGGTGCATATTTGGAAAGGGCAAGGACTTTTTTTTAATGCAAAACTGTGCATTTTTGTTTTTTTGGTTCAATATACTTCAATAGAGAAGCTGCAGAAAAGCACGTAATGCGTTTTTGTGACAATTTGTGTTTTTTAATCTGCCCAACAACAAATTGGCCCAAGAAAATATGTAAAAATGCAAATTGCAGCAAAATTACCTTTTTTGAAGGCTATTAACCGATTAATCGAAACAATAATCGACCAACTAATCGATTATAAACATAATCGTTAGTTGCTGCCCTAGACTTAACCCCCTTCATCGCCCCCTAGTGTTTAACCCCTTCCCTGCCAGTGTCATTTACACAGTAATCAGTAAATTTTTATAGCACTGATCGCTGTATAAATGACAATGGTCCCAAAATAGTGTCAAAAGTTACCGATGTGTCCGCCATTATGTCCCAGTCACGATAAAAATCACAGATCGCCGCCATTACTAGTAAAAAAAAACTATTAATAAAAATGCCATAAATCCCCTATTTTGCAGGCGTTATAACTTTTGCACAAACCAATCAATATACACTTATTACGATTATTATTTATTTATTTTTTTATCAAAAATATGTAGAAGAATACAAAAAAATTTTTTTTTATATATTTTTTGGTGATATTTATAATAGCAAAAAGTATTGCTTTTTTTTAAAAAAAATTACGCTTTTTTTTTTGTTTTGTTTATAGCAAAAAAAATAACGACAGAGGTGATCAAATACCACCAAAAAAAAGGTCTATTTGTGGTGAAAAATAAATACATTTTGTTTGGGTGCAATGTCGCACGACCGCGCAATTGTCAGTTAAAGCGACGCAGTGCCGAATTGCAAAAAGTGCTCTGGTCATTTGGCAGCCAAATCCTCCGGGGCTGAAGTGGTTAAACCAAAAATGTAACCTATAGCAGCCTACCAGTCATTAGATGTGGTGGCTGCAATAAGTTTTTTTTTTCTTTTTTTTTTTTTAAGGCTTTTCCCCCTCTGTTTTTTCCTGGTGATCTGGCCAGTAACACAACATCCTGTATTAGAGAGCCTCCACTGTGGATGAATGAGTACAGTAGGGCATCTATGCACAGCAGCATTGTCAGTCTGGGTGGATGAGAGTGTTGGATGTACTAGCAGATTTAAAAACACTAAAACATTCAAGCCAATCTCCAGCTAACACTTTTAAAGCAGTTACAACATTTTTTTTTTTTTTTCCTTTCGGGATAAATATTTTATATAAATAAAAGCTGGTCATTATAAGCACCCCTGCCATTTTTTGGGATTGTCTGATCTCTGCAACTCGTACATGCTGCTGGGGAGCGTGTTGTTGAAAAACTGCAGACTTGCTGGCTGGATCACCAGAGGAAAATTAGAAAAAAGCCTAAAAAAGAAAACAAGCAGCCATCACATCTAAGAATTGGTAAGCTGCAATATAATGTTATGCTTTTGGGTTTTATACTGCATTAAGGATTTTTTAATGCTCTGTTAAATCTTTTCTGTTGCTATAATTTAAAGTTATCACTTTCTTTTTATTGCAGCTATCATACTTCGTACATTTCTACAGTGGGATCTTCAGAGATAAGATCCTCCCATTTCCCTGCAGATGAATCAGGTACTTTTTTCATTGTTTTTACAGTGTCATGATGTGAACTATATTCACATGGTTATACAGTGGTTTTATATTTGTTGTTTTATTTTTGTGGCCCCTGGCTTGTTACAATTGCAGTCTACAGCAAACTTTAAACCATAATAAGGCCTTGTTCACACAGGGCGTGAAAAATGCTGCGTACAGAGGTGTGCTCTGTACCTGTTTACTTTTATTATTTAGGGCACTTATCTGTCCAGGGATCTGATTCTTGAATCGGCTCTCAGGTGCTGGTGCCGCCATCTTGGGTACGGGAAACTGACAGTGAAGCCTTGTGCGGTTTCCGCCTACGCGAATCGCTCTGCGCTTTCTCAATGGGCCAGCTATGGCGAGCTGTGGCAAACTCGGCAAGAAGTGGGAGCAGGTACCTGTCAAACCAGGTACCCGCTCCCCCCACAAGGTGCCAAATGTGGCAATGGAGGGGGAAAGAGGCAGCCAAGTGGAGCTTCCCCTTTTGGGTGGAGCTCTGCTTTAAAGTGGTTCTAAAGCCTCAAGGTTTTTGTCTGCTGCAGGATCCCCCCCAGCCCCGCCTTATTCTTACCTGAGCCGGATCCTATCTAGCGGCGTGCACAAGAGCAGCGGCTCTCGATGCTGTCTTTCTCTTTTTTGGGCAGATTGATAGCAGTGGGAGCCATTGGCTTTCACTCCTGTTAATCAATTACAGTGTCTAGGGAACGGGGCTGAGACGAGGAATCGGGAGCGAGCATGCACAAGTACTTCAATGGGAAGTGGCTTCCTATAGGAGCACTAGACAGAGAGGAGGGGCCAGGAGCAACAGCGTCCTAAAGATGGTGGAGGCCTTGCCCTCCCAAATCCTTGGATTTATTATATTGCCACTCAACTCCGACATCTCATAGGCTCCATCTCCCCTACAAAAAACAAAATAATACAGCGCTAATAACTTGTGAGAAATAAATATGAAATATATAACCAAAAAATATGAATGAACACAATAAGTGAATTGACGGTGTGATAATCAATATAACAAATCCATCCAAATGAATAAATAAAGTGAAAAAAAGGTAGTCCATAAAAAATCAGTGCAATTGAGTCCAATTAAGGTGAGCATCAATGATTAATCATGAAAAGATCCTCCACCAGAAATGAAGTGAAAAGTCACCCAATGTGTGGGAAATTAAATCTCCTTACCAGAGAAAAAGACCGGGCTTTCAATGGTCTAATACAGCATAAGGATGTTTAAAGTCTTCCTTGAAAAGACTATTCCGGACACTGCTATAAATCACCAGCATGAAAAGCTCCAAGGGACAAGATCCTATTCAAATCCGCTCCAGTTTAGCAATTGGTGTTCATAAAAATAAAGAATGGTGGGAAACCACATAGTGCATTACTGTGTAAACATTTAGTTTTTAATAGAAACAGATGTGCACTTACAGCAAAGACTTGTAAAACTCGCGTATGGGATATGGTGTGGAGAGGATGGCGTTTCCTCGATCCTCCGTTTGCTTCGTACCTCCGTCCGTCACGTGTCTCTCCCTCTAACGTGATGACGTCACTGTGGCTAAGCTCCTCCTACGCGTTTCGTCGCAATACGGACGTCTACGGGGATAGGCTGCCTATCCCCGTAGACGTCCGTATTGCGACGAATTAATATAAGACCCGGTCTTATTTTCGGGGAAACACGGTAGCAGCATAGACTCCCACTGGTGTCAATCACAGCCAGTGACGAGGGAGTGAGCATGCAAGAGTGCCCCCACAGCAAGAGTCTTGCTATGGGGGCACTCAGTGGGAGGGTGGAGCAAGAAGCACTGCCAGGGGACCCCAGAAGAGGAGGGTCAGGGCTGCTTTGTGCCAAAACTATGCACAGGGCATAATAATAAAAAAACTTAAGGAAGCTTTACATCCTCTCCACACCATATCCCATACGCGAGTTTTACAAGTCTTTGCTGTAAGTGCACATCTGTTTCTATTAAAAACTAAATGTTTACACAGTAATGCACTATGTGGTTTCCCACCATTCTTTATTTTTATGAACACCAATTGCTAAACTGGAGCGGATTTGAATAGGATCTTGTCCCTTGGAGCTTTTCATGCTGGTGATTTATAGCAGTGTCCGGAATAGTCTTTTCAAGGAAGACTTTAAACATCCTTATGCTGTATTAGACCGTTGAAAGCCCGGTCTTTTTCTCTGGTAAGGAGATTTCATTTCCCACACATTGGGTGACTTTTCACTTCATTTCTGGTGGAGGATCTTTTCATGATTAATCATTGATGCTCACCTTAATTGGACTCAATTGCACTGATTTTTTATGGACTACCTTTTTTTCATTTTATTTATTCATTTGGATGGATTTGTTATATTGATTATCACACCGTCAATTCACTTATTGTGTTCATTCATATTTTTTGGTTATATATTTCATATTTATTTCTCACAAGTTATTAGCGCTGTATTATTTTGTTTTTTGTTTCTTTGTTTACTATGGTATTTTAGTAATTAATACTGGCAGCTTTTCACAGATATTTTTATATTAAATTTTTCACTGTTATTTAATTGATTTTACACGTTAGCGCAGTGTTTTTTTCTGTTTACACAGAGAAATCCCCTTCCATCTCCCCTACCCCTGTGTGTTTTTCTGCCTGTTTCTTGCTTGCTGGGACTGGTGCAGACTCGATCACGGAGGGATTGGAGGCCCAGGCATTCCAGCAATCCAACAAGTAAAAGCCTACCTATGCTTTACTTTAGAAAGTCTGGAATAATTCGAAGCAACTGCAGTGTCACAGGCTACACAGCATACAGTCCGCTCTGGGGAAATTATACCTATGCTGAACTATCCAAAATGCAACAGGGGCCTAGATGGCGTGCCTGGGGGATAACTCTGCTCTCCCAGGTATTCTATCATGTGAGGGTGTTATCCTTTACGGACCTCCAGCGTGGGTTTGCTCTACTGCATTCTATGTTTTATTATTATTTACAACTATCACATGCAGTTAAAATGGGGAACATGCTTCTTGTGTGTGTGTGTGTGTGTGTGTGTGTGTATGTGTGTGTGTATATATATATATATATATATATATATATATATATATATATATACACACAAGGGTCACCTCAACATATTTGAAAAACTTTGGTCTCCATGGCTTAATGTCCCTGAGCTGGCACCTAGGGAGCCTAGTCCTGATGAGGCTGCTGCAATGTCTCATGGGCTGAATGTAGTCCGAGTATTCTAGAAACGTGGCACATTTGGCACCTTTCAGGGGGGTGGGGGAACTGGTACATGTTTTTGACAGGTACCCCTCCCCACTTCCAGGAGATGGCGCCGTCCCTTGGAAATCTGGCCCCCCTTCTCCTTCCCCCGCCACCGGGCCAATTAGAAAGCACAGAGCGCTTCGAGCATGCCCAGTAGGGAACCGGCTGTGAAGCCAAAAGGCTTCACTGCCGGTTTCCCCCCACGACGACTGGCTGATCTGAAAATCGGCTGGGGTGCCGACATTGCAGGTTCCTGGACAGGTAGGTGTCTATATATTAAAAGTCAGGAGCTTCAGTATTTGTACCCCAGGCGGACCACCACTGTAAGGCTAACTCTGAGTGGTCATACAGAGAGATGAGCGCTGAATTGGGGCATTATGTGCTGGGAAACTGTTAAAAATATGGCAGCTTTCCGCTCAGGGATCCCTAGTTGTTATGAAGCCAGCAGCCACCAGCATTATAGCAATTAATGTCACTGGACCATATTCAGCTGCTGACTAGGAGATACTCTGCCTGGCAGCTGAAAGTAAACAAAGGGGCAGGAATACAGGCTTATGTTATTATCTAAATATGGCAAACGGCCATATTTGGGCACGGACCCCACCAAAATCTTGGCTTCTCTGTTTACATTCAGCTGTTGACTGGGGAACCTCCCACTTGGCAGCTGAATGGGATCGGCGAGCCATTTGTTGCTATCATGCCTGCAGCTTCATAACTGACAGTTTTCGAGCTAGCAAGAGACTAAACATGCACTGAGGATAGAGTTTCTGCGCCATGGACACTCCAGTCTCAAATTTATGTACCCGTTCCCGGTGTTCTATCGAATAGTTCCTTCAGTTGAAAAGTGCCCGTGCATGCACAGCACGAAAGGTCACTCCAGCAGATTTCCCGATCAGCTGGTGAGATACCATTTGACGGGCAGAAGTGAAAGCTATGCAAACACGGAGGGAGACCGTAATTGTCAGATTGTGCTTTGTTGCAGGGCGGGTTTTGTCTTGCAACCTACCCTTAGACACGGGCAAAACCCGCCGTTCAACACAGCAATCCTGCCCTGCAACACAGACAAAACCCGACCCTGAGCACACTGTAAACCCGCCCTGCAACAACGAGGCACAATCTGACAACTACGGTCTCCCTCCACTGTTTGCATACGTTTACATTCTGCCCGTCAAATGGTATCTTCCGTCAAAAAATGCCTCCTACGATGTGCGCATGCGCTATGGTGACATCTGTAAATCAGCTGGAGTCGCCTTTTGTACTGCGCATTCGTGGGCACTTTTTGATGGAGGGCACTATTTGATAGAACACCGGCAGGTGCATGAATCTGCCACCCACACTGACATTTGTCACGCGGTCTACGACAAGCTTTATGAATTCAACTGACTGTCTCCAATCTTCTTTGTGTGTACTGCGTGAGGCTATCATCGCATTTCTATATGTGGATACAAAACACAATAGAAAGTGTACATGGAAACAAATGAATAAGACTTTTATACCTGATTAGATTGTCTATGCCACAGCTGCAATGCTTTGCTTCTCAGTTTTTGCAGGAATTATACCCCCTGCCCCAACCTCCACCAAGTGGGACCTATTCATGTGAATGGGGCTGCTCTGCAATCGCCCCAAATCCACAAACAGTGCATGTGGTTGCAGCAATCAAGGGGTTAAAGCACATGGTGAGGAAGGCAGTACAATGCCTCCTGAAATCCTGTCTCTCTCTCTGAAGAAAGATCTCAATGTGGATCACTCTTTAGAGAGCAAAGTATGATTGAACGAGTTGTTGGTGATGAAAAGGTAAGCACTTGGTTTAATACTGCAAGCATAGGACTAAAAGTACTTAAAGGATAGGTTCACTTTAAAAAATAAAAATAAATAAATGTACATTTGTCCATTTATTTATTTTTTTGTTTTGGGAGCCTGCAGAGCATTGCACCAGAGATCAGCAGATTGCTGATGTCATGCAGATCTTCTGCAGAGCTGTTTGTGTATTGGCTTGCTCGTACCTCGTATGGGCAAACCGATACATTCTGACAGGGAGACTTAATGAACTATCTCAGTGATCACAGTGCCATGTTAGTTCATTGCAAACTACAAGCTGACAGTCGCAAAGGCTACTGGACCTTGTTGTTGTTTTTTTTATTCACATAGCACTGCGTTTTGTAAAAAAAAAATTCGCAGCTAGCCAGACAGCTCCCTTGTGGGGGGGGGGGGGGGGATTGGTGGTCGAAGATCCCCACAAGCTGTCATAGTGGGGGTGCACGTTACACCCTGAATATGGATATAACATCTTATGAAAGGTGAACTTATCCTTTAACCACTTAAGGTCCGCCCACTATATATGTACGTCGGCAGATTGGCATGGACAGGCATAATGGCGTACCCGTGGCCCTTTAAATACCTGCCGCGTGGTCGAGCGCGCCGCCAGTAGTGCGCACGCGACCCTGTCGTCCTCCCCGTGAGTCGGTCCGGGGGTCCCACAGACTCGATCACCGCGGGCATCCCCACGATCGTCTCACGGAGGTATAGAGCAGGGAGATGCTTGTGTAAACAAGCATCTCCCCGCTCTGACTAGTGACAATGACACTGATCTTGGCTCCGTGTACTCGGAGCGGAGATCAGTGTCATGTGACACAGAGCCCATCCCCCCTACAGTAAGAAACACAAGGCAGGGAACACTTAACCCCTACAGTGCCACCTAGGGGTTAACCCCTTCACTGCCTTTGTCATTTTCACAGTAAGCCGTGCATTTTTAGGCTTCATTTCCACTGACGTTTTTACAGCCACTTTTCTGAGCGTTTTTTACAGCTTAAAAACGCCTGTCCATGTTATTCTATGGCATCATGCCCACATAGGCGTTTTTGAGCTGCAAATGGCATAGGTGTTTTTGAGCTGTAAAAAAAAAACGCAGGGCCAGGGCGTTCTGAAGCTCCAGAGTAGAGCTGTAAAAACGCCAGACGTTAAAAAACGCTCAAAAACGCGCGAAAACGCTACCGCTGCATTTTTAAAGCTGCATGGACAGGCGTTTTTAAGCTGTAAAAAAGGCTAACAACAGTGGCTGTAAAAACGCCAGTGGAAATGAAGCCTTATAGCACTGTGAAAATGACAATGGTCCCAAAAATGTGTCAAAAGTGTCCGATATGTCCGCCATAATGTCGCAGTCATGAAAACAATCACTAATTCCCTCCATTACTTGTAAAAAAAATGTTTTTATAAAAATGCCATAAAACTATCCCCTATTTTGTAAACGCTATAACTTTTGCGAAAACCAATTAATAAACGTTTATTGCGATTTTTTTTTTACCAAAAATATGTAGAAGAATACGTATCGGCCTAAGCTGAGGGTAATTTTTTTTTTTTAATATATATTTTTGGGGGATATTTATTATAGCAAAAAGTAAAAAATATTGTTTTTTTTTTCAAAATTGTCGCTCTATTTTTGTTTAATAGCGCAAAAAATAAAAACTGCAAAGGTGATCAAATGCCACCAAAAGAAAGCTCTATTTGTGGGGAAAAATGGACGCCAATGTTGTTTGGGTGCCACGTCGCAGGACTGCGCAATTGTCAGTTAAAGCGACCCAGTGCCAAATCGCAAAAAGTGGCCTGGTCTTTGACCAGCAATATGGTGGTTAAAATGGGGAAGCACACCCCCCCATGTGTGGATGTTGCATAACCAATGCTATGCTCTTTGGGGTAAATTAAAGAAAATCGTTTTTTAGTTTACTGGAATTTTTTTTGGGCTGCAGAAAAATATAACGAATACTGACATAATAGAATACTGTGATTGTATTCGTTGTTTACAGTTTAACATATCTGTCTGTAGAACCCGTTGATAACCCCAGTTACATAACTTCTAATCTGCATAGGATATTGGTGGTGAAATATGTCTAGTGAAAGGTTCCGAGGTATAACAGTCTTGCTTGTGTAGCAATAAAAAAGAATGTCTTTAGCATTTTGCAGGGTAGTGCTGAAAGAGAGTGATGGTTGCAGTGACGAGCGAGCGACTCTGAAGCAGCATGTGGCCCTTTGATATTGCTCTCAGCAGGTGGATATTGCTCTCAGCAGGTGGATATTGCTCTCAGTGTAGTCACTGCTTTGACTACTTCTGCATCACACACTTTCTATAGTCATAAGTCAAGTAAACCTTTCCTAAACCATCTAATTCAAGAGTGCTTAAAATAGTGTGCACATCTTTTAGTAGTATTGTTTTTCTTGTGAGCAGATCTTTAGCTGAAACCAATCAGATATTTCTCATTTGTTTACCCCCCCCTCCATGTTCCCAGTCATCCACTTAGCCGGCAGCCAGTGCCCTCCTCTACTTTCCCTTTGTTCCACATCTTCCACTCCACTGGCAGCCAGTGCTTTCACCTACTTCTCTTTGTGCCCAGTCCTCTGCCCCACTGGCAATCAGCGCTCTGCTCCACTTCCCTACGCTCAGGGCCGGTGCTAGCGCAAGGCAAAATGGGCACTTGCCTTACGGCTCCAGGGAGCAGGGCAGAAAATTGACAGTGTCACTGTGTCAGTGTCTCTCTCGTCTCTGTGAGTCCCAGGATTACACACAGCAGGCATCTCCCGCTGTGTGTATTGGAGCTTAGTGTGTTAACTTTGGCCGCGCTGTGAGAAAAGTCCCGCCCTCCTCCTAGATCAGCTTGTGTGTAAGGCAGAACAATGCGTCTATCATACAAGCTGATCTAGGAGGAGGGCGGGACTTTTCTCACAGCGCGGCCAAAGTTTTCACACTAAGCTCCGATACACACAGCGGGAGATGGCTGCTGTGTGTGAAGTGTAGAGGAGGAGGGAGGGAGGGGAGCGCTGCGCTGCAGCCACACTGGCAGTGTGTGTGATAAATTCTCTCTCATGTCACGCTGCCCCCGCGACCCCTCCTCTTTTCTCCTCCATCCCTATTTGCTTGTGACATCATCTGGGATGGACGAGAAGGGAGGAGAGGCCCCCGGGGCAGCGTGAGATGAGAGAGAACTTATAACAGATGCTTCCTGCATACTGGCTACCAGGTAAACGCTGTGCCCCAATGTGCTCCAATATGCCCCGATGTGCGCCAATATGCCCTGATGTGCGCCAAGTGCCCCGTGCCCTGATGTGCCATGTGTCCTGATGTTTCGTGCCCTGATGTCCTGTGCCCCAGTCTGCTGTGCCTCAATGTCGTGTGCCCTGATGTGCTGTGCCCTGATGTGCTGTGCCCTTTACCCTGATGTGGCCTTTTGTGCTGTACCCTGATGTGCTATGCCCTGATGTTCACTGTGCCCTCATGTGCCCTGATGTGCTGTGCCCTGTGCCTTGATGTGCACTGTACCCTGATGTGTTGTGCCCTGTGCGTGCGTGTGCGCTGGGGGGGCGGCAAAATGCACCTTCGCCTGAGTTGCTAAAAATCCTTGCACCGGCCCTGCCTACGCTCCCATTCCTCCTGTCCGCCAGCACTCTCCTCTACTTGCCTATGCTTTGACAGTGAACTGTCCCTCATTTTTTTCACATCCAGTGCTGAGGTAAGTTGACAACAAAGGACCTGCAACTGCCACAGAATAGGACCTACGCCCGCTCCATGCAGCCTGGAGGTGGAAATGGGCTGCTGGGATCAGTCCTACAGTATGGAGGATCTGGCGGGAATGAGGAATCTAACCGATTCTTTTTGCAGACCCCTATGAACTTTTAACCCTTGCAGTTCAGGGGAAGCCCAACTGCAAGGAAGCATTTTTGTTTTCCCCAGGATTACATTTTTGATCATCATCCATTGTCAACATCTATTTCCTAGATTGAGATGTTGGGCTAACATTTACATTATATACTGTAATTGTATATTTATAAATCCCGATACCTGTTCAATAGCTCTTATGTTCTCGGCTGTATGTGTAAAGTTTCTCTCAAACAGATCACCCCTCTACTGCTTCTCACTTTGTGATGTGCTGCAAAGTTATGTTATAGTGACCACTGGGAAGGGGAGACTGAAGAAATATTTCTTCCTGCCAGAAGCTCTCTGGGATATTTATTTACAGCTCTCAAACCTAGGCAAAGTTACTTGCTTGGAATTTAACGACTGCTTTTAAATGATAGAAGGTATAGGTTTTTGAACCAGTGCTTCCTCTGTAAGTGGAGGTCACGGATCCACCACTGCTGCCTGTGCCTTCTGCCAGTTGGGTCCCTCATGGTGACCTCATCGCACCATTGTGGTTCCTTAGTACCTTAGAGCAATGGTTCTCATCCACTGGGCCATGGCCCACTTACTGCCAGGCCATGGCCTCCCCTCCCCTGGGCATCCAGCCAGCTGCAGTACCCTTAACCTCCACATGTGGGCCCCAGGTCCTATAGTGCCCCTAATGTCCCATGGTGGCCCACATGGTGTCCATAGTGCTCTGAACTTCAAACAGTGCCCCCCAACCTCCCACAGTGCTCCTCAGCCCCCTCTACCAACCTCATCCCTTGCAGGGTCACAAAGTTAGCTGCAGAGTCCCCTTACAAGCCACACAACCCTGTCCCCACACAGCAAAACCTATCCAGAACCTTCTAGCATTTCAATACATCTTTTGAATTAAAATAATTTCATTGTGTGAATATAAACTTTATTTGTTACTGTTGTGGCATGGAAGGGTTTGAAAGAATTTACTGGGGCCAGTTGAGAACCCCTGCCTTAGCGCAGATTGATGCTGGACAGCCAATAGGAAATGTGCAATCCACATAGGACATGAGCACCCAAAGAAGGACCCTTCACCTCTGCAGTCCAGAAGGTCGAAGACACCAGGCCCTGGCGCATCAGGTGACCATGGATATGGGGAAGTAAAAAGGCCTTTTAGATTTAGTTTTTGTTTTTTTAATTACTGCATTGATTAGTTATTGTGTGTGTGTGTGGGAGAATCCCTGGCCACAGCACAACTTTAAGAAGGAAGCATGGGCTGTCGCTAGTTATATTGCAGATCCCAAGTTGAAAAAGATTAGGGACATCTGTGTCGCAGAATGCCAATAAAAGACAGGGTAGAAAGTCATTGTTCTATGAAATACATTGGGGTATTGCTTCATAAAAGGAAAGAGAATGTATGCCAAAAATACTAGAAATAAAGAGATCAGATGTCTGATATTTTGAAGACATTTTATAACTGCTGTTCATACTTAATAAGTATCTGGGGCATTCCTTGTCTGCCAAGTGAAATAATTGTGCTGCGATTAGAAGTGCAAATGACAGATTTTAACAACTCTTCAGATAATACGTGGTTAAAGAGCAATTGCAGTCTGCTCACATAATTTGTAATAAAAACATCTTTGCCATTCTAAAGCTTCCCTCCAACCACTTTGCATATTATTTTATATATACTGTGATTCTGTACTTGCCAAATATATTACAGAAATCTCCCTCCACTGAGTCTGGCTGCAACCATTTTAACTGTGGGCAGCTGAAGCGGCTTCCTGTTCACTTCCTGGATTTACACAGACACACACCTCCAGCCCTGCAGCTCTCATTGGCCCTCTTATGACTAATCTCCCCTCCCTTCCTGACAAACTCTCAGGAGAGTGAGAGAGAGCTGTGCATGTTCTAAGCCTTGTTTTTTTTTACCAAACATGAAACAGGAAGTGGTCTGTATAAGGTATCTGCTGGCAGAAAAAAAATGTTTTATTATCCAAAGTTAAAACAACAACGGCAGAAGATTTAATAGATGGAAATTTGAAAAAACGACTGAACTTTAAGAATGCAGACACATGCTAAACAACATGAGAAAAGATATTTGCATGATACTCATATATGTGCTAGAATGTATTTTACCAGTTTTCAAAAATGTAATTGGAACATAACTCTCCCTATTTTTCTCCAGTTCTCCATGTTAATGCATATGTCATAGCAAAATAAATAAAATGGCATATGCAGATTGGGCTCCATAGACTTCAATTGGAATGCCTGAAGATGTGTGACATGAGCATTTTGTATCACATTTTCTACTCAAACAGCAGCTCTCTTCACCTCATCTCCTCCACCTCTCCTCTCCTCCACCTCTCCTCTCCCCAGTGCTTACTATTGGCTCTATAAAAACACCTGAATCTGTAAAACGCTTGTAATGCACCTCTAAAAATGCTCAAAAGCTCTCCAATACAAATGCCTAAAAATTGCTCCGCTCACGTGTGAAGGTGGGCTAAGAGACATTCATTTTGAGACCTTAATACACTTTAATAGTCTAAATATAGCTATTAATAATCTATTGGTGGGGGTGTTCTTCCGTTTCCATCCTGTGCTGGGCTGCCCTTTTCTGTACAGTAAAAACAGGAAACACAAATTAGTCGAACGTCTTCTAGTTCCTGAGTGATTCTGAGAGTTCAGATGAGTCAGGGAATACAAGGGCAAGACTCTTTGGATACCCGTGCTGACTTCTTCCATTTTGGAGGGGCACAGATATTTACATTTGCTCTTTACTTGATCTAGCCTTTCTCAACCTTTTTTTCCCTTGGGGATTCCTTGAAAACAAATTCAGGTCTCGGAGGGAATAATTATTTGATGTACAGTATGTTTTGTACGATAGTGTTATTAACGGTGTTGCTGCATTGGTGCCCAACAGCAACTCTAATATTGCATTGGTGTTCTGCAGCAATGTTACCAGTACATTGGTAGTTGATGGCCAATACCAAGGGGTTGATTTACTAAAGCCATATGCAGTTTCTCTGAAGCTTAGTAAATAGGCAGAAGCTCTGCTGACTTCCATTATCCAATCACACACAAGCAAAAATGCTGTTTCTTGTATTTTCCTTATATGTATTTGGGTTATCTTTACTAAGCCTTGGAGCAACTGCACTTTGCAAAGTGCAACGTCTATTTTCCTTTAGTAAAGCAACTCCTAAGTCTTGGTGCTTGGTGGAAACACAAACTGTGCATTGGTTTATGGTGGCAACACTAACAGGGCATTGGTGGCACGCTAAGAGTACAGTGGTGCTTGGTGGCATCATTAATGGTGGCAATACTAATAATACATCGGTGCTTTATTGAGAACACTAACCGTGCATTGGTACTTGGTGGCAACACTAATGGTACAGTGGTGCTTGGTGGTATACTAGCACTGTGCATTGGTGCTTGGTGGCAACACTAATGGTACAGTGGTGCTTGGTGGTATACTAGCACTGTGCATTGGTGCTTGGTGGCAACGCTAATGGTACAGTGGTGCTTGGTGGTTTACTAGCACTGTGCATTGGTGCTTGGTGGCAACGCTAACATTGGCTCTTTCGTTTTTTTTTTTTGGGGGGGGGGGTGCCTTTTTGGGTGTATTTTTTTAAAACGGCCTACACCCCTTGATACTGAAGAGCATCAGGGTGCATCCATGCTCACAGCTCACCATATATGCCTGTTGACCTAGGCTGATATCACTGCAGAATGGAGACGTGTTTTTTTAGTTTTCGGGGAAAACTAATAAACAAATAAATTATTCATTTATACTTAAACCCAGTCAATAAAGTATGTAGACTTTACCATCGTGTTCATGTAATTTTGAAACGTTACTTTCAGTATTTTTGAAAAAATTTCCAGAAATGTTATTAAAATAATACTCATCATCCTGTTATGAAGGACTTTGGGTAACTACGCTCAGTCCTTCTCCCAGGTGTGTTGTCACCCAGGCTTCCAGTAGAGACTACAAGTGGCCAATTCAACACGCAGTACAAAGGTGTGGCTCACTGCTGTCACCATCAGAATACTCCACTCAGAGAAATGACATGTATCCGTTGCTGGAGTACTGGGATGTAAATACAAAGAGGCTGCTGGAAGCTTCTCCCACACAACTGCATCATTCATTCAGAGATCTGTGAATGAATAAACGACATGTCCCATCTTCCATCATGGCAGAAGGACTTGAAGTTCTCAATGGAATATGAGTGAAGTAATTGACACACTCGTAGACTATTGACATTTCCAGCTTTCCAACTGAAAGCTCTTACAAAGGTATAAGCAGACAGCTGGAGCCTGACATGGATCCTGGGTACAATCCACTGATCATGGGTGTAATACGTTTCAGGCACCCATCTAAAAGAATAAAAACTGCAATTTTCTTTTTTTTCTGCAAAAACATTTGCATTTTTTTTAATTTTATTTTTTAAGGTCAACGTAGCCTTTAAAACGTATGTGAAGAGCTTTAGATGATACTCGGAGATGAAACAAGTCTCCCTACATAAGTTTTACTTGTATATCTGCAGTCTTTCCCTTTCTGTATTGTACATTGTGTTAGAAATTTTTCTTCCTGTTTTCAGCAGTGGGAGGAGAGTCTGTGTGAGAGCTGATTGAATGAGAGGCACCCCCCCCCCCCCTCCACACAGGCAGAGCAACAAAGAAACTTGAAGAGCTGTTCTGTATATAGACAAGCTCTCTGCTTCTCTATCTCTAAGCCCCCCCCCCCATGCTTTTATGTCCTGTATCAGAGGACCTGTCAGAAGTTATGCTGATAACAGGATGGAGCAGCAGAAAGACACAGGACTTGGGGCTTTGGAGAGGGATAAGTAATCACTACAGATAGATGTGCCCAGGTCAGATTTTATGAATGAGGTTTACATCCACTTTTAAGGTAAGAAGCACTACAGTACACTTAAAACCCTGGTCCCCTAACACTTACCCGCTGTCATTTGTCATGGGTCATCCACCAACCATGCTGTTCCCTCAAACTTTCTGGTGAGGGTAAGAAATCAATTGGCTCCTGTAGCAGTCTGTCTGGAGCTGGGAAGAGTGAGCAGAGGTATAGCCAGCCGGAAGTGCACATACATGGGTGTCACCTTCGCAGCCAGTTATACAGAGGAGACCCCTGAGAAGAGGATGGCAGGGCGAGCAGCGCGGGGACTGGCCATAAGTGAAGATTCTTTGAGTCTATGCCTATGTTTGTGGCTGCAGGAATGGCAGTGATTTCCAAACCTGCAACCACCCGCAGTGAAGACGCGCTGCTGTGAGAAAATGCACAGGACTTCCATTCATTCTTCATGGCACCCACATGCATGTAAGATCGCAGTGCATGTGCAGGAACTGCAGGGAAGTTGCATGGTCAAAATGACCATGCAATTTCCCTGCAGGCCGCGTTTTTTCTTGGAAAATGCATGCACCTTTTTCTGCAGGAAATGCATGGGCTGCTGTGCTCGCAGAAACGCATAGATGCATAGCTAGGGTAAGGAAGCTTGCATTACATGATATGTATGTCTGCACTTTCTGTGGTAAATTAAAAAGGGGTTCGGTATTATGTTAAAATAACACCTTTGTTTTGTGGAAACATTTTAGGTATTGATGACAGAAACATTCAAATCATGTTCCCACATATAAAACTTCATATGCTGCTTTTTGCTACTTTTATTATTCAAAACCATAGATTGACATATCAGTTTGTGATGATTCAGAAATAGAAAAAATTAGAATAATACTTCCTGCTTAACGGAGAAGTACAGCCAAAGCTTGTTTGGCTGTACTTCTATGGATCACAGGAGTGGAATTCTTTTTTGCACTCTTGTGACCCATTTTTAGCAGAGAGCGGGCTGTAATCTGCTCTCTGCTGACGTCACAGAAGTCGGTCCAGGTACCGCGTCATCCTGACAATGGAAGTCAGGATCCGCTATATGCCTGGACTGACACCCGTCTCAGCCTCTCAGCGAGCCGTTGCAAGCCTGAGCCGGCCGTCCCCTCCACAGCCCAGCACTCCAATGAGCAAGGAGGGGGCAGAGCAGAGAGCCGCTGACCGAAGAGCAATGATCTGAAGAAAACGGCTGCACACCAAAGAATTAATCCAACGTGTTTATTTCCAAAACATGATACTAGACAGCCACAAGGACAAGGTTACAGGACCCAGTAGGTGACATGTTTAATACTGAACACAGTGAAGAAGGAGATGGTGTGAAGAAGCACTGTGTTCAGTGTAAAAAGCGTCACCTCTCCAATTTTACCAGATGTGAGTTCAGGTCCATAGACCTCAAGTCTCTCTAAAATCGCGTCTAAATTGCAACCACTAAATCACAGCAAAATTGAAGTCGCGGTAGTGTGAAAGGGGCCTTACATAGTGCTAATGAGGGTAGGTGTATTCCAGATCCAGCATCACAGAAGAACCACTGGGGTATCCCTGTGGAAGTGTCCACAAGCGGCGTGTGTCAGCGGGAAGCTGAAGCCTCGAGGGATCTGGTGAGGATGCTGGCTATGTAACTCTGTATAGGAGTGTTTCGGAGCTTTCAGAGTGGGGAGACGCCTACCACTGTGTCTGGCCAATCAGAACGTGTTTCAAAGGCACGGCCAAGCCTCCCTCATCGGCTTCCAGCTGACACACAGCACTCGTGGACTCTTCCACAGGGACACTCCGGTGGCTCTTCTGTGATGCTGGAACTGGAAAGCACCTACCCTCACTAGCACTATATAAGAGCCCTCTTACACTGACAGCGCGGCCTCATTAGCAGTAAAGCGCCGCTAGTTTTATTTTCGCTTTTCTGTTTTTTTAGAGGCGCGATTTGGCCACTAGCGGGGCACTTTTAACCCCTGCTAGTGGCCAAATAAAGAGATAAAAGTGCCACTGCCCATTGATTTCAAAGGGCAGCTGCACTTTAGGAGCGGTGTATACACCGCTCCTAAAGCTCCCCAAAGATGCTGCTTGCAGGACTTTTTCTAACGTCCTGCCAGCACAGCGCCCCAGTGTGAAAGCACTTGGGCTTTCACACTGGGGCTGCAGATAAGGCATATTTTAGGCACTGTACAGACGCTATTTTTAGTGCTAAGCGCCTTGAAAACGCCTCCAGTGTGAAAGGGGTCTACATGCACCTTATACTGTCAACAATTCGTATTTTAATTAAATTAAAATAATGCTGCACTAGGATTTTCCTGGCACTTCTCCCTTTATTGCCAAGATTTAGAAATCATTGCAACAAAACTGTCATTTTTGGTGAGATTCTCCCAAAAAGAAATCACGTCTAAAGGGATGCAGGCCTTGCCACTTTCCTCATTTGGAATCCTGCAAGTGCAACAGCTGATTCATAATTATAAAACCACTCCCATTCACATTCATTTTTCACATGGACACATGTCACATGACAAACCGCTGATTCTTCAGAATAACAAAAGGTAGAAATCTAAAACAAAGTTTATTACAATCCTTGCATTGTACGTAGATTGGTGAGTAAGACCCCATACACACTATACAACTTTAGTTGTCTGATTTCCTTTAGATTTACCAAAAACATGTAGTGCAAGGGCTTGCCTGATTGCATGCAAATTAAAACTCTTTAGGTTTGACCTCATTATATGGTTTCGGTAAATCTAAAGGAAAAAATTTACAAAAAATTGTATAGTGTGTATCCAGTTTTACTCTTTAACAGTACCAAGGGTTATTTTAACAGTTGCACAGACATTTTTTCCAAGCCTATAACTGTAATGAATAGACGGCAGCTGTTGTAAGTACCTCTGGCCATGTTCTTGCTTGTTCCAGTTCCTGTCACTTTTAGAATTCATTATTAATGTAGTAGTAGGCCTATAGTGTATCGGGGTATCTTTGTACGGCTTGGCCCGATGACCATCTTGTAATCTATTTAAACTGCTCTTTATTTTTTCATGTGCTACATTTGATGGCTTCCTGTGAAGCACGGTTTCATTTTCACACATTTCTCACATACTGTACGTTTTCAAGGTAAAATCATTACCAAGGAAATATCTTGAAGCCTATGTGGTAAGATTTCCTGCATTTGGTCATATGTGAGACACAAGATGTTCATGGAAAATATTGACCTAAAATCCAGCGTTGTGCAGATATTTCACAGGTGACCACCAACCACATCCTTGGTAAAATAAAACAAAAGCTGTTGTGTAGAAAGTTCCTTCCAAGACTAGTGAATGTGGTGTCATGCAATGTGGGTGTCACGGCGAAGAAGATATTTGTTACGGCGGTGTTCTACATTGTTACTGGCTACGTGACCTTCTACTGTGCAACTCCACAGCCCCTAACAAAGTGGTTTCAGGGTTGGTGCAGTGGTCCATGGTGGGAATGCAACAACTCAATTAATTGAGCCACATAGCAGAAGCTTGTCTGGCGATCTTTCAGGGACATTGGGCAGGGTGGCAGGCGGTCATTCGTTCTGGTCACCAAGTTCTTAAAAGTGGTCTGGTTAGCACTCTGTACATTGTGTAGAGGCAATAGTTGCCTTTTTTATACTACATTACTAAAAATTATTCTCAGAGCACTTATATGAATTTTGAAATCTTCCATTTTCCTGCTGTTAGATTCAACCTGCTCTTTAAACATTATCTGGCATGTGAAGCATAGAGCAGAAATGTACTGGTCATTCTATTCTATTGGCCTCATTTATGGTCATGTGCTTTAGATAATAAGCAAAATAACAGGGTCAAGGGTGAAAGCAATGGATAGTTATAGGGCACTAACTTTAGTTCCATGGTAGAACGAAGAGTGTGTCAGACTTGAAATCAGTGGCGGCCCGTCCATAGGGGCGACCGGGCGCCGCCCCCTCTCTCGCGCCATTTCCCTATATGTTAATTGATAGATTCGTGCATAGCATGAATCCATTGCCACCACTGCCGCCGCCTATTCATGCATCCGGCCCTTTCGGGTCACCAGTCGCGTGAATTACAGCGGCAGGGGATTTTTTTAAGCACCCGATTGGAGCCAGATGCTCGCTTCAAAATAGGGTGGGTTTGGGTCGCAGAGCATACTTACCTGGAGCCCACCCAGGTGTGTTACAAGAGTGAATGAACATTCGCTCTTGTAAAACTGATCCTCAATCCGGCCAATCAGAAGCGGGTGTGATACCCGTTTTACGATTGGCCAAAAAGAGAAGACTCCAAATTGGCCGCTGAGGAGGGAGGAAACAGAAGCCGCTGCCGTGGAGACAACGCTGTATCTTGGCCTAGGCCAACAATGCCCAGGCCTAGGGCAGCACTTTGCAGGGGGGCAGCACGGAAAGAGTCCCCGCCGGCTTGCGCTACACTGTTAGTGTAGCGCCAGTCTTATGGGTCGGACTGAGCTGAGAGGCAAATTAGTCTATCGCCCCCATAAAGCGGCCGCACTGCTTCCGGTATGCAGGCTGCCAGCATTCCATGACTGTGTGTGTGTGGGGGGGGGGGGGGCACCGCTTCTAAATTTGACTGTCCTAACATCCTGGACCACAAACCTTCCTCACTGTGCTATGTTTTCTGCTGCACCATTGGCATGGTTATATCTTCTTAGTCCTCTCCATCAAATTATCAGAAATTTGTGCTTAAAGCGGAGGTTCACCCTCAAAATTAACTTTTTCGCTGACTGCGCAGGCGCCGAAAAGTGCCGAGTCCCCCTCGGATATTTTCGGAAGGCGATGACGCGCTTGACCCGCACGTCAATGGTCTCCTCGTCGTCTTAGGAACGCCTACTCCCCGGGGGAGCGAGAACCCAGAAACAGGGTGAAAACCAAGTACAGCCAGAAAAAAAAAAAATCCAGCATACTGTTGATGTCAGCAGTATGCTGGATATAACAGTCTATAGATATTTTAGGGTGAACCCCCGCTTTAATGTAGAACTATAGGCAACACTTTCTTTTCATTTTGGATAGAGTAAAGGAGGATTATAGCACCTATCAGTTTATTTTTTACCATCCCTGGGCAGAACAGAGAGCCGCTGACTAACAGTAAAGCCTCGTACACACTATTGGATATCTGATGGAATCTAATCCGATGGATTTTTTTTGTCGGATATCAGATGAAGCTGACTTTTATCAGTCTTGCCTACACACCATCAGTCAAAAATCCGACTGTGCCAAAACGCGGTGACATAAAACACTACGACGTGCTGAAAAAAAATGAAGTTCAATGCTTCCTAGCATGCGTCGACTTGATTCTGAGCATGCATGGATTTTTGACTGATGGACTTCCACACAGACGATCGGTTTATTCTATTGGTTTTTTATCCATAGGAAAATTTTAAAACATGTTCTATTTTTTTTCACCGATGGAAAACAAACCGATGGGGCCCACACACGATCGGTTTGTCCGATGAAAACAGTCCATCGGTCTGTTTTCATCAGACAAACCGATCGTGTGTACAGGGCTTTACCCACCCTCTGCTAAGGGAACACTAAGAAATTAGCGATCAGCAGTGTTTGATTGCTCAGTAATTATAGTTAATATACTATTAATCCTGGCGGGAACTGGGTACCACCTGGTGAGGAAGATTTTGAGTTTGAGTCTTGAGTTTCTAATGCCCTGTACACACGATCGGTCAATCCGATGAGAACGGTCTGATGGATTTTTCCATCGGTTAACCGATGAAGCTGACTGATGGTCAGTCGTGCCTACACACCATCAGTTAAAAAACGATCGTGTCAGAACGCAGTGACGTAAAACACAATGACGTGCTGAAAAAAACGAAAAAAGTTCAATGCTTCCAAGCATGCGTCGACTTGATTCTGAGCATGCGTGGATTTTTAACCGATGGACATGCCTACAAATGATCGTTTTTTTTCCATCGGTTAGGTATCCACCGGTTAATTTTAAAACAAGTTTCAAATTTTTTAACCGATGAATAAATAACCGATGGGGCCCACACACGATCGGTTTGGTCTGATGAAAACGGTCCATCAGACCGATCTCATCGGATTGACCGATCGTGTGTACGCGGCATTAAGCGGCGATTTTTAGGTGAGGAAGATTTAGTTGCCTGCCAGATGAGTGACCAATCAGCATGGTGAAGTGTAAGGTTAAGATCTCTTTCCCAGTTGCTAACCTAAGCTGGGGGATTCGCCATGTCTGGGGTCAGAAGATGGGTCTATAGCTCAGATTTGCACACTCGTTCAAAGAGTGTAAAACCTGGGTCTGAGGAACCAGAGGGGGTATGTGGAGTAAGAAAATGCTTAATTTGCAGGTATTAAAAGAGTTCTGAGTGGGGAAGACCATAAGTCTTGCAAAGTGTCAGGAGGGATTCGAAGGTAGTAGTCGCAAAGAATTGATGGGCTTGGAACAGGCCTGCATTTGACCAAGCAGAAAATGATGACAGGGAGGACCAAGCTGGATAGAAGAACAGATTACAAAGGAAAAAGAGTAATGCCTCGTACACACGATCGGAAATTCCGATAAGATCTTTTTCAGACAATTTTCATGTGATTTACATGTGTTTTTGCACATGGCTTAAAGGATCACTAAAGGAATTTTTTTTTTTAGCTAAATAGCTTCCTTTACCTTACTGCAGTACTGGTTTCATGTCCTTATTGTTCGTTTTTGCTTTGAAGTGGCTGTAATTCTGCTCTGATCTCCACACTTCCTGGTTGTCTGTTTCCTTATAACCATCATACTGGGAGCTTTTCACTGTAGGTCTAAGCTGTCATTACTGTGTGTCTAAAACTTAACAGAACCAATCAGATTCATTTTAAAAACAAAACACTGCCCTGGATTTGTTTGTTTTTGTTCTGTGTGTCTCTCTAGTTCACAGGAACATGAAACCAGTTTAAAAGTGAAACTAACCTACAGGCACATCATATGATTGATTTTTTATCTATTTGTAATAATTTTTAAAAGGAATCGGTTAACTTTTATGTCTCTATACCCTGGAAACAGTCATTTCAGCAAAACATTTTGTTTTCCTTTAGTGACCCTTTAAGCTTCGGGCATTTGTTTTCTGGGCTGGGTAAAAAGAGGGAAGTTCTGTAGAAGAGTTCTTCAGATGTAAAAACGCTTGTATCTCACTTTTACAGTTACTTCCATTAAAGTCCATGTGAATAAAACACTTGAATACGCTCATAAAAAGCAGGAGTCTCTAAACTTTCTAAACAAAAGGCCAGTTTACTGTCCTTCAGACTTTAGGGGGGCTGGACTGTGGCCAATGGAATTATAAAATGTCCTGACATCGGTAAGAGTAAACAATGCCATAGGATGGTCAGTGGGAGTAAAAAAATCACATTGCTGGTGTCAGTGGGAGAAATGGTGCCCCATCATTGGTATTCATGAGAGGAATAGTGCCCCCTACATTGGTATCAGTAGGGGGAATGGTGCCTCGTCATTGGTGTCAGTAGGAAGAATAGTGCCCCATCATTGGTGTCAGTGGGAGGAATAGGGCCCCAAGAGCCAGATTAAGGCAAGCAAAGGGCCACATCAAGTGTCAATGCGGGCTTAGGGACTGTAACTTGAAATCCTCCAAAATGAGCTTGAGTCCATGGCCAGGCAAAGGCAAGCCCAGCTTGCCTCCCCTTTGTTCTTACAGAATTTCCTCTGTTGAAAATAACAAACACCCGGTTCACACTGAATACGGCTTTGAAATCGCACTACTTCAACGCAATTTCAAAGCCGAGATCAGTGTGATTTCATGTGCTGCTTGCCGACATGTCTATGCAAGTCCCACATGAAATTGTCAAAACTATTGCAGGAACATTTTTCTAATCGGTGTTGTATCAATTTTAACAGTTCCATAGACACAAATAGGCTGCGACTTGTCATGCAAATTTACAACAAAGTCACACTAGGGTTAAAGGGGGGCTTAGGGGCATATTTTTAAAGCAGTGAATGTGACTTTCACCAAAATTTCATGGGTGGTGTATCAATAACTGTAATTTAAAACACATGCAGTGAATGTTTGATGAATGCCTGATTCACTATTTTATAAATTGCCCCAAAGTCAGATTTAGCATTAATTTTAACCACTTGCGTACTGGGACAATCTTAAAAAAATCTTTGCATACATGTTAAAAATCTGCATCTTTTACTAGAAAGCACTTTTGCCCCCCTTTTAAAAAAGTATATATTTTCTGAAAGCAGAGACACTGGAGAATAAAATAGCTGTAGTTGCAATTTTTTTTTATATAACATATTTGCTCTTTATTTATCAAATACATATCTTCAGGAAAAAATACAGTAAACGAATATTAGTACAAACATAATATTATACCCAATTTTTTGGTGAAATACAAAAGATAGTATTGCATCAAGTAAATAGATCCCAAAGATGTCAAGTCTTAAAACTACACACGCCTGTGAAATCACAAAAAAAAAACCTGTTAGCCGAAATTCAGTTTTCATTTTAGGCCTCATGAACACTGGAAGTTAAAATAACGTTATAAAAACGGCAGTAGCTTTGCAGTGAGTTTTTCAACTTTTTTGCGTTTTTCCGTGTTCAATTTTTTTTCTTCTTCTTCTTCAAAAAAACTCTTCTTTTTTTTTTCTTTTAATGGATCAAAAACGTTAAACGCGGGTGAGCTGTGTTTTTGAATGTTTATCTACGTTTATCAGCGTTGAAGTGAAAAACGTCTCTCAGAACCCACTCGTTTTTTTTTTGTTTTTTTTACTGCTCCAAAACGCAACTGCCCAAAACTGCTGATAACAGCCTATGTGTGAATGGACACATAGGATAACATTAGGGTTGTCCCGATACCGATACTAGTACTTGTACTCGCGCAAATACGCCCGATGCTTCACCGATACTTTTTTTGGGGAGTGACGAGCGGGCTGAGAGGGGCTGAGAGGGGCAAAGAGCAGGCGGAGAGCAGGACAGCTTTCATTTCAATAGCTGTGTGTTCCCCGCCGCGTGTTGTCATATATAGCCCCTCCCCCTTGTCTGGGCACTTTGATAGACAGATCACCCGTCCCATCTGATCTGTCCATCAAAGTGCCCGGACAAGGGGGAGGGGCTATATATGATGATGCGCGGGGGGGGGGGGGTTCACACAGCTATTGAAATGAAAGCTGTTATGTTCCCCGCGCGCTGATCAACTAGACGACGGTGGTGGGGGGCTCTCTCTTTGCCTACACAGGTAGGCCACTAGGGACCTACACATGGCTGCATTTGGGGACACGAGGCTGCATTTGGGGACACAAGGCTGCATTTGGGACACAAGGCTACACATGGCTGCCTTTGGGGACACAAGGCTGCCTTTTGGGTATACATGGCTGCATTTGGGGACACAAGGCTGCATTTGGGGACACATGGACACATTTAAAAAAAAAATTATCAGTAATCGGTATTGGCGAGTACATGAAAAAAAGAATCGGTATCGGCGAGTACATGAAAAAAAGTATCGGTACTTGTACTCAGTCCTAAAAAAGTGATATCGGGACAACCCTAGATAACATGATGGAGAGTTTAATGACTGTAGAAAAAAATGTCTACTGCCAAAAACAGCTGCTGTAAAAATGTCAAAAAGCATCCAGTTCCACCAATGTGCTCGAGGCCCTTCGTTAATCATTGATTATGGCCATAGAATTATTGCTCTCACTCGAACGTTCATGATAATGCCTCACGTGTGGCACAGTTGATGTTTATATACATGTGCTAACCCTATGCTTTGCATTTTATATAAGGTGTGTACCCCATAATTTGAATTAATCTAATTTATTTTATATCTTTTTTTTTTTTTTTTATACACTTTTTGAAAAATTCATTTTTCTTTATCATAAAGGAACCAACAAGACCCCTATGTGATAACTTGGGCAGGTAACAAGTACTGTTTATGGAGACATAGGGGATCTATTAGACCCCCCCCCCCCCCCTGTGTGTCTCCTGCCCTCCAGTGCAGCTATTCAAACACATATCGCACTGTACTGGAGCTGGACCTGTGCTGGAGCGCCCTACAACACACATGGTATTGGTATTCTGCAGCGTTACAAAAAGGATCATGTCTTGTTTCTGTTTTTTTTTTTTTTTTTTTTATGCAATGAAATGTGCATTAATGAGCAAAAATACTGGTTATCAAGATTTAAAAAAACAAAGACTGGTGTTATGCCATGCTACCATTATAGCGATAGAGAGTGCTTTGTATTTATTTGATTATTTGCAGGCTATTGTGCTTCCCATAGCCAGATCTGTCTGATGACGACTGTACTCGTTTGCAGGTTGCAAATTCTATGATATAAAATTTTGACAAATGGGTTCATATTTCATAAAGTACATGATATTCAATGACTTCACTCTCCTGTTTGTGGCTTTCATTTTTGCAAATCTCTATAAACAAACACATAATGTATTACATTTGCTAATATCATTCTTTTTTGTCCTATTAACAGGCTATACCATAGCTACTTTGGGAGGTGACTGGATTCTACAATGATTTGTAGCAAAACAAAAAAGCTTGGTAGGTAACTTTTTATTTTTGCCTTATTTTTGTTGTATAATTTTTAAACATATCAGGCACTGAGGGCCAGATTCACAGAGGAGATACGACGGCGTATCTCCTGATACACCGTCGTATCTCCTGTCGTATCTATGCGGCTGATTCATAGAATCAGTTCCGCATAGATGGCCCTAAGATCCGACAGGTGTAATTGACTTACACCGTCGGATCTTAGGATGCAATACTTCGGCCGCCGCTGGGGGGAGTTTGCGTCGTATTCCAGCGTCGGGTATGCAAATGAGGATTTACGGCGATCCACAAAGGTTTTTCCCGTCGTTACGTCGTCGCTAGTCATTTTTTCCCGTCGCAAATTTACACCTGCTTTAACATGGCTTAACTTTAGTCGAAAGTATGGCCGTCGTTCCCGGGTCGAATTTAATTTTTTTTTTGTTTTGGCGTAAGACGTCCGGGAATACGAATGGACGCTACGCACGTCGCCGTTCTGGAAAATGACGTCACATCGCGCAAAGCACGGCGGGAATTTCGAAACTGAGCATGCGCAGTACGTCCGGCGCGGGAGCGCGCCTAATTTAAATGGTACCCGCCCCATTTGAATTGGGCGGGCTTGCGCCGGACGTGTTTACGATACACCGCAGCAAGTTTACAGGTAAGTGCTTTGTGGATCGGGCACTTGCACTAAAAACTTGCGGCAGTGTAACGTAAACGGGTTATGTTGCGCCGCCGCAAATGTACGAGAATCTGGCCCTGAGTGTTTTTATCCATTTCATGTATTTAGACTGAGCAGAGCTATTATGTAACTGGTTGTTCATTATGGTTTATTTCTTCCTGGTTTACTTTTCTGATTTCCTGCACATGTGTTGAGCAACTACAAATGTGGCTGTACACATTTAGACTTTCATGCACGCTGTAAGCATAACAAATGTCAGAAAAACACTGGATAAAAAACACTCATAATAAAAAAAATGTTGTGCCAGTTTTTGGGCTCCATGCACACTGGCGTTTTTTAATAAGCTGAACAAATTGCTGGATACAATTTTTTTTTTTTTGTGCCAGCTTGTAGTTGTAGCATTTTAGTAGCTTCTTGTAGCTTTTAGGAGTATTATGCCGCGTACATACAATCATATTTTCCGTCGGAAAAACCTTGGATGTTTTTTCCGATGGAATTCCGCTCAAGCTTGGCTTGCATACACACAGTCACACAAAAGTTCTCTGAACTTTCGACCGTAAAGAATGCGTGACGTACAACACTATAACGAGGCGAGAAAATGAAGTTCTTGCAATCGTCTAATTGTTTCCAAGCATGCGTCGGAATTTTGTGCGTCGGAATTGCTACAGACGATCGGATTTTCCATCTGAAAATTTAAGAACCAGCTCTCAATCTTTTGAGCATACAGACGGTCGGAATTTCCGTTCAAAAGCTCACATCAGACTTTTGCTGTCGGAATTTCCGATCGTGTGTATGGGGCATTAGTGTTTTATTAGCGTTTTTACAGTAGATGAAGGGAAAAAAAACGCTTGATAAAATCTTTAAGTAGTGTTTATGCAGCACTTTATGAAAATAAAATGTATATATTTTTTTTTTTTTTTACACAAATATAGCTTTTTTTTTTTTTATTATTTAAATGAAAAAGACAGAAAATTTAGAACAAAAAACGCTGATATTTTCTACTTTCAGTTATAAAAGATATCTACTAAAAAAGACAAAAAAATTGAATTTGTTCATAAATTTAGGCCAAAATGTATTCTGCTACATGTCTTTGTTAAAAAAAAAATCCTAATAATTGTATAATAATTGGTTTGTGTAAAAGTTATAGGCCCGGATTCAGAAAGAATTTACGTTGGCGTATCTATTGATACGCCGCGTAAATTCTAGGATGTGCCAGCGTATCTTCTTTCTGTATTCAGAAAGCAAGATACGCCGAAATTTGGCTAAGATACGACTGACGTAAGTCTCTTACGCCGTCGTATCTTAGTTGCATATTTACGCTGGCCGCTAGGTGGCGCTTCCGTAGATTTACGCGTAGAATATGTAAATTAGGTAGATACGCCGATTCAGAAACGTACGTGCGCCCGGCGCATTTTTTTACATCGTTTACGTAAGGCTTTTACCGGCGTAAAGTTACCCCTGCTATATGAGGCGTAGCCAATGTTAGGTATGGACGTCAGGCCAGCGTAGAATTTTACGTCGTTTGCATAAGTGAATGCGGCTGGGCGTAAGTTACGTTCACGTCGAAACCAATGAGGCTTTGCGGAGCATGCGCACTGGGATACGTCCACGGACGGCGCATGCGCCGTTAGTAAAAAACGTCATTTACGTGGGGTCACCATTCATTAACATACAACACGCCCACTGCCTGGATAATTTGTATTACGCAGGCTTACGCCGGACCACATACAATACGCCGCCGTAACTTAGGGCGCAGGTTCTTTCTGAATACATAACCTGCCTCACTAAGTTACGGCGGCGTGGCGTATCTGAGATACGCTACGCCCGCACAAAGTTACGCCGGGCTTTCTGAATCCGGGCCATAGTGTCTACAAACTATAGTGAGTGTGTATGTATGTGTGTGTGTATATTGAAAATTGATCAGTCATTATGAACTGATGACCTATCTAATTTCTTGAGGCCCTGAAAATGCCCCTTTTTAGTAAGTAAACAGTCTGAGGCATGTTTTTTTTTTTTGAAGATCATCACTTTATAAGCAGTAGTTTTAGCTGTCATGAATGGGTTAACCATTCATGAACAGCTTTCTTTTGGTTCTGATCTGTGATTGATTACAGCTAATCACAAGGTACAGGTAGCCAGGTACCATGTGATTGCTGTGGGCCAATCACATGTGACAACAATTCATGACAGGTTGTTTACATTGTTGTCATGTGATCACTATGACCAATAATAGCAACCACATGATACCCAGTTACCGATTACTGGTAACTGTAATCCGCTGTATCTGGTGGACAAAACGGTCACTAGAGGGGCGTGCTTCATGCTCCTAACCTGGAGCAGGCACAATCGCGTACATGATTGTGCTTGAATGTACTGCCCGACCGCAGTAAAGTCACTATGGCAGGTTGGCAAATGGTTAAAAAAAAATCAGCACAAGGGACATTGTTTACATTTTTAATTCAGTGTCCAGTGTGCAGGTGTCAGCTACAATAGTGGGAATTCAAAATCCTCCTCTGCCGCTGGACCTGTGACAGGTACTCATCAAGAGTGACGAATATAACAGACCTTTCCACCCCCTCCTCCATTCATAGAAACTGTGCTATACCTTCCATGAATAAAAAGCACTATATAAACTCGGTGAACCTTTCATTCATCCATTTCATTCATGTAAGCTATATTATAACTCCAATAAGTGGAGGAGGGGGAAGAAAGGGTGGGCTTAGTAGGCACTCTCAGTGAGTGCCTGTCACAGGTTCAGAGCTGATATTAACCCCTGCAACACCGGAAAATTATACCTGCAGGGTATGGAAAGGGGGCAGAGGACTTTAGATTTCCACTATTACAACCAGCACAAGGGACACTTCAGTTTAGTGATTTACCCATTCTTGTTGTTTATTGAGGAATGAGGAATCTGTTATTTGTTTTACCTTCAGCCCAAGGGAATCTATCTTTGTGTATGGGCAGCTTAAGGCTGAGAGAAAAGAGCTAGATGATGCCAGAAGTCTTCCAGACATGCAATTAAGTAGGGTTGGACACTTACAGTATGCAGTGAAAGTAGAGTAAACTATTTCAGTACAGAAGAGGACCCCGTACAACTGTGCAAGTCTGAAGGCAAGGCTGGAGATCAGCTTTAACTATGTTGGCAAGACCTGGTGGTGAAGAGAGGGCCAAGACCATTCATTTGTAACATATGGGAGGATGAGCATGCCACTCCGCTGTTAATATGTTAATATTTGTTCGATTATTCACATATGTGGTTTTGTGCCTTTTGGATATGTTATTTTCTTAAGCATTTGGTGTAATGAAGCATGAGATGAAAGGAAGTTAATGGAAAACAGAGCTGGTGAAGCCTGGCATGTGCAGCCTAGTACTTTCCTGTATGGTAATCAAACCTAATACAAATATGTAGGTGTTAGGCCTGGTCCTTGTAGATCTCAGATTTCTGGCAGCTCAGGTAATGATCGCTGGTGCAGACAACTGAAACGACAGCCAATTTAGTATTCTCTTCTCTCTTGTTTTACACCAGGGGACTCGCACTGGCGGCCCCCCAGCTATTGCAAAACTACAAGTCCCATCATGTCTCTGCGGTGGGACTCATGCTTGTGTAGCACTACCCTGGAGGAGCTGCTGGTTAAATTTTGGGTTTGCACATTACCTTTTGTAGCTTCGTTGACAGGGTGGGAAAGTCCATAATAAAAGCAATGTCCAGACAGATGTAAAACCTTCAACAGTTAGGCTTTATTTCTTTTGCTGCAAGGTAATATGAAATAGAGAAAGTAAGAGGGAGGTGAAGAGCAGGGGAAGGTTCAGGCACACGGTACGGAATAAATCGGTCTCCACTCTCAGCTATTGAGTGGGTATTGCTCACCCGGACAGTCCCCTCTCACATGGCCTAGCAGCCGGGATGATGCATAAACTAATGTCCAGACGGTCCAGACGGTCTCTGCCACAGACCTCTTGGCATATACTTGGTCTCTGCCACAGACCTTTGAATGAGCTTGGATGCGTCCAGGAATCCTCTGCCACAGGATCTTAAAGTCCCGAACCTCCAGCCGAGCAGTAGAAGAGCCTTTAAGCCGAAAACCCGGAAAACTGCAGGGCCTTCAATGTAGTGGATCCCTCCTTATTTAGGTCACCAGGTCTCACCCGAGATGTCAGCACTTTGCCGGTCTCCTCCAGGGCAGGTCCTCCCCCAGTTTTCTTCATCAAGACAGCCTCCTCCCTTGTGGACAGACAGCTTGGGATCCCCTTTTAGGATTGCAGCCCCCAGCCAGCATAGCTGGGCCTACTAAACAGCAAAGCGATTCCGGGCCAAGGTGGCCCAGAAGTCGGGGTCACACACACGCACCTCGCGCCAGGAGGGCCACGAGGTGAAGGACCCCAGAAAATGGTGTCTGCCCCTTAAGTATCCCTCCCCAGCATTCACAGTGGGGTCACCACTCCCACTGTACTTCTGCAGAGAAAGGACACCCAATACACCATGGTATACCTGTATTCCAACATAAGGCCGAGATGGCAACACCACCTGCAAGCAACAAGGGAAACTACCAAGTAGTACCATAGCCAGAACAGAGGCAAATTTATATTAATCAAACAGGTCTGGGCCCAAGTACTGGCCGAGACTTCCCTTAAATTTGAAATAGCGCCCCCTAGATTAGGGGTGGGCACTACACTTGTAATTGTCAGCCTTGCAATGCCTCATGGGACTTGTAGTTTTGCAACAGCTGGAGAGAGCTTGTTTGAGACCCCTGCTTTACACTATAAGTTCTTAAAATGTAAAACTTTCTGATCCACTTGTCTGAACACTCTAGCTGCCTAGATGCCCAGCTCTTCCACAGCATTCGCCATGAAGATTAAAGTGGTTCTAAAAAGTAGTTTATGGTCTAGTTACTTTGCTTGTTTTCTTGTTGTATTTATTTAGTTATTTCATGAAAAGTCATAGCACTGACATCACGCTGCTGCATCAGGTTCCTTGTAGCAGCTTCTCATGGGAGTTATTGAGCTTGTACTTGGATGTTTTTATGTGGTTTTAAAGTTTCAATAAAATATACTGAACTGTGGCTCTATCTTGTTTGCCCCATATGTGAGAATTGCAGTGTGGTTTCTGCTGAGCGGTGAGGGGCTTGTCGAGCGCCGCTGACTCCTATGGAGAGATCGGACGAAAACGGACAGCATGTCTGTTTTTTCATCAGATCTCACCCGATCCGATAGGATGGATGGCGAACGTGTTACCATATGTCTGATTTTAGCGGATCGGACGTCAGCGGACATGGTCACTGCTGACATCCGTCGCTCCATAGACCTGCATGGAGCGCCCGTTCAGACCCGCCAAAAAAAAAACTGACAGACGGACCTGAACGTCCGCCTGTGTGAAAGGGGCCTTATCCTCTACATTGTGTAAAAAGGCTGTTTGATCCTATATGCACAGATTCTCCCTTCTTGCATTGTCCCCAACACATCTCCGGATCAGACAGAGTTAGTGGAGTCACTCTGCACATGCACAGTTTGGTGTGTATTGCTAGAGAGTTTTTGTTTCTTTTTGGGAGGGTGCATGTGATTAGCACAGGGCTAATCAGCACTGTCCAGACGGAGGGTCAGGGGTCTTGCAGTCTTATAGGACAGTCATGGGAGAATGAAAACTCCTACAAACTTTAACCAGACACTGATAGAAGTCACAAGACTGCTCTATACTGCTGACGAGAAAAGTTATTTAGCAGTTTATATTTACTAAAAGAATTGCATTTCCATGTTCTGTGGGAGACCAGATATAGTGAATGCAGGGTCCTGGGTTTAGTAACACTTTAAGGACTTGTGTGTGTGTGTGTGTGAGAGTGGATCGTTTAATTTATTTCATGACAATGATCAACATTCCCAAAAAAGCTCAGATTGCTCTCATAAATGACCCGGGTGATAATATTCCCAGACATACACAGACCCTTATCTTTTTTTATATTTTTGGCTGCTAAAATATCTCTAGCTATCACCTGGAAAACCTCTACGATAGATTTGGATTTATTGAAGTGCAAACTTACCTGGATCATGTTGTATGTAAATTTGGTCAGCATCCTTTTGGGATAGGAACGCCAAATTTGAAAAACTTTGGGACCCATGGCTATGTTACCTGCAATGCCCATCTTAGCGTTAGCTGGTTGGTGGATGGGGAGTGCGGCACTCGGTTTGGACATTGAACCCCCCCCCCACCTCCTTCTCTCCCCTTCTCTTCTTTCTCTGATTCTTTCTTGTGTCTTGGACCTTCTTTACACGGCAGACTGGTCGGGTCCATCTGTCAGTGTTTTTGGCAGACCCGATCGGACCATCCATTGCCCTCAATGGAGCGGCAGATGTCAACGACACCCGAACCAATCTTATTCACTTTCTTAAACAAGTGGATGGGGGATTCGTTCCCCATCTGTCTGGCGTATTGGATGACAGTTGGATGGAAACAGACAGCGGACCGTTTCTATCTGACCACCCATAGAGGAAAGAGCGCTGTCATCTGTTTGCTGTTAATCCCAGCGGTGATCAGGGGACAGATTCCCCCTGCTGAGCAGAGGCAGATCCACTAGCGGAATCAGTCTGTTTTAACCCCTTAAGGACTATTTACGTCAGCAGAATGGCATGGCTGGGCATATGGACGTACAGATATGTCCCCTTTAAGATGCCCAGTCGTGGGTCGCGAGCGCGCTGCCGGCGGCGCCCTTGCGATCCGGTCTTGTCCTCCGCACCCGCGGACCCGATCGCTGCTGGTGTCACGCGATCGGGTCACAGAGAGGAAGAACAGGGAGAGGTAAGTGTAAACAAACCTCTCCCCGTGCTTCCTAGTGTGGATTTCACTGATCGTCTGTTCCCTGTGTTAGGGAATGACGATCAGTGACTTCACGCGCACAGCCACGCCCCCCCACAGTAAGAACACTCCCTTAGGGCACACTTAAACCCTACAGCGCCCCCTCCTGGTTAACCCCTTCACTGCCAGTGTAATTTTCACAGTAATCGGTGCATTTTTATAGCACTTTTCGCTGTGAAAATTACAGTGGTCCCAAAAATGTGTCAAGTGTGTCCGATGTGTCTGCCATAATGTCGCAGTCACGATAAAAATCACTGATCACCGCCATTAGTAGTAAAAAAAAAAATATTAATAAAAAAATGCAATAAAACTATCCCCTATTTTGTAAACGCGCAAACTTTTGCGCAAACCAATCAATAAACGCTTATTGCGTTTTTTTTTAACCAGAAATATTATTGAAGAATACGTATCGGCCTAAACTGAGGAAAGAAAAAAAATTTTTTATCAATTTTTTGGGGGGATATTTATTATAGCAAAAAGTAAAAAATATTGAATTTTTATTTTTTAAATTGTCGCTTTATTTTTGTTTATAGCGCAAAAAATAAAAACCGCAGAGGTGATCAAATACCACAAAAAAAAAGCTCTATTTGTGGGGAAAAAAAAGGATGTAAATTTTGTTTGGGAGCCAGTTAAAGCGACGCAGTGCCGAATCGCAAAAAGGGGCCTGGTCCTTTACCTGCATAATGGTCCGGGGTTTAAGTGGTTAAAGGGGCCTAAATTTGATTGGTATGTTGTGATTTATTCGCGTTTTACACCTATTGATTGATAGACATGCAAGCTACGTTATTGGAGGAACTATGTTGGTGGAAGGAAAGGCGACGGTCCTCCTCCCTCCTTCTCCTAACCGCCAGCCTTTCCTCTGACCGTATAAGCAGTTTTTATAAGTTAATTTTCAGGAATCTTTGCTTGCTTTCGTTTTCATAATTGGAATACTTTTTACCTTACTGTACACTCACATGTTTGTTCTGACTATTTCCAACGTAATCCGTGTTTAATCCATGTTTTGTAATCCATGTTTGTGTTGCCAATGTGCACACTGAATAATTACTCGCTGTAAGCTTGGCTCTTTTTGTATAAAACCCAATAAAAAATATTGGGAGCACTATTTTCAACACAATTTGTTTGTATGTTTTTTATGCTTTATGTATATGCAGTATTATGTATATGTGTTATGTAAATGTAATACATTTTTTCCAAATTTTTGACGCACAGATTGGGTGGACACATGACATGTTCACTTTTTTTACATTGATGGCGATATAGGCGCTGCATTAGTTTATCAACCTGAGATGACTGATACCATGTTGGTGAGAAGCTGTAGTGCCCCAACATTGGTATTCCGGGGGGGGGGGGGGTGGATTAGTGCCCCATCCTTGGTTTTCCTGGGAGGATGGGGGGGTAGTGCCTCATTGGTTTTTCTGGGAGGGGGGAAATAGTGCCCCATTGGTGTTCCCGGGAGGAATAGTGCTGCCCCATTTTTGGTGTTGCCAGGAGGAATAGTGCTGCCCCATTATTGGTGTTTCTGGGAGGAATAGTGCCCCATCATTTTCATTATTATTTTAAATAAAATGAAAAAATTGCATATTACGTTTGTTTTTATCCGATTTAATCGATTAATCAAAACAATATAATCCACCAACTAATCGATTATGAAAATAATTGTTAGTTGCAGCCCTACTCCTACAGCTTGGTGGTGATCCAGGAAGCAAAGATACAAATTTTCCTCATTTGTTTCCAAGCTGCAAACACAGTATACTAAAAGTGCAAAGTGGCCGCTTACCAGATAGGTTGGATCTCTGTAACAAAGATCTTCTTATGGGATCAGTATCAAAAGATATCCTCCTTAGCAAAAAATCCTTCACCGTCTCGGTGCAAGTGGAGTGGTTCATGCAGCAATACAGGGGACCATATGTATGAAGAGGAAAGATAAAAAACACTTAATGGTGCAGTACTTTAGTAAAAAGTGTACCCTTTAATCGAATAGCTGGGCAACTGACATCAAACAAGGTTTTAAAGCATAGGTTAAAAAATTGTCTTGTGTATTGTTCCTGTAAAAACCATTTGGAGATGACAATTTTAAAATTTATTTATTGTGCAACTTTTTCCTTTAGAGTACTTCTTTTCCTACATGATGATGAAATGCAGTTTCTCTAGGAACGACACTTTTCTTACCTTTGTATTAAATTAGGACTTGTGTTTCATATAATAACGGCAATTACTGGATGTAATCATATGCCAGAATGATGTTCCATGCAGTCATTTTTATTTTTTTTGTAACCAATTCCGCCCTTTTCTTATGTAAGAGAATAATTAGAATTTTAGATTTTTCGTGATAAACGGGCTTTAGGATTTCTGTTTGAATTCAGAGGCATATTAAAGCTGAAGTTTAGTGATATGTTTTTTTTTTTTAATTCAGTACCAGAATCCATTCTTACATGAATGAGGAGTGTCCCTTGTGCTGGGGGTGCTCTCTTCCTTGAATTCTGTCCGTCCCTTTCCCAATCCCCCCATCCCCATGAATACACTTGGAGCTGTGGTCTTCCAGTAGTGCGGGGGTTAATACGATTGACTCAACCTGTCACAGGCCCTCGCTAAAATTGTTGACTATGCCCGCCCTTTCCACCCCCCACCTCCATTCATTGAAGCCGTACTACAGTGAGGGAAAAAGTATTTAATTCTCTGCTGATTTTGTACATTTGCCCACTGACAAAGAAATGATCAGTCTATAATTTTAATGCATGTGATTTAATTTTTTTCAATAATTGAGTCACCTGCAGTGAATGTTTCATTTGCTGCTTTAGAAATCTGCCCCTACAGTATTTTCTTTTCATGTAATCCTGGCAGTAAGCAATGAACTCCGTTTATGAAAGCAGATTTCACCAAAATAGTTTTTGCCACATTCTATTTTGGTATATATGCTACATTTTGAAATGTTTAAAGCTCCAGTAATTAGATAATATCTCCCCTTTGCAATGCTCATAATGTCTAGGGGATCCAGATACCGGCTTTATTACTTACCCAGACTCTTCATTTCATCGGCTCCAGAGCTCTCCTTATCGCCCTGAAGTTCCAGCCTCCGGGTTGACCCTCATTTTAATAATGTACAATGCAGAGCTATTAGCCCACGAGGAAGGAGTGCAACCATAGTCAGGAGCCCCTTCAAGAGGTTGTAAACCCTGTTTTAAAAAAACAAACAAAAAACTGTTAGACATAGGCATAATGAGCTAGTTTGCATCACATACTAGCTTATTATGAAATACTTACCTTAGAACGAAGTTCTCTCAGCGGCACCCGCACACCGCTGAGATGGCTGACGTTATTCCTGGAGTTTCTTCCGGGTTTGCGGGCTCCGGCGCTGTGATTGGCCGGAGCCGCAATGACGTCACACAACAGCGGTGTTCACAGCACGGGGCTAGGAAGGAACGGCACCCCTGCTGTGATGTCACTGGCTGCATTTATCCTAAATATCTCCTAAACAGTACACATTTAGGAGATATTTTCAATACTTACAGGTAAGCCTTATTCTAGGCTTACCTATAGGCAAATGTCTGCAGAGGCAGTTTACTTCCTCTTTAACTCGGCCATACAAGGTTTGAATCTTGCTGAACCAGCCAAGATTCGAACCATGTATGGGCAGGCTGAATGTACCCGAGTTGATCGATCAACCAACTTGGGTACAACCAGCCTGTCGGAATTTACATGCGATTATTGCTGGAGGCTGTTAGAGCTGCTAGCAATAATTACTGTGTTCTCCCAGCAGGGGCGTCTTCCCCCTCCCTCCTGCTAGGAGCAGACAGTGGCTCCACAGGAGGGATTCCCCCATCATCACTGTCTGTGTTGAGGGGGAAATCAAGTGATTTTCTTTCCTGCAACCATCTATGGCCATCTATGGCCTGCCTTAGAGTGAAGGCTTCCCAAGATTGGTCACACTGCTGGAGGAACCCTACGTTTTAGGGTACGTATTACACCTTATTCAAGCACTCCTAGATTTAAAGTCCAACTTTGGGAAACTTGAACAATGAATTTCAGGCATGGAATATTTTTACAGCTTGGATACAGGAGGTCGGATGCTTAGCGCGGTGTCATTCAGAGAATGCAAAGCGTTCTCTGACTGGAGGAGGTTGTGACATCACTGCTCAGCCTCTCTTCTTCCTAAAATCAAAGAATGCCACACATTCTCTGGTTGACGTCATCACCAGACGCTGCCCATGTGACCTGTCCATGTGACCTAATTCAAACCAGGAAGGAACACGGAGGAACGCGAGACGGAGACGGCGATTGAGGCGCTATACCGGGCTATTCAGCCCACGCTCCGGATACGGGGTAACTTAACTCCTGTCCCAACCTAGTTACTTGCACTCTCGGATACATCATTTGGGACAACTAACCGGAGGTTTGCAAATACAGGACTTATCATCACCCTGATCATTTTATAGAACGAATGAAGCTCAACAAAGGTCTGTAACCAACTTTCATTTTGAACGTTATTACTTGGAGCCATTTGGATGACTATATCCTTTGAATTCCTACTAACATCCAACCTGCTATTGCCAGATATATTTGGGGACCCAGCTGCTTCAATTTGAAAAGCAACATAACTCATATGACTCCCGGTTATTGAGTCACACTAACCATCCTATCTTGACACGCAGCAGTACTGTCATGGCTCTGCCTACCTAGGGTAAATATATTCAAAATTGGCGGTGCGAGACCTATATACACCCCCATTACCCATACTACCTAAATCAATATATCTGTGCATTTCCAGATATTGAATGCCTTTTTCATTGATAGCCCATTGTGCACTGCATCAATGTCATTCAAATTACTGAATATTTACCCTGATTGCCAAGGCCATATAGTGCATAGCCTTATTCCAGACCAAGTGAATTACCATTCATTCGAATGATCATTGATCTATTACCATCCAATATAGACTGAAAATTTTGAGACAAGGTGCACCTGTGCATCCTTCACGTGAGGAAGCAACTCCGTCATCAACGGTGAACTTATTCATAGTCCATTATCCAATTCTTCAGTCTAGTGATACCTGTTGCAACACTATCGCCTCAATCCCCATACTCCCCCCCCCCCCCCCCCCCCGTTTCCCTCTCACACCTCCCCCCCTTCCTCCCTCCCTTAGGGATCAGTCATTGGTCAGTATACTATTAGGGCCACAATTGGCAGTCCTATGTCAATCTATTATTGAACATCATATACCCCATTACTTACCTTAACTGTTCATAGTGCCTAAAACCAATGACTGACCCCGACAGAGTCCGGACAGCGTCGTGTGTCAATGTTTGTCTACTGTATGTCCTGTATGTTATGTGTGCTCATGGTTAGATGTACCCAATACCATGCCTTTTTAATTGTGTTGTGATATTCAATGTGATCCAACTGATTAAATTATTATCAGAATAAACTCTTTGATATTACTCCTGAGTTTATTATTTCTCGGATCGGGATCATTCAAGTGTAGCCTACTGTAACCCCTTTTTTTCTTCTAATGACCTTACCTAAGATCAATTTTCATCTTCCCTTACCCCTGATCTTTGTTATCTGCTAATTTTGATATATGCTATGGTTACGGCCTCACTTCCATCATTGATGAGAGATCCCACACATGCCTATCAACTATCTAATCAGACTTGCCTCTTCCCCTATCCCTCTCCCCTCCCCTCCCCTTTAATGCCTGTGATGAGCAGCCAACCTCCTGTGTTGACAATGAATCAAAGATCACTGAAGTAGTGGTGTCTACTCCAGTATTTTCCAGGTTCTAGGTGCATCGGCCAGGTATTGTGTATATACATAGTTATGACGGTCCAAGCTAGACCCATGTTACTATGGTAAAATATACTATGCACAGGGAAAAGCACTAGGAGATTAAAGGGTAAGTCCACCCTAACACTAAAATCTCTACATCTACAGACATCCACGATCTGAGACCTATCTTGCCCAGTAAAGAGGAAATTGGTATACAAACCTTTCTGAAGCCGATCCGGTCTGGTCCCACGCTGAGCTGTCAGCAGCAGCTTTGCTGTGTAGGCGGGTGCAGAGGAGGCAGCCGGCATTGGAAGCCCCATAGTATGTCTATGGGTGACGTCTCTCCCTATTCATTTCACAGCCATTGTCTGCCGTGTCCTCTGCAGAGCTTCCGCCGCTGGAGACCGGACCGATTTCTACAGGGTTAGATCGGTTAGTCTTGGATCGTGGATACCTGTAAATGTTGTGAATTTAGTATTGGGATGAACTTCTCCTTTAGGAGTTGCTTGCACAGAAAGGTAAGAAGTCTCACAAAACCACAAAATACAAAATAATGCAGCGCTCAACCAATAATATAAGATTATAAAGTGCCACAGTGCATGAAAAATGATATCATAAAATAACATCCACATGTAAGCAATACAACAGTTCATATGACATCTTTATTGCTTATATGTGAGTTTTATTTTATGATATAATTTCCTTGCACTGTGGCACTTTATAATCTTATATCAGTTGGTTGAGCGTTGCACTATTTTGTATTTTGTTAATATACACCATGCCATGAATTCCGCCTAAAAAAATGAAGTTCAATGCTTCCGAGCATGCGTCACTTGATTCTGAGCATGCATGGATTTTTCTCTGATGGATTTCCACACAGACGATCGGAATTTACTATCGTTTTTTTTTCATCGGAAAAATGTAAAACGTGTTCTATTTTTTTACACCAATGGAAAAAAGTCTGATGGGGCCCACACACGATTGGTTTCTTCGATAAAAAAAAAGTCCACCAGATCGTGTGCAAACGGCATTACTGGAGTGAACCTGTCTCAGTGCACACATGTGTGAATGTTTTCCTAAATTCTTATGTTTCCTGACAGAGAACGGCTTGGTGCAGAGTATACATACACGGTACACATACTGGGGCTGATTTGCAGGCCTGCGGCATCGTTTCTACATAAGGCCCAAAGAAGGGACTTTTATGTAATGTTAGAATGTTGTCCAGCTGTAATATTTCAGCCCGTGTTAATCCACATTAGTTAAAAGACATTGGATCCACACTGTGAAAGCTGCTTATAATTGTGCACAAGGTACAAACTCTTGGCATAAGGTTATGAAAGTTGAAATGCCAACGCATTCCAAGCCTAATATCCCCGAGAAGCTATTGTTGGTGTGCAGTGTCCATTAGTTATGTTTATTCACAGCTTCAATGACAACGTCTAATAAAGTTTTTTCTTTTTTAGAGGAGGAACGTCGAGTCAAAGCGAACGACCGAGACTACAATGAAAAGTTTAATTATGCAGTGAGTATTATTTACTGGTTATAAGTTTGCCTAAAGTATTGTATAATGATATACATCAAATGTTCAGTCACTGTTAGAAAACGAAAGCTGGCGAGTTATTTCTGTGTGCTTGGATTGAAGTGCATTAGGCTCCATTCACACTAATGCTTTTTTTGATGCATTTTGCAGAAATGGAGGAATTTTTTTTAACATGGTTTCCTATGGAACATGTTCACATCAATGCTTTTTTGTGCCTCTGCGTTTTTGGAAAGGGTCAGGGACTTTTTTCCTGCAAAAAGCAGCGTTTTTGCATGCATGCTTTTTTTTTTACCTGTTTATAGCCGGTTGTTAAAGGAAATGTAAAAAAATAAAAATGACTGGAAAAAAAAAAAAATACGCAAATCGCGGTAAAATCGCTGTAAAAACGCACGTCAAAAAACGCAGCAAGCACCGCAAAAAGCATTGCAAAAATCGAGCCTTAGGCCTCGTTTACATAGGCCACAAATGGGTGGAAAAAACTGGCAGGTAATTTGCGTTTTTTTTTTTTTTTTTGTTTCTTGTTCTAAAAATGCGATTAAGATGAACAATGCCCGCAGTATTTGTCCATCAAATCAAAAAAGACATTATATAGTAGTAAGTATAAGTTGAGAGAGACCTGAAGCCTAGTACACACAATGAGATTATCAGATGAATGATCACCCGTTTTTGTTTTTTTTCATGCTAGTCTCCATATAGAATATTAGGAGTTTACTAAAGTTACAAAAATTCACATACGTGTACAACAGACTAAAAATCCTAAAGTGATGAAATGTACTGTGTTGTATTTTTATTGTATTTTGTTATGAAAACTGTACTGATTAAACAAAAATTGTATGATCTGGAACATTTTTCGTGTTTGTCCCATTGGATCATTTCACACAACCTGTCCTGATCGGCTCTTGAAAGCTGTGTACTAATGATTAGATTATTGTATGATCGATTTGAAAGCGGTATTTTTCTCCTGATTTTCTGATCGTGTGTTCGGGCCGTAATAGTGCTGGGTCTAGTGGTGTACATCAGTGTTTCTCAACACCAGTCCTTTATGTGCCCCCGACAGGTCATGTTTTCAGGATTTCCCTCAAAATAAACGGCTGTGGTAATTACTAAGGCAGTGAAACTGATCAAATCACCTGTGCAAAATAATGGAGAGCCTGAAAACATGACCTGTTTGGGGGTACTTGAGGACTGGAGTTGAGAAACATTGGTGTACATTAACCAAATGACCGCTGGAAGATGTATCCTCCCTTCATGACCAAGCATTTTTTTGTGTTTTGCGACACTGTACCCAAATAAAATGTATGTCATTCTTTTCCCCATAAACGGAGATTTCTTTTGAAGGTATTTGATCACCTTTTTTTTTTTATATATATATAAATATATATATATATATATATATATATATATATATATATATATTTTATGCTATAAGCAAAAAAAGACCAACAATTTTGAAAAAAAACTAACAATATTTTTTACTTTATGCTATAAAACATACCCAATAAAATAAAAACATGTAATTCCTTCATAAATTTGGGCAAGTATGTATGCTGCTGCTTATTTTTGTTAAAAAACAAAAAATCCCACAAAAGTTATAGAGTCTACAAACTATGGGATATACTTATTTATTTATTATTTGACACTAACTGACACACTTGATACGTTTTGGGAACCAGTGACACTAATACAGTGATCAGTGCTAAAAGTATGCACTGTCACTGTACTAATGACACTGGCTGGGACGGGGTTAAACTTCAATGGCGATCAAAGGGTTAAATGTGTGCCTAGCTGTGTTTTGTGTACTGTGTGAAGTGCTTTTACTAGAGGAAAAGATTACGTTCATTCCCTGCTTTGCAGAAACACAAATTCCATCCTTCCCCCCAGTTAGAACAGTAATCTGCCTTGTTTACATAGGCAGACCGCAGTTCTGTCCCTCGCTCCCCAACGATCGGCAAGTGCCAGCGGACATTGAGTACCTGACATCCACTGATCAGCTTACACTGCGTATAATGACAGCAGGTGTGAGCTGCCGGTGGTGCCCATGCACGCCCCCTACCCAGAAGTAAAACTGCTATAGGGAGGTCCGGAAGCAGTTCAGGTAATTAAAAAATTTTACTGGTCACCCAAAACCTACCTGCCTATGACAGCTGGAGGGGATAGTACACATGTTACAGCCGTAATGCTTTGCTTCATGATGAATTTAAGTTGACATGTCCGTAGGACTATGGTTGCCGTGCAGTAATTAAAGGCAAGATTTACCTTTGGAACCGGTCAATAATTTAAAAGAAAAAATCAGTATGCAGCAGTATTACTTCCTGAATGCCCAAAAGCTGCTGTTCTATCAACTTCTGAATGGTGATCCACTGCGGATCGCTTTACAAAGGGACAGTAGTAGAAACTGCCACCTGTGTAATCTTGGCCTTACAGTAGGTACTCAGGGCTACGGAGCGTGGCAGAAAAGGTGCAATGCAGACATCACTGCCAATGATATGAGTAAGACTAGGTTTTCTAAGCAATTGCATTTTCCTGATGAGCCTACACTACCAGTGAATGCTGTCTGCGGGTGGTAGGCAGGCATGTAATTGCCACTCAGGCTGAAAATGGCCAGTTCGGGAGTCTGTGAAGAAAAAAGGGAGAAATACCAATCTTATTCAGACCAATTATTTACATACAAAGATTTGTTTTGCAAAGAATGTGATAGTAATCCAGCCTGTGTTTTAGAATAAGAGAGAGGTGAAACCTACATCAGTTAAGATGTACTATCCTGCCCCCATTGTGTTTTTTTTTTTTTCCACCCTGGTTTAGCTGGTTAGTGGGCATGGAGGAGGATGGAGGGAGTGGGCTGTCATTTACCACTGTGTATACGTCCACATGTGTGACTCTATAGTCACATGGGCTGCTCAGATGTGATAGGGAGGAAATACTTAGGGGAGAAATACCCTGAAAACTGAGCATGTACAGAGCTGCTAACACTGCTCTGTAATATCCGCAACTGCAGTGGGGACATGGACAGGAGTGGGAGATGGAGAACAGCAGTATCAAAAAGTTTTTTTGCAACATACAGAAAACGAATCCCGTAGTGAGTATGATCAGCAGTTGATACAGAATTTATTGATGGTTTTTAATTGTGGGTTTAATGACACTTTAATTTTCTTAATATATGGAATATTCTTTAATTTTGTTTTGAAGAAATTAACGCAAGTTTAAAGTGGTTGTAACCCTAAAAAAAATGTATCCTGTTCCTTGAAAGCATGAATACCTGGTTGATCCTGCCTGATGCTGCCTCCCCCCTGTGTAAACTGACCTTGTTTATCATGGCTGCTTATCCATGATACCAGGGTCAGTTTACGTGTGTCTTGTTTGTTTCTCACGCTGACTGCCAAGTATGTTCTGCCTTCATTTTTACTAGGGATGCACCAATTTTGTAAATTACTGATATCCCTTAAGCCCCTGTTTACTTGGAGTGACTTGTCATGCACCCTATTGTCGGCAATCGCACTGTTCAAATCGGTGCAACGCCGACTTTGTGGTGCTACTCGGATTTAAAAAAGTAGTTCCTGCACTACTTTTGGCGATTTCGGTGCAACTTACATAGATATCTGTGAATTAAGCCGCACAGATGTCTTCCAAATTGCACCTAGAACCACGCTGAGATGCAGCTTTGAAACCGCGCCATTTCAAATGAAGTCGCACAATTTCAAAGCTGCAGTCAATGTGAATGGGGGTTTAGTCCTGGACCCTGTGGTTATTCTTTTACATTTGTTTGATGTTGTTGAACATACCGAGGCTGACTGTATACAGTGCGTTTTTCACATGGCCTAGGAGGGTATCGTTACAGATTCAGAGGTGGTGATTGGCTAAACAGGTTTTCCAGCTTCTAGGAAATATCTTGTGTCAGTTTAAAATAGGAAGCCAATATTTCATTGCACACATACTTCACTAAAATTTGCACAAGTCATTGAGAAGGTTTGCGGTGGGTAATGGGTTTCTGCAATTTCCTCAGGGATGAGAACATCTCATAGTCTGCTGATTTATGAGAAGCCAAAGAAACTGAAATACCTTCTAACATTTTACTTCTCATATCTGTCTGACATAGGCGTGCGCACAGGGTGTGCCAGGTGTGCCCAAGCACACCCTAATCATCCTGTGCAGCACAGATACCCCCTGCTGCCCTCCCCTCCCACCACGCCTCCGACTTCCCTTCCCTCCTCTCCTGTCGGCTGTTGCTGCAGAGATATTTTAGGATGAGTGGGGAAAGGGGACGGTAAATATGTAATTTACCGGCCCCTTCCCTTTCTGAATGAACATTGTGAGGTATCGGTAATGTGTGTTTGAGCTTTGGGGTGCACACCCTAATAGAATGGGCTGCGCACACCTATGGTGTCTGAGTACATTTACATACCTCTGGACCTGAATGTCTTTCTGCATTGTAATTCGTTGGTCTTCTGACAGTTTTACCTTACTAACATCTAGAGCAAAATTATTGTATTCTGGACACCGAATGAGGTTACATTACACATGGCATTGCTCATATTTTCTCCACATTTGCATACAGGCCAAGTTGTCCAGCAAAATAGACAATGATGGATCGGAGCAAACCATAGAACTGCCGGGGGTGTTGAGGCATTTTAAGAATAATTAAACCACTTTTGTAAAAGCTAACTGTTGATTAACATGAAGACTGTTTGATTTTGATGATGACTATTTTTCTTGTGTTGGCTACAAGAATGTCCAAACTCACAGGCACATCTATACAGGACATAATAGGAGAGAGAGTATTTCTGTGAAATGCGTTGTAAAGTATGTGTTGATCTACATCAGGGGTCTCCAAACTGCAGCCCAAGGGCCAGATGTGGCCCTTTGCTAGCTTTTATCCGGCCTTTGGGGCACTATTCCTCCCACTAATGAGAGGCACTATTCCTCCCACTGACACCAACAAGGGGGCACTATTTCTTCTACTGATACCAATGATAAGATACTATTCCTCCTACTGATAGGGGCACTACTCCTCCTCCTGCTGACCACCAACCCTGAGGCCATATTTATTCTTCATTGATGCTGTGCCCGGAACATTTTTTGCCCACAGTAGCCACAATCCGGCCCTCCAAAAGTCTAAAGGACAATAAACTAGCCCTTTGTTTGAAAAGTTTGGAGACCCCTGATCTACATTATGCAAATTGTTGTATGTCACACTTTTCTTACTTTTCAGTATAGACCTGCCTTTTTCAACCTTCTAACCCGTGAGCAGTTGTTCTCAACTCCTGTCCTCCAGACCCCCTAAAGCCCCGTACACGCGATCAGGCTATTGCCCGACCAAACTCGCATCGGAAATCCGACGGAATTCAATCGGAGTAAAAGAGAACATGTTCTCTATCTAAACTTCAATGGAATTCCTCGGAATATCCAGTGGAAAAACTCTGATGGGGCATACACACGGTCGGAATTTACGATGGAAAAAGTCAATCTGACCTTTTCCATCGGAAATTCCAATTGTGTGTACGGGGCATAACAGGCCAGCTTTTAACCACTTAACCCCCGGACCATATTGCTGGTCAAAGACCAGAGCACTTTTTGCGATTCGGCACTGTCGATTTAACTGATAATTGCGCGGTCGTGCGACGTGGCTCCCAAACAAAATTGGCGTCCTTTTTTCCCCACAAACAGAGCTTTCTTTTGGTGGTATTTGATCACTTCTGCGGTTTTTAGTTTTTGCGCTATAAACAAAAATAGAGCGACAATTTTGAAAAAATTTATATTTTTTACTTTTTGCTATAATAAATATCCCCCAAAAATATATATATATAAAAAAAAAATGTTTTCCTCAGTTTAGGCCGATACGTATTCTTCTACATATTTTTCATAAAAAAATATCGCAATAAGCATTTATTGATTGGTTTGCGCAAACGTTATAGTGTTTACAAAATAGGGGGTATTTTTATGGCATTTTTATTAATATTTTTTTTTTTTACTAGTAATGGCGGCGATTAGTGTTTTTTTTTCGGTACTGCGACATTATGGCGGACACTTTTGACACATTTTTGGGACCATTGTCATTTTTATAGCGATCAGTGCTATAAAAATGCATTGGATTACTATAAAAATGCCTCTGGCAGTGAAGGGGTTAACACTAGGGGGCGGGGAAGGGGTTAAGTATGTTCCCTGGGTGTGTTCTAACTGTAGGGGGGGTGGACTGACATGGGCAAATGACTGATCTTCTGTTCATACATTGTATGAACAGAAGATCAGCATTTCTCTCCCTGACAGGACCGGGAGCTGTGTGTTAACACACACAGCTCCCGGTCCTCGCTCTGTAATGAGCGATCACGCCCGCCGGGCACGCGCATAAGAGTCGGGGGAGAGCAGGGGGCGCGCGCGCCCCTAGTGGCCTGCGCGAGAGCCGACGTATAGCTACAGGCTCTCGCGCAGGGGAGCCGACCTGCCGCCGTAAAACGACGGCGGCTGGTCGGCAAACAGTTAAGTATTACCTTGGGGAGATGTAAACTAGAATACTGCAATCACTGAGCAGCAAATGATATCACCTGTGATGTGGTTCAGTTATCTTGCAAACCTGGCCTGTTAGTGGGTGTTGATGACAGGCGTTGAGAACCACTGCCCTAGAGGAACCCTTGCAAATAATTTTCTGGTCATGGGGTACCCCAGATAAAACCATTTCATCGGGGGCAGTGGGGAAAATGCAATTTACATTGCAGACCACTAAAAAGATCATTGTGTCATGTTGCTGGCTCTAAAAAATCTATATAGTGTAATTTCTTCAGTGTTGTCGCATGAAAAGATATAATAAAATATTTACAAAAAATGTGAGGGGTGCACTCACGTTTGTGAGATACTGTATTTCCAATAGGAACTAAGAAGTAGCATAAAACCACTCGCATAAAGAGGTAGAAAACTGTCTACAGTGTTGCCTTGTGAATTTAGTCTCCATAGACATCACTGTAAATCGTTCTGGAATCCCATTGATGGTTCACATATGTGCAAATTCTACCACACTACTCTCCACAAAAACCAGGAAGTGCACAGGAAGTTAACACCTTTTTTTTCTTTGTTTACATTATGATTCCATTGGCTAGAACATCAATCGCAGCTATGTCCAACTCCTGAAATTCGCGGTAAAAATCACAGTAAAATTGGGGTAAATTTGCGGTAAATTGCACATTACGCACCTTACACAGGACAAAAAACGGAACAAATTCACAGCGCGGCAGTGTGAACCGAGCCTAAAACAAGTAGATGTAATATACAGTAACTTTCTATCTATTTAGTAAGGTTAGCAGCATAAGAATTAAAAATGGTTAATGCAGATTAAGAGATTTTAGTTCCGCTTTTGGTGCTCAAAGCTATTCTTGGTATTCGTATTGGTGCATTTCGTTCCTGGTATATATCTGTTTTATCTGTTTTTCTTTTACAGTGTACTTTTTGAATGTTTATTTTACAAATGTCCAGAGTAGGCATGGCATCTTTGATCACTCGAGTTGGCTGTATTTCTGAACAGGTCAGCTGGTCATTAGGCTACGGCAGAATATATTATATAAAATATATTCTATAAAATATACTTTATTTTATGTTTGTACTTGCGTTTCTTTTGCTTTGACATTTGGTAGCAGTTTAGTGCCATTTTGGAATATGTGTGTGTAATTTTGTTGTTTGATTATATGCACCTTAAAGTGGACTTCTACCCAAAAAGGGAACTTTCACTTTTCAGGAATCCTCTCCCCCTCAGGTGTCACATTTGGCAACTTTCAGGGGGAAGGAGGTAGCGGATACCTGTGTAATACAGGTATTTGCTCCCACATCTGGGGGATAGTTTTCTGCGGTGACCTACGCCACATCCAGGGCCTCCCGCTGTCTTCTGGGAGACACACAGATTCCAGAAGACAGCAGGGACCAGTGGGATCGCGCAGCGCGACATGTGCAGTAGGGAACCAGGAAGTGAAGCCGCAAGGCTTAAATTTCTGATTCCCTCACCGAAGATGGCGGCAGCAGCATCTGAGAGCCGAGGGACAGATCGGCGTCTGGTGCCGACATCTCGGCGCCCAGGACAGGTAAGTGTCCATATATTAAAAGTCAGCAGCTGCAGTATTTGTAGCTGCTGACTTTTATTTATATATTTTTTTGGCGGAACTCTGCTTTAAGAAAGGTAGAAGAAAAACACACACCTCTGCCTGCCAATATTCTAAAATTAATTGCAGTACAAATACTGTACATATGATCACCTACCATTTGACTTGTATTTCTACAATTACAATGGCCTATTAATCATTAGACTCTATTGCAATACTGCTGCATTAAAGGGTCACTAAAGGAAATGTTTTTTTTTTTCTTTTTTAAATAACAAACATGTTATACTCCACTGTGCAGTTCGTTTTGCACAGAGTGGCCCCGATCCATGTCTTCTGGGGTTCCTCGGTGGCTGTCTCTGTCCTCCCCGCAATTAGTCACCACAGTCATGCGAGAGCTCGCATGGTGGTCACTAAGTGCGGGCACGCTCCCGTGATACAGCAAGCGGCCATAGCCGCTCACTGTATTACCTGGCCCCGCCCCTCGGTGCGCCGCGTCACTGGATGTGATTGACAGCAGCACCAGCCAATGGCTGCGCTGCTCTCAATCCATCCGCTCTATCCAAACAGCGGCCAGGCTGAGCGCCGAAGAGGATATCGGGACCGTGCAGGACTTTCGAGGGGTCGGATAAGTATAACGGGGGCCGGCAGCAGCAGAAGTTTTTTCACCTTCATGCATAGATTGCATAAAGGTGAAAAAACATTTCCCTTTACAACTCCTGTAAGTGGCAGTCATCATTGTATCCTTTGGTGGATGGTTAATGCTGCAGAATTGGTGCAATGTTATTGTACAACCTCTGGCGTGCTGACTAAGCTTCCCAGCACCATAGAGGTTAAGATGTGGGCTTCCCTTTGTATTTTCTTACCTAATCATTTCTCTTCAGCAGATAGTGACAGTAATTGGATGCAGCAGAAATCCCTGGCTGCTCACCATCCCCTCAGGCCAGATATCTGATACCTGGCACACCTCCCCTTTCTGTATGTGTAGCCAGATGGAAAGCCTCGAAAGTAAAACGACCTTCTTGTGTTCTTCATGAAAAACTGGCTGAATGTGCCATTAAAATAATCCATGTGCCTAAAACAGAAATTGCATCAGTATGGCCTCCTTTGAAACCCGATTATACACCTTACATTATTCTTATTCTTCTTCCATTGCAGGAGACACATTAATAATTGATTTGCAGATCGGCTTTCATTTCATTTCAGTGTTTTCAAACAGCTGGTTGGTTGAAAGAAGGTACGCCATCAGTCTGTTGGATCAGCCACTTAACGAGAATACATGTTCTCACAGGGAAGGTAGATGCCTGCAACGTTGTCATTTTTAGATTTCTATTTTTAGCGAAGCAAGCAAGAAAAAAAAAAAAGGTTTTCACAATTTAACCAATTATATTGTATATGTTGTCCCTTTTAGTGAGGAGGGAGAAAAAAGTTGGGACTTTAAAATGAGACCATGGCTTACATAGCATACAGGTCTCCATCCCCGGCAATATGGATAACAAGGGGACAGCGGGACTTTGAATGAAACACAACACTGGGATTGGAAGAAACAATCAATATATAGTAAAAAAAGTTGTTTTAATTATAACACACAGGGGCCTATTGCATAAAATGACATTCCTGTTACATCAATAAATAGGTAATAAAGTAAGATAAACACATGGGGCCAGATTCAGAGTTCGGCGTATCTCCATAGAGAGGCAAGTACAGTATTCACAAAGCACTTGCTCCCTAAGTTACGGCGGCGTAGAGTAAATGGGCCGGCGTAAGCCCGCCTAATTCAAAGAATGCTGGTAGTGGGCGTGTTGTATTGAAATGAATCGTGACCCCATGTAAATGAAGCGCCGAACGAACGGCGCATGCATGCTCAGAATCACGTCGAATTTACGCCGTAGGATACGACGGCTCAATGGCAATGACGTGAACGTAACCTACGCCCAGCCCCATTCACGTCCGACTTGCGTAAACGGCGTAAAATCCGACGGCTGTTCCGTCGTCCATACCTTTGCATTGGCTGCGCCACCTATAGAGGTGTTTTATCTTTACGCCGGACGTACGCCTTGCGTAAACGGTGTAGCTTACTGCGACGGGCGCAAGTACGTTCGTGAATCAGCGTATCTAGCTCATTTACATATTCAACGCGTAAATCAATGGAAGCGCCCCTAGCGGCCAACGTAAATATGCACCCAAGATACGATGGCGTAGGAGACTTACGTCGGTCGTATCTTGGCAAAATTCAATCGTATCTCATTTAAAGAATCAGCGCATAGATACGACGGCGCACATTTGGACTTACGACGGCGTATCAGTAGATACGTTGGCGTAAGTCTCTGTGAATCTGGCCCATGATTGGTAAATCACAATGGGAAAATCATAAAATTGAAAACATGATAAACAATGTAACAAATGGTTAACATGAATGTCAGCAAGTTACCCAAGCATGTATGAAGAGGTAGCATAGCATAGTAAATTGATAATTCAACCAATTGATAAAAACCCATGAGGACCACATGATTGCTGTAGTGAGACATACATAAAACGCTCTACGCGTTTCGTGGAGTAATATCCACTCATCAGGAGCTAGTTGGGGGACACCTATAATATAGAATGGTTTAATTAAAACGCGTAGAGCCTTCAATTTTATGATTTTCCCATTGTGATTTACCAATCATGTGTTTATCTTACTTTGTTACCTATTTATTGATGTAACAGGAATGTCATTTTATGCAATAGGCTCCTGTGTGTTATGAATAAAACAACTTTTTTACTATATATTGATTGTTTCTTCCAATCCCAGTGTTGTGTTTCATTCAAAGTCCCGCTGTCCCCTTGTCCCCAATTTGTCCCTTTTAGTGATCCCACAAAAAAATTGGGAGCCAAAGTTCAGACTGTTCTACTAACCACAATAAATGATAAAAAAAAAAATATGTTGCACATGATGCCCTATTATGTCTATACAAAAAGCAGTTTTTCTTCGTGCCAGATTATCTTAGGAGCAATGAATTGTACTTTCTAACTTTAGTATCATGCCTGTGTATGTCAGTAACAGTTCACTGAAACAAAAGTTTTTTTTTTTATTTTTACTTTTAAAAATCATACATATTCCAAGATGAAAGAGAACATGGATTTTGTCCAAAATGTGCAATACAACATCAGTAAATTTGAAAGTGTTTTTTTACCATAAACGCGGTTGTATTGAATTTTTTTTTTTTTTAAACAAAAAAAACTGTAAGGCAAAGGCATAATGAGCTAGTTTGCATACTAACTCATTGTGAAATATTTACTTTAGAACGAGGTCTCGGCATCGGATCCTGGTCCATGCCAAGGAAGCTGACATGTTCCCTCTGCGTTTCTTTTGGGTTTGCGGCTCCGGCGCTGTGAGTGGCCAGAGCTGTAATTACGCGGGAGTTCTAAGAGGATATCTTGACCATGGCTGATCTAAATTGGATCTTAAAGGAGTTGTAAAGGCAGAAGTTGTTTTTATCTTAATGCATTCTATGCATTAAGTTAAAAAAACTTTCTGTGTGCTGCAGCCCCCCTCAGCCCCCCTAATGCTTACTTGAGCCCCATCTCAATCCAGTAATGTTGAACAAGAGACTTGACTATCTGAGACTCTCCCTCCTGATTGGCTAAGACACACAGTGGGCGCCATTGACTCCTGCTGATGTCATTCAAAGTCAGTGAGCCAATGAGGATAGAGAGAGGATGGGGCCGAGCTGCAGCTCCTTGTCTGAATGGACACACAGAGCAGCGGCTCGGCTCGGGTGCCCCATAGCAAGGAGGGAGGGGCCAGGGACACGAGAAGAGTAGGATCCGGGCTGTTCTGTCCAAAACCACTGTACAGGACAGGCAAGTATAACATAACATGTTTGTTATTTAAAAAAAAAAAAACAAGACTTTAGTAAAACTTTACTCTGTATTAGAAATTCCTTCCATAGTATCAATCCATCACATTTTCTCTGGTAGTTTCTATTTTGAGATGGCAGGTTTGTTTGTTGATATTTATTTATTAGTGCGCCATGTTAAGATATCCCTAGCAAAAGGAGGAGTCCAAGGGTCTAAAGAATAGGTTTGTACAAAAGAGAAGATATAAGTTTAACCACTTAAGACCCGGACCAATATGCAGGTTAAGGACCTTGCCCCTTTTTGCGATTCGGCACTGCGTCGCTTTAACTGACAATTGCGCGGTCGTGCGACGTGGCTCCAAAACAAAATTGGTGTCTTTTTTTCCCCCACAAATAGAGATTTCCTTTGGTGGTATTTGATCACCTCTGCGGTTTTTATTTTTTGCGCTATAAACAAAAATAGTGCGAGAATTTTGAAAAAAATTCAATATTTTTTACTTTTTGTTATAATAAATATCCCCAAAAAATATATAACATTTTTTTTTCCCTCAGTTTAGGCCGATACATATTCTTCTACCTATTTTTGGTAAAAAAAAAAATCGCAATAAGCGTTTAACAATTGGTTTGCGCAAAATTTATAGCGTTTACAAAATAGGGGATAGTTTTTATGGCATTTTTATTAATAATTTTTAAAAAAAAATTTTACTACTAATGGCGGCAATCAGCGATTTTTTTTTTGTGATTGCAACATTATGTCGGACACTTTTCACACGTTTTTGGGACCATTGTCATTTTCACAGCAAAAAGTGCTATGAAAAATGCATCAGTATTCTCATTTTAGCGCCACAAAATTGTTTTTGTATATTTTCACTGCTTTCTTGTTTCACTGGATTGTTTGTGGCTGCTTATTACTTTGATAGCGCAGATTTATTTTTGTTTTTGTACAAACACTGTAGCTGCTGACTTTTAATAAGGACACTTATCTGTCCAGAGAGCCCACGATGTAGGCCCCCCCGAGGCCAATCCGTCTATCGGATCAGGTGCAGGCACCTCGATTCTAAGTAAGGGAAACCACCAGTGGAGCCTTGCGGTTCCCTACCGCGCATGCGTATGAATGGCAAGCTGTCTTCTGGGGGACACAATGTCCCAGAAGACTGGGGGGGCGGGTTTCGCCGCACAAAAGGATATGACATCCTGTGCTGGGGCTCGGATGGATCGGAAGTACACTATGTACTTCATAAAAAGGTACTATAGAAGAAAAAAATAATGTAATATCCAAAAACGAGGGGTGGAGATGTGGTCTTTCGTTTAAGACCACCTCTCTATAGTGGGTGGAACTCTGCTTTAAAAATAAAAAACCTTCTGTGTGCAGCTTCCCCCTCAGCCACCCTTATACTTACCTTGGCCCAATTTTGATCCAACAATGTGCGTGAGAGCAGAGGCTCTCAGCTCTCTCCCTCCTAATTGGCCCAGACACAGCAGCGGGAGCTGAGGAGGGAGCAGGAGTGGGGCTAAGCCCTGCTCTGTGTATGTTATAGACACAGAGCCAGCTTGGGAGTGAGCATGCACAAATGCTCCCCATAGCAATTGGCTAGTTATGCAAGCACTGAGCAGGGGGGAGGAGCCGGGTATGCCGGTGGGGGACCCAAGAAGAGGAGGATCTGGGCTGCTGTGTGCAAAACCATTTCACAGAGCAGGTAAGTTTGTTATTTTAATTATCTAGCATTTACAATTACTTTAAAATGTATTTACCATTCTCACACTACATGTCCACCAGCAAATGTAAAGTGTCTGCTGTTTGCCCACAACTTCTAAAGCACATGTCAGTAGTTTTAAACATTTGTTTTAGCATTTTGGGAGTTTATACAACTGTTAAAGTAAACCTTGCAGTATCCTTGAATAGGGGGTATTTGGCAGTGGTAATGCCAGCCAAAAGTGACCTGTCGTATAGATTTCGCCATCCAGCACACAGTGCACAGTAACCACAGCAGTGTGTGTACTAACATGGCATCTGACTGCGCTGGGCAGTTGCTGGGCAGTCAGGGGGGAAATGGTAAAACTGCCCAGGTAAACAAGGCCTAATTTTTATTTCAGCATTCATTTAGGTCAGCCAACTGACTCTGATATAGAGATGGCAAATGGATTTGTATATTTAATAGAGTAGTTTTATAATTGTAAAAGTCACAAGTTAACATTACAGTAATACATTAAAATATGTGCTCAGTGTAAGTATTCTGTTGAGCAGTTTCAACAATCTATACGGTTAAGCCAAGGATAGTTTTTAGCGTTCATGTGAGTTATGCTGCTTGGTGGTGTATAATAATTTGCTGGTCCTAAATCAAAATTATTGGCCAAGCACTCTTATTTTGTAGACCTATACTTGGAATAAATTGTCGAGTTCTGCAGTTAGAAGAATATACTGTTTGTTGTCGCAATATGTGAAAATGGATTTTGATAATGTTTAATCGTAGTGGTGTTTTCATAGACACTTTAATATTTGCAATGACAAAACATAATAATGGAGTGAAAATCGTACAGGCGTCTATAAGAAGCACTTTCTGTTTTTGTTTGGTTGCTTGGGAACCACACGTTATGTAGTCTAACTGCTCATGTCTGCTCAGTGTTGGAAACCGTGATCCTTTGTCACTGCAGAAAAGAAAATACATGAAGATCAACATTAACAAAAATGTCCTTTTGGGTCTGCATGGGGATGAAAAGAAGAGCAGCCAAATGTATTTGTAAGGCTAAGGCTGGCCATAGATGGATATTTTTTTTTCTCGTTCAGCCAGTGGGCTGAAAGAAAAAAATAATTAAGGGACAGGTTGCCTTCATTTATACAATCAAGGTGGATAGAGGAAGCCCCCTTTAATCCCCCCCTGCCCTATGTGAATGAGTATGGATGGGGTACATTGTACCCCTACCCATTCACCTGTCAAAAATAAAACACACTACACAGGTGCCTGGCTGCGTGCTCAGATAAGGGTCTGGTATGGATTTTGGGGGGACCCCCATGCCGTTTTTTCGGCGTAGGGGGCTCCCCTTAGATCCATACCAGATTGAAGGGTCTGGCATGCTCTTAGAGGGGGAACCCATGCCATATTTTTTTATTTGGTGTGGAGTTCCCCCTCCAGATCATCAGAGCACAAGTCGCGTGCCAAAGTCAGGTCAGGCAAGACAGTGATCTGACTTTGATCTGACTTTAGTAATATTCAATGGGCTGAAATAGGATCAAAGTCAGGCCAAAGTAGTACAGGGAGCATTTTCAAAGACTTGTGTCAGACCAGTTAGGACGGCTCCCATACGGAAACATTGATTTTTACATGCCATGCGACATGAGCCCCCAATGTCAGAGCATTTGTCGTACCAGTGTGAACCCGGCCTTATGTCACATTGCACATATTAGCAGCTGCAGCCAATAATCGAAAAGATTTTTATTAACAAGCCCATTAGACAGGATCCAAGCGGTAGATCTACTTCTGTTGAATGAGAATGGCAACACATGGATGGAAATTCATCTGGTCTCTGCTGAACCACCCAAACTTTGATCCACCTGTGGCCAGCTTAAAGCAGCCCATAGATTATGCAATTTTTCTTTCTTTTCACCATGGGAAGGAAATAAATTAGCTTGATAACCTTATCAACACAGTCGCCGTTGATGTTGAATCCCTCTAACAGCACTCTGCCAGTGGAAATCTTTCCCCATTGGCGGAATAAAATGATTACCGCCAGCGGCTATACAGTAGCTATCGGCAGTAAACCCTTGAAAAAAAATCTAAAAGGCTTGTTGTTGATCAATGGATTGACTTTAGTACAACCAGCCTGCCCATAGATGGATCAAATCTCGCCAGTCCCAACTGAACTGTCCGAAATTTGATCCATCTATGGCTGGCTTTAGTTTTAATAGGCTTCAGAAAGGTGCACATTTTCCAAGAGCCCCCACTTTTACTAGCTCCCAATTCCAGTAGTGTGAACTGAGCTCAAAGTCTCAGTATGTCTAAGATAGTAATGCCTTGTACACACGACCGGTTTTCACGACGAGAAAAATGCAATTTTTTATATTGGTCGTGCAAACTGGTCGTGTGTATGCTCTCTAGCAGCTTTCTCGACTAAAAAACTGCCCGCAAAAAAATTGAAACCAGCTCTCTTTTCTCCTCTTGTTTCCTGTCAGTTTTTTTCTTGTCGTTAAAAACGGTTGTGTGTATGCTTTTCCTAGGGAAAAAAAACACGCATGCTCAGAATTAAGTATGCAGCCCAAAAGCAGCCCAAAGGGTGGCGCCATTTGAAATGAACTTCCCCGCTATAGTCCCCTCGTACCTGTTGTATGTCACCACGTTTTGGTCAGTTGTTTTTTTTGCATAAATGTGTGTATGCAAGTCAGGCTGGAGAGGAATCACGTCAGGAAAAACTTTTTTTTTTTTTCCTGCCAAGATAAATGGTCGTGTGTACGAGGCAAATTTCTTGTGCTGGCATTGGAGGCATGGTTACTCCATGGGCAAGCGAGAGTGGTAAATGCTCTACTAAAAGATTCTAAAACATTCTTGGCTACCTTTTGAGTGGTAGAGAGAAGTTTAGGGTTCTTTTCTTTTGTCTCTTTGTCTTCGATTTGTAAATTTTTTTAGTAGTTAATGGTGTCAAATCGATAATCTTTGACTGTAGTGATGGAAAAAATCAAAAGAATAGGATGGAAAAATTCTTGAACAAATAAAATTCTAACAGCGAATGTGTTGTTTGTAAAATTCCACTCATTCAACCCATGCAATGTCAGTGCTTTTTGCCATTCTGTAGTTTAGTTTTAAGTTCCTTAAAGCCCAAGCAAAGCCCAATTTTTTTTTTACGTTTTGGATAGCGTGCTTAAATCCCTGTTAGTTTATTTCATACTGCCTGGATCTCCTTCACTTTTTGACCTGGAGACGTAACAGGAGATGAGAACAAATCTCTAAAATGAAATAGTATCCCAATTGGAGATGTTATCCCTTATTTCCTGCTCTGGTGACAAGCTATAATTTTGACTTTTCCATAATTTTCTGGTTCTGTGATAATGAATACCCAGGCAAAAAGTGGGCTAAATCTTCCCAGTAGGGACACCAGCAGCAGTTAAAGTTTGGTTGGTTGGTTCCTTCACCAAACACTATGCAAGACATAAAGTGAAAGCCGGTTTATTCACTTTAAGTAAAAAAATCCGCTCCACCCGTCTGATACTTGTATAAATATGTTTCATGTGCTCATTTAACACAAAGTGTAGAGATTTCCCCGGTATATGAAACCAATTCCTGTTAAAATAAGCACAGTTAGTAGCAGAACTGTAATATGATTTGTACAAGAGCTGTGTCTTCTCTTCATGAAAATTAGTTTGTGGTTTCATTAATTACGCATTTTCACTGCTGTGAACTGCCGCTGTGTTTGAAGCCTAGAAGTCCCAGTTTAGCGTAGCACTGTCATTGTCTATTTCAAGATCAAGGATTGCCTTGTAGAATAATCCATACCCCGGTGATAGTTAAACACTCTGCCAAGCAGATAATCTGCAAATTGAGATTCATCTCATGTTACAATTGGATTACTTGATGTAACTAACTGCATGTGATCTGAACATAGAGATGTGACCATTTTACTGCACAGGTTACTTTGGTTGCAATTAACTGGAACATGTGAATGCAAACTTAGGGCGTTCAGAAAACATTCTCTAAACTCCCCTGCTATTAAACTGCTAAAAACATTCAGGTGTGCATGGGAGTTCAAGGGCAAAAAAAAAAAACTCCTAAACTCCCAAAAATGTGACTTTTTAACAGCAGTAGTGTGCATGAGGCCTAATGGTGAAGAACACTAGTAAGAAAACCCATAGATCATCCTGATGTCCACTGTCGCAATGGATTCCACTACATTAATTGTCAGATTGTTGCAAAGGAGCCAAAATTATTCTGATCTTGAATGACAGTTTTAAAGAGGAAGTAAATCCTCCGTTCAAAAAAAAAAAAAAAAAAAAATCAGAGCATAGCATACTAGCTGATTATGTTTTACTTGCCTCCGATCGAAAGCCCCCGCAGCGGTCCACGTCTTCCCCTCCGGCCACCGACAAGTTGTCCCAGGGTTACTTCCGGGTCTCGCGGCTCCGGCACTGTGATTGTCCGGAGCCGCAATGACGTCACTCCCGTGCGCGCGATAACGGCACAGTAGAACTTAAGCAAACGGCACATAGTGCCATTGCTTCAGTTGGCTTAAGTTGGCTTCCATTCGCCTTTGTAGGCGACTCCTGGGGAAAATGGTAGCCTCATTTGAGGACGTCCCATTTGCTCAGTTCTACTCAAGGAAACTACAACACGTCATCTTATCCGCTTTAAACAAGAAAGCACAAGCCTTAAACTTCCCTATGTTGCTTTCCCCTACAGTTCGGCAGAGCCTTTGCTGGTGGCCGGTTCCCCAGAATTTGCTAAGGGAAGTCGTTTGTTCCAATATCTTGGCGGGTTGTGACTACAGATGCCAGTTTGCTAGGCTGGGGTGCAGTCCTGGAGCAGCTATCTCTCCAGGGAAAGTGGTCGGTCTTTGAGAAATCTCTACCCATCAACCTGTTGGAGATTCGGGCAGCTCGTCTAGCCCTATCAGCATGGACAGACAAGTTGCGGGGGTATCCAGTCAGGATACAATCCGACAATGCCACGGCTGTGGCATACATAAATCCCCAGGGTGGCACGAGGAGTCGTGCGGCCCAAAAAGAAGTGGATCAGATCCCGATTTGGGCAGAAAAGCATGTCCCGTGCATATCATCGATTTTCATTCCGGGAATAGACAATTGGCAGGCAGACTTCCTAAGTCGCCAGCAGTTGCTCCCAGGAGAGTGGGCTCTTTTCCCAGACATCTTCCGGGGCATTTGTCAGAGGTAGGGAATCTCTTGGCATCAAGGTTCAACACGAAGGTGGACAATTTTCTGTCCTGAACGAGGGATCCGCTCGCTTGTGGAATAGATGCGCTGGTGTTTTTTTCAAAGGCCACTGGCTACACATTCTCTGGTTAACCACTTCGTTACTGGCCCATAGTCAAATGACGTCCTGTTTTTAAAGATGGATATCTCAGTAACAGCAGCAGCTGCTGCCACAACTGAGGTATCCATCTTTAGTGCCGACGGTCCTGTACACGATAACGGCGGCCTCCGCGGCGAATTCGCCGCGAGATCGCCGTTATCGGTGGCGGGAGAGGGCCCTCCCGCCGCTGTCCCGCGCCCTCCGCCGCTTACCGGAGCCGTCGGTAGCGGCGGAGGGGATCGCGACCATCCGGCAGCTGAGCGGGGACGAGACTGAAGGAAAAATCTCCTTCGCCCGTCCCCCATAGCTCTGCTGGGCGGAAGTGACGTCAAAACGTCAGTCCCGCCCAGCCTCTTAAAGAGACATTTTTTTTTTTTGTCATTTGAAAAAATGACATTTCCAATTTTTTTTTTTTTTTTTTGCATTTAAGCCCAAATATGAGATCTGAGGTCTTTTTGACCCCAGATCTCATATTTAAGAGGACCTGTCATGCTTTTTTCTATTACAAGGGATGTTTACATTCCTTGTAATAGGAATAAAAGTGATAATTTTTTTATTTTTTTTTATTTCAGTGTTAAAAATTGTAAAATAATTAAAAATAAATGCGAAAAGCAAAAAAAAATTTTTTTAAAGCGCCCCGTCCCGACGAGCTCGCGCGTAGAAGCGAACGTATACGCGAGTAGCGCCGACATATGAAAACGGTATTCAAACCACACAAGTGAGGTATCGCCGCGATCGTTAGAGCGAGAGCAATAATTTTAGCCTTAGGCCTACTCTGTAACTCAAAAAATGCAGCCTGTAGAATTTTTTAAACGTCGCCTATCAAGATTTTTAAGGGTAAAAGTTTGACGCCATGCCACGAGCGGGCGCAATTTTTAAGCGTGACATGTTGGGTTTCATTTTACTCGGCGTAACATTATCTTTCACAATATATAAAAAAATTGGGCCAAATTTATTGTTGTGTTATTTTTTAATTTAAAAAAGTGAATTTTTTCCAAAAAAAGTGCGCTTGTAAGACCGCTGCGCAAATACGGTGTGACAAAAAGTATTGCAATGACTGCCATTTTATTCTCTAGGGTGTTAGAAAAAAAATATATATAATGTTTGGGGGTTTTAAGTAATATTCTAGCAAAAAAAACTGTTTTAGTCTCGTAAACACTGAATCTGAAAAACAGGCTCGGTAACGAAGTGGTTAATACCTTTTTACAGGGGGTGATTCGTATTAATCCTCCAATTAAAACCCCCTTGTGCCTGTGGGACCTGAATCTGGTTCTCTGTAGCCTACAGAAGCAACCCTTTGAGCCTCTGGCTCACATTCCCTTGGTCCTCTTGACCAGGAAGGTGGTGTTCTTGGTAGCCATAGCCTCTGCTAGGAGGGTATCGGAGTTGGCGGCCCTTTCATCTAAAGAGCCATACCTAATTCTTCAAAAGGACAGAGTGGTCCTGCGGCCTCATCCGGCCTTCCTCCCCAAGGTAGTTTCAAACTTCCATCTGAACCAGGATCTGGTTCTCCCTTCTTTTTTTTCCAGAACCTAGTTCTGCAACAGAAAGATCTTTGGATACTCTGGATGTACTGAGAGCAGTAAAAATCTATCTTAAAGCTACTGCTCAGATTCGGAAATCGGAACATTTTATTCCTTCTGCCGGATGGTCCCAGAAGTGGACAGGCAGCGTCTAAGTCTACTATTTCTAAATGGATTCGTCAGGTCATTACTCAAGCCTGTGGCTTGAAAGTAAAGATTCCTCCGCTTAAAGCGGGGGTTCACCCAAAAAAATAAATTTTAACATTACATTCAGCCGAGTTGTTAGAATGACAATCGGCTGTTTTTTTTAAATCTCCTTGCCGTACATACTGTTTTATATATGTTCACCGCGGCTTCCGGGTATGGAATCTGCAGGACTGGGCGTTCCTAATTGATTGACATGCTTCCAACCGGCGCATACAGCGCGTCACGAGTTGCCGAAAGAAGCCGAACGTCGGTGCGCAGGCGCCGTATAGAGCCGACTCGCAGTCCGGCTTCTTTCGGCAACTCGTGACGCGCTGTATGCGCCGGTCGGAAGCATGTCAATCAATTAGGAATGCCCAGTCCCACAGATTCCATACCCTGAAGCCGCGGTGAACATATATATATAAAACGGTATGTACGGCAAGGAGATTAAAAAAAACAGCCGATTGTCATTCCAACAACTCGGCTGAATGTAATGTTAACATTTTTTTTTTGGGTGGACCCCCGCTTTAAGGTTAAAGCGCACTCCACTAGAGCGGTTGGCACTTCCTGGGCAGTGCATCATCATGCCTCCATGTCTCAGGTCTGTAAGGCCGCGACCTGGTCGTCAGTCCACACATTCACAAAATTTTACCAATTGGATATACGAAAAAGTGAGGAAGGCGCCTTTGGGCGCAGTGTGCGGCAGGCTGCAGTTTGATTCCTCACATCTGATGGTGCCCGGCGGGCTTTGGTGTCTCCCTCCCCTCATTTGGCATTGCTTTGGGATGTCCCACATAGTAATTACTATGCTTCTCCGTGTCCCGTGATGTACGATAAAGAAAATAGGATTTTTATAACAGCTTACCTGTAAAATCCTTTTCTTGGAGTACATCACGGGACACAGAGCTCCTGCCCCTCTTGATGGGGATATTGGGACACTTATTGTTTTGCTACAAAACTGAGGTACTCCCGGTATGGGAGGGGTTATATAGGGGAGGGAACTTCCTACCTTAAGAGCGTGCCAGTGTCCATCACCTGAAGGTAGACTCTGTAACCCACATAGTAATTACTATGCTTTTCTGTGTCCCGTGATGCACTCCAAGAAAAGGATTTTTACAGGTAAGCTGTAATAAAAATCCTTTTTTTCCCCCACAAATAGAGCTTTATTTTGGTGGTGTTTGATCATCTCTGTGGGATGGGCTGCCAGGGATATGACAGAGATCACTGTTCCCGATCACTAGGAACAGCTGATCTTTCATGTCCCCTGTCAGAACAGGCAATCGCTTTGTTTACAAAGGCAGATTCCGTTCTGCCTCTGTACTAGGAAATTGCAGGTCGCGGATGGACATTGCGTCCGCCCGACCCGCGGGCACGCTCACGCAATCATTAACAAGTGCCATGTTGTTTAAACAAAATACTTTGTATGTCCCTTTTAAACAGCCAGTACCTTTGTGGTATGTGTCCACGATTTCAGCCTCACACCCCAATAAACCTCAGATGTGTATAACTGTTTTCCAATCCTACCTTTTTTGTTTTTAAATAAAAATTGTTATAGTTCACTACTACATCAAAATGGCCGGACCCTACACTGCATATATATTTGAATGAGGCACATTACTGAGCCCTGTACTGTTCTGATGAATGCAAAACTCTGCCATACAATTGAACACAATGAATGGAGTCTTATTCAGTACAGTGCAAATGTGAAGATGGCCATCACAACCAACTAGAATGTGTTCAATAATAGGCCTCATGCACACGAATGACAAAAGGCTGAAAATATGCTGGATGTAAAGTTCAGGGTGTTTTCCCAAGCCCGGGAGATGCAAGTGCTGCCTACTGCTGTACGCCAACATGCTCATTTAAATGCAGATGATTCTGTGTAGAAATTATGCATTTGAGGAATACTTTCTACGCACAAATGCAGGTAAACGCATCATTATTTACATGAGTACACCTATGGACCCCAGAGCATGCCTGGGATTTACACAGAACCTACGGACCCCAGAGCATGCCTGGGATTTACACAGAACCTACGGACCCCAGGGCATGCCTGGGATTTACAAAGAACCTACGGACCCCAGGGCATGCCTGGGATTTACAAAGAACCTATGGACCCCTGGGCATGCCTGGGATTTACACAGAACCTGCGGATGCCTGGGATTTACACAGAACCTGCGGACCCCTGGGCATGCCTGGGATTTATACAGAACCTATGGACCCCTGGGCATGCCTGGGATTTACACAGAACCTACCCCCAGGGCATGAGCAAGTGCCCAAAAATGTAACAGCCATCATATTTTCAATTTTTCCCTAGTCCTGAGGGTTATCTGAATGCAAAAGAAGGTTGACCGCGCTCCAATCTTTAGAATAATTGCGAGCTTTTGCTTGGTTAACATGTCACGCAAAATGCGCTTAATCATAACTAATTAATCATTAGTAATAATTACGCGCATTTCGCATAAAATGCATTAACCATGCTTCTGCCATCCTGTATACTGAGTCTGTGATGTCTGCATTTTGTGGATTTCCTCAATAAAAGCATGCAATTTGTCTGAAGATTGGAGTGCGTTAACCTTCTTTTGCGTTCATTTGGAACGTTTTGGCCTACAGACTAAACCGGCACCCTGTGATTCAGAAAAGGGATTATACACCTAGTCTCACCTGGAGACTCACCTGGGGGGGAGGGGGCACTGCAAGGGTAATTTTTATTTTTTGGAGTTGGGCTTTAAATTTTTCTCTGGTTTTTACAGCAATTTTTGATGTTGGTAAACTGAAGGAAAATTGCTAAATACACATTTGAGAGCTGTTTTACCTGCCAAAATGATTTCTGTTCATTTATTTCTGAGATTTACTCAGCTTTGCCAGACAGTACAGCCAGTCTTTGACTAGACAGTGAATAATAAGCAGCAGCCTATCACTCTGCTCACACCGCTTTCTCCTTCTGTCAGCATGATCCTTGTAAGCACACGAGCATGCTGCTCCCAGTACTGCAGGAGACTGATGATGTACCTTAATGTACCTTTACTAATTGCATTAAAAATAAAATAAAAATTATAATGGCATTAATTTGTGTTTAATATGTGCATGGAGTTTAGTTTAAAAATGTATTACTGATAATGTTCTCACTCCTTCTGTTGACAGCTATGTATGATTTATAGAGCAATGGGGGTCTTTTATATCACAGTAAACTTGTGGATCTTCTAAAATAAAATGCAGATTATGTTTCGCTTCAGTTCATGTTGTATGGCTTTCTGCTGGCTGACAGGCAGGTCTCATAGGGGAGTTTTCTTTACAAGCCGTGTATTGCTGTATTGCTGTGTGGTTGCATCACGCGTTTTCATATGGCAAAATTATATTCATGGTTTGTTTTACAGGAAAAAATAAACATTGCTTTGTAGTTATCCCATTTTTTCTTTATTATTTCTATTTGACTCTCAGGACACCCAGACATGATAATCTAAATTATAAAAATGGTCATATTCAGCTGATGCATTTATTCCATATGATAGCCAGACACAGAGGCTTCTCAATAATGCTTCCTTTCCTTTCAGTCTCGGTTATCTCTTTATTCCTGCTTTGCCAGAGGAAATTAATAGAGCTTTAAAAAGACAGACTAAAGTAAAAATGTGACCTCCCATTATAAATAAAAGATGAAAAAAATATATACTGTACACACGTGTATATATAGTATATCCCGATCAGCTATAGATTTTTGACCACTGGCAGGTTAAAAAAAATAAACATACATACTCATCCAGGTAGATGCAACATCGCTATAAACCAACATGTTTCTTTTTTTCACATGTTGGTTTATAGCGCAGTTTTCGTATTTTCTTTTGTCTATTTGTGTGTTGTCGCACATTTTTTCACTGCTGCTTTACATTTCTATTATTTCACTTGCTGATAGGCCAGATGCATTTTCAATATTATATATTTATCATCAAATTTTTTATTGTGTTTTGTCACCATTAGGGAGTGCGGTATTTTTCCTTTTTTCTGTAGATGCAACATCAATCTGATGGTGCATGTGTCCCCCGCCACTTCTAGAACCAAGAACTGAGCGATCAAAGACCCCTAATCAAAACCGCTGCCTTGCCATATCTTTGCGAAACGGTAAACTGCTACCCTTATCGTAGTTGTCAGTGTCCTGTCGTAATGCATTGTCATACATTGAGGATATGTTTTTTAATCAGATTTATTACAATACAATTAGCTTTTTTATGATATGGTTCTAATTGAATTGGTGCCTTTAAAGTCCTGTACACCCACAATGCATTCTCAGCTTGCTATCTATGATCATTGGGATGTTGGTGCCAGTTTCAAGTCACACGTAATCTGTTTTATTTGGCCCTATGCAAGGGTGCCTCTGGAATGCAAGGACGAAATCATTATGTTGAATTTGACTTACAGGTTGTTAATGCACAAGTTCTCTTGTTGGAAAACCTGTGTTCAGGAAGGCTTTGACCCCCCTTTTTACTTTCATGAAGATCACGTGTGAACTCTGGGTGCTACAGCATGTGTTGGCCAGGTAACTTGAAAGATTGCAGCAGGTCTTGGTGTGAATGAGAATTGGCAAACATACTTACCTGCTCTGTGCAATGGTATTACAAAGAGTTGCTCTATATCTCCACTTCTGGGGTCTACCACTCCAGGCTCCTTCTTTTTCAGTGTGCCACCACAGGAGCTGCTTCCTATGGGGCGCACATATGGGCTTGCTCCTGAGCTAGTCTGGGGTTGTGTGTATACATAGGCACATACAGAGTGGCTTAGCCCCACCTCCAGCTCTCTGCACACAGGGATTGATTGAAAGCAGCAGGAGCCAATGACCCCCACTGTTGTCTATCTGAGCAGAGAGAGGAGAGATCTACGGCAGATGGACACAGCTCTGGATTGAGAAAGGACTTGGGTAAGCTCCCCGCCCCTCCACAGCTCAGCGCTCCAATGAGCATGTTGAAGCAGAGATGAGAGCTTCTGACTGTCAGTCAGCAGCTCTCCTCTCTGGGGTTTTGTGATGTTCGGTGTCTTGGTTCTCAGTGCAGAGATGGCGGAGGACAGATGCAGCATCGGGCTTATGCTGCATCCACCGAGGTAAGTATGAATCTAAAAAAATAAAAATAAAACCCATACCTCTCTTTTAATGCTTGGAATGCATTTTAAGTAAAAATTGTTTTGCTTTTAGAAGTGAACATAGTGCCCATGTTTCAAACTCTTTAAACTGAAACATAGGCAAGGATTAAAACATAAGAAGGCTGCATAATTGGTAAGTGATGAAGTGTGCTGCTGAAAGTGCTAAAAACAACCAAACCAAGGGTTTATTATCACTTTAGGGACTCCATTAAGCACTGTTTATAGTTGCATCATAACGTGATCCCAGTTTTTTTTTTTTTAAATAAGCTTTATATGAAGAGTGCAATCAGGTCTCCATCAAGCTGGTTACAAGTGTGTGCTTGCCAGCTCTTCCCTGCTGCACTTGCCTGACCCCATACATCAGCTGAAAGCTCCATCCCGCCTTCTTTCAGCTGCTGTAGGGGGAATTACAGTGATGCCGATTCCCTCCCGCCAGCTTTTGCATGGATTATTTCAGAATGGAGATCAGGAAAGGGGTTGGTAAATGTTTTCCTTATTGTTTAGTTAGGCCAAAAACCAAAACAAGAGGGGTGCACCTCTGTGATCTTTAATTTGTTTCATGCAGTTCAGGTAAATCACCACCTCTCAATGTTTCCTACCCCGTTCTAAATCATATCATGTTGAATAAAAAACAAAACGTAATTCCTTTAAATTATTTTCATTAATTTCTAACATTTATTTTTTTCGGCCTGAGAACATTTTTAAAATATAAAATTATTATTATTATTCAGGATTTATATAGTGCCAACAGTTTGCACAGCGCTTTACAACATGAGGGCAGATAGTACAGTTAAAATACAATTCAATACAGGAGCGATCAGAGGGCCTTGCTCATTAGAGCCTACAATCTAGGGAGGGTCAAGTGAAACAAAACTGTAGGGGATGAACTGATGGAGAAAATTAAAATACAGTTGTAAGGTGTGGGCAGTGTAGGCATTTCTGAAGAGAAGGGTTTTAAGGGATTGTCTAAAAGCTAATAGTAGGAGATAGTCAGACAGGTTTGGGTAAGGAGTTCCAAAGGATTGGAGGGGCTCTGGAAAAGTCCTGGAGGCGAGCAAAGGAGGAGGTTACGAGGAAGAGCTAGAGAGCAGGAGGTCTTGAGAAGAACAAAGAGAACAATCAGGTTGGTATTTTGAGACTAGACTAGTGATGTAGCTGGGGGCTAAATTGTGGATGGCTTTGTAAGTAGTTTTTTTTTTTTAATCATATAATTTTTTATTAGTTTTTTTTCTGATGTACAACAAAAACACATTACAACATAAAACATTTCCAACAAATACCCCATTTTTAACAAAACTAAATAATTAAATCAATAATACTTATGCTCACCAGTTATTTGAATCATCAGTCAAAACCCTCCATCACTTCAGAGCCTTTAATCCCCCTTCAACTTGACAAAATTAACAGTACTATACGCCTGACATAAATATCCCATGTAAATTATTACGTTTTAACGGTGTTTATATACATATACAGCTATCTTCAACAAATATTCTCATTATTACCGTTCCTCATTATCATTAATATGCTCAGACAGATCGGAAACTAGCCACCAATGCCAGATTTTAACCTGTGTGGAGCACAGAATTCAGAGTATCAAATACACTTTCCCAGTAAAGATACAATTTGGGGCAGCTCCACAACATATGTATGAGTGTACCTACATCAGTAGTACATCATGGACAGTTTAATGTAGCTGCTTTTTCCCAAGAATACAGCTTCAAAGGAGTGTAATGAGCTCTCTGAATAATAAACAGCTTTGTCAAACACTGTGAAGAGGATAGGGATTCCCCAAATAAGTTCTTCAGAGCTTGCTCCCACTCCTCTGAGTGTCTCCAGATCTCTACGCCACCGTCTACAGCTACCCTTGAATACATTTTGTTCTAGTTTTCTCTTGTAGAGAAGCATATATGTTCCCTATGTTACTGTTTAGATCGTCTTATAGTTACTGCCATTGCTAGAATTGATGAAGGGTTATTTTTTAATAAAAATGTATTGGCTTGACTTTGCAGGGCATGTTGCATCTGTAAATTATTAAATTAAATTATTAGGCAAATTATATTTCTCTGCTAGTTTGTCAAATGGTTGCAAAACCTCATTATCGAAAAGTTGACAAAGAAGCAGAATACTAGCTCTTTTCCACAAATCAAAGTTTGTTTTGCTACCTCAGACAATTGTGGATAATTCCATATGGGCATATATTGAGTGTATCCCTCATAATGAGTATCTCCTTGAATAGTCCAGATTTTACGGACTATTGGGATAGTTACGTTTACTATAAGGCCCCTTTCACACTGGGGCAGGAGGTGCGGTGGCTGTAAAGCGCTGCTATTTTTAATTTCGCTGCACTATTCGGCCGCTAGTGCCTCTGCAGAGCATTGCTGGCGGTACAGCCGCGCTGTCCCATTGATTTCAGTGGGAGCGGTGAAGGAGCGGTATACACACACCGCTCCTTCACTGCTCCAAAGATGCGGCTAGCAGGACTTTTTTTTCTGTCCTGCTAGCGCAACGCTCCAGTGTGAAAGCCCACTGGAGAAACAGCAGCAGCTGTTTAGGGTTGGTTTGCAGGCGCTATTTTGAGGGCAATAGCGCCCGCAAACTGCTTCAGTGTGAAAGGGGTCTTAAGCTACTAATAACTGTGCTGGTGGATTTATCGGTAATTGAGAAAATATAACTTGTATGGGGTCCTCACAATCTTTAACATCCCAACTGTACAATTGCTAAAGTTGAGATGATAATACACTCTTGCATTAGAAACTACCAGGCCTCCCTCATCCTTAGACAGCTGCAGAATTTACAATGTAATCCAAGGATGTTTATTCTTCAAAATAAGATCTCTAAACAAGGTATCGATTTGTCTAAAGAATTTCAGAGGAAGCCACACAGGACAATTATGTAACAAATATAACAATTGTGGCATCCAAATCATCTTTATTAAATTATCTCTACCTATTATCGTTATCGTAAGTAGTTAGTATTTTGAATTAAATTTCTTTGGTGAGCGGAAGCCAGTGGAGGAATTGACAGAGAGGAGTAGCAGACACAGAGCGGTTGGTAAGGTGGATGAGTCTGGCAGCAGCATTCATGATGGATTGAAGGGGGGATAGACTATGTAGAGGTAAGCCAATGAGGAGGGAGTTTCAGTATTCAAGGCGAGAGACGACCAGGGAGTGAATTAAGAGCTTTGTTGTGTCATTGGTTAGAAAAGGGCATATTTTGGAGATTTGGGATTCCCTAAATAAGTTCTTCAGAGCTTGCTCCCACTCCTCATCACTCCTCATCGCTGAGTGTCTCCAAATCTCTACGCCACCGTCTACAGCTACCCTTTGAATACATATTGTTCTAGTTTTCTCTTGTGGAGAAGCATATATGTTCCCTATGAGTCACTGTTTACTGTCTTATAGTTACTGCCATTGCTAGAAATGATGAAGTGTTATTTTTTAACCCCTTAACGCCCGCCGCACGACTATTTACGTCCGCACAATGGCACTGACAGGCAGAAGGACGTATATATACGTCCTTGCCTTTCCGCGGGTCGGGGGTTCGATCAGGACCCCCCCCGCTGCGTGCGGCGGGCGGATTTCCTCGGGGAGCGATCCGGGACGACGGCGCGGCTATTAATTTATAGCCGCTCCGTCGCGATCGCTCCCCGGAGCTGAAGAACGGGGAGAGCCGTATGTAAACACGGCTTCCCCGTGCTTCACTGTGGCGGCGCATCGATCGTGTCATCCCCTTTACAGGGGAGACACAATCGATGACGTCAGACCTACAGCCACACCCCCCTACAGTTGTAAACACACACTAGGTGAAGCCTAACACGTTCAGCGCCCCCTGTGGTTAACTCCCAAACGGCAACTGTCATTTTCACAATAAAGAATGCAATTTAAATGCATTTTTTGCTGTGAAAATGACAATGGTCCCAAAAATGTGTCAAAATTGTCCGAAGTGTCCGCCATAATGTCGCAGTCACGAAAAAAATCGCTGATCGCCGCCATTAGTAGTAAAAATTTTTTTTTTATAAAAATGCAATAAAACTATTCCCTATTTTGTAAACGCTATAAATTTTGCGCAAACCAATCGATAAACGTTTATTGCGATATTTTTTTTACCAAAAATAGGTAGAAGAATACGTATCGGCCTAAACTGAGGAAAAAAAAATATTTTTATATATGTTTTTGGGGGATATTTATTACAGCAAAAAGTAAAAAATATTGCATTTTTTTCAAAATTGTCGCTCTATTTTTGTTTATAGCGCAAAAAATAAAAACCGCAGAGGTGATCAAATACCACCAAAAGAAAGCTCTATTTGTGGGGAAAAAAAGGACGTCAATTTTGTTTGGAAACCACGTCGCACGAGTGCACAATTGTCTGTTAGAGCGACGCAGTGCCGAATTGTAAAAACGCCTTTGGGCATTTAGCAGCATATTGGTCTGGGGCTTAAGTGGTTAATAAAAAAAAAATATTTGCTTGACTTTGCAGGGCATGTTGCATCTGTAAATATTGATTTTTTTTTTATTAGGCGGCAAGATTTGGGCAGTGAATGGACGCGGGATTTAAAGAAGAGTTCAGAGTCCAGGACTAAACCTAGGACCTTGGCATGTGGACTATGGGCTGATAGTTGCGCCATTGATTTTGACAGAGAGATCAGGGGAAGGGCGCGTGGTGGAGGAAAAATTATAAGTTAGGTTTTGGATAGATTGAGTTTGAGGAAGTGGTGTGACATTCAGACTGATATATCTGTTAGTAAATTAGTGATACGCGAGGAGACTGAGGGAGTGAGCTGAGGGGTAGAGAAATAGATTTGGGTGTCGTCAGTGTAGAGATGGGAGGATATCCTCTAACCCAGGGAGGAGGTGTAGATTGAAAATAGGAGATGCCTAAGGACAGAATCTTGGGGGACCCCAACAGAGAAAGGAAGAGGAGAGGAGGAAGTAGAGTTGTAAGTAACACTAACAGTGCGGTTGGATAAGTAGGAAGAGAACCAGCGAAAAGTAGTCACGGAGACCTATGGCGTGGAGTTTTTGGAGGAGGAGGGGGTGATCATCTGTATTAAAAATGTGGCCCTTGTACTGAAAAGTTTGAAGACCCTGCTCTATGGTGCAACATTATTATTACATTTGATTATTTGATATAACACTTGTACAGCATTGTTGTATCTCTTTACATGCAGGTCAAGATTTCAGATTGCAGGTTCGCTAAAGACATTCTCATTCTGGTCCTCATTACCTATGATAATGTGCTGCCAAGAAAGTGAGTTTGTTTTGTCCTTATGGCTGAGAAAGTTCTTGGTCTCTAGAGCAAGCTTGCATTGAAGGTGGGGCTTTTTTTTGCACGATCAACAGACTGTTTTCCAGCTGCCAGATCCCTCTAGGGCTCACACTGTCCTTAACATATCTGAGAAGCATTTGATTTTCCATAGCTCTATAATACGTGCTGCCATGTATTCTCAGGGTACCTTCGTGTCACAGTCATAAACAGCTTGCTCCCATACCAGCACTGCTATAATCGCCTTCCTCCGAAGTGTAGACAACTAACAAGCTGTTACATAAGCTAACTTTTAATTTTCTCCAACATATTTGAGAGTGTTCCCATGTAAGAGCTTGTTCTGTTTTATATTTTTACAAATGCTTTCTGTCCAACTAAGTGCAAGCTGCTGTTCTGTTACCAATCAAAGTGTATCTGTCACATTTTAGACAAGATCAGAGTTTGGTTTTACAAGCTGGGGTGGTATACAAATAGCTTTAACCACTTAAAGGGAAATTTAAATTGATATCGGGCCTGGTATATATAGCTGAAAGTTACATAGTTAAACAGATAAAAGTAAAACTTGTATTTATTTATTTTATTTTAACAAATGCATTAACAATGAAAATACAGCAGAGATGACCTCATGGGTTGAACATTACCTTTAAGATCTTGATCAGTTCTTGATGGGTCTCTGATACATAAGACCAGCCATAATGCACCAGAGGCTGGCATGAATCCATTATCTGGTAACTTGGCTTGGTCCCCATCTCTGATAACTCTACCATACCACTGACCTTTCTTATTTGATTTCTTCTATGTTTTCTGAATACTTTTCTTAATTCCCTTGTTATTACACATTGTTTCAAATAACTCCAATATCCATGGCTCTCACCTCACTGGCATTTAGTTATTAGTCCATTAATTTGGTAGGAGTCTGATATGATGAGGTCGGCCTCTTTTGTATCTCCAGCCCGAAACCCCTCTGAGGGTGAGACAGAAGGTGGTTAAGGTTAGGAGGAACACGAGTGCCTGCAAGTGTTGCTTGTAGAGCTGCCAGGTGAAGGTGAAGACTGAAGACACTGATAGACCAGCAGGTACAGGGCACAAGTGTGTTTGATGGACCAGCCAGAGTTAAGGGGAACTCCAACCCACTTGCAGAGTCTGGGTGAACAACTTGCAGGAACTTACGGGGTGCAGAGGTCAAAGGATAGCCGGGTTCGATAACAGGCAGGCAGCGAGGTGCACAGGGATCGGCAGGAGCGAGGTCAATGGATAGCCAGGATCAGAAACCAAGTATTCAGGAGGAAATCAGAATCCAGGGGAGAAGTCAGGGAAAGCCAAGTCAATAACAGGAATCCGGCAGAATATACGGGCATCGTGAAATCAGGTCACTGCTGAAGACCAGTCAGCACCGCCTGGTTGTCAGATCCCCCTTTAAATAGGCACCAGGAGGGATCAGGAACACCAGGAGCATGCGCAGTAGCGCGCTGAGGTGGCTGTTGTACTCTTTGTGCGCCAATGGTTTGGAAGGTCTGTTGTAGTCTAAGTGTGCGCACGTGTGTGTGCCAAAGGCGTCTCGGTCCTTTCCTTACAAGTGTTTTCCTCCAGTGGTTTGCTTTTTATGAAGACCTAATAACTGGCAGTATCTGTAATAAGTCGTAACTCGACCCCAGTGCCATCTAGGTTTCCAGAGCACAGCACCCAGTTTGTCCTGGATCAGGGTCAAGAGTTGCCTTTTTGTGGGCAGGCTGGCACCCAGAGGGCACACAGACAGAAACCCTCACAGCACCATAACATCCAAATAAAGCGCTAGGGCCAGGACGCACAGCATCATTCATTGTTTTGATGATGACACTGGCTCGTCCGCACAATGACAACTCATGACTATATATAGGGGAAGGCGGCACGTAGGGCCACCTTCAGCTTTCAGAAGAAGATGGAAGTCTACCTCCTGCCCTCCACCACACTGCGTGAGCCAAAGAGTGGGGCACTAATGAAGACAAGTACTCGCCGATAATGATTACCGATACTTGTTTTTAATGTCATGTGACAGTTTTCAAACCGGGTGTCACTTATTAAGCATTACTGATAGGTTGCACTGACAGGTGGCACGCACTGATGGGTGGCACTGACTGGCTGGCACTGATAGATGGCACTGAGTGATGAGCACTGAAAGGTGGCACTGATTATGCAGCACTGATGTGCACTGATAGGTGGCACACACTGATGGGCTGGGCACTGATAGGTGGCACACACTGATGGGCACCGATAGGTGGCACGCACTGATGGGCACTGATATGTGGCACACACTGATGGCTGGCAGTGGTACTGGCTAGATGGGTACTGATGGATGGCACTAACGGATGTCACTGATTGATGGCTCTCACTTATAGACAGGAGACTGAGGAGAGGATTTATTTTTCTATGCTGCCTCTACCCATCTTGGTACACCCTGCACTTAGCCTCAATAAAGCAGCAGCGGATATCTTGTTACACCCAGCCCAAACTACATGGGCTGGGTGTAACAAGATGTCCACTGCTGGCATACTGTGGCCGAGTGCAGGGTGTACCAAGAAGGGCTCGCAGATTTTCAAGCACGGACAGTGTACCGGCAACACAGAGCATCAGTTCCTTTACCAAATTGTGACGGCTCCAGTCGCAGATGGATCATGATGCGGCTGCATCCTGCAAGCTTACCCATCTGAGGACTCGCGATCCGCTCTCCGCCCCACTCCGCTCTCCGCCCCAATCCGCTCTCCGCCCGCTGACTTCTTCCATCCCAGGTATCAGCAAAGGCATCAGGAGCATTTGCGCGAGTACAAGTTGTTTCAATTGAATGCTAATTTTAAAGTGCTGCAACTGTGAGCCACGCATTTAGCTAGAATTTGCAGCTCAGCCATTGACTGTTTGAAAGGTGGTGTAGTCCATATTAGACATGCCACTTTGAATTTGTCACAGCAGAACACCCCCCCCCCCCCCCCCCCCCCCCCCAGTGGCTGCATTGTAGGCTTAAGGTAGGGGAATGGAGGTTGGTTGCATTTTTGGGGTGTTATATGGAATATGTCAGCTCTTTGCCTGACCCTTGGATGCAAGATTTAAATGTAATGGTATGTCACAGATGTGCGCATTGTTAAAAAAAAGAAAGTACACCACGTTTAGTAAGGGGCGTTCGCTGGGCCTTTATTGTCATCCTGAAAATACTTTTGATATAAGTGTTATGTTAGAAATTCTGACTTGCTAAATATAAAAACTGTTATGCCGCGTACACACGGTCGTTTTTTGTGATGAAATAAAACAACGTTTTTCATCATGAAAAAAAACGATGTTTTTCTAACTTCATCATAAAAAACTACGTTGCCCACACACCATCGTTTTCCATCGTTTTTTTCCATCGTTTTCTGAAAAAGCTCTAGCAAAGCGCGGTTACGTACAACACGTACGACGGCACTCTGTTTCATTCAAGCTCCTGTCTCATAACTTGCGTCTGAGCATGCGCGGGTTTAAAACGTTGTTTAAAACGTCGTTTTAGCCCACACACGATCATTTTTTATGACACAAAAAACAACATTTTGAAAAACGACATAAAAAATTGAAGCATGTTCGAAATTCTTTTTTGGTCGTTTTTTAGAAGACAAAAAACAATGTGAAGCCCACACACGATCATTTTAAATGAATTTTTTAAAAACGTCGTTTTATTTCATCACAAAAAACGACCGTGTGTACACGGCATTATAATGAATTTCCGATTAGAAGCAAAAGTACCCTAGTCCTGCGTAACCTATCTGATTTACGTTACGCCGCCGCAAGTTTTTGAGGCAAGTGCTTTATTCAGAAAGCACTTGCCCCTAAAGTTGCGGCGGTGTATCGTAAATCCCCCGGCGGAATTCAAATTCCGCGGCTAGGGGGCGTCCCCGCGCCGATCGAACAGCGCATGCACCGTCCGCAAATTTTCCCAGCGTGCATTGCTCCAAATGACGTCGAAAGGACGTCATTGGTTTAGACGTTAACGTAAATTACGTCCGGCCGTATTCGCAAACGACTTACGCAAACGGCGTAAAAAATTCAAAACTCGGCGCGGGAACGACGGCAATACTTAACATAGGATACGCCGCACTTACCCCTCCTATAGCAGGGGTAACTTTCCGCCAGAAAAAGCCAAACACAAACGACGTAAAAAAAAGCGCCGGGCGGTCGTTCGTTTCTGAATCGGCGTAAATGCTCATTTGCATATTCAACGCGTAAAAGATACGGAAGCGCCACCTAGCGGCCGGCCTGGAATTGCAGCCGAAGATCCGACGGTGTAAGTCACTTACACCTGTCGGATCTTAGGCATATCTATGCGTAACCTGATTCTATGAATCAGGCGCATAGATTTGACGGCCGGACTCAGAGATACGACGGCGTATCAGGAGATACGCCGTCGTATCTTTCTGAATCCGGCCCAAGTTCTTTGGAAAATATATGTATCAAACCTGGAATAATTAAGATTTTATTTACATGATTTTTTGGAATGTAAAATGGTACTTGGTTTGTTTTTAAATTTGTGTGTGTTTTTTTTTTTTTTTGTATGTGTGGTGACAGAAACATTGTACATTTGCTAATGCGAATTATCTTTAAACATTTTGTGTAATGAAGATTTACCATGGCGTTTCTGAGAGCATTTTACTGTCCTACATATGGACATGTTTTTGTATTTACTCTGTGTTCATTAACATAAGTGTGTACCCAGAGAACAAATCCATCCTTGTATTGCTATAGAGAAGTACTGTATGCTCTTGTTGCTTGATGATCCTTTTTACTGTGCTTCTCTATTGCCCTCTGCTGTATAAAACCTTAATTTCTTTTATAGCGCAATTACATTTTTTTTCTGCAGTAGTAATTAACCAGGACTTTTTGTTTTGCTTTCAGAATAATGCCATCAAGACGTCCAAGTATAATATACTTACGTTCCTGCCCATCAATTTGTTTGAACAATTCCAGCGAGTTGCGAATGCATATTTTCTATTCCTGCTGATATTACAGGTATGTTTTGCAAATATTTCTGTTACCAAAGAAACTTTAATTAAAGTGTAGACTGTGCCATACATTATTTGCTCAGAGTATGCAGCAGTAGTTACAGCATATCAGTACAGAGAGCAAAATAAAATACAAATTGATCAAGCCATTTATCATGGGTGTCCTCCAAGATTGCAATCACTTTTTATTTGATGAATGTACCCTGAAACCTAGATTAAACTTCCTTGTAATTCAGGGGATTTCCATGTTTGGGCCATGATTTGTTTAGTAGCTATAAAAATATGTATTATATAGCCTCGTACAAACGACCGGTTTTCCCGGCAGGAAAACTACCAGGAGAGCATTTGGCCGGGAATCCCGGCTGTGTGTATGCTCCCGACAGGAAAACTGCCCTGGAAAAATAGAGAACCTGCTCTCTATTTTCCCATCGGGATTCCCGGCAGAGTGTTTCCTGCCGGGAAAACCGGTCGTCTGTATGCTTACCTGTCCGAGGTAAACCCGCACATGCTCGATAAGACTGATGACGTCACCGCGTTTATGCCATTCAAAAGAACGGCGGTTCTTTTGAATGGCCGTCTGTATGCACAGCTTTGAAAGGCAAGCGTGCCAGGAATCCCGCCAGAAAAACCAACCTTTTTTTCCTGACGGGATAACCGGCCGTGTGTACAGGGCTTAAGAGTTCTACCATGCAGATGGGCATTGTCTATTGGTTTGTGGAAAATAGCATCCTATGGGTCTGTTTTTCTAATATTTCTTTCTTTTAAACTCTTAGGGCAAACCTATTTTGAAATGTTTACCTAAAGCAATGTTAAGTCTTTCAAAAGTGTATAGTAACAGAAGGCCTGAAATACTTGCCTTTCCTGTAAAAAAGCTATTCCATAATGCAGTCCTGAGCATGTAATATTCCTTTTCTTTAACTGACTTTTAGGAGATTTTGCCTTTTAAAACACTGGTCTTCCTTCTGGGTTTTGATTGTCGCCCGCTGTCATTGCATGGGAGTTCAGTCTGATTTGGCATTGCCAAATTTGTACAGTAAGCTGCATGTGCGTGGCTCGCTGTACAAGGGCAGACAGGCAGGTAAGTAGTTATAATGCAGAAGAAACAAAGAATGTCTCTCTTCTACATTAAAAATTCTGCTTGTCCATCCATTTTAATTGGTTAGCCTAAAGTTCTACTTTAATTTATACATTGGGAAACACGGTGGCTAAGTGGTTAGCACTTCCACCTAGCAACACAAGGGTTGTTGGTTGGCATCCCAACCATTGCACTGCCTGCATTGAGTTTGCATGTTCTCTCTGTGCTTACATGGGTTTCCTCATGTTGCTCTGGTTTCCACCCATACTCCAAAGACATGCTAGTAGGTTAATTGGCTCCTGTTAAAATTGGCCCTAGTATGTATATGTATGAATGCGAGTTAGGGACCTTAGGTTCTAAGCTTCTTGAGGGCAGGGACTAATGTGAATGCATAATAAAGGTGCATCTCCAAAAATTAGAATGTCATCAAAAAACTCAGGAAACATTTCCAGGTTGTTTGAGTTAATTAGCTTAGATTAGAGTGCGACACCATGAGTCTTTTTCACAGTATTCTAATTTTCTGAGATACTGAATTTTGGGTTTTCACTAGCTGTAAGCCATAAACATCAAAATTAAAAGAAAGACACGCTTGGAATATATCACCCTGTGTGTACTGAAGCTATATAATATATGAGTTTCACTTTTTGAGTTGAATTACTGAAATAAATTGCCTTTTGATGATATTCTAATTTTTTGAGATGAACCTGTATATGTAATGGGCTAGGTATATTGGCAACGCTATACAAGTACCTGTAGTAATAATAATAATAAAAAAAATGTTTTTGTGTTCTTTTTCTTTTCCTATTTTTTCGTTAACTTTTTTGTCTGAGAATAGATATTTGTTTGTCCCAAGCATGTTCGAATCCACTTACTGTTGACTCACAACTCACAACAGCAGTCTATTCCTATCATCAACTACACTTTTGGTAAAATAATACTTCCTAAGATTAGTTTTGAACTTTCCTCCTGCTGGTTTGAAGTCATGTCCCTGTATTCGTGATCATGGCTTCATATTGAAATTAATTCTTCCCTGAACCTTATTCACCCACTTTATGTGTTTTATAGGTTTCAATCATGCCTCCCTTTTCCTTGCTTCCCTCCAGACTGTACATATTCGGTTTCTGAAGTCTTTCACCATTTTTGTTATGTGTTTCTGTACTTGTTCTATCTTAATAATATCTTTTTGTAACTGAGGTCTCCAGAATTGGACACAGTATTCCCACTAAAGATCTATATCGGGAATCTGGACCTCTTTTCTCCTCCTGGTGCATGTTCCATGTTACAGACACCTCCAGGGATTTCGACCCTATTTACACACCTTTGGATCATCAGCAAAACGACATACCTTGCCCAACAAACCTTTAGTTATACTGTGTAAGGGGTTAGCTCGGTATCGGGGTGTGTGACCCCTTGGATGGGTTCACTACACACTGAATTTATACAGACAGGCAGTCGAAGACGGTCGAAAACAAAGATTTTGATTTATTCTTCCATCTTGCTGGAAACAAGTGTAAGCATCCAAACAGCATAAACAAAATCAAACATAAAATAAACCCAGGCCACTTGGGGCATCTATCTTCACCACACAGGAACCTATCTAGGGAGTCTGGCATAGCCTAGTGCTGGGCAGACACTGCTGGTCATACAGCAGAAAAACAATAGTCTTTTAATTTTTATCACACAGAAAAATCAATTTCCTCCTCACCTCCTCAGAAGACTTTCAGCTACTGCTCCCTTTCACTCAGAAAGCCTCAGGATGCAGCAAATCAGTGGCAATCCTCTGGATTACTTATAGAGGCCTTAATTGCCTCATTCCGAACAGCTGAAGTCTTCCAACGCCCTTAGACCTTTTCTGGCTACATTTGCAGTCGACGCCTAATAACAATTGGTGTATTGTCTAAACAAGGCAGTAATGTATGTCCCGTCTGTGACAACACCCACAGATTTACCTGACTTCCTGTCACAACTACATGAATATAAAATAAATACAACAGGACCATTTACCCTGTGGTACACTTCTAGTGACTGGTCTCTTTTCCGAACGAACCCCATTTACAACCACACTCTAATATCTATCTTTTAGCCAACTACATATCCACTGAACCTTTTACTGAAGTCCTAGCTTGTACAATTTTTTTATTAAAGCATTATGTGGAACTGTATCAAATGCCTTGGTGAAATTAAGGTAGGCCATGTCCACAGCACCTACCTGATCCAAAACATTAGTGATATAGTAAAAAAATTTGATTAGATTAGCCTATGATCGGCCGATAGTAAAGAAATGCTGCTTTGGGTCCAGCAAGTTGTGTGTTTTTAAATGATCAATGATCCTTCTTTTTCGCAGTGATTCCATTAACTTGACTACAACTGATGTTAAACTCACTGGCCTGTAATTGCCAGCTCCTACCTCGCTGTCCTTCTTGTGGAAAGGTACAATATTACCTGTTTGCCAGTCATGGGGACCTTCTCCTGTTAGAAGAGATTAAAAAGATCCCTTAGTGGTCCAACAACTATACCTCAAAGTTACCTTAAACTTCTACCATATAAGTATACCTTATACCTCAAACTTATAAAGTATACCTCAAAGTTAGAACTCTAAGATGAATACCATCCGGGCCCTATGGTTTATTAAGCTAGCTCCTCTGCTACCGCTGTCTCCAGAATTCATGAAAATGAACTGTCATTTCTAGAATCAATATGATCACTAATGTGGCATCATGGCATACTTTGTGTTGTACAGTTTTTTTAGTCCACAGGAATATGTCCCTACCATGAAAAGGCTAGTTGAATGTGTTTCTCCTAGGCTAAAGGTTCCTAGTTCTCTCCTGAACGGTGTGGGGGACCTTTTCACTGTTACAAAAGTGGAATATATACCTAAATTACACACTTATACAGCACAGAAAAGACAGAGCTGATACTAGAGTTATCCATACCCATGGCATGCTTTCAGTGTTACTGGTTTGGTAGCAATGCTGTTCCTATTAGTGATTTGTAGAGTAAAGACATCTATCTGCCTTATGGGAGCTCAGCTGACATCTAGAACAGCTGCTAGGCTTTTTATAAACCATTTAGCATCCTAGCACTTTGGTTTTCATGGCAATCTCCTTGAATAATGCTAACTAACACTTGGCTTCTGGCCACATCAAATTTAAAACAAGATTTCTTAACACTTCTGAACTATCTGTAGTAGAACTACTTACAAGGATCTGGGACATAAAAGGAAAAGAAAACCTTTTGACACACTTCCGCTACACATGCCAGACAAATAGAATACAGGTGGCATCGTACCAAACATACTACATGACACAAATCATATACCTCTCTATAATGGCACTCTTTATGGTAACAAGAAAAAACAAATGAGTTCTACAGATATTGTGCCTCAGGTATATTTTATTTGTTAAATATTTTAGAATTTTCAAATATAGGGAAGTACAGGAGTAGAAGTAATCCAAACATCTGCAACGCTTGGTATAACTTAGGCAGGTCTTTTGGTAGCTTACATAAATCAGGATTGTCAACAGCAAGTAGTACCACTGCTTACAAGAATAGCACAGTAGTCTACTAATGAACAACCTTTAGAATAGGAGATATAGAGATGTAAAAAAAAATTATAGTGTGAGATTTGCAGGTTAAGGGTTGGGTAAATTTAGGGTTTGGGATCCAGGCTTTCACTGGAAAGTGGAAGGAGAATGGCAGAAAGAGAAGAGGGGAGAAACTGGGAGAGGGGGCAAGAAAGTGGGAGATAAGGCATAGAGGAAAAAGGAGGAGGGGGAAAAACTAAAAAGGGTGAGGGGGGTGGGGGTAGTAGTTGGATGATGTGGCCAATTGGGGTTACTGCCTTCATCTGAGGGACTTGTGGCCCATATACATGATCTGAAAATCGTACGAAAACAGTCACCTGAGGAAGAATCGTACGATTTTCAGATTGTGTGTACACTACTTTTGTCGACAAGCACGAAAATGTTCCTTGTACGATACCAGATCGTACGATTTTCATTTAGTCAGTATAGTTGTCATCCGAAAATTCAATACAAATGCATTGCAACACATGACATCACTTCAGATTTTTATTTTCTGTAATACGATAATTTTTGTGACTTTAAAGGGGAGTTCCAGTCCCCCCAAATTTTTTTTTTTTTAAACACTGCTCTGTAACTGTCCAAACCTGAAAATGAATATTTCTAACATGTCATACTTTTAGCGTTTTTGCTTTCTTTAAAAATTATTATTTACTTACTGATCTCTAGTTGTGGGCATCTGAAGCCCTCTCGTGTTCATTTCCTGGATTTCTTTGCAGCTATCTACCCATCATGCACCAGCAAATCTCACACATGCTCAGTAATGCCTCAGGGAGGCCGTCCTTCTTTCTGACAGGTTGCTATGGCAATCTCGAGTCTGCGGAAGTTCCCGCCCCCATGCTATAGCAACTTGTCAATCACAACACAGGGAGGAAAGGAAAGATAAGTCACATTAGGCAGGAAATGCACTGGCATTAATAGTGGGTGTGGACCGAAACAGGGTGACACATCCTTATGGTGGTTTTAATCTAGGGAGAGAGAGAAGCTTTCAGAATATTCATTGGCGATGTCGGGGTGGGCGGGACAAAGCGGCTATTGAACACAAGCCAATTATTAATGTATGCGGCTCCGCCCTGACCCCATCCTATTTGCTGGCGTTCTCTGTCCCGCCCACCCCGACATCGCTGATGAATATTCTAAAAGCTCCTCTCTCTCTCTCTCTCTCTCCCTGTCTAGCACGTCTCGACATTGCTCTACACAGTGACGGTTGGTGACACTGTCTTGTAATCTAGGGAGAGAGAGAGGATCTTTCAGAATATTCATTAGCGATGTCGGGATGGGCGGCACAGAGCAGCTATCGATCGCCAGCCAATAGGATGGGGTCAGGGTGGGCCGCTACGTGTATGCGACTCCGCCCCCTTTCTTAAGAAGCCAAATAATTGGCTGGCGATCGATAGCTGCTCTGTCCCGCCCACCCCAACTTCACTGATGACGTCAGAAAGCTCTCTTTCCCTACACACAGCTAGTTTATAAGAATTAGAAAAAACGCTATATTTCGATAGGAGGTGATTCGCAAGGAGCCATGGGATGCATGACGCCGATATCCCAGGAACCCTTGCGAATTGCCTTAAGACTTGATCGCCTAGGCTATTAGGACCAGGAAGCTGTGGATAAAAACGGGGAAAAAAGGTATTTGCCATCCATAATTTTAAAAAATATTGCCCATTGTGAAAACTGTGCATTAAGGGCATGCAGTACAGCCAAGCTTAAAAAAAATGAGTGGAACTCCACTTTAATAACTTATTCAATTTTTACTTACGACTATTAAGCGAAAAAAGTCGTACAATCTGTCATACGATATTCGGATCGTGTGTACGGGCCATTAGGCAGAGACCTCCACATGGAATGTAACAAAACAACAATGATGGGTACTTGCGACTATTAAGCAAAAAAAGTTGTACGATCTGTCATACGATGTTTGGATCATGTGTACAGGTCATTAGGCAGTGACCTCCACATGGAATGTAACAAAACAACAATGATGGGTAGGAATGGAATCAGAGGCCCGGTGCTTGACTTCCACAAAGGGTATTGTGAGGGCTTTCCGTGGCCAAGCTTTTACTCCTTTTTTTCAGCAAGAATATGGATGAACAGCTTAAACTGATGGGAAATGTATAGTTTGGGTTTTTGTTTAGAATGGCTTTGCAAAAAAAGATGCTCCTGTGATGGTATAAAGCCTCTGGTAGGCTTTGATCCAAATATTTTTGACTATTTGTCAGTCCCACCAGATATACTTAAAGAGTATTCAGTCTGGCGGCCATGGCAGCAGAGTGACAGGTATGTAGGGACCATAACAGATATCCAGCAGTGAAAAAGTTTGTAGTTGGCTTCTACATCTAAAACGTGAGCTGAGTTCATAGGAGGTGGCACAAATCTAGCTCCAATCATCTGTCGTAACAAAGTTTCCAAAATCTGTTTCCTATTTCAGCATGTATGAAAGAAGGATTCTCTGAACTGTTATAACAGACAATATACTAAGGAGATTAGGCAAGGCTTTAGGTGTTGTCTAATAAAGCTTTTTGTGTAAGCTGCGAAGGAGCACAAATCCTGCTTGTGTTGTTGTTAGGGGACATGTTTAACTTGGAGGTATTGCAAGATGTTTCATAATTTAGCTTTATGCTTATCCTGGAGCGTTTGAAAGAATATAATATCTAAGTCTCTTAAAGAGTGTTTTGTTAAGTAAAGATTATGACAGTCATGTCTTCATGGCTGGTTGTAACATAACTGGCATTAGGATATTATGTGGCAAGATTAACTTACGAGAACATTTGAGACTTTATTATATCACCATGGAGTGTTTAGTGATATGGCAAGCAACCCACCTGTAATGTTTTGGGGACAGCCAGGGCAGATTAATAACACAGGCCAGCACACATTTTGGTGCCTCGAATGTTATACCTGTTCCTGGGGTATATCTGAGCAGCTGATTACAAAAATAGCAAATTTTGTTCCCTATCAGCTCTAGTTTTTGAGATACAGCATACATGTCATATATACCACTGTTCACTCTGGTTGCCCATCAAAAATCAGAATATAAATATAGCAAAATATGTCAGTATGATTCAGGCAGCACTATTGTAAAATAACTATAACTTCTACGGTGCTTAATCTGAAAATATAAAAATATGAGTGCCAATATACACACATCTTCTATATGGTCATAACTATAATATAGTTAATAAATTAAACTTTAGAATCCAATGTTTCTGATGTAAAGTTACAGTTGGAAGTACATACACACTCTCACTATATCTGCTAACTTGTACGCACGAACACAAATTAGGTCACAGAAGAACAGACAACATTTTTTATAAATTTGACCATATCTAAATAAAAACGAGAGCTGATGCAGGCTAGCCAATGAAATTTTCTAAATCGGCACCCAAAGAAGCCCCAAGAACATTTGTAAAAAGCAAGACAACCAATAAAAAGATTTTTTTTTGTTGGGCTGTGTAATCAATATATAGTTTTTCTTTTTTTTTTTTTTTTTAAGTAGGGCAAACAGAAGTGGGGATAATAGGCAACTGTCTTGTACCTCCTAGATGTGGAAAAAATAATCTGAACAGAAGCCACTTCATCTGATTTAGGTCATCAAGTAGGAAATTGTGGCCCAAACCCCCTGTGTTGTAACACATAATATAAATAATCTCAGCTAAGGAAGCCAAATGCCCTTTGTACAATAATGATAGGAGCATTGGTGGCATATTCTTTGGCATACAATATGAGGGAGGAGAGAGAGCCTGCTGATGTTGTCCCAGACCTGTCTACCAGGTACAAAATATACCATTGACATACCTAAGGGGGTGTGGGAGGGTGACACAGCCAAATCAAATTTAAATTTCAGAAGTGCATATTGAGGCTGAGCTTCACTACAGTCCGCTGCACTTTCGGCTCAGGAAAGTTTTTCTATGGGAGTCGGGCAGGAGAAGCGAAGTGATTTCACCCGCCTCCTTTATAGATCTCTTCCTCGCAAGCACAGAAGATTGCTTGCGAGGAATTTTCTTTATAGATCTCTTCCTCGCAAGTGCAGCACACAGTAGGAGAGGCGTGATACGCCCCGCCCACACAGCATTGGGTTGCGGTGCTCTGGCGCCCTGTCTGGCTGTGGCAGGGATGGTTGTCAGCAGGGGTTTGGAGAATCCTGGACTAAAGGGGGAGGTTGGGGAATACAGGGATGGCCTAGGGCAGGAGGGAAGGGGTGTGTGGAGAGACACTGGACTAGGAGAGGGGTATGTGGAGGCGTCATTAAAGCATGTCCCCTTAGGCCCCTCCCATTGTTGATGCAATTTGACCACACCCACACTTTGGTGCAGCTGTATTATTAGAGATGTTTTTTTTTTTAGAGGGGGTGAAAAATAATTACTAGCCGTGTGTGCCAGATGTGCTAGGTACGACACTAGATTAGACTATTTAATATTAGATTTATTCTGTTACCAGTATCTTGCACTGTGCAGCACTTTTTTACTACAGTACAAAGAAACCAGTTCAAGTTGATCTTTATAGATAAGACTGTGGTATGGGATACGTAAACGTTAAGTAGTAGTTGCACACAGTAGTGCACCACATAGAATTGTAAGATTGCTATGTGTGTATATAAGTAATGCCACAAATACCATAATTAATAGTTAGAATAGTTCGAACATTTCATGGAGATTTCAGTATTTAATAAAAATATGCATTATAAATCATATAATGTAATGAGGTCATACCCATAGCGCATGTTTGTTTAGGTCTACTGTATGTGTGCATTGGGGTTTTTTCTTTGTGTGACAACATTGTAGAGATTTTCCCTTGTTGTGATGCCTGTACAAGTTGTAGTGGGGTACAGGCATGTTGAACGCTTATTCATTGGATCACAGACTCCCTCCAGAGGTGGTTCTGGCCAGCTCAGTAGATTGCTTTAAGAAAGGTCTGGATACTTTCTTAAATGTACATAATATAACTGGGTACTAACATTCATAGGTAAAGTTGATCCAGGGAAAATCAGATTGCCTCTCGGGGGATCAGGAAGGATTTTTTTTCCCCTGCTGTAGCAAATTGGATCATGCTCTGCTGTTTTTTTTTTGCCTTCCTCTGGATCAACTGTGGGTATAGAATTGGGTATATTGGATTGTACAATATTTGTTATTTATTTATTTTATGGTTGAACTGGATGGACCTGTGTCTTTTTTCAACCTGACTAACTATGTAACTTCAAATGAATGTGTGCTTTTGAAATGATGTGCACGGAGTGTTATACCTAGTACATGCGATGAGAAGGTCAGACGAAAAATATTGCTTTTGGAGCGGTCGTACAATAATCTGATTGTTGGTACACAGCTTTCGAGAGCTGATCACGACCGTTCATGTAAAATTATCTGAAGATGCAAGTATGAATTTTTTTCTCGCACAATAACAGAATGCATGATTTTCGTGTAATTGGTGTAGTATTTGTACGAAAGAAAATTGCGTTACCAAGACCACGCATGCTCGGAAAAGAAAGGATAAATTACATCTCATCACTTCCGAAGTAATATTCTGTTGTACAAGAATGTTCGTAACCTTAGTAACCTATTGGTTTTTCAATATGAGACTAGCATACAAAAAATAAACAATCATTTGTATCATATCGTGTGTACTAGGCATTAAGCACACTTTATTTGACTCGGTTTAAACACATGGGGCCAGATTCAAGAAGCTATTGCGTCCGCGCAACCTATGTTGCGCGGCGCAATAGCTGTTTTGCTCCCGCGTAGCGAATGCCCCTGATTCAGGAACATCGCTACGCGGACTGCAGCCTAGGATATGACAGGCATAAGCCTCCTTATGCCTTCATATCTCAGGCTGCATTCTTGCGTTGTCCGCTAGGGGGCGCGGCCATTGTGATCGGCGTATAGTATGCAAATTGCATACTACCACCGATTCACAAAAGTTGCGCGGGCCCTGCGCACGCAAGGTATGGAGTTTCCGTACGGCGACTTTAGCGCAAGGTTGCTCCTGCTATAGCAGGGGCAGCCAATGCTAAAGTATAGCCGCCCTTCCCGCTCGTGAAATTTAAATTTCACGTCGTTTACGTAAGTGATTCGTGAATGGCGCTGGACGCCATTCACGTTCACTTAGAAGCAAATGATGTCCTTGCGACGTCATTTGCCGCAATGCACGTCGGGAAAGTTTCCCGACGGAGCATGCGCTGTTCGCTCGGCGCGGGAGAGCGCCTAATTTAAATGATTCCCGCCCCCGGCGGGATCATTTACATTAGGCGCCCTTACGCCGGGCTATTTAGCATAGCGCCCGCGCAATTTACAGAGCTACTGCTCCGTGAATCGCGGGCATATCAAAATATTTGCATGGGGCGCAGAGCAAAAATCGTTGCCCTTTGCCCACGCAAATATTGCGCGGATCTACCTGAATCTGGCCCATGGTAGATAGCTGGTATTGTTGATTTAACAGCTGCATATATATATAACCATATAACTACAATTGTCAACCATTCATATCTTGTTATAGTAAAAGATTGCATGTGTGCAGCTATCCTAATGATTTCATATTCTTCTTTGCAGCTGATTCCCGAAATTTCTTCCTTGTCATGGTTTACCACCATTGTGCCTTTAGTTCTTGTATTGACCATCACTGCTGTTAAAGATGCCACTGATGACTATGTAAGTTTTGCCTGTGTTTTTTTGTTATTGTCAGATCATGGCAGTCTTGTTATATAATGCAGTTAATTTTTTTAACTTGAAAACATAAAAATGGTTTATATTTATACCTTATATTTTATCACGCCACTACCAAAGTAAGCCTCCTTAAAGTGACTCTAAATGATATCCTTAATGTATAAGGGGGGGGGGGGGGAACTAATGCGCAAAACCACTCTAACCAAGGGCACTAAAAGCTAATATTAAAACTATTGAAATAAAATATATAAAATATATTAAAATATATAGGCAGCAGCCACTACTAAAAGATGCTCACGCACCAGCAATAGTAATAAAGAGAGGGGGTGTAATGGCGCTTGCCAATAAAACAAATATTAAATCCTCAGCAAATACATAAATAGATGCACAATATCATTAATGACTGGCCAGTTAAAATGTGTTTCACTCCTTATTCCTTGAAACCCTCCAAACATCAACATCAATGATGAGAAGGATGAATATCGTGAAAATAATGAAAATCCAAAATGTATGATTAACTAAAAAGGATTTCGGTCATCAAATAGATTCCAAAATTAATTTCCAAAATTAAAGTGTGAAAAGGTGAAAAGAAAAAATCCCTCAGTGGATAAAATGTAGAATCAAACATCCAGTGCAAAAAAATATTCCAATAATGAAATAAAATGCAATATGGATATATAATAATATATATCAATAAAAAACTGTAAACAAAGGTCTATGTGCACAATCCCGTGCTCAAATAAAATTTAGAAAAAAGGAAGAAAAAGTGTTCAATCAAAGTATCGGTGCTTCAACAATATTTCAACAGTGTATAGTGCTTCAAAACAATAATCCAATAATATAGTGTTTCCAGTTTTGCAAATGTGCTTGAATAATAGCTGCAATCCACCGCACGATCATTCAGTGTAGCTGGGCAGAACAAACACCAGTGTATGGTAGTACAAGCCTCTCACCTTGGTAAAGGCTATAATGAGCCTATAATAATTGCTGATAATGGCAAAGCCCAGCAGATACCACTGCAGATCAGTATTTCCAGGACAGCCTGTTGCTCCAAACTCCCAGCTGCAGGTCTCCCAGGTCCTAGCCAGAACACTCCCAGCATGGATGGCACTCAATAAAAACACAGTGGATTCCCCATAGTGTAATATGCAATAACACAGTTTTAATAGACAAAAGTATTGCACTCACATTTAGAACGGCTACAGTCAGCATAAATCAGCATGTAGCTAGCAGCGTGTGTCTCTGAGATGTCTCCGTTCTCGGCCGCGAACGGAGATGACATCACCGACGGCTCTCCTGAATCCTGACGCGTTGCGTGGCTGCACGACGCCACTGAATCATAAAGAGATAAATTCTCTTTATTAAATGATATCCTTATTTTTCAAAAATAATCCATATTCATTCTCTACTCAATGGCCTTGTATCTTATTTTACATTGTAATTTTTTTTCTACTTGTTTGAAACGAGCAGCGCACTTTATTTGCGGTCATGTGCACTGCTCTAAACATGCTACCTATCCCATCTTGGGGACAAGCAAGAGAGGCTGGCTGCATTCCTACTAGGAGTCAACCGACATAGTTTTTCAGGGCTGATACTGATTTTTCGGCCACCTTTTGGGCTGACAGCCAGTATCAGGTGCCGATATTCTGTACATCGCTGTCACCTGCGACCAGATGCAGTATGTCACTTGCCATTGTTACCTGCCACCCAGATGCAGTATGTCATTTGACACCAGATGCAGCATGTCACTTTCTGCTGTCACTTGCCACCCAGATGCAGCGTTTAACTTGCCGCTGTCACCTGCAGCGTGTCGAATGCCACTGTCACCCAGGTGCAGTATGTCACTTGCCACTTTTACCTGCCATCCAGATGCAGTATCTCACTTGCCTACGTCACCTGCCATCCATATTCAGCTTGTCACCTTCCACCCAGATGCAACATGTCACTTGCCACTGTCACCTGCCACCCATATGCAGCTTGTCACTACTTACACCACTTCTGGCAGCCTCTCACCAGCAGCTTCCGAGTGGGTAAACTTTCCAACACAGGCAGGCGGTGAGAGATGTTATAACTATCTCTACTCGCCTGCGGCTGCAGCTCTGTTAAGAGCAGCCTTTGCTGCCCTGCTGTAGGAGCTGAACAGAGTTCATGCGAGGCAGTGAGAGATGATGTCATCTCTATGTGGCCCACCGCACTGCTGACAGAGATTGTCAGAGACTGCAGCGAGCGCCGCGTAGGGACAGGGGGAGGAGGTCTGATCAATATCAGTACATTTCTAAACGAAACTGATAATTTGAAAAATTTAAGTTTCGACCACGCTGATAATTGGTTGACCCCTAATTCCTACATTAATGAGACCGTACAGAAGGAATGAAACCATCCTCAAGACAGTAGCCAAAAGGAGGCTGAGAGAAAGTTGTTTTTGAAAACCAGAGTTTAGTGTAACTTTTAGCTGAATATGGTTTGTACAAGTTAGGAATTTGCTTTGTATAGAATTTGTATTTATAACACGCAGAGTTTACGTTATGCATATGTGTTTTAATGTTCTCCCTAAATGCATGTGAGTTACTAGAATTAAGTTCAGCTAAACACTTTAAATGTCTGTTAAATCCCAATGAAAACAGTGGAAAATGTGTTTTGTGTTGACACCAATATTGGAATAAGGAAACATTTTAGACAGAATTTATGGATACATATTGTTGGCTTTTTTTCCACCATGCAGAAGTACAATGAAATTAGTAAAAATCAAGGACTTGTGTAAAGGCAGAGAAAGAATACCAGTATCCTGTCCAAGTACAGCCTTAGAGCAAGAAGTGTTCATAAACCATTCAACAAATAACAATAGGATTCAGATTCAAAATACTTTATTAATCCCAAAGGGGAATTATATGAAATAAGTGAGTCCAGCGTTATGCACAAATATTTAGAGGGTTTTGTCTAGAATGCTGTAACCTGCAATCCTATTCATCTGCATGACACATACCACTGCAGGCAGCCACTGGGTGGCACTGTAGACTTTGCTGTGATCTATTGTAATCAAAGGATAAGCGAATTTGGACAGTGAAAAAGTTGGAAAAAAAATAGTGCTAGTTGTCATTGTTAAAGGTCTTAGACTGTATTATTTTTCCTCACTCCATAGAATATAATGTTAATAAAAAAAAAAAACGTGAGAAAAACACACACACACACACACACACACACACACACACACACACACACACACACAAAAGTTATTTCACCACATTTAAATTATACATCACAATAAATAATAGAATCTCCAGTGAATATCCAGTTGACATTTGTTATGCATGCAAAACACAAAATAATGATTATGCTTCCCATTGGCGGAGCAATCAATACAGACATTTATTCAGTCCCCACAAAATGACAAACATAGTTTGTTAATATACAACCTTAGGTACTCACAGAAAGGTCTCATTATCTGCTAATAAGGCTTCATACACATGGCTTTACAGGGGCTATACAGTGTGCAGAGCCTGGGTAATAACTGTCATGGGACATGCATCTGCTACATAGGGGTCCCAGGAGAGTGATTACATAGACTCTGCATTCTGTATGGGTCCTGTATGGCCAAGTGCATGAAGGCTAAGAGTGACTATATATAATGGAAGGGAGCCCTGTACACTGTATGCAGGTACTAGTCATTTACAATAGATGTTTTTCTAAATTGCAGTTCCGTCATAAGACTGATAATCAAGTTAACAATCGGCAGTCTCAGGTTCTTCTCAGTGGCAGGTGAGAACAACAACCTTCATATTGTACAACAGTTTGTGTAATGCATTTTAAAGCTGTAGCTGTTTCTGCGCAAGTGACCAGGTGGAACCAATATGAAAATGTATTTAAACGAAAAAAAAAATGAGCGATAATGTATTTAAATATATTTCTTGTAGAGGTTAATATAACACTAGTGTCCAGAATGTGTATCTATACCAGGTGGATCTATTCAGGCCAATGACAAGTGAATGCTTCATGGTATGGTAATTACTAATTAGCAATATAATGCTATTCTTCATTCAAAGTATATGAAAGTTAATAATTGATTTTAAAGAAAATCAATGCTCAGTCATAACAATCGGCTATCTTTGCTTTTTGTAAAGCCTCAACTGCCATGTTGTACAATGTGCTGTGTTATTTGAAGCACCTCTGTCACCGTTTCTGCTTGGTACTTTTTACAGACTACTGTACACTGACATGCAGTGTCTCAAGCTGGCCATACATGGATTGAAATTTGGCCGGTTCAGCAGGTACTAGATGAATTTAGATCCATGTATGGGGACTATAGTTGAACAAAAGTTGATCTACCGTTTGACTTCTGTTCAACCTGGCTGTTTCCACTCGATCAGCGCTACAGGCTATAGCCTGCAGAACCGATCAGTGTATTCTGATGGCAGGGAAGTCTCCCCGCTGTCAGAATACAAAGACACAGCAGGGAGGATTTCCCCATCCACATAGTGTTTGGATAGGGGAATTTAGTGAGTTTTTTCTATTCAACCCGCTGGTAGAACAAAAAAGAAAAACACACCTCGCTCACCTATGACCTTTTTCAGTGTGCGATGTGCTCCAGAGGTGACTGGTCTTTATCTAGATTCCAATCGCCACATTATGTGTAAACGAGCCCTTGGGCCCCTTTCACACAGATGTGGTGAAGTTTGACCATACCACAGGTATAGCTCAGTGTACTTGCAAGGTTTGGTGCAGGTTATCTGCGCTTTCCCATTTAGTTCTGTTATGTCCTGTGATTTTGGTGCACTTTCAGAAAGTGCACCAAATGTCCTGCATGCAAGAGTTTTGGTGTATTTTCAGAAAGTGCACCAAAACCACAGGACATAATGGAACTCTATGGGAATGCTCAGCTAACCAGCACCAAAATCACAGGTACAACGCAATACAATAGCGGTCAAACTGCACTGCATCAGTGTAAAAGGGGCCTTAAATGTACGTAACCCTCGAGGTGTCCTTTTGCTTTAACATCTGAATGATTACACTAAATGAAGGATGAGGCTTGGAGTAACATAGGGTTCTGTCTGAATATTCCTAGCCAAATAATATTAATATTTTACACCCAGATAATTATTGAATAGTGTAGACATTGTTAAAATAGATACATTTTAAAGCCTTCTTAAATTCTTATTTCTGTAATGCAGCTGGACTGTACATACAGTAAAAACTATTGGGTAGCCTCTACCTTTTTTTTTTACACTAATAAAGTGCCTTGGAAAAAGTATTCACAACCCTTGAAATTTTTCACATGTATTTTATTGGGATTTTATGTGATAGACCAACACAAAGTAACATATAATTGCACAATGTATGGAAAATGATAAATGGTTTTCATTTTTTTTTTTACAAATAATTATGTGAAAGGTGTGGCTTGCATTTGTATTCATCCCCCTTTATGCTGATACCCCTAACTAAAATCTAGTGGAAACAATTGCTTTCAGAAGTGACTTATTTAGTAAATAGAGTCTACCTGTGTGTAATTTAATCTCAGTATTAATACAGGTGTTCTGTGAAGCCCTCGGAGGTTTGTTAGAGAACCTCAGTCAACAAACTGCATCATGAAGGCCAAGGAACACACCAGACAGGTCAGGGATAAAGTTGTGGAGAAGTTTAAAGCAGGGTTGAGTTATAAAAAAATATCCCAAGCTTTGAACATCTCCCGGGGGCACTGTTCTATCCACCATCTGAAAATGGAAAGAGTATGGCACAACTGCAAACTTACCAAGACCTGGCCGTCTACCTAAACTGACAGGCTGGGCAAGAAGAGCATTAATTTAGAGAAGCAGCCAAGAGGCCCATGGTAACTCTGGAGGAGCTGCAGAGATCCACAGCTCAGGTGGGAGAATCTGTTCATAGGACAACCATTAGTCATGCACTCCACAAATCTGGCCTTTATGGAAGAGTGGCAAGAAGAAAGCCACTGTTGAAAGAAAGCCATAAGGAGTTCAGTTTGCGAGAAGCCATGTGGGGGACACAGCAAACATGGAAGAAGGTGCTCTGGTCAAATGAGACCAAAATGTAACTTTTTGGCCTAAAAAGCAAAACGCTATGTGTTGCGGAAAACTAACACTGCACATCACCCTGAACATGGTGGTGGCAGCATTATGTTGTGGAGCCAAAGATGGATGGAGCCAAATACAGGGCAATCTTAGAAGCAAACCGGTTAGAGTCAGAAAAAGACTGTTGTGGGGGCTCATCTTCCAGCAGGACAACGACCCTAAACATACAGCCAGAGCTACAATGGAATGGTTTAGATCAAAGCATATTCATGTGTTAGAATGGCCCAGTCAAAGTCCAGACCTAAATTTAATTGAGAATCTGTGGCAAGATTTGAAAATTGCTGTTCACAGATGCTCTCCATCCAATCTGACAGAGCTTGTGCTATTTTGCAAAGATTGGGCAAAAATGTCACTCACTAGATGTGCAAAGCTGGTAGGGACATCCCGAAAAAGACTTGGTGGTTCTACAAAGTATTGACTCCTGGGGGGCTGAATACAAATAAGTAAGAGTTAGTTTACCGTAACAGCACACAGGATAGTTGGACTGTTGTGTTCGCACACAAAGCATCATCCTAGCTGTCCAGCAGTCTGACATGCCTACCTCAACCCTGCTGAAATCAGCAGTGCCCTCACTCCTTAGAGGGGGGGTGGACACTGGAGAGCCCAAACGCTGCTTTGTGTGAGAGAGCTGTGGTCCAACTATCCTATGTGCTGCTAGCAGAGTAAAAGCAAAGAATATTCAATATTCTCAAAGACTTTGCAACATTCTTTCTCTGAAGCATCGTTTCAACACCCACTGACTGAATGTCCTAGGAACAGTAAGACCCCTTTCACACTAAAGCGCTTTTCATGCGTTTTAGCGTGAAAAATAGAGCCTGTAAAGCACCTCTCAAGCCACCCTAGTATGAAACCCTGCGTGCTTTCACACTGGGGAGGTGCGCTTGCAGGGCGGGAAAAAAAGTCCTGCAAGCAGCATCTTTGGGGCAGTGCGGGAGCGGTGTATACATTGCTCCTCCACCGCCCATGCCCATTGAAATGAATGGGCAGCGATGCTAAATCGCCTACAAAGTGATTAGGTCGGGCCGCAACACGGGCGCTATTAACCCTTTTTATTCAGCCGCTAGTGGGGGTTAAAAGCGCCGCTATGACAGCGGTAAAGCCCGCACCGACCCAGTGTGAAAGGGGTCTAAGAGATGACATCCAATCCCTTATGTTTGGCTGATATATTTTAGTAATTAATTTCACTTTTATTTCATTTGTGTCAAGGGGTGGGGAAGACGGGGTTTGGGGAACAGTCAACTGAAAAATTGTTGAAGAAAAAGGACTGCATAAATTATATCTTTTTTTGGATAACTAATTTCACAGCAAAATATGTAACTTCAGAAGCCTCCTGGGGAAGGAAACCTGTAATTAGAGCTTTTTTCTAAACTGTTGTATTGGGTTCACACTATATGTTTTCAAGTTGGAGATTTTGGTTGGGAGCAGGTTTCTTGGGAATGGCCCTACAAAGGTAATATAGAGACTATACAGAGCTTTCAATTATTGTGTCTTTCAAGATAAATCCTGGCTTTTGTAGGCTCTTTTCTCATTTGTGACAATGCATTATGTTTATTTTTACAAGTGATAGCAGGAGGATCTGGGTAGGCCCGTCTGTATTTAAATACCAACCCCAGCCAAAAGTCTTCCCTTTTCAGTCAATTGGGGCAGGGTTATGAACTGTCAACTTTTTATTGCTTGTATATATAGTCCATGAAGAGCACCAGGCTTTTAATTATAACATAAATTCACAGAAAGATGACACAAAAGAGCCAATGCATTTACGAGCCAAGCCTCTCCCTCTACACCAGGGCTACAAAAAGTATAAATAAAAGCAATATAAATGTGAACACCCAAATGAATATCCAAACAATCAATGTGAATAAATTCAAGTTGTAAACTCAAAATCTTATCATTCATGTGACTTAATAGAAACGTCATATAAGAACGAAATCTAAAATGAGATCAGCCTAGATAAGGATGAACTCTATTATAGCACATATCATAAAAAACATCACTTTTTGCTCAGGTGATGGGTGACAGACAGAATAGGAAGTGAAGGTCAATTTCTGAAAACAGGAACATAGACAACATTTAAAAGAGAAGTATGGGTTTCTTTATTTTTTTGTTTCAAACTTGCCTAGTTGGATGCAGCATCAGTCCCTGGGCGCCTCTGCACTGAAAACTGAGCGATCGAACACTGCCGATCACTCAGTTTTCATAGCTCCGTGAGCAGAGGGCTGTAGACAGCTCTTTGCTCATCTCCCTATGCGCTCATTGGAGCACTGAGCTGTGGAGGGGCGGGGAGCGGCCGTCTTAGGCTCTCAGCAGCTCGCTGAGATGGGAGTCATTCCCGGCACCTGGCGGATCCAGGCTCCCATTGTCGGGATGAAGCGTGCCTGGACTTCAGCCCACTCCCTGCAAAACGAATTGCACTCCTGTGATCCATAGGAGAAGCCCAGCCAAACTAGCTTTGGCTGGACTTCTCCTTTAGGGCCAGTTCACACCAGAAGCAGTTCCGTACAGTTTTGTGTGCATTTTTTCTGCACAAAATGCATGCACAGTGTTTTCCATGTATTCCAATGGCTCTAGTTCACACCATGCAGTCAGTTTCTGGTCAGTTTCTGCACCGGAAACTGACCGGAAACTAATTGCATGGTGTGAACTAGAGCCAACTAGAGCCATTGGAATACATGGAAAACACTGTGCATGCATTTTTAGTGCAGAAAAAATGCACACAAAACTGTACTGAACTGCGTCTGGTGTGAACTGGCCCTAAAGGAGAAGTCCAGCCAAAGCTAGATGGTTAAAAAATGCTGATACATGCAGAATAGCCAAGTTTTTAAACTTTTATCAGAGTTAGAGCTTTTTTACAGCTGAAAAACGCCTCTTAAAACCCACTAGTTCTGGGTTTTTTCCAGCCAGAAAACGGCCCTGCCGAAAAACGCTGACAACAGTACATAAAAACATCCAGTGTACACGAGGCTTCAGAGTTGAGGATTCTCCCGTATTTAGGTACCTATTAGTGCTATACCCACACAGATATGGATTATCTATTTTGAGCTTGGCACATTTCTGCAGTCCCTCATCTCTTGCTCTTTTTCAACAAAAAGATAGTTCTACATTCACAATCCTGGGATGCAATGCTAAGGAGATGTATTATGCACTCAATGGATTTGAACAGTATTTAAATTTGTGTGTTGGAAATGCTATTTATGTGATATATTTGAATTTCTCTCATCACTTATTGAAGGACACTGCGTGATCCCTATATTATTAAACTGGTTGTGTATAAGGCTACCTACAGTAGGAGGATGTTGTGTGCAAGTAAAAAAGTACTAGGGGGTGGCCCCAATCTGGTGGCCAAAGCCCCATGACTTCCAAAAGACTTGGGTTAATGTGGCTGCATCGATGGACTTTAACCTTGGACACTATAAAAGAAGATTCTGTATTGATGTGTTCCCAGGGGTCCGTCATATGTCATTGCTTTGCTGATCTCTGGCCACCACTGTTATCCAACACTCCTGTGTGTGTAAATACCTGCTTCTCAGGCCAACCCCACTTGGCTAGCATATTATTCTGTTGAGGGAATAAATATTACTATTGAGTGCCGGTTCACATATATGCGATGCAGGAACCAGCGCGATTCTAGTGCAGGTTCACACTGACATCTGCGAACTGCTGCGGGTGTCAATGTAAAGTTAATGACACCCCCAGATCGGTTCACAGATTGCAGTGCAAACTGCCAAATAGTGCAGGAATCCGATCACATAGGTGTGAACACCCATGCGATCCGATTCAAGTGCAGAGCAAAAAAGAATCCTGTACCATTTTGGTGCGAATGTGATGCGAGTTCAGCCATACAATCTGTACAGCAGTGCGGTGCAAATCGCATGCAATGTCTACCATCGCACAAGTGTGAACCCAGACTTAGCAAATTATGTGACTTGAGTACTTGAGCTGTAACATATAGCAAAGAAGATTGTTGCTACTTTATTATTTATTAGTATTTGTGCATTTCTATTTAAATTTTTTTTTTAACTTGACGTTTTTTGCTGTTTTCCAGTAAACAAGTGTATCCACTGTAGAACAAGGTTGACTGTGATTAAGAGAAGTAATTGCTGGGATTAAACAGCATTTCCACAGTAGAAACAATACTCAAATTGCTCTGTTACCCTTAATCTATTTTGATTCATTCATATTAAGCGAAACAAAATTGGGAAAGATCGGTCTGAGTTTCCTTACCTTCTTCAAAAATTCTCATAACCAATAATTTGATACTCCATAGATGGCATCATTTCTACAAGTCAAAAAAATAATTTAACACTGAACAGTTAAATGATAAATTAACACTCTGAATGAGGCAATTATGCATTTAATGTTATCAGATCTCCTTCTTTTTGGGACTAAAATATTCTATATAATTATCAATAATTTGATACATTTCTACTCTTTTGCTGTAACTGCAATTCTTTTAAACCAGTCAATTTCAGTATACCTGTCAATTATTATCTCTGTCCCAGTCTGTACAACCCTTTCTGCCAGTGTAAGGCATCCCCACCTCCCCCTGTAACATACTCCAATAATTAAGCAGTTGAGTGAGTGAATAACTTTTATATAACGCTACAAATGCGAACTAAATCGCCTCAAGGCGCTTTGCACCCAGTGACGTCCTAATCCTTCAGAAGAGATGGGTCAAGTTTTTTCCTGAAGGCCCAATGGTTTTCCTCCATGCGGATGTCCGTAGGTAGAGCGTTCCATAGCCGTGGTCCTTGGACTGCAAATCTTGGTTCTCCCTTTGATTTGTAGCGGGACTTGTGGGTGCTGAGGAGGTTTTGGTTGGTTGATCGGAGAGCGCGATTGGGGGTGTAGTGTTTTATTTTCTCGCATAAGTATTGAGGAGCGTTTCCTTGTGTGCACTTGTGGGTGAGACAGAGGGTCTTGAATGTGATCCGATCCTTTACGGTTAGCCAATGAAGGGTCCTCAGTGAAGGGGTGATGGATTCCCAGGGTTTTTTCCCTGTTACCAGCCTTGCTGCCGTGTTCTGGACGACTTGAAGGCGCAAAATCTGGTATTTAGGTAGTCCTATGTAGAGAGAGTTTGCGTAGTCGAGTCGGGAATTGATGATTGTTCCAACTACTACTGCCATTTCCTCTTCTTGGATGAAGGGGACGAGTCTACGCAGCAGACTGAGGTGCCATCCGCTGACTGCTGATCCTATTTGTGCATCCATCGACATCTCCGAATCAAAGATGACTCCGAGAATTTTGGCTTTGGTGCTCAGGGTAATGCTCAGTGTAATGGTTTGTCCAAGGATGGTGGGTGGTGTCCATGAAGTCTTATCTTTTGTCTTTCGGTTTGTGTGGAGGAGAAAAAGTTCTGTTTTGGATCCATTGAGTTTAAGGGAGCTCTCAGTCATCCAATCATTGATCAATGTAAGGCAATTTTCCAGTCCGTGATATTGGTCTTTTTTCCCAGTGATGCGAATGTAGAGTTAAGTGTCTTCAGCCTATGAGTGGTAGCAGAGGTCCTGTTTGCTGATGATTTTGAGGAGTGGGCGGAGGTAGATGTTAAAGAGCACAGGTGACAGGGGTGATCCTTGAGGGACTCCGCAAGAAATTGCGCGAGTTTCAGAGGTGAAGGCTCCTAGTTTCACTGTCTGTGAACGAGTTTCTAGGACGGATGCAAACCAGGGTAGGTCAGAGTCTGACTCCAGCTACTTCTTTCAGGCGAAAGAGTAGAGTTTTGTGGTCTATAGTGTCGAATGCTGCGCTTAGGTCCAGCAGCGCCAGGAGACATGATTCTCGGTCATCTGCTGCTTCGAGGGCGTCATCCCATATTTTGGGAAGGGCATTAGGGGTGCTGCATACATAAAAAAAAGTAAACAAAGTAGACAGCATGTACATAATTTTGCCTTATCCTGGTCTCCCTACTTGTATATCGCCTGCCAATTTTACTGAGTAATGCACAGGTAGTGTAGCTTCTGTCAAAAACAGATCTTTTGAACAATGTTTATAAATACTGTTTAGAAGCATGATTCAGGGCTTGTTTCCACCACAATGTCTGTGTTCTGGATGCATTTTTTGCATACGCATTTAAACACCCTATTAAATGCCTTTTCAAGGCATTCCAGTGTGTTTTTTTACCTTTTTTTGGCACTTGGAAAAAAAACTTTCTTTTCATTAAGTGCATTTCAGTGCGTTTACATGCGTTTTAATGCGTTCTTAGCAAAAAAAAATGCAGCAGATTGTACTTTTGTTGAAAGCACTGGAACTGACCTCACTGGTGTGAATTTGGGACATTTGAATACATGGCAAACACTGTAAATGCATTCTGGATACGGTTTAAAAATGCGCTGGAAAGCGTTTGGTGTGAACCAGCCCTCAGAAATCCAAAGTAATCCTACTGTTACTTTTTTTTTAAATAATATGTGGATCAATGGGTGACCTTTAATAAAGATCATTTGTAATTTTAAAGCAAGTAAAAAACAACAATTTTAGATAAAATGTGTTGCTTTTTAAGAGGTGGATGCACCATCGGTCCCCTCTCGGCTCTAACACTGAGAACCGAGCAATCAAACACTGCCAATGTGCAGGGGGTAGAAGCGGCAGGCTCAGGCTCTCAGCGGCTAGGTCCAAGCATGTGGTTGGATCCCGACCATATGGTTGCGATTTTTATTCCGTGCCTGGACCGGCTCTGTGATGTCAAAAAGCGGGCTTCAGTCCACTTTCTGCTGAAAACGGGTCACTAAACCTTTATTAGTCCTTACTTAACGATAAACAGCCTTGATTAACATATTTCCCCATCTTCCCTTGGCTATTTTGTACTATTTTTAGTTTTATTTTTTAATTTAACCATGAACATTTAAACTTCTTTTAAAAGTTTGTGATTGTTTTGTTGGTATTTTTTTTTTCTGTTGGTTTAAAAATGCTCACAGTTTAAATAGAGAGCATTTCCTTTGGAAATAACATTACATTGATTTGTCATAGAAATGTTATTTTATTATCACTTTAAAATGGAAAATTATAAAATGTATTCTTTTTTTCTACAGTTCTACTATATTTTTAAACATGCTCTGATAAAAGTGCGAAAATTTGTTTTTAAAATAATTTACTGTATAAAATGCAGGCACCTGTTTGTAGTTTTAAAACGTTTCTTATGATGGATCTGATTAAATCTCTGATAACAACCGATTGCCTATTTGCCTTGGACCCCTTTCACACTGAGGAGTTTTCCAGGCGGTTTAGCGCTAAAAATAGTGCCTGAATACCGCCTGAAAAACTCCTGCCTGCAGTCTCAATGTAAAAGCCTGAGTGCTTTCACACTGAGACGATGCGCTGGTGGGACCGCTCCAAAAGTCCTGCCAGCAGCATCTTTGGAGCGGTGTGTTTACCGCTCCTTTCCATTGAAAACAATGGGACACCACGCTAATACTGCCAGCAAAGTGCCTCTGCAGAGGCGCATTGCCGGCGGTATTAACCCTTTTCGGCCGCTAGCAGGGTTTAAAACCGCACCGCTAGTGGCCAAATACAGCGGCAATTCCGCGGCAATTCCGACGGTATAGCCACCGCACCTCCCGCCCCTCTTCAACAGCTGCTGATATGCATAGTACTTTATCCTTTAAATCAGATACAGAGAATTTTTTTTTCTGTGCTCACCCTGCTTTAGTCAGGTAAATATGGAATATTACATTTAAATATCTTGTATTTTCATTTTTAGACAGCGGATGGAATGTTTAGCTCCTTTTTTAATTTTTACAGGTTATCTAAAAGTCTGTTATTTGCAGAGCTCAATAGCTGAAGCTAAAATTGCTTACTCTCACGTAATTGATTTTAAATGATAGAGACAGAATATCAACCAATAATCCAGAAAAAACACATGATACAATGTTATAAATTGAGTTACAGTTCAGTGAGTAAAATAAGTATTTGATCTCCAAGTAAAACATTACTTAGTACTTGTTGGAGAAACCCTTGTTGGCAAGCACAGAGGTAAGACATTTCTTGTAGTTGGTGACCAGGTTTCCACACATCTCAGGAGGGATTTTGGTCCACTCTTCTTTAACAGAGGTTCTCTAAATCCTTAAGGTTTCTTGGCTGTCTCTTGGCAACTTGAAGTTTCAGCTCCCTCCATGCATTTTCTATAGGATTAAAGTCTGGAGACTGGCTAGGCCACTCCATGACCTTAATGTGCTTGTTCTTTAGCCGCTCCTTCTTTGCCTTGGCGGTATATTTTGGGTTATTGTCATGCTGGAAGACCCATCCATGACCTATTTTCAGTGTTCTGGCTGAGGGAAGAAGGTTCTCATCCAAGATTTTACAATACATGGCCATTGGCCCCTCAATGTGGCAAAGTCGGTCTGTACTTTAAGCAGAGAAACAGTCCCAAAGTATAATGTTTGCTTTGTGCTTTACTGTAGGGATGGTGTTCTTAGAGTCAGTCAGCATTTTTGTTCCTCCAAACTTGGCGAGTCGAGTTAATGCCAAAGTGCTCAATTTTGATCTCATCTGGCCAGAGAGCTTTCTGCCACTCCTTCTCTGTATCATTTAGATGTTCATTGGCATGACTGTACATGTGCCTTCTTGTGGAAGGGACTCGCCGTGTTTGGAGGAAGAAAAATGCTGACTATGACCCTAAGAACCCCATCCCTACAGTCAAGCACGGAGGTGGAAACATTATGCTTTGAGGCTGTTTCTCTGCTAAAGTTGCAGACTGACTTTTCTGCATTGAGGGTCCAATTGACAGAGCCATGTTTTGTAAAATCTTGGATGAGAGCCTTCTTCCCTCAGCCAGAACACTGAAGATGGGTTGTGGATGGGTCTTTCAGCATGACAATGACCCCAAATTACCCCCAAGGCAACAAAAGAGTGGCTCAAAAAGAAGCACATTAAGGTCATGAAGTGGCCTAGCCAGCCTCCAGACCCCAATCCTATAGAAAATATATGGAGGGAGCTGAAACCTCGAGTTGCCAAGCCACAGCCAAGAAACCTTAAGGATTTAGAAAAGATCTGTAAAGAAAAGTGGACCAAAATCCCTCCTGAAGCTTCATACACACGCTCGGTTTTCTCGGCAAGAACCAGCTTGCAGAGCTTTCTTGCCGAGTAAGCCGATTGTGTGTACGAGGCTTTCAGGTTTCTCGTCAAGAAAACTGCCCAAAATCTAGATGAGAAAAAAGGAGAACCTGCTCTCTATTTTCTCGTTGTGATTTCGGTAGTGTTTTCCTGCCAAGAAACCCGAGAGTGTGTATACTTACCTCTCGAAATGACTTTGACGCATGCGCGGTAGCTTCCTAGGCATAGGTAGGGTGTAGCAAGATGGCGGCGACGGCATCGAATGTGACGAGCGCATGCTCGTAGTCGATGACATCACCGCGTTCGTTCTATTCAAAAGAACGGCGGTTCTTTTGAAGGGAGTGTCTGTACACCTGGCCGGCAAGAGAATCTTGGCAAGAATCTCGTCGGGAAAAACATTTTTTTTCCTGACGGGATTCTGGGCCGTGTGTACAGGGCTTAAGATGCGTGTAAACCTGGTAACCAACTACAAGAAACGTCTTACCTCTGTGCTTGCCAACAAGGGTTTTTCCACCAAGTCATGTTTTACTTGGGGGTTAAATACTTAATTTACTTACTGTACTGCAACTCTATTTATAACATTTATATCATGTGTTCTTTTTTCTGGATTTTTGATTTATATTCTGTCTGAAATTTTCCAGCTTGCTGACAAACTTCTGTGGTTGGCAGTCCCAAATATCATAATATTTAAATTCTTGCAGATTTTTTTCTAAAAGCAATGCACTGCATATTTTTCAGTTGTAGAACTGTTGTAAAAATAACATTGTGGGTGATTGCCTTTAGTCTTTTCTTCTGTATCTTTGAAGTATTTTGACAATAGTACTCCTAATCCTAAAATCCTTGTGAGATTAGTTGATGAATCACTACCTTGGCATTGTTACCAAGTTGTGCTTACACTCTCTTCTCTGTTCTTCTGCAAGATGCCATTTTTCTTCATTCAGCAAACGATCTGTGTGTACTCTCTAAATTATACTGTAAAAGACCTTCATGCTGAGTTTGTGTTCCTTTTAGAATGTGTCACCTGTCACTGTGTCCAACTTTCAAATGCACATAAGGTACGTTTATGAAGCCCAAAATAGCCACATGGAGCTCTTTTCTTGATATGGAAAGTACTGTGCTTTTTGAAGTCACTAAGCTGTGATTTCATGTATGCCAGTAGATAACAGTATAAATCAGTATTGAGAAATACATTTAATTGCATCAAGAAGCTGTTATCACTTCCAAGGGAAAGGAACTCCATTCCAATTTTGATTGCGCTGTGACTCCCTGTTTTATGTGGCTGGGAAAGTTATAATAAGATCTGCTGAGATGTTTATGAGTTTTATTCCCATTACAAACTCTCTTTAACAGTTTTATCAGTGGTTGGCATATACCTGGTCCGACCAAAGAGAGCCTAATTTTTGCACGCACTGTGTGCTATCCAAACATCACTACAACAGGAAGAACTGTGAGCATTTCCTGCAATGTTAATAACAGACATTTTAGGGCATGCATGGAAAACTCTGCTGTTGATCATAATCTTTTCTACGTATAAAAGGGAGTTTATCGCTATAGTTAACATTTTGAGAACAGGCTCCCTTTATACTGTTCTGTAACATTTGTTATATACAGTGTGTAAAATAAGTATTGAACATGTCACCATTTTTCTAGGTAAATATATTTCTATAGGTGCTATTAACTGAAATGTACACCACCTGTCTGTAACAACCCATGCAATCCTTTACATACAAAGAAACCAAAACAAATAAGTTCAGAAATTAAGTTATGTGTAATAAAATGGAAAGCCAAAACACCAGCTGAAATTTTCCAGTAATTAGAAAGCAATCCTGCCCCTTGTCAGTGCAAATGAATATCAGTTGGTTCAGTCTCAAGTGATGGCCTATAAAAAGGTGTCTCATTAGCAAGGTGTCACACAAGATACATCTCATGATGGGTAAAAGCAAAGAGCTCTCTCAAGACCTTTGCACACTTTGGTTCAGAAGGATTTCTAAACTTCTGAATCTTCCAGTGAGCACTGTTGGGGCCATAATCCGGAAATGGAAAGAACGTAATTTCATCATAAACCGACCACGACCTTGTGCTCCTTGCAAAATTTCTGACAGAGCAGTGAAAAGAATTATGCGAAGAGTTGTCCAAGAGCCAAGGCCCACTTGTGGAGAGCTTCAGAAAGACCTGGACTTAGCAGGTACAATTTTTTTCAAAGAAAACAATAAGTAATGCACTCATTCACCTTGCTGACGAAAAAGCATGTTGAAGCTTCTTTAAAGTTTGCTGCACTATATTTAGACAAGCCTGTGAAATTCTGGGAAAATATAGTCGGGTCAGATGAGACCAATACTCTGTGGATGATATAATACACACCATGTTTGGAGGTCAAATAGCACTGCACTGCACACCCTAAAAGACCCCCATACCAACAGTGAAGTTTGGAGGTGGAAACACCATGGTATGGGGCTGTTTTTCAGCTGACGGTACTGGCAACCTTCATGTTCTTGAGGAAAGGATGAATGGAAAAATGTACCAATACATTCTTGATAAAAATCTGCTTCCATCTACCAGGACGATGAAGATGAAACAAGGGTGTATATTTTAGCAAGACAATGATCTCAAACACAAAGCCAAGGAAACACTCAATTGATTTGAAAGAAATAAAGAAAATAATGCTGATAGAATGACCCAGCCAATCACCTGACTTGAATTCAATGGAAAAGCTATGGAAAGAACTAAAGATCACAGTTTATAGAAGAGGCCCACTGAACCTTCAAGATTTGAGGACTATGTGGAAGATTGAGCCAAAATCACACCTGAGCAACACACACAACTAGTTTCTCCATACAAGTGGTGTCCTGAAACTGTCATTAATAACAAGGGATTTTGTACGAAGTATTAAATACATTTCAGCTAGCATGTTCAATACGTTTTCCTTGTGTCATTCCATTTTATTATAGATAACTTAAAGGGGTTATAAACCTTCCCATCTTTTCACCTTAATGCATCCTATGCAGCCCAGCTTTGTGGATACATTCAGATAGGGTTTCCCTACACATAGACTCCAATTCCTGACTTTTACAACGCTGTCTTCAGGTTCATAGCACATTATTCCGTTTAGTGGGCAGAGAATTGGGTATTGTTCATTTTATTGTGGCACCCGCTGCCATTTTGTCTAAATTGGTAATTTTTTACCCTCCTATCTGGCCTGTTGCTGCATTCCCATCTTATACAGAGACAGGGCCAAAGGAACTTGGTAAGTGCCTGAGTTTTACCAGCTCATTCTTTGGACAAGGGAGCTGGGACAGAAGGGCCTAATAGCATGCATTCTGCTGAATGCCTACAGGAAATGTACAACACCCCTCAGGGTGATAGCTGTTCTCTGTCAGTATTTCTGAATTGTTTGGAAAACTTTCTGCACTTCCAGAACCTTTGGTTTCCAGATGCCAAAAATGCCTTTTTTTCTGATTGATCTGGCTCAGGAATCGGAAGTGGAAGGAACCTCTTTTACTTGAAGATATGGAAGAAAGTATTGAAGACATTGATTTTGTAGCAGCAGTTAAGGGTTTTCCCTCCCCTGAAGCCTATGAGGTACAAGCTATGGGTTTTATGGCATCAGTCTTTGCTTAACCACTTAAACCCCGGACCAAAATGCAGGTGAAGGACCAGGCCCCCTTTTGCGATTCGGCACTGCGTCGCTTTAACTGACATATGCGCGGTCGTGCGACGTGGTTCCCAAACAAAATTGGCGTCCTTTTTTTTCCCATAAATAGAGCTTTCTTTTGGTGGTATTTGATCACCTCTGCGGTTTTTATTTTTTGCGCTATAAACAAAAATAGAGCAACCAATTTTGAAAAAAAATCAATATTTTTACGTTTTGCTATAATAAATCCCCCAAAAATATATCAAAAACATTTTTTTCCCTCAGTTTAGGCCGATACGTATTCTTCTACTTATCTTTGGTAAAAAAAAATCGCAATAAGCATTTATCGATTTGGTTTGCGCAAAATGTATAGATTTTACAAAATAGGGGATAGTATTATTGCATTTTTTTTTTTTACTACTAATGGCGGCGATCAGCGATTATTTTTTTTCGTGACTGTGACATTATGGCGGACACATCGGACAATTTTGACACATTGTTGGGACCATTGTCATTTTCACAGCAAAAAATGCTATAAAAATGCATTGTTTACTGTGAAAATGACAATTGCAGTTTGGGAGTTAACCACTAGGGGCGCTGAAGGGGTTAAGTGTGCCCTCATATGTGTTTCTAACTGTAGGGGGGCGGGGCTGGACATGTGACGACATTGATCGCCTTTCCCTTTATCAGGAAACAGACGATCAATGACAGCCCCACAGTGAAGAACAGGGAAGCTGTGTTTACACACAGCTCTCCCCGTTCTTCAGCTCCGGGGACTGATCGCGGGACACCGGTGGCGATCGGGTCCGCGGGTCCCACGGCCGTTGTCACGGAGCTTCGGACCGGGTCGCGGGTGTGCAGCCGCGACCCACGGCTGGGCACTTAAAGAGGACGTACAGGTACCTGCTTGTGCCCAGCCGTGCCATTCTGCCGACGTATATGTGCAGGAGGCGGTCCTTAAGTGGTTAAAGTGGAGGTTCATTGCGGCTTCACTGCCCGGTTCCCTACTGCGCATGCGCGAGTCGCGCCGCACATTTCCACTGGTCCCCGCTGTGTTTGGGGAACTGTGTGTTTCCCAGAACACGGGGGGGGGGGGGCAATTGGGGCAACGGGGGGGGGCTAAGAATCTGATGAGCGGGTGGAACTCCGCTTTAAGAGCACTTTCACACTGGTGAAAAATGCCATTCATTTCTATGGGGAAGACATTTTTTTGGGTGGTTATTTTTATTCCCCAGACATGCTCCAAAAATGCTGCAAACAGGTTTTTTTGTTTTTTTCTGCAACAGAAGCACACTTTCCCAGTGTGAACACATTCATTGATTTTAAAGGGAAGTGATTTTCTTGGGTTTTTTAGTTGCTTTTTTTTTTACCGCAAAAGCACCTGATTCTCCACAGCCAAAACAGACCCCTATGGATACTAAGAATTGGACTAAATTTATATAAATACTTTTCCCATACACGCACAGATTTTTCATGAGGCTTGGCTATGCCTTGAAAAGACTTATACTCCATTTATGTTTTTTTTATGATTACCCGTGGAAAAGCATTTAAAAAAAAATAGTATATTCCAGTAGTGTTCCCATTTCAGTCCTCAATAAACACTCTATAGTTCCGATTGAACTGTACCCCTGTTTTGAGGGGTACAAAATAGTGTTTGTATCTGTGCCCCCTCTTCACTTTTTACCTTCCAGTCTACCAACTTCAGACCAAAGGAAGGCCGATTTTATGATCACCTTGTGCCAACTCAGGTGCTTAGTGGTTGTACCAGAATGGTTTCAAGGTTTCTATTCTAACCTGGAAAAAGGAAAGAAACTGTGCTAAAAAATACAGAAAAGATGAGAAAAGGGAAAACAAGCTGAAACGTGGTCAGAGTGTAATCCCTCCAGGTGCTGCGATTATCATGTAAACAATAAGAAAAAAAAATAAGAAAAATATAAATCGCGCTACCTTAACCACCCTTCTTGCCGGACACAGGCGTATGCAAGTGGCTGATCTATAGTGATATAAGTGAAAGGCCGGCTGCTATGTTAGGAGCGACCTCTAATGGCCACTAGGGTGCAGCATGCAGCCACCTCAAAATCCCACACCAGTGATGGTGATTTACAAGTGAAAACAAAAAAACGAACGAAAAAACACTTGGATCAAAAAGACATTAGCTAAATGTGAAATTTGGCTATGAATGAGTTAATAGTCCAAAATATTAACAGCAGAAAGTCCGTTAGACAGCAGATAGTATGTCAAACACCCGTGCATCTGTGCCACATTACAGATTGGTTGTAAACGTGTCCAAAGGAAAACGTGACATCTCCTCCACCAAACTTATAAATTGGCCTCTTACCGAATTCCCACGATCCCTTATTACAGGGGATCAGAAACAGCATATAATAGGTCCCAATCTCACAGTTTCGGATATACGGTCCTGTTGGATCTCGTTCTTCAAGAAATTTCAGCAGTAACATTGCCCACCATGTAAGAAACAGTGACAGCTCCACATAGTGCATTAAATGTGTAGAAATGTATTTAAAAAGTTAAAATTTCACTTACAGTTATGCAGTTTAAAATTTGCCTTGAATCTAATCTGCCAGCCGGTACACAAAACTCGTCCACTGGGGGAACGTCAGGAGCTTCTTGGGTGACAACAGTGCGCTGTCGTCACCCAAGAAGCTCCTGACGTTCCCCCAGTGGACGGGTGCCTGAGAGTTTTGTGTACCGGTCGGCACATTTGATTCAAGGAAAATTTTAAACTGCATAACTGTAAGTGCAATTTTAACTTTTTAAATACATTTCTACACATTTAACGCACTATGTGGAGCTGTCACTGTTTCTTACATGGTGGGCAATGTTACTGCTGAAATTTCTTGAAGAACGAGATCCAACAGGACCGTATATCCAAAACTGTGAGATTGGGACCTATTATATGCTTTTTCTGATCCCCTGTAATAAGGGATTGTGGGAATTCGGTAAGAGGCCAATTTATAAGTTTGGTGGAGGAGATGTCACGTTTTCCTTTGGACACGTTTACAACCAATCTGTAATGTGGCACAGATGCACGGGTGTTTGACATACTATCTGCTGTCTAACGGACTTTATGCTGTTAATATTTTGGACTATTAACTCATTCATAGCCAAATTTCACATTTAGCTAATGTCTTTTTGATCCAAGTGTTTTTTCGTTTGTTTTTTTGTTTTCACTTGTAAATCCCCATCACTGGTGTAGGATTTTGAGGTGGCTGCATGCTGCACCGTAGTGGCCATAAGAGGTCGCACCTAACATAGCACCTGGCCTTTTACTTATATCACTATAGATCACCCACTTGCATACGCCTGTGTCCGGCAAGAAGGGTGGTTTCAGGTAGCGCGATTTATATTTTTCTTCTATTCTAACCTATTCAGTCCCAGAACCAAATAGACTGCTATAACTAATATCGACACCAAGGAAATCGAAGGAAAAGGGGCGTGTCATGGACACTAAAGCTGGGAAGAAAAGGACTAGATGATGCTGGATTTCCATCAGCCAGGATATGAAGCGGAGCTCTGTATGACTTGCTGCTTGTAATGCACCTTCGGAGAAGCGATCTGCGTCCAGTGAAATTAGAGTTCAGCTTTAAAGCATGTTTCCACAGCAGCTGTAATAAAGAAACTGCCAAAACTTGCATTAGTTCTCCAAAGAGAGTGCTGTGGATTCTGTAACCATCATACAGTATGATCTGTTTTAATCAACATTGGTGAACACCCTTTATTAGCGCTGTATAAATAAACATGTTTTAAATATATTGACCAATGTGAGCTTTTTATTCTAGTTGCGTGCACGGTACTCCCAAGTGAACTTTTGAAGAACTCTCATACGTTTATTCTTGATAGACGTTCCTGGACCAGATGTTTTATACCTATGTTATTATATTCTGTATGTTTATTGTGAAACCCCTTCTGTATCTCTGACATCATTAAAAATGTACAATTAGCAAAAAATGCAAACTAATTCCTAGATGCCCACCACTGACTTTTTGTTCTCCATCGGAATCTTTGAGACTCACATCTGGCATTTCTTGTTTATCAAATCTGTCTTGGCTCATATTTTGTAGTAACGTTTTTTGCAGATGGATTTTTATTTCTATTCTGCTTTTTTTTTTCTACTAAGAGAAAGATTTATAAGTTTATAACACTTGACATCTTTTTTTTATTCTCTCAGTAATGGTATGTCTCGTATTTAATTATGTTTGAAACATACACTGTCCACCTGATAACTAAGAGAAAGAAAACTAGGGGAATTTGGAAAAATTATTTTAGGAGCCTTATGCCGCGTACACACTATCAGGCTTTTGCCCGGCCAAATCACATCAGAATTCCGACGGAAGGCTATTGGAAAAATATAGAACATGTTCTATATCTAAAGTTCGATGAAATTCATTGGAATTTCCGATTGAAAAAACTCAGATGGAGCTACACACGATCGGAAATTCCGATCGTGTGCACGGGGCATAAGAGGTTCGAATTTTATTTTCTGTTTTCAGTAAACTTCATTCTTTCCTTTTGCCAAGTGTATTTAATTAGGAAAAAACAAAACGCCTGTGCAGAGCAAAACCTGTCTTTTGCCATACAAGAATCATTTAAAGGGGTTGTAATGGCAGAAGGGCAGAAGTTTTTTTATCTTAATGCATTGTAATTGTAAGCATTAAGATAAAAAGCCTTCTGTGTGCAGCAGCCACCTGAGGTCCCTCTCTGTCCAGCGATGTCCACGACTGTCTCAGCCGTCCAAGATGCTCCTTCCTGATTGACTGAGATACAGCAGCAACGCTATTGGCTCCTGCTGCTGTTAGTCAAAGTCAGCTAGCCAATCAGGGGAGAGAGAGAGGGCAGGGCTGGGTCGGGGCTTTTTATCTAAATGGGCACAGGGAGCTGTGACTCGGCTCGGGTGTCCCCATAGCAAGCTACTTGCTGTGGGGGCACTGACAGGAGGGAGGTGCCAGGATCACAGAAGAGGGACCCGAGAAGAGGAGGAACTGGGCTGCTCTGTGCAAATCCACTGCAACAGAGCCGGTAAGTATAACATGTTTGTTATTTTTATAGGAAAAAAAAACAAGACTTTACAATCACTTTAAAGCAACGTGTGTCAAACACAAGGCCTGCGGGCCGATTCCGGCCTTGCAGGCCATTTCATGTAGCCATCGTGCCTGTCCCGCAGCTGTGGCACCCCTCTTGTGTCCGCCCCCCACTTTGTCTCAGCTGTCAGCAATAGAGAAGAGGGCAGAACTCCTCCTGTTGATCCTGTGCCTCTCTGTGCTGCCGCAGCACCACCTCGTCTCTGCCTCCACTGGTCTCAGCATTCACCAGACTCTGGCAGCTGACCTCAACCCTTATTTGGTTCTCCACCAGACCCCTGCACATAATGCCTCCCAGCTCTGCCCCCAACTTCTTCACAGTAGCAGCACAAGGTAATGGGGGTGCACTGAGATGTAAGGGAGGGGGGGGGGTTGGGGCTTTTGACATCAGATTTAAGAGGGGGTGGGGTACATAGAATACAATTCTATGCCAGTTGAAAAAGAGCATTGCACATTGCTGGTATCATCCACAAGAAACTTTATTGGAGACTGTTCAGACAGAATACCATGGTAGATACGACTGACCCTTTTGAGGGCAACCATAATGCTGATGCGGCCCGCAATGAAATGGAGTTTGACACTCCGGATTTAAAGGCATAGTCCACCTTTTACCAAAAAAAATAAAAACTGCTTATGCAGATAAGGGACATCTGTAGATAAAAACAAGTAGTGCAGCTTTGCCCAAAATTGAATACTGCCCTTGCCATTGTAGTCCATTTATGTACCACGTGATGCCAGACTGGAAAGCTCCTGGCACATTGCTAAGGATGTTGCTAAGAGACATGAGCTATTAGTGTTTACCGTCACAATCCCAAGAGCAAGAGCATGCGTTTTCTCTCCCCTAATGTTTTAGCTCTCTGCCCCATTGATGATGATATAAATGATGATGATGATGATAAATGTTCTCCATAAGGCTACTTTCAGACTGAGACGCTTTACAGGCGCTATATCACTAAAAATAGCACCTGTAAAGCACCTCTCCTCTCACTCCAGTGTGAAAACCCAAGTTCAGTGTGCTGGCAGGACGCTAAAAAAAGTCCTGCGAGTAGCATCTTTAAGACGCTGTAGGAGCGGTGTATACACCGCTCCTACAGCGCCCCCTGCCCATTGAAATCAATGGGCAGCGCCGCTGTATCAGCAATTTGCGGGCGCTTTTAACCCTTTTCCGGCCGGCAGCGGGGGTTAAAAGCACAGCAAAAATTATGGTAAAGTGCCACTAAAAATGGTGGCGCTTTACTGCCAACGCCCTAGTTTGAAAGTGCCCTAACATTTGTTCTTTTGGTCCCGAAAGCTGCACTTCCTTACCACTCCCTGGACAATGAAAGTAGTCATACAATTCACACCAGTATATAATAAGTGATCTTCTTATGTGGATTTTTTGTGTGACCCACAAAGTATCGGGTGGAATATTGGCTGCTTCCAGGTATGTTTTTCACAATGTGCTCTGTCAATTTGCAAGCAAAGTAGACCTTATGCCTATTCACATAAAAGCACACACACATAGGTTGGACTGGATGGACTTGTGTCTTTTTTCAACCTCACCAACTACGTAGCTATGATAAAATCAAATGGCAAAGACCCGCTTTTGAAGTGTTCGTCTGATAATCTGACCGTTAGTACACAGCTTTCGAGAGCTGATTGTGACAGTTCATGCAAAATTATCCAAGGGGACAAGCGCAAAAGGTTTTCTCATTTTTATGAAATATATAATATAGTATTCGCCTGTAAAAATCGAATGAACAAGACCACGCATGCTCAGAAACAAAAGAATACAATACAATAAATTACATTATAACGGGAAGTTGTGTTCTGTCTCTAGTAACCTATTCATTTTCGATATGAGACTAGCATAAAAAACAAAACAAAAAAACAGATGGTGATTCTTCCAATATTTTCATTGTATCTAGCTTTACTTGCTAGATAATTGACTTATGAATGGATACCTTCTATTATTAATACTAGATTGACAATGCACCAGGTGAATGCATGACCTTTTTACCTTTTGTACTGTTTCCCTGTGTGCAAGTCTGAATGTAATTATTCTGATACAGCCAACTAATTATTTAACTGATCTAGAAAGTGAACATCTAGGTTCCGAAGTTTAGTGAAGTAAATATCTGGACACCATATGCGCTTAAAACCTTCTCAAAATTTAAAAACAAAGTTAATTGCCAAAAAGAAAAGCCCGTTTATTTTGTGCATAGTGTGGAGTGCCAGTGGTTTGTGTACTTCATGAGTGTTTTTTTAAGAATGAGGAAAGTTACATTTTCCCCACCCATCTTTTTCTCATTACAACGTTCATTTTGAAATGGCTACACAAACCTACTAAGTTACATGTCTCTGCATTTTTGGAATTGATTGTAATACAAAGATATTTAGCAAAAAGGAGGTGCTGATGATGATAATTACATTTTATTTTTATTTATTTTTTCAATTGAAGGTTTTAAAGTGAGAGCAAAAATTTGAATGGTAGCCTTAAAGGGTATCTAAACCTAACAATAAAACTTTAACATATAACTAAAGGCAAGTTTTTTAATTTTGGATAGAACGGAGAGGGATTAGAACCCCTGACAGTTTTGATTGCTGTCTGTGCCCCTGTTGCAAGGATTCACCCTCTCTATTTGTCCTGTTTACCATTATCATTGAAAGTGAAAGTAAAAGAAAACCCCACATTTTATATTCAAAATTCTAACCACAACATACAAAACCCCCAAGCTACATCACCAATTTGGTCTCCAAATATCACCCAACCCGTCCTCTCCACTCTTCTCAAGACCTCCTTCTCTCAAGCTCTCTCATCTCATCTCCAGGATTTCTCCAGAGCCTCTCCCATCCTCTGGAACTCGCTACCTCAACCTGTCCGGATATCCCCTACTCTTGCTACCTTCAGGCGATCCCTGAAAACTCATCTCTTCAGGGAAGCCTATCATGTCTCCAACTAATCTTTTAACCACTTTCATCAGCTCATTCCCCACAGTTACAACCTGTTGTACCACCTACCTCACCCTAATAGATTGTAAGCTCCTCTGGGCAGGGCACTCTTAATCCTCCTGTATTTTATTGTATTATAACTGTATTGTCTCCCAATTAACTTGTAAAGCACCTTGTAAACTGTTGGCGCTATATAAATCCTGTAAAATAATAATCATTTTGGGTTATCCCCAGAAAAGTATTAGAGAGGAAATCTTCCAATGGGTTCACTAGTTGTGGTGACCTGGGGGTCCCCAAGAAATTCCCTTAATTTACAGGGATTTCCTCTTACTTCCTGTTTGGCTATGGGACAGGAAGTGAAGGAAAAGCCCAAAAAGGGGTTATAACCCTCCCTTGCTCTATCCAAATTGACAAAAAAGTTTTGCCTATATTTCAACTTTAAATAGCGTCATTCTTGCTTCCTTATTTTTTTTTTTCTACCTGGTGATCCTGCGAGTTCCTATTAGTGTATTGAAACGCAAGAACAAAAGTTTAATATATTTCAGCTTACAAAGTCCTTTGATGTAGTGGCTATGTTAGTTCTACTACCTATGCCAGAGTGACAACACTCACTGTGCTGTATCTATGAAAATGCAGTAATGTCACTTTAGGAAAATAAATTAATTACTACTGCAGAATGTGTCCCCCCCCTTTCCTCATCTACATAACATAGGGGGAAGTGTTCTGTAGTTTGCAGACAGATTTAAGCAGGGCTATTAAAGGGGTTGTAAAGGTTCGTTTTTTATTTTCTAAATTGGTTACTTTAAGCTAGTGCATTGTTGGTTCACTTACCCTTTCCTTCAATTTCCCTTCTAAATGTTTTTTTTATTTGTCTGAATTTCTCACTTCCTGTTCCTCCTCAGTAAGGTGTTCAGTAAGCGGTTCTGAATGACTTCCCACCGCTCGGATGATGGTGGAAAGCTTACTGAGGAGAAACAGGAAGTGAGAAATTCAAACAAAGAAAAAAAACATTTAGAAGGGAAATTGAAGGAAAAGGTAAGTGAACCAACCATGCACTAGCTTAAAGGAACCTATTTAGAAAATAAAAGACAAACCTTTACAACCCCTTTAACTACTTCAGGTCCACCCTTACTGCTACAGGGCGATACTGGTGCACCAGAACACGTACATATGTGATGCAGCTGTTCCAAGTAGGGGGCGCGCATGCTTCCCGCCGGCTACTCGCTCCTGCTGTGATCTCACACAGCGGGCACCCAGTGGTGGGTACCGCTGACTCAATGTCCCCCGGCACCCACTGATGATTGAGCAGAGAGGCAGAACAGCGATCTGCCTATGTAAACAAGACCGCCGTTCTGACAGGAGATAAGGCATGGATCATGTGTCTCTGCAAAGCAGGAGCTAGGATCCATGTCTTCCCCTAGTAAAAGCCTTTCCTACAGTTTAATAATAACACTGGCTAGGCACATAGGTAACCCTTTGATCGCCCCTGAGGTTAACCCTTTCCCAGCCAGTGTCATTAGTACAGCAATAGTGCATTTTTTTTTAGCACGGATCACTGTATTAGTGTCACTGGTCCCCAAAAAGTGTCAGAATGTACACCGCAAAATCGCAGTCTTGCTTTTAGTCCCCGATTGCCGCCATTACTAGTAAAAAATTAAATAAATACAAATATCGCCTAGTTTGTAAACGCTAAAACTTTTTCCCAAAACCAAACAATATATGCTTATTGGGATTTTTTTTACCAAAAATATGAAGCAGAATACATATTGGCCTAAATACCACTGAAAAAGAGATCTATTTGTGAGAAGAATAGGACTTACATTTTATTTGGGTACAGCGTCGCATGACTGCGCAATTGTCAATTAAATTAATGTAGTGCCATATTGCAAAAATGGCCTGGTCATAAGGGGGGGGGGTGGATCTTTCAGGGGTCAAGTGGTTAACAACGTTTTGGATAAGACTGCAGAATTAACAGGTATTTTTGCACTTATTAAAAACCTATAACAAAATGTTTTCATTATTATATGTATTGTAAAGTCTCTTTTAAAAAAAAAAAAAATTAATGTTATCCTTGCCTGTCCTGTGCAGTGGATTTGTCAATGGCACTGCTGCTGTGTCTCAGCCAATCAGGAGGTAGTTAGGAACCATTTCTTTCCGCTGAAAGAAGCTTACCTTCTTGTATGTAGTTTTTTTCTCTCTTGGTGTTTATTTCAAGCTGATTAGTCCATCAACATATATGCTGCATCATTGCCTTTTGTTGTCATTTTCTTGTGGTCCGCGCTGTGTTTGGCCTCTATCTGCTGTTCGGCTGCCATTTTCTTGTGGTCCGCGCTGTGTTTGGCCTCTACCTGCCGCTCGGCGGCCATCATTCTTGTGGTCCACGCTGTGTTGGCCTCTATATGCCACTCAGCGGCCATTTTCTTGTGGCCCGCAGTGTTTTTCCCTCTATCTGCTGCTTGGTGGCCATTTTCTCGTGGTCCAGGCTGTATCACAGCATTTAAACGGCGCAAACTTGCAGACACATGCTGCGGAGTGGTCAGACTGACACAGGCAGCTGACAAGGAAGCAGCTCAAGTAAGAAGTGGGAGGCAGCCGTAGCAGTACTGTTCTAGGGTGGTGAGTACTCTGGGGGGGAACCCCTTGTCTCTGTCGCAGCTAGGAGGGTGGGTTGTGGTACCTTGCCTTGAAATCCCTGTGAGATGCTTTTGTTGCCAAGGTGGAAGCGGCGCGTGGGAACATGGGGGGTAAAAAAACGCACCCTCCCCCCACCATCCTCTGGGGACAACTGTGATGCGGAGCTGGGTCCAGCTTCAGCTCATGACCCTGGCTCTGATGTATCTGAGGATGCGGACCAAGATCCACCGGACAGTGAGGATGACTCCGGATCCAGGTAAGCACGCGAAAAGGCTCTGGTAGGTGATCTTTTACCGCAGTGCGAGATACTCTAAAAATAGAGGAGTCTGTGGAAGCAACGGAGGCGTCTGTCCCTTTTATGTTCCGTAAGCCAACCCGCACGGCTAAGGTGTTTTCATGTGTGTCTTATCTAGACAAACTTTTATACAAGGAGAGGGACAAACCACAGAATGTTTTTTCGGTCCCTAAAAATTTGGCGGTGCGTTACCCTCTTGAGGAGAGTTTCCTGAAGAAATGGACCTCTCCTCCGATAGTGGACCCTCCAGTGTCCAGATTAAACAAGGTAACTACGATTCCAGTGGAAGGAGCTCCTGCCTTCAAGGACCCTGTGGACAAGAGGGCTGAGGCGGTCAACCGCAACCTATACACGGTGGTGGGCTCGGCTGTGCGTACAACGATGGTTGGGGCCCTGGTGTCTTAGACACTCGCTGAATGGGCAAAGATGCTGCACAATGGGTTAAAGGCACATCAGGCTCCCACGGACAAGGTAGCTCTTGCCGACCAGTTGGTACAAGGCCTAAAATTAATTTGCGAGACAGCCCTGAACACGGTCCCTCTGCTGGCCAGAGCCTCAAGCTACGCGGTGATGTTACGCCGTCTACTTTGGCTAAAGTGATGGTCGGCAGACCAATCTTCCAAGAAGGCCATGATGGATTTCCCCTTTAAGGGCGACAGACTTTTCAGAGCATTCCTGGATGACATTGTTAAAGATCCCTCCAACCTCCAGCTTCAGCCGACTTGTCGGGAAGCCCTTTATGGGGTGGTTCAAGACCTGATACGTGGGGTAATCATTCCTGTCCCAGTACAGGAATGGTTTCAAGGGTTTTACTCAAATCTGTTCGTAGTACCAAAGAAGGAGGGCGTTCGTCCAATCCTGGTTCTCAGGGCCCTCAATTGCTTTGTCAAGGTACAAGGATTCCGGATGGAATCAGTTCGCTCTGTTGTCACTGCCCTCCATCCGGGGGATTTTCCGGCATCCTTGGACATCAGGGACGCATACTTGCATGTCCCTATATGCCCCAGGCATCAGAGGTGTCTGCGCTTTGCGGTCGGGGAAGACCAGTATCAATTTGTGACTTTCCCAAAGTGCTTGCCCCTATTCTGGTCCTACTAAGACAGCGTGGCATCGCTATCATGGGCTACTTGGACGATATTCTTCTGAGGGCCACTTCAAGCTCAGAATTAGAGGTGAGCGTGTCTATAACCTGTCAGACCCTCCGAGACTTTGGTTGGGTGCTGAACACTCAGAAGTCAGTATGGTACCAACTCAACGCCTAGTGTATCCGGGGTTGATTCTGGACTCCTCAGAGGCGAAAGTTTTTCTCCCTATGGAAAAGTTGCAGACCCTTCGGGCTGTGGTGCAGTAGTTGATATTTCAAAGATGGTTGTCCCTCCGCTTTTGCATGCGAGTCTTGGGTCTCATGGTAGCCTCCTTCAAGGCGGTACCTTATGCTCAATTTCACACTCGAGTGTTGCAGAAGGAAATTCTGTCCAGATGGGACAAGTGCCCATCGTCCCTGGATTGTTAAATCCGGGTGAGCCACCTAGTCAGGACCTCCCTGGTTTGGTGGCTGACATCACCGGTACTCAGATGGGGCAAGCTGGATGTAGATCTCCTGGCTTCTCGACTCAATTGGAAGGTATTGAGGTTTGTGGCCAGGTCAAGAGACCCATGGGCAGACGCGACCGACGCATTAGTGGCACCGTGAGGTCAGTATCCTTCCTCATCTGCTTCGCGGGGTGGAGGCAGAGGGGATTCCAATGATGCTAATTGCTCCGGATTGGCCTCGCCGTCCATGGTTCGCCGACCTAGTGGGTCTTGTAGCAGACGTCCCTTGACATCCACCGCTGAGAGAGGACCTGCTGTCGCAAGGTCCCATACTTACTCCTGCTTTACAGTCGCTGGCTTTCATGGCATGGCTATTGAAAGCCAGGTGCCTGTCAGATTCGGTGATATCTACCATTAGAAGTGCTCGGAAGTCTAGGAAGCTAGGAAGATTTACTATCGCACTTGGAAGGCCTACATATCCATTTGTGAGGAAATGAGGTAAAATCCACGTACTTATTTGGTTTCCAGAGTCCTCCTGTTCTTACAGCAGGGGTGGACCACAAGCTTGCTTTAAGTACGATTTAAAGGGCAGATTTCTGCCCTGACTTACTTTTTTCAACGACCCCTGGCGGCTCACTCTCTAGTGAGTATGTTTGTGCAGGGAGTTCAGCATGTGGCCCCTCCGGTCTGTCCTCCACTACCTCCGTGGGACCTGAACCTGGTGCTTCAGAAACCACCGTTTGAAAACATTAGGGAGATTCCCTTATTGACACTTTCTCAGAAGGTGGTCTTTTTGGTGGCTGTTACGTCAGTTAGACAGGTTTCTGAGCTGGCAGCCTTGTCATGCAAGGCTCCCTATCTGGTATTCCACAACGATAAGGTGGTGCTCCGTCCGCAGCCTTCTTTTCTTCCTAAGGTCGTTTCAGCCTTTCATTTCAATGAGGACATTGTACTTCTATCCTTGTGTCCTTGTCCGTCGCATCCTAAAGAGGCGGCGTTGCATTCCTTGGATGTTGTCCAAGCTCTGAAAGTATACTTATCTGCTACTGCTCCGTTCTGGAGGTCAGACTCACTGTTGGTTTCGGTGGCTGGTCCCTCCCAAGAAGGGCCTGGCGGTCTCTTCGGCCACCATCTTGAGGTGGATCCGAAAGACAGTAATTTAAGCTTACGCCATAAAGGGTCGGCGCCCCCCTTTCCTGTCACGGCGCATTCAACCAGGGCAATAGGTGCCTCTGGGGCTTTCCAACATCAAACGTCTGTTTCCCAGATGTGTAAGGCGGCGACTTGGTCGTCCGTTCACTCTTTCACTAAATTCTACAAGGTTGATGTGAGTGCATCTTCGGATGCTTTTTTCGGCCACAAGGTTTTGCAGGTGGCTGTTTAAGTTGCAACTCCTCAGTTGAGGAGCTCTGTTTTGTTTTGGAGTGAAGTTTAATTCTATGCTGTTCCCACCCCTCGTTTTTGACACTGCTTTGGGACGTCCCACTTTGTCAAGATTAAAGCTGTGTCCATCCATGAACGAAAGAGTACATAGGATTTTTGCACTCACCGTAAAATCCTTTTCTCTAAGTTCATGGACGGACACTGCACTCATCCCTCCTTTTATGTGTGTACTGCTTTCTGATAAACTGGTCTGCGAGATGCGGAGAGAGGGGTTATACCCAGAGGCACTGCCCCCTGGGCGGTACTGTATTAGGTGTGATATGTTTAACACTTTCTACAAGTTTCTGCCTAGTCACTCCTGAATGAAGGCTAATACCCACTTTGTCAAGATTAAGGCTGTGTCCGTCCATGAACTCAGAGAAAAGGATTTTATGGTGAGTACAAAAATGCTATTTTTCTTCCTCCTCAATCCTACACCCAGAACAGGACCTCAATTCATGTCTGCATGAAGGTAATGAGGCTTATGGTTTCCCCCTTCAAGGCTATGCCATACAACCAGTTTCAATCCAGACCATTACAACTAAACTTTCTGGCAGCAGGAGACAAACAGTCTCAGTCATCGGACTGCTCAATGCGTCTAACCCCCAGGGCCATAGCATTGTGGAATTTCCAACCCAGCACTGGAGTTAATAAGCCCTTTCCACCCAGTCATAGCGGGTTCTCATGACAGAAGCCAGCCACATCCTGCTTTAATGACGTAGCTTATAAAGCCATGGTCATGAGGTAGAGGGGTCTTTCAGATTCTGTCATTGTTACCCTTTTTAAAGGTTTGAAAATAGATTTTTGCAAAGTCTACCTTTTCACCTAGCAAATCTGTTTTGATTGGTGTGAGGCAAGAAACTTTCACACTAGAAAATACTAAATAGGAATGTTGTCTGTTTTTCCTACAGGCCATCCTGGACCAGAATCTGGCCTTGAGTACAGTCAAGGGACAAATCTCGACTAGGGATGAGCTCCGGCGTGTTCGCACAGTCCATGTGCAGAGCCCGCCAGGACATTTCCCGATCTCTGCAGCCGAGCATCGGAACAATGTCTCCTTGCCTGTGATTAGCACAAGGCGCCGTACCGACTTCCTGGCTTGCTCTGCACGTGGACTGTGCGAACATGCCGGAGCTCATCCCTAATCTCGAGCCTAGAAGTTCTGTTTCAGATACGTCTGGCCTCCCATTCCCATTCTGTAGTTAAAGGGGTTCTAAAGTCTCAAGGTTTTTCACCTTAATGTATTCTGTGCAGGTGAAAATCTTTCTGTGCTGCAGCTGCCCCCCAGAGCCCCCTCCTTTTTCTTGCCTAAACCTGTTCATTTCAGCGACGAGCACATGCTGTCTCTGTCCTCATTGGATAGATTGATAACAAGGTCACCTGCAGTCTGTTTGGGGTTTTTCAAAGTATTTTCCTGTGTCCTTTAACTTCGTGCAACTCGCTGAAGTGCAGAGTCCGAAGTGCTCCCTCTTAAAAAAATTTTTTAAAAAAACTACCCCCACTTCTAGAAAAAGAACCCCAGCAGCAAATGTGCCTCCCTATAATGTTGAGAGCTGAGAGCTGTCTATGTAATGGAGTCAGTATCTGGTCCTTTCTTCCCGAAGCAAGCCAGAGGTGGCAGCCGGTGCTCCTGCACCTTCGGTTTCCATGGACACTTTGTCAGCAGTCCTGGAAACATTTGTTGCCAGGGTGGAAGTGGCATGCGGGCGTAAGGGGGGTACAACGCACCCCCTCCCCCCGCCATCTCCTGGGGAATGCTCTGACTCTGACACCCCGCGCCCGCAGCTCTACTCCCCGTCCCCCATTAAGGCTCAGGGAACGGGGCGAATCTACGCTATTAGCGTAGACCTAGCGTTGGCTACGTTAGTAGCGTAACGTAGCCAACGCTAGGTCTACGCTAATAGCGTAGACTCGCCCCAGAATGATGGCAGAGCTGGTGGTCTAATAGCGTAGACTCTAATAGCGTAGACTCGCCCCGTTCCCTGAGCCTTAACGGGGGACGGGGAGTAGAGCTGCGGGCGCGGGGGACGGGGAGTAGAGCTGCGGGCGCAGGGTGTACTTAGCGCTGGCGGGAGGCACGCTGCTGACAGTGCTATCGGGCTATCATAGGGAGAGGAGATCCTCTCCCTATGATAGCCTAGCTGTGACTGATGTTTTGTCACGTGACATGAGTGAGCCAATAGGATGAGATGGAGGCGGACCATCTCATTCCATGGCAAATCTCATTTCATGGCAATGCACCGGTCCGGCTGCGGCGCTGGACCCCGGTTCTGGGTTGTCAGAGGATGTGGACCAGGAACTTCCTTGTGAGGAAGACCCTCTCGCCTGGGCCAGTACAGAACAGGGCACTTGTTAGTGCGCTTATCAGTGCTGTGAGGCACTCCCTTAAGTTGGATGGTGCAGCTGAGGCATCCACTGAGGGCTTAGTCTTTTTTGGGTCCCACAAGTTGGACCGCTCTGTAAAGGTTTTTCCTTATGTGTCCTTTTTTGACCAGTTCATCGATAAGGAATGAGAAAAGCCGCAGAAGTCCACAACATTCCTTTTCCAAAACTCCAGTAACTGGTCTCCTCAGTTCCCAGATGTTTGTGGAGTGTTGCTAAAAGAAGAGGGGATGCAGTGAATATGTCCCTTTCCCAACTTTGTTGAGACTGGTTGCTGCCATCAATTTCAAAATTAATATTTTTTTTCTTCAAATGTTACAGCTTATGTTTTTTTTTTCTTCAGTACTCAAGTTAAGTCAAGTGTTTTCTATCAAGGTCATAACATGGTGAGATACAAACTGCTGATACAAAAAGCACCAAATAAGTCAGCAGTTATTCTTACAAACACAATGTTGGTATTAAAGTGCTGAAGGTTTTAAGTACCGGTAAAAGGATAATGTTGTGTGATATAGCTGTCATCAACCCAGTTTCGAAGGTTAGTGGGAAAAAAATGTTTGACCCGGGATAGCCAGATTTGATCAAAGTTGGTAATTCTGTTGAAAAGTTTTGGCGCCATCTATTGTTGATTAATGACTCTTTAATCCAACTCTTAACTTTCTGAGTGCTTAGGGTTGGCGACTTCCAATTATTTAATACAGCTTATTATGTTTTACAAAACCTTTTGCAGAAAAGCAGGTCTATGTTTTACATCTTCCCACGTTGCTGCAGGACAGGTCATGCTGACATTAGCTGCTTATAGCTGTAGACGAACAATCAAGCCAGGATGAAAAAATATTTTTCCATTGGTTAAACTTCAAGAAAATGATCCAGTATGTCTTGGAAAAAATAATCGCGTTGTTGAGCCTGAACCTGATCTCTATGTGGTTCAAAAGCTCAAATCTTTAATCCAGGCAGAATGCAATCCTGGTATAGTGGCAGGGGCTTAACTCATTGACATTGCATTTGTTTATAAAGCAGAATATTGAATTGTATATATTATGCTGGCTTAGATGATCTGAAACTGACAGATGAATAACTGGACCACACAGCTACTTATACACATTGAAACAGAATTTGCTTTAATTGCAGAGTTCAGAAAAGGACGATCGTGCTCTCATCTTGCATTGTCAGGAAGCAGCGAGTAGAATCCTCTATTCACTTAACTCTCGGATAGATATTTTTTCTGATTCATTTCTTTCTTCCAAGTTAGTAAACTGCACAAGTTCTTTAATAAATGTTCTGCCAATGTCCAACCATGGCATGGTATCAGGTCTGATGGCAATGAAGAATGTGTAGTGCACACACTTGATATTTAAACCCATACCTGTTCAACCAAGACAAGAGTTTTTCCTCTTTAAGATGAAATTTACCTTGTAAACTTAAAAAAAAAAGTTACATCATGGCCAGACATTAGGTGAGGTACCTCACACAAAGTCTGCATACCCATAGAGAGACCATCTATGAATCAGTAATCATGACAATTAGGGTTGTCCCAATACTGATACTAGTATTGGTATCGGTACAGATACCAATCATTTCCCCGAGTACTTCTATCACTATGAGTAATTGGACAATATAGGAATTAAAAAGATTAATGATAAAAGGAAATATTTTCTATTGGTTTCAGATTCAAGAACAATTCTAGGTAACAGTTGAAAGCAATTAGTGAGTTACTTATGTTACCAAGTAAACACAGCAGATATGCTAAAATTAGAAAGTTCACTCTGTTTATTTCAATGCACCTTTACATTTCAAAAACAGGGATGACACAGGCTAGCCTAGCCATTAACTTTTTTTGTTTGTTCTCTCTTAGTCTGTTAAATATACAATGGAAAGCCTTTTGTTATGTCTGTTCAATAAAGGCAAAAAAACAAAAAACCTGTTGATCCTGCCAAAAATCTAGTGGCCTGACAACTTCATGTGCTCTTTGCCTCTGCTGCCTGTGGACAACACAGCACCTGTCCAATGTTATCAAAAAGGAAAGGGGAGGTGTATTGTAGTCCCAAAACACTCACTGTCCTAGAGTAAGTCTCCATATACACATTACAGTAAGTAAGCATTGTCAGCCTAGAAGAGAAATTGTGTTATCCACAAGATCACCAGGTAAAAATTTAATTCAATGAACTGCCGCCTGCTCACATAATTTGTAATAAAAACATTTCTCTTATCGTCCATGTATGGACACAGCCTTCTCAAGTCTTGACAAGTGGGTTATGTTCCTGTTTACAGAAGAGGACTAGGCAGAACATGTTAGATAATTAAATACATGTTACTTTAACAGAGTTGAACAGCCCCGCCCAGGGGGCTCCCCCTGGACATAACCCTCCTCCCTGCAGCATGCAGCCTCAGTTTTTTTTCTGCCTAGCAAAGGAGGACAACGTATGGCTCCCTTTGGGCCCAGCGCCTCGAGGAGAAACTTTGCTTTATTTTATTTTATTTTATTTTTAAATAGATTTATTTGAGAATCTTCTATCAACTGCCGGCTGGGTGACAGGCTGGATATATAGATTCTTGTAGTCTCAGTCCAGCCAGTGAGCGTGAGCACAACATTGCTAAGGGCTGGGTCTGCCACGACATACCCCATGACTCCTGGGGTGGCCGGTGGGCTTTCTGCTCCAGGCTCCACATATGACTGGCCTGTGGTGTTGTCTCACTCACAGTGGACAGGGCCGACAGCTACTCCAACACGGTTGTATGCCTGTCAGAAATGCCCCAGTGGGTCCTCGCATGGACGGGTAAGTACATTACTTTCTGCCTCGGCGGGTCTGTATGGCTGGGCATTCTTGGGGTTAGGGGGTCCTTCTATCCTCTGTCATATTTCCCTCTGCTGCTCTACTGCTGCTACCGGGGCAGACCTGTGGGGGGCTCCTTTTCCCACCAGGGGACTGTGGGGTGTCTGGGCCCATATTTTTATGTGGGGGTGTGCTTTGCCTCAGGGGGGCCCCATTAAGCCTTCTCATCCACATCGCTGCGTTTCACCGCCATTTTTTGTAGTCTGCTGTTTGCATTGAAAATTCCCATTGGCGGCCATTTTGTTGTGGTCGCGCTATGGCGCAGCTTGCTATTGCAGTCGGCCATTTTACTGTGGCCGTGCCCTGTTATCTCTGAGGCATCCGGCAGCCATTTTGTGAGTGGTTTTGGCCTCTAGTACTGGATTCTACACGGTGCGCAGCACATATCTCCTCACAGTTTTTTACCTCACGGCTTTTTCCTCACGGCACACGCTGTGTACTGAGGGTGGGCAGCGTCGCTGAATGGTCTCTTTCAGGGTTGGTGAGTCCCCTGGATGACCCCCCTGGTCAGTGCAGCAAGGATGGTGGACTTTTTTCAGGTCTTAAATAGGTCTCTGAGAGCTGTCTGTATTATGGAGTCATTGTCTGGTTCTTCTTCCCCAAACATGCCAGAGGTGGCAGCTGGTGCTCCTGTACCTGCGGTTCCCATGGACACTTTGTCGGCAGTCCTGGAATAATTTGTTGCCAGGGTGGAAGCAGCGTGCGGACGTAAGGGGGTAAAAAGCGCCCCCTCCCCAGGCCATCTCCTGGGGAATGCTCTGACTCAGACACGGACCTGGCTGCGGCACAGGACCCCGGTTCTGTGTTGTCAGAGGATGTGGACCAGGACCTTCCTTGTGAGGAAGACTCCTCACTTAGGTCAGTACAGGACAGGGCACTTGTTAGTGCGCTTATCAGTGCTGTAAGGGACTCCCTTAAGCTGGATAGTGCAGCTGAGACTTCCGCTGAGGGCTCAGTCTTTTTTGGGTCCCACAAGTCGGACCGCTCTGTGAAGGTTTTTCTCTTATATGTCCTTTTTTGACAAGTTCATTCATAAGGAATGGGAAAAGCCGCAGAAGCCCTTTGTAGTTCCTCAGCGCCTGGCAGTCCATTACCCCTTTGAGGAAAACCTTTTAAGAAAATGGGCTTCTCCTCCGGTAGTTGACCCCCCGGTTGCCCGGTTAAATAAGGTAACCACTCTCCCTATAGAAGGGACCCTTGCCTTCAAGGACCATATTGACAGGAGGTCCAAGGAGCTGACCCGCTCCATGTTTACCATGCTGGGGTCTGCATTGCGGCCTATTGTGGCTGCAACCTTGGTGTCTCAGACACTCACTGAATGGGCAAAGGTTTTGTACCAGACTGTGGAGAAGCATCAGCTCCCTCCCGAATTTATTAGACTGGCTGACCAGTTGGTCCAGGGCCTTGTATATGTCTGTGATGCTACACTGGATGCAGCCCCCTTGATATTCAGAGCTTTTGTGTCGGTGGTGGTTTTGCGCCACCTGATTTGGCTGAAATGCTGGTCTGCTGACCAAGCATCCAAGAAAGCCCTGGCAGATTTACCCTTCAAGGGTGGGAGGCTTTTTGGTACCTCGCTGGACGACATTATCAAGGATGTCACTTGGGGTAAGAGCACTCTCCTCCCTCAGTCCACCAAGGGAAAGGAGCCACGCCCTAAGCCGGGTCCTTCGTTTCCCACTCAGAAGCGGTATTTTGATCAGTAAGGGCCCACGGGTAAACTCTCCCAGGCCGACAACGGTTCAGCTGGGGGACAGAAACGTCCCTGGGTGCGTAAGCCGAACAAACCGGCATCCAAATCCGCCACTGCATGAAGTCTTGCCTTCGGTGGACCTCCCTGCTCTCCGACCAGTGGGTCAGCGAGGTGGTCTCTTTGGGGTACAAGATAGTTTCTTTCCTATCCACCAAACAGATTATTTCCCTCAAGTCTCCCTCTCCTTCCGGCTCGTCAGGCAGCCATACTGAGGGCAGTGCAGGACTTGCTAAGTTGCGGGGTAATTTTACCCCTTCCGCAGGACGAGAGGTTTCAGGGTTTTTATTCGAATCTGTTTGTGGTCTTGAAGAAGGACGGGGTTCGTCCAATCTTGGACCTCAAAGCCCTAAATGTCTTTGTGAGAGTAAGGAAGTTCCGCATGGAATCCATTCGCTCGGTGGCTGCTCTCCATCCAAGGGAATTTCTGCCGTCCTTGGACATCAAGGACGCATACTTGCATGTCCCAATTTGCCCAACTAGCGTCAGCACCAAGAATTTTCACCAAGGTGCTCGCACCGATCCTAGCTTTGCTGAGACAGCGAGGCATTGCCATCGTGGGCTGCTTTGACGATCTTCTTCTGAGAACAGCTTCTGGCTCAGAATTAGAGGTGGATGTGTCTATAGCCAGCCAGACCCTCCAAGACTTTGGGTGGGGGTTAAACATTCAGCAGTCGGTCCTGGTACCGACTCAGCGTTTGGAGTACCTAGGGTTGATTCTGGACTCCTTGGAAGCGAGAGTCTTTCTTCCCCTGGAAAAATTGCAGACTCTTCAGTTTGCGGTGAAGCTGTTGGCATCCCGCAAATGGTCGTCTCTCCGTTTTTGAATGCGAGTCCTGGGTCTGATGGTAGCCTCCTTCAAGGCAGTACCGTATGCCCAGTTCCACACTCGTGTATTGCAGAGGAAGATCCTGTCCAAATGGAACAAATCTCCATTTTCTCTGGATCGTCAGATTCAGGTAAGCCAACTAGTCAGAGTCTCTCTAAATTGGTGGCTGAGATGACCGGCTCTTCGGTCCGGGAAGTTGTTTCTTTCCTTCCAGTGGATGGTGATTACGATGGACGCCAGCCTCATAGTTTGGGGGGACCTTGGGGGTGTCCAGTCGGCCCAGGGTTGCTGAACTCTAGAAGAATCCTGTCTGTCGATCAATGTCCTGGATCTTCGTGCAATCAGGCTATGCCTCTCCTCGTATTCGAGGAGGTTGCAAGGTCGCCCAATCAGGATTCAGTTGGACAACGCCACGGCGGTGTCTTATGTTAACCATCAGGGGAGAACACGGAGCTCGGCTGCAACATCCAAGGTCGCTCCCATCCTAAGGTGGGCGTAAAGAAGCGTGCTGGCCGTCATTCGGGGCGTAGAAAACTGGCAGGCAGACTACCTGAGTCGCCAGATGCTGGACCAGGGGGAATGGTCGTTGCATCCGGAGGTGTTTCAACTCCTTTGCAGGAGGTGGGGCACGCCGGACGTGGACTCCTGGCCTCTCGCCTCAACCGCAATAATCCCAACAGTGCCCACCAGTGCTTCCAATTAGTGTCTGTCTCCTCAGTATCACCTATTGGTGCCCATCAGCGTACATCAGTGAAGGAGAAAAATGACCTGTTTGCAAAACTTTATAACAAACTTTGAAAAAAATTTTTTTTTTTTTTTTTTTTCAAATTTTTTGGTCTTTTTTTGTTTGTTTAGCAAAAAATAAAAAAAACTGTGTTGATAAAATACCACCAAAGAAAGCTCTAGTTGTGTGAAAACAATTATAAAAATTACATATGGGTAAAGTGTTGCATGACTATGCAATTGTCATTTGAAGTGCAATATTGAATAATGTACCTGCTTTTGCCATTTTGACCGCTCCAGAAGCCTAACCCCAAACATTTCTATAGCTAGCTAGTGATTCACTGTACTGCCTTGTTGCTATGACACTTCAGCCAATGCTCCAGCCGTTGATCCTGAAGAGTGTTCTGTGTCTCAAATTTTACCCTGAAGCCATGACACTGAGCTCAGAGCTACGGCAATGGATGAGAGACAGAGCGTGTCCTTGTGATGGTTAAGGTGAGTTTCAACAGCTGGAAAGTCGCCTGAAGCATCATAGCAACATTCTCACAACAGGGAGGGATAGAGGAGCACTAGCTAATGAGTTTTTTTTTTCAGGCAGGCAACTGGAGGGGCAAAGATGGCCTACAGTAGTAGCAGGCTTGTCAAAAATGTATTACTGCGCTATCTGTAAAAACACTAAGTGTTACGTGATGTACTCCAAAAGTGTAAAACAAAATATATACTGCTGCAACTTCAGTTGAGACGCACACAATAAGGTAAACAAAATAAATATAAAAATGATGTGGATGTGTGACATAAGACCATAAAAAAATATGCAAATATAATGAAAAAAAAAAAAAAACACTGTAAGGCCTCGTACACACGATAGGTTAAACAGAGGACAGCAGTCTGATAGACCGTTTTCATCGGTCAAAACCGATCGTGTGTGGGCCCCATAGGATATTTAACCATCGGTTAAAAAAAAGCCAACTTGCTTTAAATTTAACCGATGGATTCCTAAATGATGGGGAAAAAAACGATCGTTAGTAGGCACAACCATCGGTTAAAAATCCACGCATGCTCAGAATCAAGTCGACGCATGCTTGGAAGCATTGAAAGTTTTTTTTAGCACGTCGTTGTGTTTTACGTCACCGCGTTCTGACATGATCGTTTTTTTAACCGATAGTGTGTAGGCGCGATGGACCATCAGTCAGCGTCATCGGTTAACCGATTAAAATGGTCCATCGGTCCGGTCTCATCGGATGGACTGATTGTGTGTACGCGGCATAAGTGTCTCAGAATGCACAAGAATTTTACAGAATAATTCCAAAGAGAAGGTGTCCTTATCAAGTGAAAGTCAAATCAATAGTCCATGAAAGATTCTTCGATAAATTCATCCACGTGACATATGATCAAGACACCCAAGAAGAGGTGATAAGGTATGATAGAAAAGACCTTACACTCACTGCCACTTACCAGCTTGAATTAATCCCTTAGTTATAGGAGATGAAAAACGCCTGTGGCTTATTACCCAGCCTCGGGTCTCTGCACTCAGCGGCAAAAAAAACAAACTCCTCACCAACGGATGTTATCAGTTATATGAACAATCAATCAGTAGTAACAGGCACCTTATTCAATATTGATTACAGTAGTGCAAATTTTTTTTTTTTTTTTTTTTTTTATTTAAATCAAAACTTTTTTTATTAACATGGAAGAAAAAAAAGTGCTTGTACATTTATAAAGTTGGAAGACAAAGATGTCAACCATCAAAACTTGCATTGAACATGGAATATAGGACCAGGTATAGAGCATCACATCATATGTAAACCATATGCAAAACTATATATATTTTTTTCAGAACACAAAACAGTAAAGAGAAAAATAAGACAAAACATCACAAGTTTATTGTGGAATGTTTAGCAGAAGTCTCCTTTGTCTACTCTTGGTTGTGCAACAGAAAAATTCCTAAACTCGGGCTACAACCATGATATCTCTAATGCAACGTACACACGGTCGTTTTTTATCATGATAAAAACAAAGTTTTTCAAACTTAATTTTAAAAAACGGCGTTGCCTACACACCATTGTTTTTTCAAAATGCTCTAGCAAAACGCGGTTACGTACAACACGTACGACGGCACTCTGTTCCATTCAAGCTCACGTCATAACTTGCTTCTGAGCATGCGCGGGTTTAAAAACGTTGTTTTAAACAGCGTTTTAGCCCACACACGATCATTTTTTATGACACAAAAAACAACATAAAAAATTGAAGCATGTTCGAATTTTTTTCGTTTTTCAAAAGACATAAAACGACGTTTTCCCACACACAGTCATTTTAAATGACGTTTTTAAAAATGTTGTTTTTTTTTCATCACAAAAAACGACTGTGTGTACGTGGCATAAGGCCGCGTACACACGGTCAAGCCATCCGATGAGTTTTCATCAGTTCACCACTGAAGCAGACTGATGGTCTGATGTGCGTACACACCATCAGTTCAAAAAACGATCGGGTCAGAACGCGGTGACGTAAAACACACGACGTGCTGAAAAAAAACAAAGTTCAATGCTTCCAAGCATGCGTCGACTTGATTCTGAGCATGCGCGGGTTTTGAACCGATGCTTTTGTGTACTAACCATCGGTTTTGACCGATGGTCAGCCATCCATCGGTTCGATTTTAAAGCAAGTTCTAAATCTTTGGTCTGAAGGACAAAAGTCCGATGGGCCATACACACGGTCGGTTTTGACCGATGAAACTGGACTTCGGTCTGTTTTCATCGGTTTGGACCGGTCGTGTGTACGCGGCCTAAGTAGTCTTATAATTGTAATAACCTATCCTTCACTAATTGTGGTGGGAAAAGACTTGGGTTATTAAGCCAACTTTGCCAAATGAGGTTAAATTTGTTTAACGCTTTTATATGGCAATAAGCCAACTGCTCTCTAAGTAATAATTAACATAGGCATAGGCTCTAGAATGCATAGTGGGAGCCAACCAAAATCGTGCGATCAGCTTTCTATCTGGGTATAATAACCTGGACACCCTAATATAAATACCTTTTTGGAGGCATTTAAGCATCAATTGCGCCCAACAAGCACACCAGAGGATCAAGAGTTGCAAATTGTTTTTACCTACTGGCACCCCTAAAGAGGTATTAAAGTTTACCCACGAGTGCTTCTTCCTAATTCAGCTAGTATGTTAAATCTTTCCACTACATTCTTCCCAATTAGTGACCCCTTTGGATGTTTCTTACTTGTATTTGGTGCGGTTTGCAGTTTCTTAATTCTCAGAAGCTGGCGTCATATTATATACAGTATTCCATGTCAGTTGCGGTGTGGGCTTTCTGCCCTTTCTGTCTCTCCCGGCCACAATCTCACGCATGCCCAGTGAGTTTTTAGCCAAGCCTGGTTTTGGTTCGTAATTACTATGGTATGTTGCACATAGGACTAGATAGAATTTAATGTTTGTATATTTACTGTTGGGATCTTGTAATCTGTTTGTACAATGTCAGATGTATGCAGTCTGCATTTGCTACAGGTGATCTCATCACTGTGGTTTCCATCCTATACACCTATGTTTACAACCCCTGTGACGTTGCAAGTCACATGGGGTGTAAACGGGTAATGCTGAATGGCCCTGTACTAAAAACAAAAACTAAACAGGGGACATTATACACATGCGCTGGTGACGTCATTGAAGTGAATAGCAACGGATTGCTGGAAAAGTAAATAAGATAGAAGAGATCTAAAGACAGTGATTTGCACAGTATGGCCCAGATTCACAGAGAGCGGGCGCACATTACACCGCCATAGCGCAAACCAATGTACGCCACGCCGACGAAGCGCAGAGAGGCAAGCATGGAATTCAGGAAGCCAGTGCTCCCCATGCTGCGTCGGCGTGGCGTAGGTTTCAAAGGCGCAGGCCGGCGTAGGTGGAAGTGGGCTTGACCCATGCAAACCCATGCAAATGAGGCGTGACCCCATGCAAATGATGGTCCGAGCGCCAGACAAGTACGTTTAACGAAATGCGCATGTGCCGTGACGCCCTGCGCATGCTCACAACCACGTCGGAACAACTGCCTAAGATACGCCGGATCACTGCGTACGCCATTAACGTAACCTACGCCCAGCCAGACACACGTCCAACGTAAAATACGCCGGCTTGTGTTCCCTGGTGCAGACCTTTGCATGTCTGCTGCTGGGTTACACCTCCTTTTATGGGGCTTAACTTTACGCCGGACGTACATTTTGCGCGCACCTTTTGTAGCCTGCGTCAGGCGCACGCAGGTTCCTGAATCGCCGTATTTCCCTCATTTGCCGGCGCACATTTGCACTTACGTCGGCGTAACTTGTTATACGTCGGCGTAAGTGCTTTGTGAATCCGGGCCAATGTATACATTTTTTAAATGGGCAAAAATCTAATTGGGAGAGTTTACTACAACTTTAACAGTATAGGCAGTCTTATTTTTTTTGCATAGATGAACTAAACCTTTAAACCACATGCTAACAGGATCAGTTATGTAGCTTCTTTCTCTTTTTCCTGCAACACTAGTCACATTCAAACATCCAACTGATTGGTAGTCTTGAGAAACTACTTAGCACTGGATTTATTTTTCTCATCCCTATTATTTATGTCCTGACTTAGGACCTTCAGTTCCCATTTTACAGTGGAGTCTGAATAGTATATTAAACTATGGTATTGTTTAATGTCATATTATAGTTACATAGTTAGTCAGGTTGAAAAAAGACACAAGTCCATCCAGTTCAACCACAAATTATAGTTTATTTCAAATAGTAAATGGGGATAGATATAACTGACAATGAATATTCAATGAACACTACTGCCATTGCAGCATACTAGGTACAAAGAAGTATGACTGACAGATAAAATGGAAGAAATTGATCAAAGTGGTTTTACAAGTTTCCTCAAAATAATTCTCTGAAGACAGAGAAATTACATTTCAAACAAATGGACAAAAAATATTTAAAACATTCCTAATGTTCATTTACTTATAGTAATTTAGATAAGAATATTCATCAAATCATCTTTGAATCTTCCAATATACTGAACTTGCGGCAAAAGCCTAAAGCCCTGTACACACGATCGGTCCATCCGATAAAAAACGGTCTGATGGACCGGTTTCATCAGTTAACCGATGAAGCTGACTGATGGTCAGTCGTGCCTACACACCAACAGTTAAAAGAACAATCGTGTCAGAACGCGGTGACGTAAAACACAACGACATGCTGTAAAAAACGAAGTTTAATGCTTCCAAGCGTTAGGTGTGCTTCTATCGGTTAGGTATCCATCGGTTAAATATAAAACAAGATAGGTTTTTTATCCATAGGTTAAAAAAAAGCAATGGGGCCCACACACGATCGGTTTGGTTCGATGAAAACGGTCCATCAGACCGTTCTCATCGGTTTGACCAATCGTGTGTACGCGGCATAAGTTTAGATTTATGGATGTATTTAGCAAATCAACAAATTCCCAAAGATCATCTAGGCAGACAACTCAACTGTTATACAGCCTGTTAGATGGGGATTAATATGAAAGTATGGCATTATTTTCACAATGCGCAAAAATATTTTGTTGTTAAAGCATATATAACAAGAGCATTGTAGCTGTCTTTTTGTTGTTTGATATGAATGAAAATGACTGGGCAAATGGACAAATGGTCAATAAGACTGATCTGCTTACTGTAACATTGATGTCCTTAGGATAGTGAGAAGTCACTCACCTTAAATAGACATTTAGGAGGCCCTTTTACTTTGTGTGCATTATTTAATCCTCCCTGCATTAAATTGCGAAGTCTGGCTTTCTATTTTAGTGTCTGTTTACAGCAGGCGTTGTAAGCCTGTGATAATTATAATCTGTCTCAAGGGCTCTATGCCCTGTCTGTTTCCATGCAGAGTTTAATTCTCAAGTTGTTTATTGTGACACATTGTAAACCAAAGAAAATCCTTTGATTTGAAAAGTCAGGTTAACAGCAGTGCTTGGAAATTTGCTGACTGTCTTCATTGCCAAGCGAATAGCCTAATAAAATTTTCTGTTTTTATGAACAAACAACGGTGCAGAATGATCCCTTCTGTTAACTGTTTGAGGTTTGATATAGAATATTTTTTTTTGTGTTCAGACATGAAATTGAACTATATTGTAGACCATGTTTACTGAAAGTGGAAAAAATATGGGGCACGTGGCATAATGGTTAGTCAATGCAAATTTGTATGTGTGTGGTTGCTCTTTTATACAGAATAAAAACTCAACGGGGTTTATTTACCAAAACCGGGGAGTACAAAATCTGGTGCAGTTGCGCATGGTAGCCAATCAACTTCAGTTTGTTCAATTACGTTTTGACAAATATAAAAACCTGGAAGCTGATTCTATGCAGAGTTACACCAGATTTTGCACTTTCCAGTTTTAATAAATCGACCCCAATTAGTTTACATTTTAGGTGAAGTGGGTTAGGTATACACATCAGGCAGAGTGGTAAAGACAGAAAAGTGTAAAATCTTCACATCATAAGACGTGCATCCTTTAACTGCTGGTGTATGAGCAAATTTATTTTTGGTTAGATGTCTGCAGCAGGGTGAGGAATCTTTTTTTTTTCTCTCCCCTTCTCTTTCTAGTCCCATCTTTTTTTTTCCTTGCTTATTGTTTCGTGCCCCTTTATTCTTCCCCTATCTTCTCTGGGCTGGATTCAAGAAGCAAATTGCACCTGTGTAACCATAGTTACACAGCGCAATTGCTTACTCGCCCTGGCGTAACGAATGCTCCTGATTCAGGAACCTCGTTACGCCGACTGCAGCCTAAGATATGCGCGGCATAAGGCTCTTATGCCCGCATATCTTAGGCTGCATTCTTGCGATGGCCGCTAGGTGGCGTTCCCGTTGTGCTCAGCGTATAGTATGCAAATTGCATACTATCGCCGATTCACAACGTTACGCAAGCCCTGCGTACGCAGTTTACGTAGTTTCCGTACGGCGGTTTTCGCGTAAGGCTGCCCCTGCTATTAGCAGGGGCAGCCAATGTTACGTATACCCGTCGTTCCTGCTTCGCGAAATTTCAAATTTACGTATGGAACGTGAATGGACGCCATTCACGTTTACTTTGAAGCAAATGACGTCCTTGCGACGTCATTTGCCGCAATACACGTCGGGAAAGTTTCCCGACGGAGCATGCGCTCTACGATCGGCGCGGGAACGCGCCCAATTTAAATGATTCCCGCCCCCTACGGGATCATTTAAATTGCGCGCGCTTACGCCGGGCATTTTGCCGGCGCGCCCACGCAATTTACGGAGCTACTGCTCCGTGAATCAAGGGCAGCGCAGTAAATTTGCCGGGGCGCAGGGCAAAAATGTTGCCCTGCGCCTCCGTAAAAAAAACGCAAATCTACTTGAATCCAGCCCTCTGCTTTCACGTTGTTCTGTCTTTTATTAGGTCATCGCTGATCTTTTTTTTTCCATTCGTTTGTTGGGGATTAGTTAATATGGTGCTGGAACCTTAAAGCGGTTGTAAACCCTAAATTTGCACTTTTACCTACAGGTAAGCCTATAACAAGGCTTACCTGTAGGTAAAAAGAATATCTCCTAAACCTGTACGGTTTAGGAGATATTCCCCTCGCAATGCGGGCGGCGCATGCGCAGGGGGGATCCACGGCGGAAGATCCGGCAGCCGCCGGACCCTGCCGATTTTAAATCTCCCGCGCGCATGCGCGGGAGTGACGTCATCGCCGCTCCAGCCAATCACAGCGCTGGAGCGGCGCCGCTCCAGCCAATCACAGCGCTGGAGCGGCGATACCCGGAAGAAACGCCGGAGCAAGATGACATCTCGCTCGGCGTGAACCAGGTAAGTGTTGTTCACCTCGTTTTGAGGTAAGTATTTCATAATCAGCTATTATGCGGTGCATACTAGCCGATTATGCATTTTGCCTTGCAGGTAAAAAAAAAAAAAAAATTATATATGCGGTTTACAACCGCTTTAAGCTCAAAATAGGTCTTGTGTTTAAATTGCTGTCACCATTATGTTAATATGATCCTTGTGGAACGTTTGATTGGTTGGTAGGTTGCTCTGCAAACTGAGGGGTCCTCACCACAACCCTGGGTTGCTTAGGCAAAAGTCTGATCCGGGGAATGAAGCACCAAGCCATAAGGTTAAGTTCAGAATGACAGTAAATGATAGCATGTAATAGCCAACGTGTTTCAGGGGCCCAAAACTGCTGTTTTCAACAGGGTTTAAAAAAATGCAGGTTTGGCAACCTAGAAACAGGGGGGTATCTGGTGATTTAGCTGGTTTGAGAAACCCAGAATGGTTGTTGTTGTGCACACACACCAGCGAAGTCACCAGTTACCCCTGGATTTCCAGATTGTCAAACTTGGGGTGATTTTTGGCCCCCGAAATGTGTTGGCTACTACATCCAATCAATAAACTTATTTCTGAATATGACCTTATGGTGTGGCGATTCAATCTCCGGATCTTGTTTTTCGTTGGGTCTGTGTTTGTCTTGTATGCATTTCTCCACTTATGAAGGCATTTTATGATTGTTTATGATTCACTGTATATGAAGACAGTTTTATAGTCTTTGACTTTTAGATGGTGACTCTTAGCAATTCTGTTTACATTTCAGTTCATCCTTTGCATGTTATTTTTGGTCTCTATACGGTACTTGTATTTGGCTTCTGCCCCATTATTTTAAAGTGATACTAAACACACACTGTTTAATTTACACTGCCCCTACTATTTCTGTATATGGATGAAGGCACTGTAGTTATTATGATAAAAAAAAGTTCATTTTTTTCCTAATCGATTTACAGCTGTCACATGACCCAGTTCTTTCCCGGTCTGTTTGCAGGGAAAATTAAGCAGGATGAGCTACTAGTCTTCTGCTGCTGGTCACATGTTAAAAAACAAAACAAACAAACAAAAAAAAACAGCCTTTGGAATACAGAGTAAAAAAAAAAAATGAATATTGATAAACTTTTAAATTGTCATACAAATATATATTTGAAATCAAATCTTTATTATTATATTATTTTTGACAATAACATGGTGTGGGTGGATATCTGCCAGTCGCAGACTGTGTCACACCCCTTCAGCCGGTGTTTTAGAATAAGAGGGAGGCGAAGCCTTCATCCATCTACATATAATATCCTGCCCCCATTGTGTTTATCTGGGTGGTGGGCATGGAGGAGGAGGGATGGAGTGGGCTGTCATTTACCACAGTGTATACGCCCATGTGTATGACTAATGCCCTGTACACACGATCGGTCCATCCGATGAAAACGGACTGATGGATTTTTTCATCAGTTATCCGATGAAGCTGACTGATGATCAGTCGTGCCTACACACCATCGGTTAAAAAAACGATCGTGTCAGAACGCAGTCACGTAAACCACGTACGACGGCACTATAAAGGGGAAGTTCAAATCCAATGGCGCCACCCTTGGGGCTGCTTTAGCTGATTTTGTGTTAGTAAAAGACGATTTGCGCTTTTCTGTCTGTTACAGCGTGATGAATGTGCTATCTTCATAACGAACGCTAGTCTTACCAGAACGAGCGCTCCCGTTCCCTAATTTAGTCTGAGCATGCGTGGATTTTTAACCGATAGACGTGCCTACAGACGATCGTTTTTTTCCTATCGGTTAGTTAACCATCAGATAATTTTAAAACAAGTTCCTAGTTTTTTAACCGATGGATAAAAAAACTATGGGGCCCACACACGATCGGTTAGTCTGATGAAAACGGTCCATCAAACCGTTTTCATCAGACAAACCGATCGTGTGTACGCGGCATTTGATGTGATAGGGAGGAAATACTCAGCATAGAAATTTACTGAAAACTGAGCATGTGCAGAGCTGCCAACACTGCTCTGCAAAATCCCTAGCTAAAATGGGGACATGGACAGAAAGTGGAGATAGAGCAGCAGAATCCACCAGGTTTTTTGTAGAGCATAGAAAACAAAGGGCTAGATTCAGGAAGGGGCACGCATAGTTACGGCGGCGCAGCATATTGTATTTACGCTACGCCGACGCAACTTACAGGAGCTAGTGCAGTATTCACAAAGCACTTGCTCCGTAAGTTGCGGCGGCGTAGCGTAAATGGGGCCGGCGTAAGCGCGCGTAATTCAAATGTGGAAGGGGAGGCGTGTTTTTTTGTAAATTTATGATGACCTGACGTGATTGACGTTTTGCCATCCGTGTACATATCCCAGTGTGCATTGCTCCCAAGTACGGCGCAACGACATATTGGTTTTGACGTGAACGTAAATTACGTCCAGCCCTATTCGCGAACGACTTACGCAAACTACGTAAAAAATTCAAATTTCGAAGCGGGAACGACGTCTATACTTAACATTGGCTGCGCCTCCTAATAGCAGGAACAACCTTACGCCGAAAAAGCCTAACGTAAACGACGTAAATAAATTGCGCCGGCCGTACGTACGTTTGTGAATCGGCGTAACTAGGTAATTTGCATATTATACTCTGAAAACAACGGAAGCGCCCCTAGCGGCCAACGTAATATTGCACACAATTATACGCCACCGCATTCAAGTTACGTCGGCGGAGGAAGCCTATTTTTGGAGCGTATCTGCCTTTGAGAATCGGCGTAACGATACGCCGGCGCAGATTTTGAAATCTAGCCCAAATTTCCTAGTGACGGAGTGAGTATGAACAGCATGTAATACACCATTTATTGATATTTTTTTTTTTATGTGGGAATAGTGACACTTTAGGTAAAGAATCCACCAATCTCCAAATAGATGGTGCCAATGTGAACAGTGCCATTTTGAATCCAAATATCAGGGCTTTAATTGTAAGAATGCTTGGTTATCATTCCAAATATCTTCTGTTATGACTGTCAGTGAATAGCTGTTGAAGAGAGTATATTATGAAAGAAACGGTGTGTGTGCTTATGGTGAACAAGGCAGGTTTAGTAATGCTAATTGTGTGAACAGCGTAGATATGACATTGAACATTTTTTATTCAAAACATTATTAAATTTTATCTCTGCTAAAATATATTCAAATTAGTTTATGCTCGATTTGCATTTGGTGTTAACATTTTCAAGGATGATGCATGTAAAAAAATGTGTGTACTGTGTCTGATCAAGAAAATAAAACAGACCTCTGAGAAATGCTTGACATTATCAAAAATTGTGCAAAAGCTCCAAGCAGTAATTTTCCTGGAATGTATGTAAAGACCAGAGCATGACATTTTGAGGATAGCATTATTATTTTCCTATAATGGAAACAAGATCTCCACAGTATCATAGCACTACTGGCCTAGATTATTGTCCCACATCTATTTCCGTAGGTGCAGCCCTCAGAAAACCAATTTGAATTCCACTGAGTGTTATTTGTGAGAATTTTGGGTGAAGTATGTGGATTTTATAACTGCCATATGAGCTGAGGTACTAACCTGGCCTTAGATAAAACAAACTTCGATTAAATCCTTGGCTCTGGCACTTACTTATTCCTGATGTTAGAGGTCTTTTCTAGATGTGCTCACACCAGGGGTTTTCTGCATGAAATGATTAGAGCTTGGACTGCACCGAAGAACTTATGCTGTGAGATCCCTAGTTTTTTCCTGCACGTTTTCTTAAATCAATTTGTGGTTAAATAGGGATTGTGCCATATTCTGTACAGCAGGCCTCAGACTGCAGACATTTCCCATCATTTTTGCCATAACTCTGCCCCAAAAATTTAAGATTTTGTCCCAATAACAATGTACTTCCGGTATTTTTGGACAGATTCTCCTCAAAATTTTATTTTCCTAGAATAGATTGTCTTTCTCTCATAGTGTATCGCTGATTGTGATACTGCCTGTTTTCTTGTAAAGATTTTTTTTTACACTATGATGTTCCTTATCACCTTATTTATAGAAGTCAAATTGGGCATGGTTCTCTGCACTGTTAGAACAGACTCTGCTCCCACTCCTTCTCCCTCATGCTCCAACTGTCTAAGGTCCTGATGTCAGCAAGACCAATGCATGATCTATTTTCCTGATATCGCTGCATTGGATGTGAGGACACCAAGGGACGGTCCACTGCAAGAGATTTGGGGAGCGTTGTGTCGGGGGGGGGGGGGGGGGGGGGTCTGTGGGCAGAGGATTAGGTAAATAAAAGTTCCTTTATTCTCCCCTAGACCTAAAATGTTATAGTTAGGCACCTCCTCATATTGATTAGTGGTTCTAAATTAATAATAACTACTGCAGTAGAGAACAGACACAAAATATACACTCCGCATTTTTCCAAAATAACTGTTCTGTTTTATTTGACGCAATTGAAGGCTTTTATACACATGATTACATAGGTATCACATTAATATTACAATTGTACTTTTATGGTAACAGGGGTCATAACATAGGCCGGCTAACTCTAATCAGGACTCATGTCAGAAAGAATGCAAAAATGTAAGGAAAACATTATTGGTGCCGTGTGCACAGTGAGTTAAACCCTTGCAGTGATACGCCGTCGTAAGTCTTACTGAATCTGGCTAATAGTGTTTTGCTTTTAGGCCAAAAAGTTCAATTTTGGTCTCATCTGACCAGAGCACCTTCTTCCACATGTTTGCTGTGTCCTCCACATGGCTTCTCACAAGCTGAAAATGGCTTTCTTTCAAAAATGACTTTCTTCTTGCCACTCTCCCATAAAGGCCAGATTTGTAGAGCGCACGACTAATAGTTGTCCTATGCAAACTTCGAACCTCCAGACCACTCTCTTCTCTCTCTGGATGAATTCTGATTCATCATTCCAGTCCATCTTGTATCTGCTTGCATCCAATCCATCTGTTTCATTTCTGCCCTGGCTTTGCACTATGCTTCTGTCACCAGGTCGCTTTACCACAAGAGTCCCCAAAAACATCAGATATAGCCAGTAGTTTCTCAATGCCAGTTACAAAACTCTTTATAAAATATTTCTTCATAAAAAGTACTGTCCTATGTTATTTGCAGGCTAGGTTTCAATCTGTAGCAAATTATTATTTTGTCTGCTGAAAGCAATTCATTCATAAATAGACAAAGGCCTGGCTAGTAAAGAACTGAAGCACAGTGTTAAATTGTCTACAGTGCCAAAAGACCACACACACATGATTCTCCTCTGTTCTGGGAAGGTATATTCTGTCTGGGAAGAAGACCTTGTGCTGTGCAGTTTGTCTTCAACAAGGTCATCTTTGTTAAGCTGCTGTTATTATTTAGGACAATATATGCTTTCTTTCTATTTTTAAGCTTAACCAATCACATATTTCCAATAGATCTGTTCATCAATTATCTAATTTTCACTTGCCGTAAGTGCTTCTTTTTAAAAAATAAAAGATCATTAAACATTTAAGTAGACAACTGAAACAATGAAGTTAATTTATTAAAGGGAAATGGGTTGTTCACTTTACAAGGGAAGTTGCAGTTTGAATGAATTTTTTCCCCAGAGCTTAGTGAATGAGATGAAGCGCTGTTGACTTCCATCATCCAAACATATGCAAGCAAAAATGCTGTTGTTTTATTTCCTTTCACGTGATTGGGTATTCTTTACAAATCTCTGGGGGAAAATTCAAATGCAAAGTGCAAGTTCCCTTGTAAAGTGAACAGCCTGTTTGTCTCATGTCAAGGAATTAAAATTTGTGTTTGGTAGTGTGTGGTAAACCTTTACCTGTAATCAGTACACTAATTGGTGCAGTCAGAAGTTTGTATTGATACCCTGGGGTACGAAACTGATATTATAGGTATCTAATGATGCCGTCCTGCTGTCTCTATAATCTTCTTATAACTTAAAGCGGAGGTTCCGCGGTATATCGTTTTTATTCTTAATAGTGCATTGATTGTTTTAATGTTTAACAATTTTCTACTCACGTGTTTGAGGTTTCTAATGATCCCCAGTCTGAATTGGCCGGAAACGTAAAGTTATAAAAATCGCTGCCGGAATTTGCCATTTTGCTTGTGGGCATTGTGAAGCCGACAAGCAAATACATCCGGGAAGCGTTGAATGCCCATCACGTGACCTGCTTGAAGAGTCACGTGACGAATGAAATCCCGCGAGATTACGACGGTCTGCGTTGGGAATTGTCTCCTGGGATGCATGACACTATGCTCCCAGAAGACATTGGGGCGCTGAGGAAGTGAAAAGACATGCCCACTCTCGCGGGAGGGATACCAGGAGGTGTATTCAAATACTCCAGATTCACGGTAATTAAACAGAATAAAAAAAAAATTATTGCCACATGTTTATGTATATACTGCACTGATCTGGATGAGCTAAGGTGTATATTTAGGGTGAACCTCCGCTTTAAAGCTTTTACACCAAAGGGGTAGGCAACCCTTTGAGAGGTGGAGATCTACCATGACTGCCTGGCAGCCTTTTTTTTTTTTTTGATTACCATCAAGCCCCCAAAGGTCAGTAGTAGGTTGGGCAGTGTACAGGGGTCAGTAATATTTTGGGCAGTGTACAGGGGTCAGTAATATTTTGGGCAGTGTACAGGGGTCAGTAGTATGTCGGGCAGTGTACAGAGGTCAGTAATATGTCGGGCAGTGTACAGAGGTTAGTAATATGTCGGGCAGTGTACAGGGGTCAGTAATATGTCGGGCAGTGTACAGAGGTCAGTAGTATGTCAGGCAGTGTACAGAGGTCAACAGCATGTAGGGCAGGGTACAGAGGTCAGTAAGATGTAGAGCAGTGCACAGATGTCAGTAAAATCCATTGCACAATAAATATTGTGCTAAACGTAAACCATGTGCACAAACCTTCATAACGTCCCAAATAACATGCATTAATATATAGTGTGCTTTGTTATTCCAAATGTTCTTTGAAAAAAATCCTCCACAGTTCCACTTTTATTGGCCATAAGACAATGAAAACTAAAGGAAGTGCACTTACAAATACAGTGCACAACTGTCCTGTGCACTGGAAATAGTTTTCCACTTTAAAAGTACATTGAGACACAATATCAGCATTTTCTCCACATAGAAAAGAACCTTATTTCCGGTTTCCAGTTAGAACGTGATGACATCACGAAGCTCCACCCTGATGTGTCTCCACACCCCTCGAGGCTTAATCATGGAAAAAACTATTAGGCTGTGGGGAAACAAATTGAGGCAGAGCTGCTTGACATCATTATGTTCTGTTCAGAAACCGGAAGTGAGTTTCTTTTCTATGTGGAGATGATGCTCATATTGTCTATTAAAGAGTAACTCCACTTTTGTGGAAAAAAATATTACTCTCTGGGAGATCTAAATACCTTTTCTTATTCTGAAGAAATAGCTGTTTGTGTCCATATGAAAAGTGAATCTGTATAGGAGTGATTTCATAATTATCAATCAGGGCTCTGAGGAAAGTGGTTGGGTCTGCATTCCCTTAGGCGGCTTACACACGGTCGAACATGTCCGCTAAACTGGTCCGCGGACCAGTTTCCACGGACATGTCCGACCGTGTGTACGGCCTAGCGGACAGGTTTCCAGCGGACAAAAGTTTCTTAGCAAGCTAAGAAACTTGTCCGCTGGAAACATGTCCGTCGGACATGTCCAATGGTTAGTACACCTAATCGGACATGTCCGCTGGTTATGACGTGTAACCAACGTCCCGAAATCCCGCGCATGCGTCAAATTGATTCGACGCATGCGTGGAAGCATTGCATTTTCGTGTTTGAGAACGTCGGTGTCTTCTACGTCACCGCGTTCTCTGTCCGCGGGGATTTTGGTCTGATGGTGTGTACACACATCAGACCAAAAGCTCCCAGGAGACATGTCCGATAAAAACGGTCCGCGGACCATTTTCATCGGACATGTTTTCTCGTGTGTACGGGGCTTCAGACATGATTTCCTTTTGGGAGTATCTCACCAAAAATAAACTTTTTGATGCAGGGGATGCTCAAAATCGGACTTTATCTTAGTGCAGACTTCTGGGAAAATCAGTAAGCCAATCACACAAGCAGGAAATTACGGGGGTGGGGCCATTATGTGCACCAGCTGTGTACAGAACGCCTCAAGGTAGCATTTTACAGAAAATTATAGTGCTGCAGATTGAAAAGAAAGGGTAGTTTTTAATAACATTCAATTGCATTATGACTTGTGTCACAATTGTATTTGCTATATTCTTAAAGTATGCAGAGCTTAAATTTACTGCAAGATGATGCCTTTCTGTTTCTTTCGAGCAATACGGATTAGAGGTGGCGGGCTGGTGTAACTGTGGGCTCTGGAGGTCTATTTACATACAGTAGGTGAACCCGATTTTGTGTCAATCTCGCTCTCTTTCTCAGCGAGATTGAGCACCTACGAGCCCCATCGCGGGAGCCAGCGCCGAGCTGGCTTGCCGCGATGGATACAGAGCCGTCATAGAAGCGACGGGAGATCCGACTTGGATTCCCGCCAATTCTACACGTGTGCGGCGTTTGTTATGAATCCTGAAGGGGAAGTCCCCGCCGGATTTTAAATAAAAATCCGGCATGGGTCCCCCCTCAGGAGCATACCGGGCCCTTAGGTCTGTTATGGGTTGTAAGGAGAGCCCCCCTACGCCGAAAAAAACGGCGTAGGGGGTCCCCCTACAATCCATACCAGACCCGTATCCAAAGCACGCTACCCGGCCAGCCAGGAAGGGAGTGGGGACGAGCGAGCGCCCCCCCCCCTCCTGAGCCGTACCAGGCTGCATGCCCTCAACATGGGGGGGTTGGGTGCTCTGGGGCAGGGGGGCGCACTGCGGCCCCCCCCACCTCAGAGCACCCTGTCCCCATGTTGATGAGGACAGGGCCCCTTCCCGACAACCCTGGCCGTTGGTTGTCGGGGTATGCGGGCGGGAGGCTTATCGGAATCTGGGAGCCCCCTTTAATAAGGGGGCCCCCCACCCTAAGTGAATGAGTATGGGGTACATCGTACCCCTACCCATTCACCTGCAAGAAAAGTGGTAAAAACACAAATAAACCACACAGTGTATTAAAATATTTTATTTTTCTGCTCCGGAGGCCGCCCCCTGTCTTCTTTATTAGCTCTTTTACCAGGGGGGGCTTCTTCTTTGACGTCTTCGGGTGGGTGGGGGCCGCCGTCTGGTTCTCTTCCACCGCCGGGGGGGGGTGGCTTTTAAAAAAGCCCCCACCCCCCCGGCGGGTTTCCTCCGGCGTCTTCGGCGGGGCTCTTCTTCTTCCGCTATCCCGACGGGTCTTCTCAACTCTCCGGGGTTCTCCTTCTGTCTTCGCCGCTCTCCGTTGTTGACTCGGCGCACCCCGGTTCTTCGTCTCGCTGTCCGGTGTCTTCTTCCGTGATGTACGTCTTCTCCTTCCGTGCTGTGATGAGTTCTTCTTCCGTGCTGTGACGTCATGTTCTTCACTTCTCTCCTTCTCCCGATGTTGCCACGCCGGTCCTCCTCGCTGAAATGACGGATGCGCGCCTTGCATCGGTCCTATATAGGCCTCACAGTCCCATCATGCTCTGTACCTACCCATGTGATACCTACCCACGTGGTAGGTATCACATGGGTAGGTACAGAGCATGATGGGACTGTGAGGCCTATATAGGTCCGATGCAAGGCGCGCATCCGTCATTTCAGCGAGGAGGACCGGCGTGGCAACATCGGGAGAAGGAGAGAAGTGAAGAACATGACGTCACAGCACGGAAGAAGAACTCATCACAGCACGGAAGGAGAAGACGTACATCACGGAAGAAGACACCGGACAGCGAGACGAAGAACCGGGGTGCGCCGAGTCAACAACGGAGAGCGGCGAAGACAGAAGGAGAACCCCGGAGAGTTGAGAAGACCCGTCGGGATAGCGGAAGAAGAAGAGCCCCGCCGAAGACGCCGGAGGAAACCCGCCGGGGGGGTGGGGGCTTTTTTAAAAGCCACCCCCCCCCGGCGGTGGAAGAGAACCAGACGGCGGCCCCCACCCACCCGAAGACGTCAAAGAAGAAGCCCCCCCTGGTAAAAGAGCTAATAAAGAAGACAGGGGGCGGCCTCCGGAGCAGAAAAATAAAATATTTTAATACACTGTGTGGTTTATTTGTGTTTTTACCACTTTTCTTGCAGGTGAATGGGTAGGGGTACGATGTACCCCATATTCACTTAGGGTGGGGGGCCGGTATCTGGGGGCCCCCTTATTAAAGGGGGCTCCCAGATTCCGATAAGCCTCCCGCCCGCATACCCCGACAACCAACGGCCAGGGTTGTCGGGAAGGGGCCCTGTCCTCATCAACATGGGGACAGGGTGCTCTGAGGTGGGGGGGGCCGCAGTGCGCCCCCCTGCCCCAGAGCACCCAACCCCCCCATGTTGAGGGCATGCAGCCTGGTACGGCTCAGGAGGGGGGGGGGGCGCTCGCTCGTCCCCACTCCCTTCCTGGCCGGCCGGGTAGCGTGCTTTGGATACGGGTCTGGTATGGATTGTAGGGGGACCCCCTACGCCGTTTTTTTCGGCGTAGGGGGGCTCTCCTTACAACCCATAACAGACCTAAGGGCCCGGTATGCTCCTGAGGGGGGGACCCATGCCGGATTTTTATTTAAAATCCGGCGGGGACTTCCCCCTCAGGATTCATAACAAACGCCGCACACGTGTAGAATTGGCGGGAATCCAAGTCGGATCTCCCGTCGCTTCTATGACGCGCTTGCTGGGATGTGCTGTCACTATTCCAGTGAGTGTGAGATGTCGGCGAGATCTCGGCACCCTGTCGCCGAGTATCAGCGCGACGCTGTCGTGCTAAAAGCACAATATCACAAACACCTACTGTACAAAGAGATTGGTTAATGCATCTAGAGAATCCTAAAGGGATCTGAAAGCGGAGGTCCACCCTTAAAAAAAAAAAAAATTGCCAAAAAGGCTAAGAAACATTTGAAAAAAAAAAACACTTTTTTCTTTATACTTACCAGAAGTGGCTGTTACTAGGCAGATCGTCCTAATCTGCCACTTCCTCGTACACGGTGGGTCTTCTTTCTTCTCCTCCTCACGCTGCCTCCTGAAAAATTGGAAGCATTGTCTTCTGGGACCTTGTGTGTGTCTCAGGAGACATCCGTTCATTCACATAGCGCCGCGCGGCTCGCGCATGCACAGTAGGGAATTGGGCAGTGAAGCCGCACCGCTTCACTTCCTGATTCCCTCAACGAGGATGGTGGCAGGGCAGCTGAGACCCAAGCGATTGCTCGGCTTCGGCTGCCGACATTGCGGGCACCCTGGATAGGTAAGTGTCCTTATTAAAAGTCAGCAGCTACAGTGTTTGTAGCTGCTGACTTTTATTTATTTTTTCTTACATGAACTAGGAGACTAGTCAGGATCAAGGGAAATATGAATGCAGCAATGTACCGAGACATCCTTGATGAGAACCTGCTCCAGAGTGCTCTGGACCACAGACTGGGGCGAAGGTTCATCTTCCTAAACGACAACGATCCTAAGCACACAGCCAAGATAACAAAGGAGGGAATATGGGACAACTCTGTGAATGTCCTTGAGTGGCCCAGACTTGAACCCTATTCGAACATCTCTGGAGAGATCTGAAAAAGGCTGTTCACCGACACTCCCCATCAAAACTGATGGAGCTTGAGAGGTCATGCAAAAATAAATGTCCAAAGCTTGTAGCATCATACTCAGACTTGAGGCTGTAGTTGGTGCCAAAGGTGCTTCAACAAAGTATTGAGCAAAGTCTGTGAATACTTATGTACATGTGATTTTTTACATTTTTTTATTTTTAATACATTTGCAAACATTTTAAACAAACCACTTTTTACGTTGTCATTTTGTGGTATGTTTGTAAAATCCTTCTTGATCCCCCAAAAGGGTATCAGATATTCATATTCAGTTATATTTTGGCCATTTCGGAAAGAATCCAGGCCTTTTTCCCCTAAAACAATCTACTAGCTTGCCAGAATCAGAGGGAATCTTTTACACATTTTCCCAGCTCTTATTGTGAAGAAGCCTTTCCGCATTTGCAGGTTAAATCTATTTTCGTTCAGACATAAAGAGTGCCCCTGGTCTTCTGTATTGACCTTAAAGTGAATAACTCCACACCAAGTTCACTATGGATCACTTATGTATTTATACATTTTGATCATATCTCCCCCTCAATTTCCTCTTCTCAAGATAGAATAAATTCAGTGCCTCTAATCTTTCCTTATAGCTGAGCTCCTCCATGCCTCTTAGCAGTTTGGTTGCCCTTCTCTGCACTTCAGAAACCTCCAGTTTCCCAATATCCTATTTTGTGAACTGGTGCCCAAAACAGGACTGCATTTTCCAGATAATATTCCACTAATGATTTTTACAGGGGAAAAATGATTTCTCTCTCTGCAGTCCAATCCTCTTTTAATACAATAAAAGGATTTGGTTCCCCTTAGAAACTGCTGCTTGTCATTGCATGCTAGCTTATTATCTACCAGAACACCCAGATCTTTCTTTACCATTGATTCCTCCAGTTGTACTCCCCTAAGTATGTATGATGCAGGCATATTTTTAGCCCCCGAGTGCATGACTTCACAATTATCAACGTTAAACCTCATTTGCCACAGTAAGTCGGAGGCATGTTGTAAGGGCGTTATTTTACTGCATAGCTTGATGTCATCTGCAAAGACTGAAATTGTACTTTTAATCCCATACTCTATATCATTTATAAATATTTTAAAATGTAAGGGTTACAACACTGAACCTTGGGGCACACCACTGATAACCTTAGACCATTCAGAGTATAAATCATTAACCACTACTCTCTGAATATGATCTTTTAGACAGTTTTCTGTCCCATTACAAACTGATTTTTCCAATCCTGTAGACTTTACCTCACACATTAGCTGTGTACACATTTTCCCTTTGATCAATTTGGAACTTTTTGCATTGAGGGCACTCACAGCCATAGCTTTCATTACCAGATTGATTATTTCATTGGGTAGTATCCTTTTTAATCATGGCTCTCCATTTTTTCTAAACTCATAGACTAGCTGGTCAAAGCTTAGGTATACTAGGCCTAATTGTTTCCTTCATTTGACCAAATGGCCTTTATATAGGACATGTTGGAGGAGATTTACTAAAACTGGTGCACACCCCCCTGTGTCTGTTTGAACTTCCCCATAGTACCTGTTCTTGGACTTGCCCAGAAAATGTTTCTTCTTGTTGACTACATTATTTATTGGTATTTTTATCTCCAATTGTTTGTTTGTTCTACCTGTTTCTTGGTTGATGGTTGGTTGTTCCTCTGCTTTCCCTGCTTGAGGTCCATAATTCCTTCAGTTGCCGGTTCCCCCAGTGGTCGTTATCTTTACTAGTCTGGAGCACCAGGTTGATCCTTGATGCCCCTCTCTTTGCTGTGGCAATTTCCATGTTTTACTTGGCCCTTTCTTCATCTAGCTTTGATTCGAGTGTTTCTATATTTTTTTAAGTCCATTGGGGGAAGCTGCTTCTTGATGTTTGTGTAACTGGCACTGTGTACTGCTTGCTTACAAAACTGAGGCATGATGGTTTAAGGCATGGTTATACGAAGGGCTGGCTTAAACATTTATTGTTTTTAGGGTCCCAAATTCCTGAAGGCATTAGTGTAAGCTGGGTGTTTAAAGACATTGTACACTTTCAAATGTTTTTTTGTTGTTTCAACTAAGTATTAGTGTAGTTATATTCCCTCTTTGGCAGATGGGTTCCCATAGGGGAACCCATGGCAGATGGGTTCCCCTATGTAAGGACTGGCAACTTGTTCTGGGTTACACAGCGTTCGATCCATGCCTTGCCATTTGCACTGTGTTGCATCACAAATGTGGGAGTGGTAATGTGATAAAAATACAATCTCTTACAGTGTGATAATCTCGCCATTAATTACTCTTGCTTGTAGCTATGTCAGATCTAATTACTATTTAGCTCTCACCTGCACCAGTGCTAGACGGGAAGACCCAGGGACTGTGGGATGTAAAGTTTCTTCACAGGATGTGTTAGTTCGGAGGCCATGCATTGACCTGTGCAGGGCCATGACACGTGTAAAAACAAACTTCTGACACCAGAATGTGAAGATTTGCTCTACTATAGGTTTTGAAGATTTTTCTACTGTAGGTTGTATATACAGGACAACAAATGACACCATTAAACTAAATGATCAATGCATATTTTATGCAGATGAAAGATACAAGGTGCAGGTAGGAAGGTTTGCAATGCATTTTAAGAAATGATGTGTCCCTCAACGGACTTCAAGAAAAACATTTTGTGTTAAGTACAAAAATCCTTTTTTTTTGGACGGAGACCTGTGAGGTTTAGCACTTCTTCCTACCAAAATACAAAATATGTTTTACCATAATCAGTGCTTGTTCATGAAACATTTTGAGATTTGATCCCCGAAAGGGCAAGAAAGTTGAGGATTTGAAAGAGTTAATCTGATCAGGAATATTTTATAGACAAGAGAGGTGATAAAACTGCCAATATCCCAACCTTAAAATGATGTGCAGCAGGCCAGAACTGAGCGTTCGCAATAAAATATTGCTATTGAACATTGTCCAGGACAACGTGTACTTGGATTGATATAAAAGACACTGCCTCCCATTTCTGAGCCAAATGATCTAGTAAAGTGTTGTGTAGACTGTGCAAACTATATTATCAAGCAGAATAAATATTTAGAATTGATTCAAATAAACCTGTCACAAACTTGAGCTATTCAAACCAACTATAGAAAGTAAAAGCTGTATACAAAGTGGTTACCTTTAATGAAAAGTGCATGTGAAAACAGTCACTAGATGCAGCAATATAGGCAGCTTAAGCCACGTATCAAATCTTTACTTTTCCTGTAAGAAATCTAGCTTGACCATGGCCCCTCCATGTCTCAAACTTATTTGCAAATGCTTTAATGTGACAGATTTCTACCTTGGCCTATAAGAAGGCTTAAGCAGGCCATACACGGTAGAATTTCGAAAAAACATTTGTTTCAAAATCAGAAAGTTCGTTTTTTTTGTGATCTGATGATGCCACCATTGATTTTCGAAATTTGGCCGACCAAGCCTTCATGTTGCTACAGAAAATAATTTTCGTGGCTGGGAATATTCTTTTCTCTCCGTGAATTTTCTTTTCTTGCACATGCACATTTTTTTTCCAATTACATTTCTCGCACGATTCTCCCATCATTGATTAGAATATCGTTTGTTTTTCAAAAAATTTCCAACATGTCCGATTCCTCAAATTTGATTGCCGCACGAAAATCGGCTGTTGCTGCAGCCCTCTAACGGTGCGAAATTCGTCCGAAAATTCTTTGATACGATTTTCGAAAGGAAATTCTTTCAAAATTCGAACCGTGTATGGCCGGCATTAGAAAGGCAAAGGTGCAAGACCAAGCTTGACTTTTACAGGAGAAGATTTGCACATCATTTTAGCTTCACATGTCTCCGTATGTAGTAATGCATATGTGAAACCAGTGCATTATACATATGAGTTTCAATTAGGGTTGTCCCGATACCGATACTAGTATCGGTATCGGGACCGATTCCGAGTATTTGCAGGAGTACTCGTACTCCCGCAAATACCCCCGATACCCAAATAGAATACTTCCCCCCCCCGCTCCGCCGCCGTCACGCTGCATTCCCGCCGCCGTTCGCCGCATCGCCGCTACCGCCGACTGTGTAATACGCGCCGAGAACATTACAGCTTTGAATAGCTGTAATGATTGGCGCCACGCATAGACACTCCCCCTTGCTCGGGTGAACTGTCCAATCCCGAGCAAGGGGGAGTGTCTATACGCGGTGGTGTAATGTTCCCCGCACGCTGTTTAAGCAGGAGAAGAGAGGGGGCGGGCGGAGAGTGTCACTGGCGAAGGGGAAGAGGTGTGGCAACCCTGAACCTGAAAGGGTGAGGAGGAGGTGAAGGAGGGTCTGCTTCGAGAAAGGGGTCTGTGGAGAACGTAGGAAGAAGCCGGCACCGGCGGAGAGTCCAGGCCGCAGCTCTTCACAACGCCCGGTAATTGAACGTGCTCTGTGTACTACTGCTTGTCGCCGCATGAGCCAGGGGGGGCGTTGTTCTCACTTGTGGGGGACCGGCACGGAGAGCGTGTGGGGAGCGCAGCACTGACATTCCGTGTATGCTGTGCTGGGACTTGTTGTTCCACGTCAGCTGGATACACGCTTCCCGTCATACAGGTTCCTGCTCTGCCCCTGAAAGTTACCTGATTGGACGATTATCCACACACTCTTATCTGATAGGATGATAGCACCTCACACTGTTATCTGATTGGACAATTGCCCACACACTCCTTTTGTATTGGATGATGATTCTCTAATTGAACGATTGACCACATACAGGCTGCGGCATCTGCATCTTAGGTATGGGGGGACATGGCTGGTTATATGGGGGGACATGGCTGGTTATATGGGGGGACATGGCTGGTTTATGGGGGGACATGGCTGGTTATATGGGGGCACATGGCTGGTTATATGGGGGGACGTGGCTGGTTTATGGGGGGATATGGCTGGTTTATGGGGGGACATGGCTGGTTATATGGGGGGACATGGCTGGTTATATGGGGGGACATGGCTGGTTTATGGGGGGATATGGCTGGTTTATGGGGGGACATGGCTGGTTATATGGGGGGACATGGCTGGTTATATGGGGCGACATGGCTGGTTATATGGGGGACATGGCTGCATTTGTGGGGGGACATGTCTGCATTTGGGGACACATTTAAAAAAAAGTATCGGTATTCGGTTTTGGTGAGTACTTGAAAAAAAGTATCGGTACTCGTACTCAGTCCTAAAAAAGTGGTATCGGGACAACCCTAGTTCCAATCATTTAATGTTAGTGGAGAAGAATAGCCAAAGCTGTTTTGGCCATACTTCTCCTGTGGGTCACAGGAGTACACTTATTTCTACACTCTTGTGACCCAGATTCAGCTGGCAGCAGGTTAAAGTCTGCTATCGGCTGAAATCACAGAGCTGGTCCAGGCTCTGCAGGGATCCCAAAATTAATGTCAGGCTCTGCCCAGATGCCAGACCGACAGTTGGCTCAGGTTCTAAGTGCGTGGCTGAGAGCCTTAGCCAGCTGACTGTTCCAATCCCCTCCATTGATTAGTGAGCACTGGAGGGGAAGAGCACCCAGAATTGACCGACAGTCACCGCTCTGAGCTCAGCACAGACCTTAGAACTGAGCAATTAGCAGTCCTTGATCGCTCAGTTCTCAGTGCAGAGCCAACGGCGGACAGATGCAGCATTATATCGATGCTGCATCCATCTAGGTGAGTATGAATGTTTCATTTTTTTTTTTAAATCCTTCACCTCTCTTTTAAGACTAATTGATAAAGTGGTTGTAAATTAGAAGTTTTTTTTACCTTAATGACTTCTCTGCATTAAGGTAAAAAATCTTCTGTGTGCAGCCCCACTTATACAACCTTAAAGTGTTATTAAACCCACAACAGTAAAATCAGTCTGTATATGCAGAATAGCATGCTTGTTATACTCACTGTGGAACTTTAGGGGTTAATCCTCTGCATTGTATAAAAAGGTTGTTTTATCATGTATGTACAGACCCTTCCTCCTGCACTGTCTATCTGGGGAAGGCCAGATAACACACAGGCAGTGTAGCCAACCTGCACATGCTCGGTTGTATGTCTATTGCTGGAGAGAACATTTCCTTCTTCTCAGAGCTAGCTAGGTCACATGATATTGACGTAAATCCAAGCTGTAGTGGAAATCTCCTCCTACCTGGAAAAACTGTGCAGTTTATCACGTGACTGTGGTATACAGGTATACCAAGATCAACTATCTTTCATATTACTGAGTTTTAATTCCAAAAAAGTTGGCACACTGTGTAAAATCTACATAAACACAGAATGAAATGATTTGCAAATCTCATGAACTCATATTTTTTTTATTCACAATAGAAAATAGAAAACGCATCAATTGTTTAAACTGAGAACATTTACAATTTTAAAGTGGTTGTAAACCCACTATTTGGACTTTTACCTACAGGTAAGCCTACAACAAGGCTTACCTGTAGGTAAGGAGAATATCTCCTAAACCTGCACGGTTTAGGAGATATTACCCCCGCAATGCGGGCGGCGCATGCGCAGGGGGGAATCCACGGCTGAAGGACCGGCATCGCCGGACCCTGCCGATTTTAAATCTCCCGCGCGCACGCGCGGGAGTGACGTCATCGCCGCTCCAGCCAATCACAGCGCTGGAGCGGCGATACCCGGAAGACACGCCGGAGCAAGATGACATCCTGCTCGGCGTGGACCAGGTAAGTGGTACACACCTCGTTCCGAGGTAAGTATTTCATAATAGGCTCGTATGCGGTGCATACTAGCCTATTATGCCTTTTGCATTGCAGGTTTGGGGGAAAAAAAAAAAAGTTTATGCGGTTTACAACCGCTTTAAGAAAAAAATAAGACAATTAAAAAATTGATGTCAGCAATACATCTTAAAAAAGTTGGGACAGGACCATATTTAATATGTTGTAGCACCCTCTCTTCTTTAACAGCACTCTGTAGACCTTTGGTAACTAAGGAGACTAGTTGCTGGAGTTTTGGGGGAGAAATGTCGTCCCATTGTTGCCTGTTATAGGATTTTGGCTGCTAAACAGTCCTGGGTCTTCTTAGTCATATTTTTTATTTAAACATATGCCAAATATTTTCAATTGGTGAAGGTTCTGGACGGCAGGCAAGTTAAAGTGGGGGTTCACCCTAAAAAAAAAAAAAAAAATTCTTTATCTACCATCCCATACAGCATACTAGTGTCAGCTATAGTATGTTTTTTTTTTTTTCGCTGTATTTACCGTTTAATCCATTAGTTTTGTTTCAGACTCCGGCGGGGGAAATAGGCGTTCCTATGAAGAGAGGAACATGATTGACGTCCGGCTATGGCGCGTCACGCGTTCCGAAAATAGCCGAAATAGGACTCGGATATATACGGCGCCTGCGCAGTCAGCTCCTAGTCTGTGCGCAGGCGCCGTATAGCGCTGTGAAGAGTCCTACTCCGGCTTTTTTCGGAATGTGTGACGCGCCATAGCCGGACGTCAATCATGTTCCCCTCTTCATAGGAACGCCTACTCCCCGCGGGAGTCTATAACGAAACTAAAGGAATAAACGGTAAATACAGCAAAAAAACAAAAAAAAAAACAACATACTATAGCTGATACTAGTATGCTGTATGGGATGGTTCATAGATGTTTTTTAGGCTGAACCTCCGTCGAAGTCATGATGTTGTCATAGGTGCAGTATGCGGTTTTTCATTGTTCTGCTGAAATCTGCCTTCCCTGAAAAATACATTGTCTGGATGGGAGCTTATAATGATCTTAAACCTGGATATATCTTTCAGCATTGATGGTGCCTTTCCAGTTGTGCAATTCCATACACACTAATGCACCCCCCCCCCCATACCATCAAAGATGCAGGTATTTGAACTGAGTGCTGATTAACAAGCCAGAAGGTCCCTCTCTTTAGTCCAGAGGACAGGGTACCCGTGGTTGCCAGAAAGAATATCACATTTTAATTCATCTGACCACAAAACAGCTTTCCACTTTGCAACAGACCATTTTAATTGAGCTTTGGCCCAGAAAAGACAGCTGTGTTTCTGAATCATGTTCAGATATGGCTTCATCTTTGCATGATAGAGCTTTACCTTGCATTTTTGGATGGCACGGCAAACTTTGTTCACATCGATTTTTTGATGTATTCCTGAGCCCATGCAGTGATGTCCATCAAAGAATCATGTGAAAAATAAAATTTTGTGCAGCGCTCAAAAATTCATAGTGATACAAATCAGATATAGATCAGCCATTGCTCTCCTGTGACTTGTTTAACCACTTGACAACCGAGGACGTCCATAGACGTCCTCAACATTGTGCAGTGATATCTGAATGAGCCTGCAGCTACAGGCATCATTCTGATATCACCGTCTTCAGCCGCCGATTCTGTGCACGATAAGAACAATCAAAGCGGCAGTTCTGCCGCTTGATCATTCTTATAGGCAGCGGATGGGGACCCCCCCCCCCCCTCCTGCCGCCATCCAGTGCTTCTCCGGGCTCTCCCATGCCATCAGGGGCCCGGAGAGAGAATCGGCCGGCGCTGGCTGGGAAGCATAGAAATGACTGGTGACCAGATGGTCACCAGTCATCTCTATGACCGTCTGAGGCCCGGGCGCGACATTATGACATCATGCCCGGTACCCGGAAGTAAACAAAGCCACAATCACGGCTGTCGGCATGAGATCGGTAAAAAAAAATCACGATCTCATGCTTGTAAGCCTGGAGGAGAGATGTGGGGTCTTATTGACCCCACATCTCTCCATAAAGAGGACCTGTCACAGTGATTCCTAATACAATGGATGTTTATATTCCTTGTAATAGGAATAAAAGTGATAAAAAGAAAAAATGTAAATAAAAGTGTAAAAAAAAAAAATGTTTAAAACGCCCCTGTCCCCAGAAGCGAACACGCATGCAAGTCCCGCCCGCATATGTAAACGCCATTCAAACGCCACATGTGAGGTATCATCCCGTGCGTTAGAGTGTGTGCAATTATAGCACTAGACCTCCTCTGTAACTCGAAAATAGTAACCTGTAAAAAAAATGTAAGCGTCGCCTATGGAGATTTTTAAATACAGAAGTTTGGCGCCATTCCATGAGTGTGCACAATTTTAAAGTATGACATGTTAGGTATCTATTTACTCGGCTTAACATCATCTTTCACATTATACAAAAAAATTGGGCTAACTTTACTGTTTTGTTATTTTTTAATTCATAAAACTGTTATTTTTTTCCCTAAAAAAGACGTTTGAAAAATTATTGCGCAAATACTGTGCGAGAATTAAAAGTTGCAATGACCGCCATTTTATTCCCTAGGGGTTTCTGCTAAAAAAAAAATATAATGTTTGGGGGTTCTGATTATTTTTCTAGCAAAAAAAATTAGATTTTTACATGAAGGATAGAAGTGCCAAAATAGGCCTGGTGGTTAAGTGTGGATGTATCCGATGGCCATGGAAGTACCGAAAATGTACCAAGCGTGCGATCCCCGCACATCATGTCATGCTATTTTGAACCCTTGAGAGGATTTGGTGTGACAAGTTGGCTGCTTCTGAGGACTGCTTCTCTGTGATATCTCCTGACCAATTGCACCATCTTCAATCGTTATCTGGAGCCCAGATATAGAGGTCCCATACACCGGTGTTTACACAACATGCCCTGTGGACTGATTGAGCATATGCCCATTTGAGTTTTCTTACTCCGATAAGCCTCCTTACTAACTGGTGGTGGTTTCATTGTCTGCGTCTTCACTCCAACACTGAGGGCACATGGAATATATCGTTTTTGTTCACTGTTTATCCATGGACTGTTGTATTCACAGTTTAAAAACCTCTATATGATGAAACATGAACTTTAGTTTGGGTGTGAATTTCACATCACTTTTCACTGTTTTTATTTTTCATTTTTGTGGTCATTTCACATTATATATTAGATTGTATATATATATATATATATATATATATATATATATATATATATATATATATATATACAAATTTGTATCATTGTGAATTTTTAAGCGCTGATTTTTTTTTTTTTTCACACACTCTTTGGTTTACACTTGTCTTAGTGTTGTGCTGGCTGCTATTTGATATACGTTTGCATGTCAGCACGATATACACTAATGTTTTTACATCATAAAATCATGCCTGTTTTTAATGCAGTGCTGTCTGAGAGTTCAGAGATCATGGGCATCCAGTATTGCATTTTGGCCTTGTCCGTTGCACCAAGAGATTTTTCCAGATTTTCAGAATCTGGTACTGAATATAAGTTGTAAATTACTTTATTTTTTTTAAGTTTTTGCAATTTTATGCTGAAGAACATATTCTGTTTGCCAATTTTTAGATGCAGTTTTTCATAAATTAGTAAACCTCTGCCCATCTTTGTGTCTCAGACAATCTGACTTTCTAAGATGCCCTTTTTATACCCAGTCATGTTACTGACCTGTTGATAATTAACCTAATTTGTTGCAAAATGTTCTTCCAGCTCTTCCCTGTTAGTACCACTTACGTTGCCAGGTTTTAGTTGCCCTATCCAAACTTTTTTGAGATGTATTGCTGCCATCATTTTCAAATCCACCCTATTTTTTTCTTAAATTAGTACATTTTCTCAGTTTAAACACATGTTTTCTATTGTGAATAAAATATGGTTTTATGAAATTTGCAAACCATTGCATTCTGTTTTTATGTAGATTTTACACAGCCTCCCATCTTTTTCAGAATTTTTCAGAGTTTTACTTACTTAAGCTCGATCTCGATCAAGCAATGTGCCCAACAACAGAAGCTCTCTCTGCTCTATCACTTCATTGGAAATAGAGGCAGCAGCAGTAGTCATTGGCTCCTGCTGCTGTCAATTGCAGCCAGTTAGCAGAGAGTGAGGGGCGGGGCGGGGCTGAGCCACGCTGTGTGTGTCTGTCAATGGACACACATAGCTCAGGATTGAGGCTGGATGAGTGTACCCATAGCAAGCAGCAGCTATGAGAGCATTCGGCAGGGGGGAGGAGCTAGAAGCATTGGTGGAGGACCGCAGATGCGGATCAGGGCCGCTTTGTGCAGAACCATTGCACATTGTAGATAAGTACGACATAGTAACTATCTAATTTCAATTAGCACAGCCAATTACTAAAAATAAATAAAAATCTTCATCAGGTAAGCCTCCACCAAACAGGTGAAAAACCTGCTCACCTCAAACAAAATCAAAAAGCCTCATCTATATCCTTGGGGCCATGATAAGGCAAACCCTCCATGGTCAAATTGCATCACCCCAGGGATATCAAAAGGTATTGGACCTGGTGCTCACCAAGGCCTGTATATAGTTAGCATTTTGCACACAGTAGAAATGTTTAACTAATAAGTAGGGTTGTCCCGATACCGATACCAGTATCGGGACCGATACCGAGTATTTGCGGGAGTACTTGTACTCGCGCAAATACCCCCGATACCTAAATAGAATACTTTTCCCCCCCGCTGCTGCCGCCGCATCGAAAGCCGCCGCATGGGTTAAAACAGCGTGCGGGAACATCACAGCTTTCATTTGAATAGTTGTAGTGTTCCCGCGCGTATAGACACTCCCCCTTGCTCGGGATTGGATGGGTGATCGTGATCTGTCCAATCCCGAGCAAGGGGGAGTGTCTATACGCGCGGGCAAAACAGCTATTCAAATGAATGCTGTGATTTTCTCCATGCGGCGGCGGCTTTCGGCGGCAAAGGTATGGGGGAAATGGCTGGAGGGACATGGCTGCATATGTGAGGGACATGGCTAGAGGGACATGGCTGCATATGTGAGGGACATGGCTAGAGGGACATGGCTGCATATGTGAGGGACATGGCTAGAGGGACATGGCTGCATATGTGAGGGACATGGCTAGAGGGACATGGCTGCATATGTGAGGGACATGGCTAGAGGGACATGGCTGCATATCTGAGGGACATGGCTAGAGGGACATGGCTGCATATCTGAGGGACATGGCTAGAGGGACATGGTTGCATATGTGAGGGACATGGCTAGAGGGACATGGCTGCATATGTGAGGGACATGGCTAGAGGGACATGGCTGCATATGTGAGGGACATGGCTAGAGGGACATGGCTGCATATGTGAGGGACATGGCTAGAGGGACATGGCTGCATATGTGAGGGACATGGCTAGAGGGACATGGCTGCATATGTGAGGGACATGGCTAGAGGGACATGGCTGCATATGTGAGGGACATGGCTGCATATGTGAGGGACATGGCTGGAGGGACATGGCTGCATATGTGAGGGACATGGCTAGAGGGACATGGCTGCATATGTGAGGGACATGGCTAGAGGGACATGGCTAGAGGGACATGGCTGCATATGTGAGGGACATGGCTAGAGGGACATTGCTGCATATGTGAGAAACATGGCTAGAGGGACATGGCTGCATATGTGAGGGACATGGCTAGAGGGACATGGCTGCATATGTGAGGGACATGGCTAGAGGGACATGGCTGCATATGTGAGGGACATGGCTGCATATGTGGGGGACATGGCTGGGGGGACATGGCTGCATATGTGGGGGACATGGCTGCATTTGGGGACACATTTAAAAAAAGTATCGGTATTCGGTATCGGCGACTACTTGAAAAAAGTATCGGTACTTGTACTCGGTCCTAAAAGAGTGGTATCGGGACAACCCTACTAATAAGCAGTTAATCCAAAGCGGTAGAACTATCATTTATCCAACCGCCCCACACCTTTTCAAATGTAGTTGATACCCCTCTACTAAGATACGTAGCTTTGTACAGCTTTATTTATTAACGCCTTCCAAGCCACAATGGTAGGGGTCACCAGTTTATTTTGGGACAGAGGGTTATTTTACGTGCATAAGACAGGAGCAGGGTAAGTAGTGTATGGATCACCTTTTTGGGTGCCAACTGGTCCACCAGTCCCAACAAACAGACAGCTATGGAAGGTCTGATGGTAATCATCGTAACTAGGGGTGCAACGGATCAAAAAACTTGTGGATCGGATCGATCCTCGGATCAGAGTTACGGATTGGATCATTTTTCAGATCAGCAAAAAAAAAAGACAAATCTTGTTACATCCACCGGAGTTTTAGATTTCACAGTTATTTTCAACACAAAACTGAGCTTATGTGTTTAAATACAGTGGCCCAGATTCTCAAATGAGATACAACGGCGTATCTCAGAGTCTGAGCCGTCGTATCTATGCGCCTGATTCTTAGAATCAGTTACGCATAGATTTGTATTAGATCCGACCGGTGTAAGTCTCTTACCCCGTCGGATCTTAACTGCATATTTACTCTGGCCGCTAGGGGCGTGTAGAAAAATGTAAATCAGCTAGATACGCGAATTCACGAACGTACGCCCGGCCGACGCAGTACAGATATGCCGTTTACGTCCGGCTTTTCCCCCTTAAAGTTACCCCTGCTATATGAGGCGTACCAATGTTAAGTATGGACGTCGTTTCCGCGTCGAATTTTGAAAATTTTACGTTGTTTGCGTAAGTCGTTCGCGTATAGGGCTGGGCGTCATTTACGTTCACGTCTAAAGCATTGGCTTCTTGCGGGTTTATTTGGAGCATGCGCACTGGGATACTTTCAAGGACGGCGCATGCACCGTTCGTAAAAAGCGTCATTTACGTGGGGTCACATAAAATTAACATAACACACGCCCACATCAACCACATTTGAATTAGGCGGGCTTACGCGGGCCTATTTATGCTACGCCGCCGCAACTTTCATTTGAGAATACGGCACTTGCCTGTAAAAGTTGCGGAGGCATAATTTAATTGGGATACGTTACGCCCGCACAAAGAAACGCCATTCTACGTGAATCCGGGCCAGTATATGTAAATCTGATGGACTGTTTACATGTTAAATTTTAAAAGCAGCAGCAAACCTGCTGACCTCACATGGTTGCTAATGTGACAGAACACCTCTGATTTTCACATTTAACTAAATGTGAAATGTGAAAATCAGAGGTGTTCTGTCACATTAGCAAGCATGTAAGGTTTGCTGCTGTTTTTAAAATGTAACATTTAAACAGTCCTGTCAGATTTTCAAATACTGTATTTAAGCACATAAGCTCCGTTTTTGTGTTAAAAATAACTGTGAAATCTAAACCTCCGTTGGGTGTAACAAGATGTCCGCTTGCCTCCTTCTCACTCTCATTACTGTGCAAGAGTGTGGGGTGGAGCAAGATGGCGGCGACGAAACGTCACTTCCTGACGAGACAGCCGCCGCCGGGTGTACCAAGATGGCCGCTGCTCCAGAGCTAGGCTGAAGCCAGGGACTTTTCTATGGACGAGGCTGCGGAGCGCCCTGCGTTTTGCGTCGTGTGCCGATCCGAACAGGGTGACCCGTTCGGATCACTGATCGGTGACAATCCGTTGCACCACTAATCGTAACTGACTTGACGCAGTCCATAACCTATGCCCAAAACTGCTGGATCACTTGGATCACAATTTTTTTTTTATATGTAAATACCTTTTGTAATTGTAATTTTCATGAATCCCACTCCCGCGGGAGTAGGCGTCTCCCCAGCGCCGCAGTGTTCTCTGGGAGTTAACCGCACTGGGACCCGGTCACGTGATGGGGGCGTAGCTGTAATCGCCATGATGCTCTGTCCCCGTTCTGAGCTGTGAGTTTTGAATGCCATCACAATGGGGCGTATACTTTCTATGACGCTGCTCGTTGTGATGGCAACCAGGAAGTGTTGACGGCGCTTGCTGTCAACACTGCTCATGCGCGAGAAGGAGCAGTGAATACCGGGAGGCGTGCATTCACCGCTTCCAGGAAGTCAGTCCTTGTGGGCTTCACAATGCCAACAAGCAAAATGGGAAATCCCTAAATAGATTTTTAAGTTAATCTTTCAAACGAAAGCGGAATGGGGATGGTTTTATTCGCCAAACAAGTGAGTACTAACTTGTGATGTAAACCCACATTGAATGCACAGAAAAAAAATAAAAAAAAAAGCCGCAGAACCTCCGCTTTAATGGCAGATCGCATTGACCCCATAAGGGGCCCTGTCCCACGTAACACTAAATGGGACAATGCCTCGTAGGATTCTATAACTGCGCCTTCCAGTGATACTGCTGCATCATCATCAGGCTGTGTCAACCACCTGAGTGCAAAGACTAATTGTCCTGCTAAGAAGTACCTAGTAAATTTGGGTACTGCCAACCCCCCTTCTTTCAAGGGCTGCTGCAGTACTTGTAATCTGAGACGGGGTGCCCCCCTCCCCACCCAAAAGTATGGGAGATATTTAATTCATTTTTTATATTTACAGCAAACCCACCCATCCATTTACAGTATGTCTCCATGCTTCTTTTTTTTTTTAAATCATTTTGAAAAGCACCCCTCCAACTAGCACTTCAAGTCACAGCCATCTTTAAAGTGGAGGTTCACCCAAAAGTTAATTTTTAACATTAGATTGAGGCTCGTTTTGTCAAGGGGAATTGGGTGTTTTTTTTTAAAATCAAAGCAGTACTTACCGTTTTAGAGAGAGATCTTCTCCGCTGCTTCCGGGTATGGGCTGCGGGACTGGGTGTTCCTATTTGATTGACAGTCCTCCGACAGGCTTCCGACAGGCTTCCCGACGGTCGCATACATCGCGTCACGATTTTCCGAAAGTAGCCGAACTTCGGTGCGCAGGCGCCGTATAGAGCCGCACCGACGTTCGGCTTCTTTCGGCTACTCGTGACGCGATGTATTCGACCGTCGGAAGCCTGTCGGAAGCCTGTCAATCAAATAGGAACGCCCAGTCCCGAAGACCATACCCGGAAGCGGCGGAGAAGATCTATCTCTAAAATGGTAAGTACTGCTTCGATTTAAAAAAAAACACCCGATTCCCCTTGACAAAATGAGCATCAATCTAATGTTAAACATTTTTTTTCGGGTGAACTCTCGCTTGAAAAAGGGCATATGATTCATGTAGCATTTACTTCCTGGAATCCATCTGCCTTAAGTTCAGGCATGCAGGAAGGAGGGTGTGGGTAGCTAAGAAAACCTCCCCTTCCCTTATCCAGATAAAAAAAAAATGTCCATGTATGACATAATTTTGGCCTAGGCCAGAAACTAGGAAGCAAAAACAAAAAACAAAGCAATTTTTTTTTCTTTGAAAAGCAAACATATATATATTACATCTTTTACATATTTAGTCAGGTTGAAAAAAGACACAAGTCCATCCAGTTCAACCATAAAAAAAATACATAAATGAAATAATATCATACAATCCCATATACCCAATCTACACCCACAGTTGATCCAGAGGAAGGCTAAAAACCCCAGCAGAGCATGATCCAATTTTCTCCATCAGGGGAAAAAATTCCTTCCTGATCCCCCGAGAGGCAATCAGATATTCCCCGGATCAACTTTACCTATAAATGTCAGTATCCAGTTATATTATGTAAATTTAGGAAAGTATCCAGGCCTTTCTTAAAGCAATCTACTGAGCTGGCCAGAACCACCTCTGGAGGGAGTCTATTCCACATTTTCACAGCTCTTACTGTGAAGAAACCTTTCCGTATTTGGAGACGTAAAAAGTGCCCCCTTGTCCTTTGTGTTGACCGTAAAGTGAATAACTCAACACCAAGTTCACTATATGGACCCCTTATATATTTGTACATGTTGATTATATCCCCCCTTAATCTCCTCTTCGCAAGAGAGAATAAATTTAGTTCTTCTAATCTTTCCTCATTGCTGAGCTCCTCCATGCCTCTTATCAGTTTGGTTGCCCTTCTCTGCACTTTCTCCCGTTCCCTGATATCCTTTTTGAGAACTGGTGCCCAAAACTGAACTGCATATTCCAGATGAGATCTTACTAATGATTTGTACATGGGGCAAAATGATCTCTCCCTCTCTGAAGTCCATACCTCTCTTAATACAAGAAAGGACTTTACTCACTTTGAAAACCGCAGCTTGGCATTGCATGCCATTATTGAGCTTATGATCAACTAAAACCCCCACACCCTTCTCCACTATGGATCCCCCCAGTTGTACTCCCCCTAGTATGTATGATGCATGCATATTCTCAGCCCCCAAGTGCATAACTTTACATTAATAAACATTAAATTGCAATATAGATTAAACAATAAAAAGGTATTAAACAATAGATTTAAAGCTGAACTCCAGCCAAGGCGCTAAATCGTGGTAAAATATAAGATTGGAAATGTTTCACCAAAGAAGTTGCAACTCTGTGCACCCCTACTAGAATGTACAACCAGTGATCTTTAACCACTTCAGCCCCAGAAGATTTTACCCCCTTTTTTTTTTATTTGGCACTGCATCACTTTAACTGACAATTGCGCTGTCATGCAATGCTGCACCCAAACAAAATTTGCGTCCTTTTTTCCCACAAATAGATCTTTCTTTTGGTGGTATTTGATCACCTCTGCGTTTTTTTTTTCCCTCTATAAACAAAAGAGACTATAAATATAATATTCACAAAAATGTTTTTAAAAAACTAATTTCTTCATCAGTTTAGGCCAATATATATATTCTTCTACATATTTTTGGTAAACAAATGCAATAAGTGCATATTGATTGGTTTGCGCAAAAGTTATAGTGTCTACAAACTATGGGAAAGATTTATTTTTATTATTTTAAAAATTTCTACTAGTAATGGCGATTTTTAGCAGTACTGCGACATTGTGACGGACAGATCGGACACATTTGACACATTTTTTGGATCATTGACATTTATACAGCGATCAATGCTGTAAAGATGCACTGATTACTGTGTAAATATCACTGGTAGGGAAGGGATTAACACTAGGGGGCAATCAAGTGGTTAAATGTGTGTTCCCTAGATGTGTTCTAACTGTGAGGGGAGAGGACTGACTGGGGTAGGAGACATATCGTTGTTACTACTTACACACACAAATCCCCTTGCTGGCTCTCATGCACGTGATCGTGCCCGCCTGCCACGCGCATCGATTCCCCCACTGTGCAGTGGGTGGGTGTGCGTGCAACCTCTAGTGGCTCTTAAAGGGGAAGACATACCAGTACAGGGTTTCACCCAGCCATACCATTCTGCCGACATATATCAGCCTGAGCCGGTCGGCAAGCGGTTAATACATTTTGTGCAGGTTGCTCAAGAACAATCACTACTTTGAACACTCTTATCCTCGATCTTGCATCTCAAAAATGTTAAAGGGGTTGTAAAGATTCATTTTTTTTTTTCTAAATAGGTTCCTTTAAGCTAGTGCATTCTTGGTTCACTTGTTTTTCCTTCGATTTCCCTTCTAAATGTTTTTTTTTTGGCTGAATTTCTCACTTCCTGTTCCTCCTCAGTAAGCTGTTCTGGCTGACTAACCACCGCTCGGATGATGGTGTCAAGTTTACTGAGGAGAAACATTTAGAAGGGAAATCGAAGTAAAAGGTAAGTAAACCAACAATGCACTAGCTTAAAGGAACCTATTTAGAAAATAAAAAATGAACCTTTACAACCCCTTTAAGGGCTCATTCATACATAGTGCAGTTTGTATTGCACTGGGTAAATGCCAGCCACTGCTAGGGCACATAAAAGGGGCGTAGTACAGTGAGCTGTGGTAAAATGCATGTAGCAATGTACCGCAGCTCACACAAAGGCACCACGTGCCACCGCACAGCAGTGATACTGTGTAAAGATATGAATGATGGGGTTTATTTACTAAAGGCAAATCCACTTTGCACTACAAGTGCACTTGGAAGTGCAGTCGCTGTAGATCTGAGGGGGACATGCATGGAAAATAAAAAAAACATAATTTTTGCTTGTACATGATTGGATGATAAAATCAGCAGAGCTTCCCCTCAGATCTAAAGCGACAGCACTTCTACTTTACACTACAAGTGCACTTGGATTTGCCTTTACTAAATCAACCCTGATATGTCACACATGGGGATAGATTTACTGAAACTGGAGCACCAGGGGCATTGCTAGGTGGCAAAAAGACCAGGGGCTTCAGCTCGAAGTCCAAGGCCAGAAAGTGGGGGGCGATGTGACACGCGCAGGCTTTTTTGGATTGGCCCGTGACCTACATACACTGACCTACCTAACCTTCCTATGCTGACCTACCTACATTGATGGTAGTGACCTACTGACCTACATACACTGACCTACCTACACTGACGGTAGTAGTGACCTATATACACTGACCTACCAACACTGACGGTAGTGACCTATATACACTGACGGTAGTGACCTGACCTATATACACTAACTGTAGTGACCTATGTACACTGACATACCTACACTGACCTATGTGCACTGACGGTAGTGACCTGACCTATGTACAGTGACGGTAGTGACCTGATCTATGTACACTGATGATAGTGACCTGACCTATGTACACTGACCTACACTGACCTACCTACACTGATCTACCTACACTGACCTATATACATACACATTACACTGTCTCTGACCTATCTCAGCGGTGTCACAGCAGTCAGTCATTCCGGCATCAGACGAGGAGCCGAGAAGGGTAGAAGAACCAAGGACTGGAGTCTGGAGGGTAGGAGAGCCGAGGAGCCTGAGGATAGGAGAGCCGCGGAGCCTGAGGATAGGGGAGCCGAGGAGCCTGAGGATAGGGAAGCCGCCCACCCGAGCGCCGAGTGATGTGTATTTGTGTATTTGTAATTCCCGCCTTCTGGAGCCTGCAGCGCCTATGATGGACGTCACATGTCCCGGGGCGCGGTATTGGACTAGTGGGACGTTCATCACAGGCTCCAAAAGGCGGGACCTGCTGCTATGGCACTTGCTCAGAATCAGATCGTTCCTGGCAGGCGCCGCACGGCTCGGGGCTCACAATGGCGAGCCTGCATGAGTGAGACTCTGGGCTTTTCGGGGACCCATTCGGGGCTGCAACCACCCAAGCCCGGGCCTCCCGACGCCCCTGTGGAGCACTCAGAATCTGGTGCAGCAGTCCATGGTAGTCAATCAGCTTCTAACTCCAGCTTTTTCAATTAAGCTTCAGCAATAAAACCCGGAAGCTGATTGGTTTCTATGCACAGCTGCACCAGATTTTGCACTCTCCAGTTTTAGTAAGTTACCCATCCCCCCCCTCCCCGGGGCACTTTAAAACAGCTTACGTTCACACCAGATACAGTTCCGTGCGCTTTTTATCTGCACAAAATGCATGCACAGTGTTTTCCGTGTATTCCAATTGCTCTAGGTACCACCAGAAACTGACTGCATGGTGTGAACTAGAGCCATTGGAATTCATGGAAAACACTGTGCATGGATTTTTAGTGCAGAATAAAAGTGCACAGAACTGCATCTGGTGTGAACCGGCCCTAAAAATAAATAAAAAATTAAGAAAAAGCAACTGTGCATCACACTGCCCCTTGCTACAGCTCACTACCAGTGAAAACTGCCTACATGCTAAAACCCAGCTTTTATGCGCCAGCAGCATTAACCAGCTGTAATATAAAACGAATGCTGTAGCCTATTGAAATGTTCCAGAAATCACAGTTCTCAGTGGTTGCCAACAGTGCATGTTTTATAAATACGCTTCTTTTAAGATCCCAGAGCTAGCTGTAAGCACGTTGAAGCTATTACATTTTTAAATTCATACTGCTCATTTTTTTAGATTATGGCATTCCCTGGTAGACTGATGGACTTTGCGGAGAGGGGTACATATTCACTTTACAAATGAGCTACTCCTTGTGTAATGCTCTTTTCATAGTGACAGATTAGCTTTAATATGAACCTTTTCTTTTTTAAACAAATTCAATGGTAAAGACTGGGCTTTGAGTCCTTGCCATGCTCAAAGTTACTGAGGACAAGTGCAGGTACTTGCAAGTGTCACAAAGTTGCTTACACTTATGGTACTTTATACACTTTGGTGGACATGACAGGTTCCCCTTATAACAAAGCTGTGCAACTACCTGAAAGTCTGGAAAGCATAGATCACTGGCAGCCACCAGGCACTGTATTTCATAAAAAATTGTCCTGTAACATAAGGCTTAATTTCCATGGACGTTTTTACAGCCACTTTTCTGAGCGTTTTTTGCAGCTTAAAAACAGCTCTCCATGTTAGTCTATGGCCTCATGCCCACCATGACGTTTTTGAGCTGTAGATGGCTGAGCCATTTTTAAGCTGCAAAAAAAAAAACAGGACCAGTGCGTTCTGAAGCTCCAAAGTAGAGCTGTAAAAACGCCCGACATTAAACGCTCAAAAACGCTACCGCTGCGTTTTTGAGCTCCAGCTCAAAAAATAAATAAATAAATAACATGGACAGGCGTTTTTAAGCTGTAAAAAAAGGCTAAATAAAGTGGCTGTAAAAACGTCCATGGAAATGAAGCCTAACTGTTTCCAGCTGTCTTTTCGGTGAGAAGCCGAATGGAAGCACTTGTTGCTTTGGACAGTACAGAGATGTTTCTTTTTAGACTCCCTTGGTATACATCTATAGTTCAGAAGCAACACTGACCTCTCTCTCATACCTGTTGTATAATAGCCTTTTACATAGTTACATAGTAGGTGAGTTTGAAAAAAGACACAAGTCCAACCTATGTGTGTGATTATATGTCAGTATTACATTGTACATCCCTGTATGTTGTGGTCGTTCAGGTGCTTATCTAATAGTTTTTTAAAACTATCGATGCTCCCCGATGAGACCACCGCCTGTGCAAGGGAATTCCACATCCTTTCCGCTATTACAGTAAAGAACCCTCTATGCAGTTTAAGATTAAACCTCTTTTCTTCTAATTTTACTGAGTGGCCACATGTCTTTTTAAACTCTGTTCCGTGAAAAAGTTTTATCCCTATTGTGGGGTCACCAAGACGGTATTTGTAAATTGAAATCGTATCCCCTCTTCTCCAGAGAGAATAAGTTCTCTTCTCCAGAGAGAATAAGTTCAGTGCTCGCAACCTTTCCTCATAACTAATCCCACAGACCCTTTATTAGCTTTGTTGCCCCTCTTTGTACTCGCTCCATTTCCAGTACATCCTTCCTGAGGACTGGTGCCCAGAACTGGACAGCATACTTTAGGTGCGGCCGGACCAGAGTCTTGTAGAGCGGAAGAATTATCTTTTTATCTCTGGAGTTAATCCCCTTTTTCATGCATGCCAATATTCTGTTTGCTTTGTTAGCAGCAGGTTGACATTGCATGCCATTGCTGAGCCTATCGTCTATTAGGACCCCCAGGTCCTTTTCCATCCTAGATTCCCCCAGAGGTTCTCCCCCCAATATATAGATTGCATTCATATTTTTGCCACCCAAATGCATTATTTTACATTTCTCTACATTAAACCTCATTTGCCATGTAGTTGCCCACCCCATTACATTGTTCAGATCTTTTTGCAAGATCTCCACATCCTGCGGAGAAGTTATTGCCCTACTTAGCTTAGTATCGTCCGCAATACAGAGATTGAGCTGTTTGCCCCATTTTCCAGGTTGTTTATGAGCAAATTAAATAGGATTGGTCCCAGCACAGAACCCTGGGGGACCCCACTACCCACCCCCGACCATACCGAGTACTCCCCATTTATCACCACCCTCTGAACTCGCCCTTGTAGCCAGTTTTTAATTTATGTATTCACCCATATGGTCTATGCCAATGGAGCTTATTTTATACAGTAAACATTTATGGGGAACTGTGTCAAATGCTTTTACAAAATTCAAATACACCACGTCTATGGGCCATCCTTTATCTAGATGGCAACTCACCTCCTCATAGAAGGTTAATAGATTGTTTTGGCAAGAAAGATTAATTTATAGAGTTGACTATTCTTAGGAGCTCATTCACACAGCCCATGTAATACATTATTACAACATTTTTTTGTATCTTTATTTCCTGCACTTTTCTGTAGATTTCTGTTAAAACAAGACTGTTAAAGTGGTACTAAAGGAAAATAAAAAGAAAATAATAATGTTATACTTACCTGCTCTGTGCAATGGTTTTGCACATAACAGCCCCAATCCTCTTCTCAGGTCCCCCGCTGGTGGCGCTTCTGGCTCCTCCCCTCTGCTGATTGCCCCTATAGCAAACTGCTTGCTATAGGGGCATTCATGCATGCTCACTACTGAGCCCCGTTCTGTGTGTCCATTCACACACACAACAGGGCCCTGCCCAATCCCTTACTCCCTCCTTACTGGCTGTGATTGACAGAAGTGGGAGACAATGGCTCCCACTGCTGTGTCTGAGCCAATGAGGAGTGGGAGAACAGCTGCACTCATGCACATTGTTGGATCAAGATCAGGCTCAGGTAACTATTTGGATGGGCGGGGGTGTGTGAGAGTTGCACACAGGGCCGTCTTAAAAGCACCATGGGCCCCTGGACAAGGTAATGCTCTGGGGCCCCTACAATGATGACAGTGCAGGTAAACAGACATCAAGTAGGTAGGAGGCAGACTGCCCTTTATCACTTTCAGTGCCATCATGGGGCCCACAATTTCGGGGCAGTGTGGGCTCAAGGACTAGCTGCTTTGGGGAAAGTGCGAGGGCCCCTCATGCAGCTGGGGCCCCTGGGCAGTGCCCAGGTGTGCCCTCTCATTAAGACAGCCCTGGTTGCACACAGAAGTTTTTTTTTTTTTACCTTCATGCATTCTAAAAAACCTTCAGCCTTTAGAACTACTTTAAGGTTGGGAAATGACGCCACAGCACAACAGAGGAATCCCTACTATCTGGATTTATTGTGTAGGATTTCCATAAGCTTAATAATGACGGCCCCCATCTTAGGATGGGGACTGCCATTATTATGCTTGTGGACGTCCTATACAATAAAGGCAGATATTAGTGATCCCTCCAGTGTGGGGTTGCTTCCTTTTCTTGCATCTCAAAAAAAAATAAAAAATGAAATGAAGCCACCACAGCTAAGAATTGTAAGCTACAACATTTTACATATTTGGTTCTTGAGTTTAATTATCCATTAAAGTGGTAATGATTTTGGCTCTAGGTTCCATGCATCAGGGCCATTTATCACTGTACTACAGATGTTTGCGATTGTGTTTTCTTTCGAAATTGTAATTGAAATGTCTGTAAACATTTCAATCAAATGTCTCTGCATATTTTACATGGCAAAACATGGAGAGTGTATAAATAAAATGGAAAAAACAAAGGGAACGCTCTGATTTGTAGATAATAATAACTTTATTTTTACAAAGTAGCCCTCCCATGCCTAGCTACTGGTTATTGAGCTTACCCATTATGCTCAGTAAATAACCGTTAGTAGGGGGGGGGGGCCTGAAGAGGGCAGGATTCAGCTTTGGTAAACAAGGTCTGGATTTATATATCAGGTGTGCCAGGGTGGGTGAGGTATGTGAAGACAGGTGAGGCTTGATGGTATCTGCTTCACAGTCATTATTCATGGAAATAAGTCGTGCTTGACTTTTTTTTTCTTTGCTGCAGCTCTGTTTCCCAAGATTTTTTTTTTTTAAGTGTGGCAATATTCCTACTAAAATTATTTGGAAGATAGTATTTAGTATGGGAAGAAAATTCATCCTCATTTGCACTTTGCTCACTACTTTTATTTCCATGGTATCATATTGGCGAATCCGTTTGGAATGTCACGGTTGTTCATCTTGAATTTTTGCTTTCCTTTGTTACAGAATTACTAGGATTTCAGGCTGATTGAGAATGGCAGAAGGAATTTTGTGAGACAAAATCAATTATGTTCTTTCTTTTTTTTGTCTTTGTCTTTCACAGACTACAGAATGAAAAATGGATGAATGTAAAAGCGGGAGATATCATCAGACTGGAGAATAATCAGTTTGTGGTTGTATGTAATAATTCCTATTTGTCTTTATAGATTTGCAGATTTTTTTTTCAATATAACTACAGAAAGCATAGGCAATAAGACATGTAAGGCAGTTAAAAGCCTTGAATAGGTTTCTGGATGTCAGGTCACCTGTGGCCAGGTGACAAGTGCACCCTGTAGGGGTCAGGGATGCACCGCAGGGAAGTGAACCCTATAGCCGACTACTGCTGGCAGGGAGGAAGCGTGACCCAAGATCACCCAGGGCGCGGAGTCTAAGACCCAGTTTTGTATTCACCAGAGCCCTTGGTGGTAGGGATGGTCTTGGCCGCAACTGGGTCCAGGTCGCGTTCCCGGGATTCCTCAGGTCACACTCCGCAGGGAGAAGGGGGAAGCAGCCAGCAGAACAAACAGTGGTGATGGACAGGCCGAGGTCAGGGCAACAGGCAGACAAGAATAACCGTGGAACATGCAAGTAGTCAGGGGCACAGGCAGACAGGGAAGTCGGGGACAAGCCAAAACGGTACACGGAAGATGATCGTAGCACTCTGCAACCAGGAACTAGCAATACACTGCAGACAGGAACTGAGCATTGGAACACTGTTGAACAGCACTGCAGACCTGTAGAGCAAAGGTTAATATAGGCTTCCTGGGATGGACTAGGGTGGAGCCATACAGGAAGAGGAAGTGATAAGAAGGGAAACCAGAACAGGATCTGCCTCTAATGAACACATGGAGATCAGGTAGGCAGACAGACATGATGCATATTCATGACAGTACCCTCCCTCTTACGAGGCCTCCCCCTTCCCTGCCTGGGTCCGGGTTTAGAGGGAAACTTCAGATGAAAATTCTTCAATAGACGAGGTGCAAAGACCTCTGATGCAGGAACCCAAGACCTCTCCTCAGGACCAAAGCCTTTCCAATGAACAAGGTACTGAAGAGCGCCTCTACAGAGTCGGGAATCCAGTACTTGACTGACCTCATATTCCTGATTCTCCTCAGAGACTGGTGCCGTGGTGGGGAGAGGACGAGAGAACCTATTAAGGACTAAAGGCTTCAGAAGGGAAACATGGAAGGAGTTAGAGATTTTGAGGTTTTTGGGAATCTGAAGCTTGAAACAAACTGGATTCAGCTTAGCCATTATGGTGTATGGACCAATGAATCTTGGAGCAAACTTCAGAGAAGGAACTCGGAGCTTGATGTTTCTGGTGGAGAGCCAGACTTTGTCCCCTGGTTGAAGAGAAGGCGGTTTACGCCTGCGGCGGTCAGCAAAGCCTTTGAATTTGTCGGCAGCTGCCCGGAGGGAATCATGGACGTCGCTCCAGATGGAATTGAATGACTCTTGAGCTGAAGCCAAAGCTGGGATATCCAGAGAACAGGTCATGGGAAGTGGAAGTTGAGGATGTCTTCCATAAACTGAGAAAAAGGGTGTTCTCTGCGAACTGGTATTCACATGATTGTTATGGGAAAATTCCGCCCATGGAAGTAGAGAGGACCAATCGTCATGATGAGCGGAGACTAAGGTACGAAGAAAAACCTCTAACTCCTGATTAACCCTCTCCGTCTGCCCATTGGATTGAGGATGGTAAGAAGAGGAAAAATCCAAAGCAATATTGAGGGATTTGCAAAAGGCTCTCCAAAAACGAGACGTGAATTGAACACCCCTGTCCGAAACAATATGAGAAGGAACCCCATGAAGACGGAAAATCTCTCGAACAAAAATGGGGACCAAAGCAGGAGCAGAAGGCAGACCAGGAAGGGGAACAAAATGTGCCATTTTGGAGAACCGATCGACTACCACCCAAATGACCGTATTACCGTCAGACAGTGGAAGATCGGTGATAAAATCCATGGCAATGTGAGCCCAGGGCTCCTTGGGAATGGGCAAGGGCATGAGGAGACCAGCAGGAGCTTGTGTGGAGGATTTGAACTGAGCACAGACATGACAAGCCTTGACATAGTCTTTAACCTCTGAGCGGAGATTTGGCCACCAATAGTGACGACTAATGAGTAGGAAGGACCGGAGGAAACCAGCATGGCCCGCCACCTTGGAATCATGTCCCCAACGAAGGATCTTGGCTCTTAGCTCAGTGGGGACAAAGGTCTTACCAGGAGGAATTTTTGAGTCCAGGGTGGTAGAATGGGCAACAATGCATGAAGTTGGAATGATCGGCTCAGGTTCAAGAGTGAGATCTTCGTCCAAGGTGTCAAAGGATCTAGAAAGCGCATCAGCCCGACCGTTGCAGGAACCAGGTTTGTATGTAATCGTGAAACTGAAACGGGAAAAGAAGAGACTCCACCTGGCCTGTCTGGGATTCAGACGTTTAGCATTCTGTAAGTACTGTAGATTCTTGTGATCGGTGAAGATCGTTATGGAGTGAGGAGAACCCTCCAAAAGATGACGCCACTCTTCTAGCGCCAATTTAATTGCGAGAAGTTCCCGGTCACCGATGGCATAATTTCTCTCTGCCTGAGAAAATTTTTTGGAAAAGAACGCACATGGTTGACGTCTCTTCTCAAAAAGTTGAAGAAGCACCGCTCCCACTCCCACAGAAGAAGCGTCCACTTCAATAAAGAATGCCTCCTCAGGGTTTGGTCTCCTCAAAAGAGGTCCAGAGACGAAGGCCTGTTTCAGATCGTGAAACGCAGAGACAGCTTCGGGAGGCCAGTCTTTGGCATTAGCACCCTTCTTGGTCAAAGCGATAATAGGCGCGGCAATGGAAGAATAATTCCTGATGAACTGCCTATAATAATTTGTGAAACCAAGAAAGCGCTGTGTGGCCTTGAGGCTAGCAGGAAGAGGCCAATTGGTAATGGCTAAGACCTTCCCAGGATCCATACGAAGGCCCAAGCTTGAAACAAAGCATCCTAGAAACAGGACCTCAGAACATTCAAAGGAGCATTTCTCCAGTTTGGCATAGAGATTATTCTCTCTGAGGCGCTGGAGTACAGTGCGAACATGGTTCCTGTGGACATGCAGATTTTCCGAAAAGATTAGAATGTCATCCAGATAGATGACAACAAACTGGTACAGCAGGTCCCTGAAGATTTCGTTGACAAAGTTTTGAAACACGGCTGGGGCATTACATAACCCGAAAGGCATGACCAGATACTCATAATGGCCGTCTCGAGTGTTAAACGCAGTCTTCCACTCATCGCCTTCTCGTATTCGAATGAGGTTGTACGCCCCCCTGAGATCCAACTTAGTGAAAATGGAGGCACCCCTCAACCTATCGAACAATTCAGATATCAAGGGTAAGGGGTAACGATTCTTAATAGTAACAGCGTTTAATCCTCGATAATCAATACAGGGTCTCAAGGTACCATCCTTCTTGGCAACAAAAAAGAACCCTGCTCCTGCAGGCGATGACGATTTCCGAATGAAACCTCTGTCAAGGTTTTCTGCGACATACTCAGACATGGCCTGGGTCTCTGGGATGGACAAAGGGTATGTGCGACCCCTGGGCAGAATTGCTCCAGGAACAAGGTCAATGGCACAGTCAAAAGATCTGTGGGGAGGAAGCACCTCGGCTGATTTCTTACAGAACACATCCCGGTAATCGCTGTAAGCAGTGGGAAGATCCGAAGATACTGATGTGGTAGCAACCGGAAGTTCCCCCTTAGGAGTCACCTTGGAAAGACATGACGAGAAACATGAAGGACCCCAAGCCAGAATCTGCCCAGAAGCCCAGTCCACATGGGGAGAGTGGAGCTGTAGCCAAGGAAGGCCCAATACAATGGGAGTGGAGGCTTTAGGTAGGATGAGAAAGGATATCCACTCCTGGTGGAGAATCCCTATCGACATCCTAATGGGTAGTGTCTGGAAGCGAATAGGACCCCCTGGGAGAATAGTGCCATCAATTGCCGAGACTACCAGCGGCGTAGTGAGGGGTGCAAGGGTAAGCTTCATAGAAGAAGCAGTTCTCCAGTCCATAAAGTTGCCGGCAGCCCCGGAATCCAGATATGCAGAGATCGATAGGGGAGAAGTGCCTACATGAAGGGACACCGGAAGGAGCAGACGGGAAGGTGATGTTTCTGGGTCCAATACTCCACCTTCTAAATGTATTAGACCTGAGCGTTTCCCGGGCGAAGCGGGCAGGAGGCACGAAGATGGCCCTTGCCTCCACAATAGAGGCACAAGCCCAGAGTTCTGCGTCTAGCACGTTCTTCGGGTGTTAGTCTGGTCCGGCCCAACTGCATAGGTTCCTCAGCAGGCAGGGGGTGGTCTACGGGACGAAGTGAGGGAAGCACAGACTGACTACGACCTAGGGAGTGCTGGTGTCTTTTCTCAATGGACCTCTCCTGAAAACGAATATCGATCTGATTGCACAGGGAGATGACATCGTCCAGACCGACGGGGATGGTTCTTCCCGCTAATTCGTCCTTCACTCGGTCAGAGAGGCCATGTAAAAAGGTAGCGACCAGGGCCTCATTGTTCCAGCTCAATTCAGCTGAGAGTATACGGAACTGAAGAGCATATTGACCCACTGAACGAGATTCTTGGCGGAGACGTAGCAGAGCACTGGCTGCTGAAGAGGCCCGAGCCGGCTCTTCAAAGATGTTCCGAAAGAGCTTTAGGAAGTTGAACAGGCTGGAAACTACCGGATCATTCCTCTCCCACATAGGGGCAGCCCAGGCTAAAGCTTCACCGGAAAGGAGGGAAATAATATAGGCTACCTTTGCCCGATCAGACAAGAAGTTTTGAGGCTGTAGTTCAAAATGGATGGTGCACTGGCTAAGAAACCCCCTGCAGGCCTTGGAGTCTCCAGAAAAACGGACTGGAGGTGGTAGCTTCAGTGAATGCGACTCTGCGACTGGTGCGACGGGCGCAGCCGCTGCCGCTGGTTGTACTTGGGGTTGTAGATTCGGGGCTCCCAACGAGGTCTGAAGCTGATCAAAGCGGGAAGCCAGATCCTGAAGGAAACGCATCACCTGAGCCTGATTAGCTTCATGCGTCTCGAGTCTGTGAACAACGCCCTGTAATGGGTCATCTGCAGGAAGCGGCACGTCGGCCGGGTTCATGGCTGTTCAAACTGTCAGGTCACCTGTGGCCAGGTGACAAGTGCACCCTGTAGGGGTCAGGGATGCACCGCAGGGAAGTGAACCCTATAGCCGACTACTGCTGGCAGGGAGGAAGCGTGACCCAAGATCACCCAGGGCGCGGAGTCTAAGACCCAGTTTTGTATTCACCAGAGCCCTTGGTGGTAGGGATGGTCTTGGCCGCAACTGGGTCCAGGTCGCGTTCCCGGGATTCCTCAGGTCACACTCCGCAGGGAGAAGGGGGAAGCAGCCAGCAGAACAAACAGTGGTGATGGACAGGTCGAGGTCAGGGCAACAGGCAGACAAGAATAACCGTGGAACATGCAAATAGTCAGGGGCACAGGCAGACAGGGAAGTCGGGGACAAGCCAAAACGGTACACGGAAGATGATCGTAGCACTCTGCAACCAGGAACTAGCAATACACTGCAGACAGGAACTGAGCATTGGAACACTGTTGAACAGCACTGCAGACCTGTAGAGCAAAGGTTAATATAGGCTTCCTGGGATGGACTAGGGTGGAGCCATACAGGAAGAGGAAGTGATAAGAAGGGAAACCAGAACAGGATCTGCCTCTAATGAACACATGGAGATCAGGTAGGCAGACAGACATGATGCATATTCATGACACTGGAAGTTAGAAAAAAATGTAATCTTGGATAGAATTGGGAAGGGTTTAAACTTCTGTCAGATTTTTATTGGTGTTTTTTTCTGGAGCATTTCCCTTTACTTTTTGCACCAGTGATGGTGGTCACTTGGAAAATTTGTGAGATAAATGGTTCCAACAATGTCACAGATAACAAAGGTCAGGTATTTAACTTAAAGCCGAGCTAAAGACCAGAATACTCACCAGTGCTGCAACAGCCACAATTTTCCACTCTTGTGTAACCCTGTGTACATTCTGCAGATGATTGCAAACAAACACATTTATTTTATTACATGTCTCTTCTGCAATAAATAACCCACCCTTTAGCATTTTTTTTAGTATTTACAGTAAGTTATATTCATAATTGTCTCATATAAGGAAAAGACAATGTTATAAACAACATTGAACGGGTTTTAGGATATGCAGTAGGGTTGGAAACATAAGAGATGATCCAGTCACAAAACATGAAGTGAGAGGTGGAAACACAAGTGACTGATTCAAAGAAGTCTACTTTAATTCATACATAATGCACAAGATATTGATGTGACTGACAATAGAGACAAATGTCTGTGGTATAATGACAATGCTTGAGTTAAAGTGACGCTGTTGCAAAAAAGTTATAAAAAAAAAACAGTTATTTTTAAAGTTCTGGTGCCTTATGAGTATGGATGCATAGCAGCCAAGCTTCAGCCAGCCCTCATGCTTCAGTGCAAAAACCAGTACCCACATATCACAAATTTACCCCAAGCACTGGAGGGGGGGCAGGCTGCCCTATGGTGAGGTTCATATAACGTTTTACTGCAGATGAAACAATGCACTAAATCTGAAAGCGCAAGCCTGCTTATTCAGGATGGTGGACACACAAGAGACCTTGCCACACTCAGCAAAGATGAATAAAACACAACAGATGCAAAACCTTTACCAAACCTGGTGATCGGCAATGCAGGTAGCCACACATCTTAAACCTGACTTTGTTAAAATAATGATCCAGGACCTTTAGAAAGTGCAGGACAAGGTTGCCAATAACGAACAGAGAATGAATTCCCTGGAACAGCAAGTGAGCCTGAATCAAATCACTACTCAGACTCCAATCTATTCCTATGTACAGGATTGAATACCTCGAAAATAGATCCAGGCGTAACAATTTGCATTTTGTAGGGCTTCCAAAACAAATTCTGTGCTCATGGCATCCTTCAAGCAATGGGACTTTTGAGCCTGTTCGAAGTATTAAGGGCACACAGACTAGGCCTGTCATAGCCTGTTATCAGGACTATGCTGAAAATGCTAAGAACCCATGGGCATATCGGACACAAAGAAATCTTTTAGTGTAGGGACGCAAACTTCTCCGAATTTTGTCAGCTTCACACTGATCCACTGCAGTTTCCTGCAGCATGGTGTCCTGTGGTTTTTGTATGGATTACACATGCTTTGCCATAGACTTCCATCAGATTGGGCAGTTTCAGTGTGTTTTTTGAAAGCACACCAAAAGTCCTTGCAGCTGATCAGTGTAAAAAGGGGCCTAAATTGCACAAAACCTACAACCAAGCATGCATAATGCTTGTGGACAAAAGGATGAAATTCTTATTACTATATCCAGCCAATATAAAAATATTCACATTTGCGTTGACACACATGAATGTACAGATCTGGGGGCAGCAGATCAATACATGCAAACAGTCACATTCCCTCGACCTCTTCTGAAACACATTGCTTCTTTAAACCCAGGACTAACACACTCACTGCAGTTTAATCCAAACTCCCCAAGTCCTTCATCTACCTTGTTTGTATGGATGGAAGAATCTGTGTATGGCCAGCCACCAAGGGACACTGGAAACTTAAGCCATGGAGTCACAGGAGACAATGTGGCAGCCTGCCTCCACATTCAGAGGAGGTAACAGACCTGAAAAAGGTTGAAGCAAAGGTGCCTAGGCAGCTGCCCATCCCACAGGGAGTAATGGACTTTGCTGCTGACGAGTTTCAGGTTGCGGCCTTCTGGCTCACTTGAACAAGCATCTTCTGAGCAGCATGCATGGGTACATGGGAGTTAGTGTTTCTGTCAGCACTGGAGTGCTGGGATCACAGGAAAGCAGGAGGAAGAGTCTTTGGAAGCAATGGAATGCTGGGAACACAGGAAAACAGGTGAGAGTCTCTGGAACCACTGGTGTGCGGAGTTCTTAAGGGAACGCTGGGAATGCTGGGAACTTAGCATTAGAACCTTCCAATCAATCAGATATTGCAGCTTGCCACAAGAGACTTTGGAGTCCATAATTTAACATCATGTATTGGGTGGGTTGGTAGAGATGTGTTGGCAGAAGGAGTAGCCAAAGATGAAGAATGAGAGAATTTGTTCTAAACAATAGGCTTGGAAGGTGTTGGATATTTTCAGGCATAGAGAAAGACAGAGGGCCAGATTCACAAAAATCTCCCGCGGCGTAACGTATCGTCTTTACGTTACACCGCCACAAGTTTTCAGTGTAAGTGCCTGATCCTCAAAGCACTTACCTGTAAACTTGCGGCGGTGTAACGTAAAGCCGTCCGGCGCAAGCCCGCCCAATTCAAATGGGGCGTGTACCATTTAAACTAGGCGTGCTCCCGCGCCGGATGTTCTGCGCATGCTCCGCTCGCAATTTTCCAGACGTGCTTTGCGCGAAATTACGGCGGCCCGACGTGTTTGTGAATCGCAACGTGCGTAACGTACTTACGCCGAAAAAAAACAAATTCAAATTCGACGCGGGAACGACGGCCATACTTTAACATGGGCTGTGTAAAGTTAAGGCATGAAAAAACATGACTAACTTTGCGACGGGAAAAAAAGACTTGCGACGACGTAACAAACGCGAAAACCTTCGTGGATCGCTGTAACTGCTAATTTGCATACCCGACGTTGGAAAACGACGCGAACTCCAACCAGCGGCGGCCGAAGTATTGCAGCCTAAGATCCGACAGTGTAAGTCAATTACACCTGTCGGATCTTAGGGCTATCTATGCAGAACTGATTCTATGAATCAGCCGCATAGATACGACAAGAGATACGACGGTGTATCAGGAGATACGCCGTCGTATCTCATCTGTGAATCTGGCCCAGAGTCTGTAGCAAACCGGGTTGCCACTTGTGGAGATAACATAAGGTCAATGTAATATGAGGTAAATTCATATAATGACACAGATATTCCCTGTGGGCAGCCCAACATTGCCCCCGGGGTTAAAGAAGTGGTACTCTTCACGGATTACAGTCAGCTAATTTTTTGCCAAAAGTGATTGTGGACCTGAGACCAGACTTGTTTTGTTATTTTGCATGGCATCTAGCACTGGGATCTCAAAAGCTCATGGCATAGGCAAGAGCAGATGTGGTGCATACCATAAATTATGTGAAATGGAGATTCTTGGGCTATTGCATTTTGGTAACTATTATGGGCAAACTCCGCCCAAGACCAGAGAAACTACGTTGTTCTGGGGGCGACACCAAAGTTCAAAGAAATTACTCAGGTGACTGCTTAGTTCTATCAGTTTACCCATTGGATTGTGGATGGCAGGCCGAAGAGAACTGTTGATAAACTGGACCCTGTGATCAGACTCTAGAGTTGCGAAATGTGCAATTTTAGAAAATCTGTGTACTACTAACCAGGCTACTATACAGCCCTTGGATGGAGGGAGGGAATGATATGGCAGCAGAGTTCTTTGAGAATAGGCAACAGAAGAAGAGGGCCAACTGGTGCTTGGGTAGTATACTTGGTATTGGCACAAACCCAACAGGCCTTTTCAAATTTTTATACATCTTTGGTATGGACTAGCCATCAGTAAAGACTTGAAATACAAGGCACTTTTCTTCTTTGACAAAGAGTCTGTTGTAATGAATATCTTGTGGGACAGTGAGGACATAATGTTTTGGAGTAGGTACATCCATAGAAGAGATCACTATGTCATTACGGTAGATGATCATGCATATATAAAGCAGGTCATGGAAAATCTCATTGAATTTTTTTTGAAAAACTGCTGGGGCATTTCATGGCCAATGGGCAAGATATTCATAGTAGCCATCATGATTGTTAAATGCAGTTTTCCATTTGTCTCCCGCTTTTATGTGAATTTAGGTTTATTTTTAAGCGTGAAAGCATTCAGGACACAATAATCAATTTAGGGCAGAGTGAGACATCTTTTTTCTCAGCTAAATAAGAAACCCGATCCAGTGGAAGCAATATACTTGACATTTGCCTTGGTTCCTGAAATATTTGTTTGTTGGGTAGTTTATCTAAATCCTGTTGTACCAGACTATGGAAAACATTAATAGATGGTGCCATGGTCCCCGGAGGGTTGAATAAAGATGGGTTTGACAACCCTGTATGTACATGACCATCATTCATCACATAAGTGGTACTAGGGGTTAAAGTCAAAAAGTGTCTCTGAATGCTGAGTTTTCAAATACATTTCTGAAAGTCTATGATCGTGGTGAACTTGTTCAGTGTTTTAGGAGGGACATATTTCAAACCCTTATCTAATACAAGTTTCTCCTCATCCGTCAGACCAGTAGAACTCAAATTCAAAATGCCAGAACCACGTTCTTTTTCTTTTTGCTTTAGATCCTCCACCCCCTCCTGGGAGCCTCTTTTCGTTCTGGGCTTCCCGGGTATTCCTGCATGGACTTTGGAAAACCCGAATGATAGGAAGGCCCTGGATAACTCTGATTATAATTATATGGAGACCTAGTACATAAGTCTTCCTCCCTATCATGGTACCCATAGGAATCCTGGTAGGTTCCTCCTAATCTATTCTCCTGTAATGGAAGAAATCGATTATGGGTAAGTGTAGGAGTTCTATAATTGTTCTCATAGCCATCATGATTAAACTCACCGTGATGGCCATGCCAACCTGTTGAGGGACTCCTTGGACTCCCCTTGTAGTGAGAGTTTGCGTGGTATCCCTGATATGAACCTCTTCTGCTATTGCTAAGGCCTCGACCCCTACTAGTAGGGGGATAGGCCAGGTGGGGGTTCTGAAATTGGGGTTTATTTCAAGGGTCATGAGGTTTAGGCGGTCCATATGACCAAGGATTGATGGTAGTAACTGGACTTGTATGGGGGTGCAGATCACAAAGGAATCACCAAAAGTATTGGTTCCCAGAGAGTCACTGGGAGACACTGGAAGCTTGGGTGACTGATAACCAGAAGAAGAGACATAGAATACTTGTGTGCAGAATGACAGCAGAGGCATATCTGATACTGGGTGGTACTAGACACTCCAAAGTCTTGGGAGAAACAGGACTCAAGGTGTCGGTATCTTCAGCGAAGGTGAATGCCCTGTGAAGAGCCGAGTTACAGGGTATAAGGAGCCATCTGGTTTGCGCCATTGCACCCTACAAAATGTGATGAACTCTGCTGCTGACAGCTCCCAGGTTTCAGTCTTCTGACTCAATCAGGGATGGAATGAGAGGAAAACAAACGAGAGCCGCTGGAAGCACTGGTTTGCTAGGATTATGGGAACTCAGGAACATAAATGAGAGTCTCTGGGGAGTACTGGGTTGCTGAAAACACAAGTATATGGGAGGAGTGCATTAGGACAGATAAGCCCTGGACAGGGGAGGGCAATGAAAGCAGGAGGTTGAGCCGTGGTTTTACCATCCCATTTTATGTGACAGCTTCCTGCTTAAGGGCTCCTGGTTGTTAGCGACCCAGTGTAATAACAAGCAGGCGAAAGGCAAGGAATATTGCAGGTATAATTTGTGATTTTTTTTTTTTTTGTCAAATTAAAATGTTATGCATATACACATTAGTTACAATCATAGCATAGAGAAGCTGGAAAGTAAGATGTTCTCATTTGTACGCCATAGCATGGTGTTTGGGTGAATGGGAGCCATCCAGAATTGTTCTATCCAAGAAGTCTAGTCTCTTTAAATAGATGAGAGTAAGTTCCAGTGTAAAGATTCCAGCATTTAGTTTTGTGTAGGAGAGTTGGAAAGTTGCTTGCAGCCTGGCTTGGATTTAGTTTTTTTTTATCGTTATCTGCATTCCATGAAAGATTACCCTCACTTTCGGTCCCAATGATAGTGGTCTTACCTTCCAACTCTGTCCAAAACTTAAACAGTTTAAGCTGGAGTTACAGTTTTAAAAGGAAGATAGGCACAATTATGTGTTTATCACAAATAGTCTGTTGAAGTATCTAAATGTATCATGAGTTATTGCAGTAAAAATCTTAATTGAAAAGCAAATATATCAGCAATTTGAAATGCTTAAAATGTAATAGTCTTGCCTAAGAGCAGAGGACCACAAAGTTCATACTATTAGTTTTGAGCCAGAAAATTCTCTTCTGTGTTCCTCCATGAAATACATTTTAGATTGTCATCAGCAGTCTGACCCCCCCCCCCCCCCCCCCCAGCCTTCAGGAGGAACCCCTGCCATATGCAATTGCCTTGTACCATAGAATTGTATCTATAGCCAATAGAGGGTACACATTTAAAAGGGGGGCTTTTACTTTTAGAAATTGAAAACGGCAAACAGATGCGCTTTAAAGGGGCTGTGTCACAAAGCAAAGCGGTTATTTAATTAGTTTTCGGTGGAAGCAGTCATTTCTCAATTTCATAGCACATAGCTATGTCCCTGCCCTGGGATAAGTTTGCTTCCATCAGCATCTAATTACTTTATGAGATAATCTATTTAAAGCGTGTCTGTTACACATATGGAATGGTCACCAGTACCAATATGGAAGGTGAACCTAATCAAATCTGATGGGTTCATGTCTGTAACATATCATTCGGCCACGCATTTGTATGCGTCATTACATGCTATACGTCATGAACATAATTAAGTATAAATGATGAGCAACCTTACTTCTTAAAGGATGTAAATATACGAATGTGAAACATAGTAGTCCAGATTTCAGAGTCAATTATCTGGAGCAAACGATAATTGCTGATGGGTTTGTAGCCATTCTTAAAGTGTCCCTGACAAATAGTAATGTCAGCTGCCATTGGTGGTCTTCCTTTTTTAGAGTTTTAGTTCCTTGGCTGCCATGCTAAAACTAAAACTTCTCTGATACCTATTTATATTGATAAAAAAAACGACTGTATATTCCAATCTGTCCCATTAGACAGATTATTCTCATGTGGTGCAGCCAGAGGTGAATTCATATTTGTATTACAGCCTGCATGATAAAAACACCTCTGCAATTTCTGTAACAGTTAAATGTCCCAGGATTTAATATAACAGTAGGCATATAACAGTGGCCCAATGTGTGATTGGGATTGGGGGCTTTACCAATCCTTAGATGTGGTGGCTGCATTTGTTTTATATTTATAGGCTGTTTTCCCTCTGTTTTCTCCTGTTGATCTGGTCAGTAAAGTGCCTCCTGTATTAGAGTGCCTCCACTCTGGATGCACAGGGGCACCTTTGGACAACAGCATCCTCAATCTGGGGGTAAGGGAGTGTTAGATGTACAAGCAGATTTACCTCACAGTGCAATTGGTCTTATTTTGTTTATAACGCAAAAAATGTAAAACCGCAGAGTTGATCAAATACCACCAAAAGAAAGCTCTATTTGTGGGGAAAAAATTAAATCAATTGTACATTTATATAGTGTCGCACACCCGTGCAATTGTCAGTTAAAGTAACGCAGTGCCGTATTGCAAAAAAGGCCTGGTCATTAGGGGGTGAAACTTTCTGGAGCTGAAGTGGTTAAAACAGGAATAAACCAAAAAGTAAACATTTATTCTATTTCAGCTTACAAATTCTTAGATGTGATTTTAACAGAACAAGCTCTCCTACAGGTGTAGACAAACCATTTAATGCTGTCGGGGGGTATTTACAAGGATCAGCTTTTATTTATTCATGTAAAACCTTAACCCCAAAAGAAAAAAAAAAAAACAGTTTTTCATCAGTTTAGGCCAATATGTATTCTGGTACATATTTTTGAAAAAAAAAAAAAAACTCCCAATAAGCGTATATTGATTGGTTTGTGCAAAAGTTATTGTTTCTACAAACTATGGGATAGATTTATGCCATTTTTATTTCTTTTTTTTACTAGTAATGGTGACAATAAGCGATTTTTTTTAATGGGACTGCGACATTGCGGCAGACAAATTGAACACTTTTTGGGGACCAGTGACACCAATACACAGTGATCAGTGCTAAAAAAATGCACTCTTACAGTATAAATGATACTGGCAGGGAAGGGGTTAACACCAGGGTCGATTAAAGGGTTAAGTGTGTCCCTGGGACAGATACACTGGAGGAAAAGAGAGATCCGTGTTTCAGCTTGGCTGAAACAAAGGATCTCTCTTTTGCTCCTTGACAGATCAGCGGTCTGCCTTGTTTACATAGACACGTCGCTGCTCTGTCTCCCGACAGAGCGATCGGCAGATTGCGGATGATGGACCTGTTGATAGGCTACCTCTGTGTCCAATCACAGTGGGAGCGGCGCGCGCCCCCTACACCGCATGCAGGTACGTAATGGTATGTAATTTCACGCAGCCGGCCGACCTGCTACAGTATATATGCGGTGGGTGGTCCAGAAGCAGTAAACTACTAATCTGTGATCAGAATTTCCATATCGGTCGCAGCACTAATCAGGGCTCATGCACACTGCATCTCAAAGGAGCGGCTCCTACAGGATTTTGAGCTCTCATTTCTTTTCTGCCTGGAAACTTCCCTCCATGTGAGCCAATGTGTCCATGCACACTATGGCTTTTTCAGGAGTTTGCAGACATGCTCTTAAAGGCAGAAAAAAACCCACCAATCCCACGTTTTTGAGAGGCGCTTTTGAGCAGAAAAGACGCCGAAGTGCCTAAAAATGCACAGAAAAGCTCAAAAGAGCGCTAAAACGCACACAAATAAAAGGACGAATTTAACTGAGGGGGGAGGGTTTGTGAAAATAACAGCTTATGCTCAATTAAAATGCACAAAAAAAGCACAAGCTTCTTCAAGCTTTTAGGCTGAGAAATAAAAGCTCAAATGCCTGTAAAAGCAGCTTTTTTTTTTTTAGCTGCAGTGTGCAGGAGCCCTAAGGCTGCATGTTTTGTGGCTAAGCAAGAGTTTGAAACAGTTTATAGTTTAGATTATGAAAGTCCCAGTATTCTTACATGATTGGGAATGAAAAATGTATTTTTAGATGTACTGCTTGTAATACTGTATTACTTCCAAAAGATGGCAGAAGAGTCATACTGCAAAAGTCTGTGTACCTTTTTCATCTGGCTGTTTTAATGTCATGGCACCAGAGAGCATGCATAAGGCAAGATTAACATGCCAGCTTTAGCTGTTCATTTTTCCTTTTTATGAGTCTTTTTTGTTCTAAAGATTTGAGAAGTCTTAAAATACAATTGGATGGTAGACTATCAGCAGTGATGCTGATTACAACAGATGTCTCTGTAACTCTGCTAAAATGTACCATATTTTCCGCTCCATAAGACACACACCCCCTCCCCCAAAAAATGTCTGTGCATCTTATGGATCAAATATTGACCAGGCCCGTCCCCTGTCACTGCCGCCATGTTACTATACCCGGCTGGCCATGGTTCGAGGGCCTGGACACAGAAGGGGGCCCGCGGGTGCCAACTGCTGAAACTCACTAGGGTCTGACCCCATCCTGGCACTGGCTGCTCACTCCCTCAGACTGGTCCACGGTGGCAGCGATCATATTTTTCGGGCCCGGCCAGGCCCCAGCAGCACACATTATGATCATATAGCAAGGAAAGGGTGCCCGGCCCGGTTCAAAGAAGCCATCCCAAGAAGCTTTGCAGCAGGAGAGCTGACCCAGTGCGCAGAGGTGCGTGGCACGCCCACGTGACGTCATTACGTGTTGCTCCACACACTGGGCCTGCTCACCTGCTGCTGAAAACGTAATAGTGTACCCGCATAGGTCGCCGCCTCCCTCCGAGTTCCTTTCAGTCCCTCACCTCGGCAAACAGTACCCGTCCGAAACAGGCGGAAGAGAAGAGGAGAGGAGTCAGACGACACACCAGCAAGCCACAACCGGTAATATAGATGAATCCGCACAAGTATATTTAGAAACACCAATGCCAGCAAAGGTATAGGATATGTTAGGTATGTGTGTTTCAAGGGGATCAATAGACAGCTGCCTTTACTCATTACTTTCACCTAAGTGGAGCAAATGAGTAAATGGGGAAAGAGAGCAGAACTCTTGTTAAAGCCTTATGGAGCCAAATTCTACCCTTAAAAAGGAATCCTTAATTTAAAGTGCAGTGTGCAGATTAGTGATGCTTACTGAGATAAATAAATAAACAACAGAGTGCTATACAATCCAAAGTGCTACTGTGCCTGTGCAAATCACTGCAAAATAGGAGATATATGTGCAAGAAAAACAATTTTAATTTCCATATGCATGTTATATAAAAAATATTAATAAAATATAAATACCGGCAGGTCCTATATTACATTGGGGTGCCTGTGCTGCCCCTACTGGTGTAGAAAGAAATATTGTGCAGATTAACAAAAATGCAGTTAGTGCAATAAAAAGTCCTTATGGAAACCAAGGTAAATTAATCCAATCTAGTTCTCAGGTGCTGAGTGATTCTGAAGGTGCTTAGTGCCCAGTGTAAGGAATTTCTGCTATATATCACAGCAATCCGTGCTCTTACACAGCCCTCACACGCCAACTTTTCCGCCCCCTCTTGGGGTATGATGCCTTCACAGTGTAGGCCACTGCGTAGCCCTCTGGCAGTCACTCGTCCCCCTGCGCTGATGATGGTATTTCAGAAGTGGCCCATGCACAGGAGAAAGGAGCCTCAGATAGTGTAATATCGTTTATAACTTTTATTCAAAAAACGAAAAAAAAAGGGGTACTCACATTTGAACAATACAGATAAGGCAGATAATGCTGACAATAAAGTCCACTGGCTGGAAGTGATGTGACGTTCTAGTAGTAGCGTGCTCTACCAGTTTCGTCATGTGACGTCGTCTGGTACACCACTTGTTCCACACGACGCCTTCCAGATGACGTCACATGAGGAAACCGGTAGAGAACGCCACTAGAACGTCACATCACTTCCAGCTAGCAGATTATTCTGTCAGCATTATCTGCCTTATTTGTATTGTCCAAATGTGACGTGAGTACCAATAAACGATATTACACTATCTGGGGCTCCTTTCTCCTGTGCATGGGCCACTGCTGAAATACCATCATCAGCGCAGGGGGACGAGTGACTGCCAGAGGGCTACACAGTGGCCTACACTGTGAAGGCATCATACCCCAAGAGGGGGTGGAAAAGTTGGCGTGTGAGGGCTGTGTGAGAGCACGGATTGCTGTGATCACGGAATATAGCAGGAATTCCTTACACTGGGCACTAAGCACCTTCAGAATCACTCAGCACCTGAAAACTAGATTGGATTCATTTACCTTGGTTTCCATAAGGACTTTTTATTGCACTAACTGCATTTTTGTTAATCTGCACAATATTTATTTCTACACCAGTAGGGGCAGCACAGGCACCCCAATGTAATATAGGACCTATTTATATTTTATTGATATTTTTTATTTTATATAACATGCATATGGAATTTCAAATAGTTTAACTTGCATATATATCTCATATTTTCCAGTGATTTGCACAGGCACAGTAGCACTTTGGATTGTATAGCACTCTGTTGTTTATTTATTCATTTATTTACCTCAGTAAGCATCACTAATCTGCACACTGCACTTTAAATTAAGGATTCCTTTTTAAATGTAGCATTCGGCTCCATAGGGCTTTCTTTCCCCAAGCCACAACCGGTGCCGCCAGGTGCCAGCCCAGCCACCCCTTGCAGGGACCGGGTGGTTCAGATTTTTTTTTTCTTATTTTCCTCCTCTAAAACCTAGGTGCACCCTATGCCTCGTACACACGGCCGGACTTTTGACCGTGCAAAAGTCTGCCATTACCCTGTCGGAAGTCCGACAGACAAAAAGAGAACAGGTTCTCTATCTAAGGTCCGTCGGACTTCTGACAAAAAAAGTCAGATGGAGGCTACACACGGCCGGACTTTCCGAGAAAAAAAGCCCGTCTGACTTTTTCTCGGAAAGTCTGGCCGTGTGTACGAGGCATTACAGTCAGGTGCGTCTTATGGAGCGGAAAATACAGTATAATACTCTTTATAAAAATAAGGTACAGTTTGTCCTAAAGTGGTATTAAGCCCAAAGACAAACATTTTATTGCAGCTTGTGATGGCTGCATTTGTTTTCTTTTTTTAGGCTTGCTTTTCTTTATTTTCATCTTGTGATGAAGCCAGTAAGTCTGTGGTTTTTCAACAGATCAATCTCTCTTACATGTGTAGCGGTTAAGAGGGATGAGACAAATCATTTAACACTGCCAGGGATGCTTATGATTATTAGCTTTTATTTGAATATGTAAAACTTTTATCCCAATGGGGAAAAAAACTTTTGCTGTAACTGCAGTATGATCCGGAGTTTGGCTTTCATTTGTTAGTGTATAAATCTGCTAGCACAGCGAACCCCCCCCCCCCCCCCAGACTAACAACACTGCTGTCCAAAGGTGCCCTTGTGCTCTTTCATCCAGAATAGAGGCATTCCTGGCCAGATCACCAGGTGAAAACAGAGGGGCAAATCCTATAATAATAAAACCAATGCAGACACCACATCTAAGGATTGGTAAGCTGCAATATGACATTGTTGTTTTTGGATTTAATACTGATTTAATTTATGAAGAATAAGCAGTTAAACGATATCATTTAAACTCTATACCTTGTGGGTTGTCTTTGGCATCTAGAATATAATACTCTTTATGGTAAACACATGCAGCTTGAATATTTGAATGAAATGTCTATATTCTTAAATTACCCTCAATTCTCAATGGGAGGGAGAAAGAAAATGTGCTGTATGTAGAAAGGGTACATTAGTAAAACGAATATACAAGAGCTATACCAGGGGGGGGGGGGGGGAGACAGGATAAGGGCGGGGGGAGGTAGTAGGGGGGGAGAGGGAGGGGGGAAGGGGTGGGTTAATCTACTGTACGTACACTATGGTTAATGTTGGTGTTTGATTACTCTGTTACATGCATTATGTACACTTTATTTGCTTGTGAGTAAATATGAAACCACTGAATATCGGAAAACAATAAAGAAAAATTAAGAAAGAAAGGGTACCATACTAGGTGGGCTACTCTAATCACATGAAGTCTGTACACTACCTGGAGTCATGCGTCTGACCATACCAATTATGAATTAACCACTTAAGGACCCCTTTACGCCGATATATGTTGGCAGAATGGTGGGGTCGCTAGCGCGCCCCAGGCAGCGCGCTTGTGACCTGGTCCGAAGCTCCGTGACCGCGCCCGCGGAACCCGCAGACCCGAACGCCGCCGGTGTCCCACGAACGGTCGCCGGAGCTGAAGAACAGGGAGAGGTGTGTGTAAACACACCTTCCCCGTTCTTCATTGTGGCAGTGTCAGTGATCGTCTGTTCCCTGATATAGGGAAAGACGATCACTGACGTCACACGCCCAGCCCCGCCCCCCTACAGTTAGAAACACATATGAGGTCACACATAACCCCTTCAGCGCCCCTTAGTGGTTAACTCCTAAACTGCAATTGTCATTTTCACAGTAAACAGTGCATTTTTAGAGCACTTTTTGCTGTGAAAATGACAATGGTCCCAAAAATGTGTCAAAATTGTCCGATGTGTCCTCCATAATGTCGCAGTCACGAAAAAGATTGCTGATCGCCGCCATTAGTAGTAAAAAAATAAAATAAAAATGCAATCAAACTATCCCCTATTTTGTAAACGCTATAAATTTTGCATAAACCAATCGATAAACGCTTATTGCAATTATTTTTTTACCAAAAATAGGAAGAAGAATACGTATCGGCCTAAACTGAGGGAAAAATTTTTTTTTATATATTTTTGGGGGATATTTATTATAGCAAAAAGTTAAAAATATTGAATTTTTTTCAAAATTGTCGCTCTATTTTTGTTTTATAGCGCAAAAAAAAAAAAAAAAAAATCGCAGAGGTGATCAAATGCCACCAAAAGAAAGCTCTATTTATGGGAAAAAAAAGGGCGCCAATTTAGTTTAGGAGGTCCACATCGCACGTCGCACAACCACGCAATTGTCAGTTAAAGCGACGCAGTGCCGAATCGCAAAAAGGGGCAAGGTCCTTAACCTGCACAATGGTCCGGGTCGTAAGTGGTTAATGGCACAATAGAGTCACTGAAATAAAATATGTCTTTGCATGGATGGCCTATATTCACTAGCTTTCTTTTAAACTGTTTTACTTTGACTGGTTGTTCTCATCATTATGTCGAGGGCGCGGTCACTCCAGACTCATAAAGTAAAGCTTGGTAAACAATGAAACGCTGTAATTGGCCACTGTACACAAAATGAATCATGTGTTAACCTCAGAAATCCTGTAACAGATAGCAGTGTTTTGCCTGACACCATACTTCTGCAAGGGATCTGTCCTATTTACTGTGGTAAATGAAATATTTCAGCCAAACGTATAAACCAGATACTTATCTGTTTCACAGGCTGACTTGCTCCTCCTCTCAAGCAGTGAACCACATGGCCTGTGTTACGTGGAAACAGCTGAGCTTGATGGGTGAGTTTTTATTTTTTTTGTCTTTGATTTATTTTATATATATATTTTTTTCAAAGTGTTGATTTGCTGTTTTTGGAAAACCACATTTGATTCCCCCCCCCCCCCTAGTTTACCGATAAAGCAAAATACATACTCAACTCTATACGAATTGTTTTTCTTTTTTTGGAGAGAACCAGTGTTGAAACCTAATTTAAAATGTTGTATTTTTAGGAAATATACACTAATGTGCAAAAGGCACAGGCACGTTACATATATTAGTTCACAAAATATTTGTCTAAGATTGTCATGTTATGTTATGTAATACAGTAAGACATAAGAAGGCCCTTAAAAAGAAAACCAAACATAATTATAGACCACTGTCTAGTCAAATATCATTATACGCTTGTAGGCGTGTTTATTTTAGCAGTTATGTCTGCTGCCTCAGTTTTTAGGATGGCAATTTTCATACACTCTAGAACGTTATGAAGAGTGATCAGATGAATTACAATTAAAGGGGTTGTAAAGGTAAATATTTTTACATCCGACAATCCCCGAACCCCCCCACCCCAGCCCCAGTTTTACTTACCTGAGCCCTTGAAAGTCTCGCGCTCACCCCTGTCATCCTCCTCATTTCTGAGCCTGGCCGTTGATTGGCTACACTGGATGGATTGAAAGCAGCGCAGCCATAGGCTCGCGCTGCTGTCAATCACATCCAATGACGTGGCGCGCCGGGGGCGGGGCCGAGTGATACAGTGAGCGGTAATAGCTGCCAGCTGTATCCCAGGAGCGCTTCCCCAGGAACTCAACACCACGCGAGTTTGCTCGCATGAAGGTGTTGAGTTCTTGCGGGAAGGAGCAGAGACAGCCGCCGAAGGACTCCAGAAGACCAGGTTCGGGGACACTCTTTGCAAAATGAGCTGCACAGTGGAGGTAAGTATAACATGTTTGTTATTTAAAAAAAATAATAATTTACTTTACAACCCCATTAATTGCAAAGTCCCTCTTTGGCATGAAAATTAACTTAAAGCGGAGTTCCACCCAACAGTGGAACTCTCACGTATATGCTTCCTCCCCTCTTCAGTGCCACATTTGGCACCTTTCAGGGGGAAACAGAGGATCTGTTTTTGACAAGTCCCCTTGCCTACTTCCAGAGATGGGTCGCCACCCGATCTCCCAGAAGTTTGGCCCCCCTCTTACTTCCCCCGCCGCCGGGCCAATTAGAAAGTGCAGCAGGTAGGTGTGAGTACATCGGCACGCACAGTGAGGTGAAGACTTTTGGAGAATGGCCTGGTCCTGGTGTCAAGAAGGGCAGCAAAGAAGCCACTTCTCTCCAGGAAATACATGAGGGACAGTAAAGCATTTTGAGACCATTCATGTGTGGGATTGCTTCTCAGCCAAGGGAGTGGGCTCACTCACAATTTTGCCTAAGAAAACGGCCATGAATAAAGAATGATACAAAAACATCCTCCGAGAGCAACTTCTCCCAACCATCCAAGAAACAGTTTGGTGACAAACAATGCCTCCTTTATCATGATGGAGCACCTCGTCATAAGGCAAAAGTGGCTTGGGGGAACTAAGTCGCTTGGGGGAACAAAACATAGGGAGGAAACTCCCTAGACCTGAAAGGGTTTGTAAACTCTCATTTTTTTTTACAGAGCAGCCCTAAAGCTCTTCTTCTAGGGTACCCTGCCGGCACTCCAAGCCCCTCCTTTTCATCTGGTGCCCCCACGGAAACTTGCTTTTCATGGATGCACCGGGCTCGCTCCTGAGTCCCGCTGCTGCATCAATTGACACAGAGAGGGGTACTCAGTCCCACCCCCTGCTCCCATGTCACAGCTTTTGATTGATGGCATCGGGAGCCAATGGCTCCTGCTGCTATCAATCTGTCCATTGAGGAGAGTGACAGCGGCTGGAGCCACTGCGCTCATGCACATCACTGGATCTGATCAGGCTCAGGTAAGAAAAAGGGGGGGGGGGGGGGGGGCTGGGAGGGAGCTGCAGCACAGAAGGTTTTTCACCTCAATGCAAAGAATGCATTAGGGTGATAGATATATTGTGTGTGTGTGTGTGTGTGTATAGATAGATAGATAGATATACAGTCATCAAGGTTACTCAGAAGACTTTGCAGCAGTATAAATTATTCTGGGGTAAAAATTGCTTCATGATCAAGAGCTCACCTCAGACCGGAACATCGGTATGCTATGCTATATTGCTTACAGGATATTGACTAGATTGATATATTAGGTTGCCATCACCATGGGGCGGGAACTTCCTCCACTGCCACTGTTATGAAGGCAACCTGAGACACAATCGGTGTGCTGCGCCTTGTGTTTTACGTGCATGCACGAGATCGGGAGGTGCATGCTTGGTCATCAGCAGCACCTTATCAGCAATTGTAAACTGCTGGACTTTTTTCTTTTCACACCCTGCAAGGTAAAGGCATAATGTGTGAGTATGCATTATATACTTGCACACAATGGCCCAGATTCTTAAAGCACTTACGCCGACGTATCTTTATATACGCCGCGTAAGTGCACAGATGCGCCGTCGTATCTATGCGCCTGATTCTTAAAGCTAGATACGCCTGAATTGTGCCTTCATCCGACCGACGTAAATTTCCTACGCCGTCGGAGCCTGGGCGCATATTTACGCTGGCCCCAAGGGACGCTTCCATTGATTTACGGGTCGAATATGCAAATGACCGAGATACGCCGATTCACGAACGTACTTGCGCCCGTCGCTGTAATCTACGCCGTTTACGTAAGGCGTACGTCCGGCGTAAAGTTATTCCACATAAAGCAGGGGTAAGTCATGTTAGGGTATGGACCAGGGAACAGCCGTCGTATTTTACGTTGTTTACGCAAGTCATACGTGAATGGGGCTGGGCGTAGGTTACGTTCACGTCGTAGGCATAGAGCCGTCGTATCTTAGGGAGTAAATTTGACGTGATTGTGATCATGCGCCGTTCGTTCGGCCCATCATTTGCATGGGGTCAAGCTTCATTTAAATGAATCACGCCCACTTCCTTCCTACTTTGAATTAGGCGGGCTTACGCCGGACAATTTACGTGACATGCGCTACGCCTGCACAAATATACGCCGATCTACGTGAATCCGGGCCATTATGTTAAACTTACCTTAAACTGAAGCTCTCCAGCACCGAGATCTCAGAGCTGCAGCGGGCTTCCATCTTCACCTGTCTTGCTTTTTGGGATTACAGACTCCAGCTCTGTGCCTGAGCTGGGATGATGGAAGCCGCCGATTACAGCTGTCCGTTTCCTAGGACAAGTTTACTGATGGTGACAGCAGTGGACTGTGCCTGCATAATCTGTGCTGAAATGACCACGTATAGGCTCCCATCAGAAAGTCCTTGTGTCGGTATAACAACGCAAAAGCATTGTTAACTTTATACAACATTGTAGATAAAAATAATTGCATCAGTGGATAGCATAATAACTATTAGAATAACACGCTGTTATTATCTACAGCGACTGCACTTCCAAGTGCACTTTCAGTGCAACTTCAAGTGCGCTTTGCACTTGTAGTGCAAAGTGCACTTGAAATTGCACTTTTTGTCCACTTAGAAGTGCAGTCGCTGTAGATGCAAAGGGGAAATGCAAGGAAAATAAAAAACAGCATTTTCGCTTGTAGTGCAAAGTGGATTTGCCTTTCGTAAATAACTCCCATCGGGTTGATTTACTAAAGGAGTAGAGGCCTTTACTTGGGGAAAGTAAAGGATAGTAGATAATGTAAACCTTAAATACCCAATCACGTGTGACCTGTAGAAATAGCTTCTCTAGATGAGTTAATCTCACACATGTTTACAATAAAAGAACATCAAATTTCTTTGAATTTAATGGTATGAGTATAGTAATTTCCTGGAAATAGTCTTAGTTTTTGTTATGTAATTAAGGGATTTGTATAATATTCTACATTATAAAAAGTCTATTAAAGTCAAAAGTGCTCACATTTTACCTACAGACAGTCTACAGACTTCTCATTAAGTGTACATGGACATAGACTCAAATCCACAGCTATTCACTTGCATGGCATGCTGTACATGTGAAGAAGTGGCAGCTAGCTGCTGCCATAACAACGATATTCCACTTCAAAGAGCCGCCATATAATGACAGCGGGCAGTCCGGAAGTGGTTAAATACCATACAAGGCCCAAAGGAATCCACTACTTTGAGAGCCTAAAAGAGCTTCATTGCTCTTGTAACGACATCATAGATGTCAATAGCAAAGAAAACACCCAACTTTAGATATTGTAAGATTAAATGGGACAGTTTTCACCTGCATGCTCCCTAAGAAGGTTCTAATAACTTGCATCTAGAACACTGGATTGCAATTTCGTGTATTTGAAGTGATGGTAAATATATGGGGTGTACTTACTTTTTCCACATAACAAATCTGCTAGTTTGGAAATTTAGATTATGAAAATTAATGCATGTAATTTTTATGTAATTTGTTGTGCAGAACTGTGTTGGTAGTGGAATATTATACAAGTTTATAATAACATTAATACTATGATTAATATGACGGGCTCTGTATGTCATTGCTGTTTGTAGGGAAACAAATTTAAAGGTTCGGCAAGCTCTACCAGTGACAGCAGACCTTGGAGAAGATATTTCCAGGCTTGCAACGTTTGATGGTAATTGCATTACTTACTACTTTGAAAAAGATATGTTCTGTGCTGGGTTGGTAACACAGAAGTGATTATTTTATGTGTAAAGCTTGCACAAGGTAATTGTATTTTTTTTTATCAAGAAATGCCCATTGCTGCTGTTTTTTTCCAGCTCTAGGGACCTTGAAGTCACTAGATTACATTTAGGATGATTTTCTTTTTTCTTTCTACAAAATTAAGCAAAAGATCCTGAATTTATTATTATTAAACAGGATTTATATAGCGCCAACAGTTTGCGCAGCGCTTTACATCAGGGAAGGCAGTACAGTCACAATACAAATCAATACAGGAGGGATCAGAGGGCCCTGCTTGTTAGAGCTTACAATGAATTGACCACGCTTGGGTGTGCATGTTGTTATTTTAAAGGGATTAACTTCCCTTTTTTTTATTGATGTTGCTAATTCCATTTTAGGAGAGCCCAAACAATACTAAACAAAAAACTGAATTTATTCTGCAACATAAAAATGTTTGATTATCATTTTGATATACTTTAGCTGGTTAAAATACTTTTTCTCTCTTGTATCATCTTATTTTTTTTTTAGGGCTGCAACTAACAGTTATTTTCATAATCAATTAGTTGGCCGATATATTGTTTTGATTAATCAATTTATCGGATAATAGCCTTAAAAAAAAAAAATTGAATTTTAAATTTTTTTTGGACAAATTTGTTGATGGGCAGATTACAAAACACCCATTTTGCCACAAAAACACATTACATGCTTTTCTGCAGCTTCTCCATTGAAGTATATTGAACCAAAAAATAAAATAGCACAGTTTTGCGTTAAAAACTCCTTGCCCTTTCCAAATACGCAGCAGCTGAAAAATCATGGATGTGAATGTGTCCCATAGGAAAACATGTAAATGAACTGTAGTGTGTTTCTGCAAAAAGCACCAAAAAACACAGAGGTGTGACCCCGGCCTGAGATGTTTAGTAACATAATGGGGTTTAAAAAAACAAAAATAAGTACAAAAAGAGCAAATAATCGCTACTGTAAGGCCCCGTACAGACGACCGAACATGTCTGCTGAAACTGATCCGCGGACCAGTTTCAGCAGACATGTTCGGTCGTCTGTACAGCCGAGCGGACAGGATTCCAGCGTACATTTGCCCGCCGGGCCTTTTTCGGGCGGGCAAATATTTCTAAACATGTTTAGAAACATGCCCGCTGGAATCCTGTCCGTCGGACATGTTCGGTCGTCTGTACAGACCTACCGTACATGTCCGAGCGGCCGCCATCCCTCGCATGCGTCGAATGATTTTGACGCATGCGTGGAAGCATTGAACTGCCAGGGCCGCGCACGTCGCCACGTCATCGTCGCGGCGACGTCGCGGCCTCGTCGCCGCATATCGAGTACGCGCGGATTTCTGTATGATGGTGAGTACAGCCATCATACAGAAATCTCCTGGCAGACATGTACGCTGAAAACGGTCCGGCGGACCGTTTTCATCGTACATGTTTGCTCGTCTGTACGAGGCCTTAGGGGTTAATTTTTTACTGTGGGACAGTGGAAGTAATATTTACTGTAGCGATTTGCTTTTTTGTACTATAAAGGGCTAATTTTAGTTTTTTAACCTCATTATGTTACTGGCCGATTAATCGATTATGAAAATTGTAATAGATTAATTTCATTATCGATTAGTTGTCGATTAATCGATTAGTTGTTTCGGCCCTTTTATTTTTTCCTCGCTATGTCATAGCCGGTGTTTTTTTATTTGCTATTACACTGCAGATTTTATGCTTGTTAAAATGTTGGTTATGATGCTTGTCCTTTCTCTTAGGCCTTGTACACACGATCAGTCTAAACCGATGAAAACGGACTGAAGGACCGTTTCATCGGTCCAAACCGACCGTGTGTGGGCCCCATTGGTCAGTTATCCTTCGGTCCAAACAAATAGAACTTGCTTTAAAATTGAACCGATGGACATCTAACCGATAGTTCAAAACCGACGGTTAGTATGCAAAAGCATCGGTTAAAAACCTGCGCATGCTCAGAATCAAGTCGACGCATGCTTGGAAGCATTGAACTTCATTTTTTTTCAGCACGTCGTCGTGTTTTACGTCACCGCGTTGGACTCGATCGTTTTTTTAACTGATGGTGTGTAGGCACATCAGACCATCAGTCAGCTTCATCGGTTAACCGATGAAACGGTCCTTCAGTCCGTTCTCATCGGATGGACTGATCGCGTGTACAGGGCTTTACAGTTTGATTAGCCTGTAACTACTATGAAAAATGTAAAAATGCAGGAAAAAAAATGCAAAAAAAAAAAAAGGTTGATTATATCTGTCTAAATGAACGGTTGATGTCACCTTAGTTTTCTTTCTCCATTTCTCAATATCAGGAACTTTTTTTTCCATGTTATGCCTTTCTGATTCATAATGTAAACCTCTTTGAATCAAATAGTTCTCTCTATATAATGACATATAAAATATTACATTATTTAATGTGCATTACCCTTATTCTAATTCCAAATATACAAGTGCAAGGTATTTTGCGATTTATCAGTTATACTTTCTTCACGTGTCTGGATGTCTTTTTCTCCTTTGACAGTTAACTTAAAGCTGTAGCATTAACTCCCACCTCATGACCTTTATTCTTCCTTACTGAAACTTATCTCTGCTGCCTACTGAAACGATGCCTTCATTTGTCTTCAAAATTAAAGTTGCATGTGCAACATTATGACCTGGGGAATGAAAGGTGGTACAATGGGAGAAAAGGAAACAATAATGTATGCTCTTAGACAAGTGTGTCATTCACACCAAAATCCCTCATCCTCCTCCAGGGTTCCTTAGCCCTGCTCACTATCAATGTGCCATGTGCTCTCCAGATGGAGTTTAAAGAAGAAAAGGATTTTTATCTATGCAGATAATTCCCACAATCCTTTACATTATCACAGCGCTCTGATGTTCTGCAAGTCTGGGCCACCTTGTTCAAATAATTATTTCAGACTTGAGGTTGTATTTACACCAAATTATATCTTTGAACCTTTGTGATCAAATTCTGTAAACCAGTGTCTCTCTGTGTCTTGAACACATCCTGACTCTATTATTTGTTTGGTGGCTAATCCATGGTTTGGTGTTTTAACCACTTGCCAACCGCCGCACGAACATTTATGCCGGCAGAATGGCACGGACAGGCAAATGGGTATGTCCCTTTAAATTTGCTGCCATGTGGGCACGCGCGCGCCCCTTCCGCAGGCTCCGTGATCATACCCACGGCCTCGATGTACGCCGGTGTCCCGTGATCGCGTGTGACACAGCTCCAGAATGGGGGATGCCTATGTAAACAAGCATTTACCTGTTCTGCCTAGTGACAGGACACTGATAGTCTGCTCCCTCTCATCAAGAGCAGCGATCAGTGACGTTCAACAGGAAGCCACGCCCCCTAACAGTTAGAATCACTCCCTAGGACACACTTAACCCCTTTCTAGCCCCCTAGTGATTAACCCCTTCACTGCCAGTCACATTTACACAGTATCAGTGCATTTTTATAGCACTGATCGCTGTGTATATGTGAATAGTCACAAATTAGCGCCAAAAGTATCCGATGTGCCTGCCATAATGTCACAATCACGATAAAAATCGCTGATCGTCTCCATTACTAGTTAAAAAAATAAAAATGCCAAAAAAACTATCCCTTAATTTATAGACGCTATAACATTTGTGCAAACCAATCAATGAACGCTTATTGCTATTTTTTTTTACCAAAAATATGTAGAAGAATACGTAACAGCCTAAACTGAGAATTTTTTTTTTTTTTTAATATATTTTTGGGGGATATTTATAATAGCAAAAAGTAAAAAAGTATTGCTTTTTTTTTCAAAATTGTGGCTTTTTTTTTGTTTATAGCGCAAAAAATAAAAACCGCAGAGGTGATCAAATACCACCAAAAGAAAGCCCTGTTTGTGGGGGGAAAAAAGGCGTCAATTTTTGTTTGGGCGCCACGTTGCACCACAATTGTCAGTTAAAGCTGAAGTGGTTAACCTGCATTCAAAGCAACAGCTTTATGGGGCGACATCAGAATGATTATGATTCATTCATTCAAGGACAGGGTCCACCTGAGTTTGACCTTTCAGTATTACATGGATGCTGGATTGTTGAAGCACACAACAGCTGCTTACATCTCTGTGGGTCACCAGCAATCTGGAGCTGTCCTTTGTGTAGCTCCTGGCCTGACCCCTATTGACCCATAATTATTATTATTATTATTATTATACAGGATTTATATAGCGCCAACATGATACAAACTGCCATTCACATGACAAATTGATGTCATTTGTTATACATTTTTTCAAATGTTGGCTTTTTATAGGGTTCATGCAACACTACAGTTCTAACATGTGTTCAGAAGCATATCCTTATGATCTGTGTTCAGGTGACTCTGAATGCCATTGTACATAGACATGCTGAATGTGCCAGTGCACTCAAAAAGCATCAAGCAAACAACACATAAGACAGTATAGTAGTAACACATGAATTAATACCCTTATTGTGGCCTGGTTATTTTATAGGTTGCATTATTGTATTTGTATAACTCTCATGCCGCGTACACATGATCGGAATTTCCGATGAAAAGTTGGATGGACTTTTTTCATCTGAAATTCCGATCGTGTGTAGAACATGTTTTATTTTTTTCTGATGGAAAACGAAACGATCGGAAATTCCTATTGTCTGTGTGCAACTCCAACGAAGAAAAAACCCACGCATGCTCGGAAGCATTGAACTTCATTTTTCTCAGCTCGTTGTAGTGTTGTACGTCACCGCGTTTTGGACGGTCAGAATTTAGTCTGATGCCCTGTACACACGATCTGATGAAAACGAACCGATGGATTTTTTCATCAGATATTCGATAAAGCTGACTTTCATCAGTCTTGCCTGCACACCATCGGTTAAAAATCCGATCGTGTCCAACGCGGTAACGTAAAACACAACGACGTGCAGAGAAAAATTAAGTTCAATGCTTCCGAGCATGCGTCGACTTGGATGGATTTTTGACCGATGGATTTCCCCACAGACGATAATTTTTTTCTATTGTTTTTTTAACCATACGAAAAATTTAAAACAGGTTCTATTTTTTTTCACCGATGGGAAAAAACTGATGGGGCCCATACACGATCGGTTCATTCGATGAATACGGTCCATCGGTCTGTTTTCATCAGAAGAACCAATCGTGTGTACAGGGCATAACAGTGTGTATGCAAGACTGATGGAAGTCGGCTTCATTGGAATTCCGACAGAAAATTCCATCGGAAATTCCAATCGTGTGTACTCGGCATTAAAGTAGCTGCTTCTGCTGTACTCAAAGGATCGGAACAATACAGTTGCACAGATCATTTTATCAACAGCTGAGAATAAAATGTCCTTGAGTTTGAATGCCAGCCCCTAAATTGTGGATAGTTCTGTTGCCTGTTTAGATAACATGAAAAGCAAAACACAATCATAATTACCCATCCGTGCCACAAGAGTGATCTTGGTTTATCCTTATTTATTTTGAAATCCACATTCTCTGAAATAGTCTGGATGGTTCTTGGGAAAATGTGAGGTCTTTTCTGAAGTGCAGCTTGTGGAGAGATTTCTTGAGATATTGTTTAGACACGAGTTGGAATCCATTGCAATCTGGTGCCTTTTCCAAGTAAAAAAAAAGTCCCAGGGAAAAAATACTTTAAGACAGCCGTCATGTTGATATAATGCTTTCCAAAATCAACTTGTCAATTAATAATGCCATATATTAGTAATGGAACCCAGCCTTTTTCGAAATGTCATTGGGCTAATAAAAGAAAAAAGGATGATATAAAGTAAATAATTTAGACACTAAATAAATTTTGTTAATTCTTTGCATAGTGTTTATGCCAAACCGTTTTGTTAATTTTTCTTTATAATCCATGTTTTAAAAAATCCAAATATGGTTGTTTTTTTTACATAGTTTTCAGTGGTAATAAAATAGCTTTTTATGGTGTATCTTAGTATTCCCAAATGTTAAGAATTTGCTGTAATAATGAGCACTTGAAATTGGAAAAGGGGGGGGGGGGGGGCTGTATATGACATACTGAAATCTTGCTGCTAAGAAATGATCACAATCACAGAGAGACAAAACTGAGATTCACGTGATGAAGTCATATGTTGTCCTTATTTTAGTTAAAAACTGGTCCCACTTACAATGGGCATAGAAAAGAATCCCCTCCTTTTAAAATAATAAAATGCTGTTGCTTTGCAGCCTGAACTGAAGACAGACACAGGTTTTTGTTTTAACCAGCTGTATTTACTAGTGCAACTTTCAAATCCAAGTGAAATATATAACAACATGTCAGAAAAACCTCAAAAACCGAATCACTGAGGATCACTTCCCTTATGTCAGTATTTTGTTGGACCACATTTTGCTTTAATTACAGCCTTTAATCTGTTGGGATATGTCTCTCCTCTACTAACTTTGCACATCTAGACTTTGCAATATTTGCCCACTCTTTGCAGAACTGCTCAAGTTCAGTTCAATTTGATTGTGACCGTTTGTGGACTGCAGTCTGCAAGTCGTTCCAGAGATTTTCAATGGGGTTTAAGTCTGGACTCTGACTAGGCCATGGAAGGACATTCACCTTTTTCTCCTTCAACCACTATGTGGTCAATGTCATGTTGGAAGGTAAATCTTCTTCCCATTGACACTTTAAAATTGTGAGGGCATGTGAAAAAATGTGTTATGGTCAGGTAAGACTAAAATTACATGATGTAATTGACCACAAATGGACAAATCTATGTTTGGTCAATTACATCATACGGGAGCATGACAACTCGGTGACGTAATTGACCATACATGGCCAAATCCATGTTTACTTAGTAATGTCATTGACCCCACCCCCTTGTTTACTTAAGTGTCAAGGGGGAAGCGGCACATCAGTCATCGGTAGCCAAGCGCCGGGAGTGGTTATGTCAGCGTGTGTCGGGAGGGGGACGACAATGGATAAACTTCAGGGGACCTTTTTTTTTATTAATGTTTAATAAAAGACTTGGGCTTGTGTGTTTTGCTTTTTATACTTTTCATTTTTTGGTGAACGAGTAGGGGTACTGTGTACCCCTAAACATTCACATAGAAGGGGGATCTTGGGGCACTCCCACATTCCACAAAGTCACTCCCTGCACCCCAACAACCACCAGGCCAGGGTTGTGGGGAAGAGGCCCTTGTCCTCATCAATATGAGGAAAAGGCGCTTTTTCTAGAGATGACCCTGGCAGGTTTTTATTGCTGTCTGTGCTCCCGTTAGGGAAGTTCGTCCTGTGTACCATTATCATTGAAAGTGAAAGTAATAGAAAATTCCAAATTTTGGCACCAGATCAGTAATAGAGAGGAAATCATAAGGCAACAACTAGTTCTGGTGACACAGCGGGATTTTATTACAAAGATACAAAGATGGCAAATAAAACTAAACAAAAAGGGGATAGAACCCTCCCCTACTCTATCCAAAATGTAAAAAAAAAAGTTTTGCCTTTAGTTACACTTTAAATAATTTTTAATAACTTTAAATATTAGGAGTTGAAAGAAAAGCAGTCAGTAATTTTACAGGTTAGGTTTTCTTTTTGCCATTACTACCTTAAACCATAAGGCTTTTTCCGTTTTATCAATAAGGTCCTCAAACGCTACATGATCAACTTTAAAACAACTGTAACTCTCCAGTCAATTTGATCTCTTTCACTTACAATGATTGTAAAAGACATATTGGTATGTTCACTGTTGGCACATTAATCAAATTCAGGCATTTGTACTGTCAGCTTTAAAAATTATATATTTAATAATGTATCAATACATTTTTGAATTTTATATTTGCCTGGAGTTCAGCTTTAAGGAGACAAGGAATATTCTCTGTTGAAAAGCAGTTGCTATGGAGCTGCGGTGGCTCAACGCGATTGGCACTGCGCTGACAAGCCATTTACCTCTGCATCTAGGGGTTCGGATCCCAGTCTCGGCTACATGTGAATTGAGTTTGGTGGTCTCAGCCCGGCTCCCGGTGGGTGTGCTATGCGAGGTAAGCCTGCGCTTAGTACGCCCACCCCCCTCCCACAAAAACCACCACACTTACACGCACTCAAAATTGTGTTAACATCACGCACTTTGACCACGCGGTCTCTAAAAAGAGAGGCGAAGGACTAACGGGGCTGGTTGAGCGGGCTAATCCTCTCACTCCCTTATAGGGAGTCCCTCTGCCCCGTTGGGCTTCAAAGCGGAGCAGGTAGGGCGGGCTGTGTGGGAGGACCCCCTCACACACCTGCCATTGCCACCCGGGGCATGGAGAAAGGTGGCAGATTGCCTCTGGGGGAGGCCTGCCTACTCCCAACTCCTGCAGTCCGGCTCCTCTCTCGAGTACACGCACAAAATACACTTAAAAAAAAAAAAAAAAGAAAAAAAAAAAAAGAAAAGCAGTTGCTTATATAAATTAGCTAAATGTGTTTTTAGTTAGAGACATGAAGGAAACTTCTATCCCCTATTTAATTTATGAAGCAATATTAATTAGTCTTGCAACTGCAGAAATAGGTCTGCGTGCCTTCTAAGTTTTTTAACCTCCTTCCTGATCTAAAGAATTCAGCTAGTTTTTTTAATTAGTTCAAACGATAACCATAGTTTTGTATTTCTGCATTATTAATTGAGAAACACATGCTAAAAAACTTTTATATACAGCGCAGTTAGGTCTCTGTGGTATGTGGATGATCATAGTAAATGGTAATTATTGAGACAGCATATAAATGCATCCAAGCCCTTCTTTTCATGCATAAGAGCGGTGGATATAGGACAACAAGAAACAGAAATCTCATTGACAGGTCCATGTGATGCTAATATTTCATGGTGGGATTTTATAGCATTTTGCTATTAACTTGTGAGTATGTGGACTTCTAAATTATATCGGAGCAGCCGTTTTGTTGTTGTTGGCCATTTTGATTAGTGAAAAGGATACTTGTGATACTTAGTGAAAAGGAACTTGTTATACAAGTTGTTATGTGTCAACAATGAAAACTGCTTCTACAGTGAGGAAAATAATTATTTGATCCTCTGCAGATTTTGTAGTAAGTTTGCCCACTTACAAATAAATGAAGGTTCTGTAATTTGTATCATAGGTGTATTTTAAATGATAGGGACAGAATATCAGCCAAAAAAAAACAGATGATACAAATATTATAAACTTGAGTTGCAGTTCAGTGATAATGTCCTTATAAGTGACTATTCAGTGACTTGTGCAGAATTCCAAAGTGACTTATGCAGTAAATCGATCACAGCTCCTGTGCAGAAAAGTGGTCCCCTCTCGGTTCCATACTAACCATATAGCTGCACCCCTGCAGGGGTAAAGCGCATGTAACCAAATCTGCCTTTGATCCTGGTGTCTTACTGCATAAGTCACTTTTTGAATTCTGCACACGTCACTGTGAAAAGTCATTTATAAGGACATTATTTATATTCGTCACTTTAGAAAGCGATTCAAAGGACAATTATATATATATGCATTTCATGCTGCCATTTACACATTTAAATATCACCATCTAATTTTGCCAGCACTTTATATGTATGTTTATGTAAGGATTTTATGATGTTTGGTACATATAAGCGTTTGCACTTTTTTTGATAAGAGTTTGCACATATACAAAGGTTTTAGGCACTGCAGCACACATCAGGTTTTTGATTTGACCGCAAGTGATTTCTACATCTTTAAAGGAGTTCTCTGACCTAAAACTTTTAACCCCCGCTGTGCCCGGGCTGTAAAAATATACAAAATAAACTTTCACTTACCTGCCTACGATCCCCCGTTGTTCCGATATCGCCGTCCCGTTCTCCGGTCCCGGGCCCCTTCCGCTTCCTGTGTGTCGGTGACTCATAGTGCGCTCAGCCTATCAGCGGCCGCAGCAATGTCCCGTCGCGGCCGCTGATAGGCTGAGCGCACTATGAGTCACCGACACACAGGAAGCGGAAGAGACCGGGACCGGAGAACAGGACGGCGATATCGGAACAACGGGGGATCGTAGGCAGGTAAGTGAAAGTTTATTTTGTATATTTTTACAGCCCGGGCACAGCGGGGGTTAAAAGTTTTAGGTCAGAGAACTCCTTTAAGTTCTTTTGGCAGTGCCATTTCACTCCTTTACATGTATATATTATATTAAGGGCTCTTTCACATGGAGAGGATCCGTATTGATACGCTCCGTTAGCCCGTTTGGCTCAGCGGGGATTCCTCCGTTAATCCCCACTGAGCTTTCGGGGGACAGGGCGGTCCCCGCACACAGTGCAGAGACCGCCCTGTCTCTCCTCCGCTCTCCCCTATGGGGAATCGGATGAATACGGACCGTGTGTCCGTATTCATCCGATCCGTTCCGCCGGACAGAAGAAAAATAGTGTTTTCTTCCGTCCGCAAAAGCGGATCTTTGCGGACGCGGATGGTTGCGGACGTTAGTGGATGCATCATCCGCTAACGTCTGCAATCCCATAGGGATACATTATAAGTCCGTAAACGGACTTGTAATAAACGGACCGTTTGTCCGTGCGTGTGAAAGGGCCCTAAGACTTTCTTGTAGTTGGTTACTAGGTTTGCACACATCTCTCTAATCCTTAAAGTGTTTGTAAAGTCATAAGTTTTTTTTTATCTTACTTTCAATAGATTTTTATTTTTCCAAATATAGAATACAATTACAGTATGACCAAAGGCCGTGTCTACAACATCAAAACATTCAACAAATAAGGCAAAATGTCAGCAACAAGGCCTCAATCGACTTCATATTGCCCGATTGTAGGCTGATTAAAGGAAATATACGAGCTTGCTAACAGGGGAGGGGGAGGGGAAAAAAATGAATATAGTAGTCACTCGCTCAGGGGAGTCCTACCTGTCCTGGGCACCCCTAATGGGATCATTCTGTGCCCCGGCCAGGCCCCCCCCCCCAATCCACCCCTCCAATAAAAGCATACGTAAGAAAATTAGTGGGTTCGAATTTGACTTCACTGCACTTCTAGCTTGTACTTACGAATTCAATTAGGCCTATAGTGTTGCCAAATAGTTTTTTATAAAAAAACGAATATAAAACATTACCCGTAAGTCAAACAACTATCTTAAAAGGATAAGAGGTAGGAAAGAGAAAGAGAAGTGGGGGGAAGAGAAAAAGAAAGGGAAGGGAGCATGTGCCTAACTAGAGCTGGAGGATGCAGGTTGCCCAGGGTGTACCCCAGTATCTAGAGATAAACCACAGTGGGACGCCCATGGTTCCCATACAGCTTCAAATTTTTGTTTCGTGTTAGATAGGATGCTGGCCAGCTTTTCCTGCATCATGATCCACAAAATCTTGCGGTTTACTGCTTTAATGGAAACCCTGGGTTGTTTCCAAGCCCTAGCGATGGTAATTTTAGCCCCGAGGAGCATAAATCGGATCAGCTTCTGATTGGGCTTGGATATACCCGGAATCCGAGCGTTTAGGAGAGCAACAGATGCTGACCTGGGGACCGAGCATTTAGTGACTGTGTAGATGAGGTTAAAAATCTTCTTCCAGACTGGTCTAATTCGGGGGCATTCCCACCAGACATGCACCATCGAACCCAGGAGTTGGCATCCTCTAAAACAACTGGGATCTGATGATGGGTAGATGGCCGCAAGTCTGGCGGGAGTCATATACCACCTCATGAGAACTTTTAAGTTTGCTTCAATCAAGGAAGTATTTAAGATACCCTGAAATGAATCAAAGCAAGCCGCTTGCCAGGTCTCCAGGTCCCATTCAAGTTGGAGGTCGGCCTCCCATGCCATCATGTAGGAAGACTTCTCGGTCGGGCGAGTGAGGGAAGAGTAGATGACAGATATTCCTCCCCTTTGTCCCATGGCCTGCCCGCACCAGAGCTCGTAGTCTGTGAATTTGGGAGGTAGAGGTCTCTCCGTCCATAGAGTGTGTAGGAATTGTGATATCTGTCTGAATCTGAATTTTTCAGTGTCAGGGAGATCCAACTTGGTTAAACACTGGTCTAGGGTAAGAGGGCCCTTGGTTGTGAAATAGTGTCCTATGCGGTACAGGCCCTTGTCCAACCACCAACTGAAGGCCTTATTGTCCATTCCAGGTGGAAAATTTGGGTTTTGAAATACATTGGCTAGAGGTTGCGCTTTCGAAACCAGGGCTGGAAGGTGACGGATTCTATCCCAAAGGGCGTAAGATTGAGAGAGGGAGGGGGACAAAATAGGTGGTCTTCTCTTTTGGGGGCACCAAAGTAAGTAGTCTAGGGAAAGATGGGGGACAGCCTGTTTCTCTATATGGACCCAGTCCGGTTTATCAAATTTGGAGTAAACTACTGATAGTTGAGCCAGCCTGGCGGCTAAGAAGTACTTATATAGATGCGGTAATCCCAGCCCCCCTCTTTTCCTATGGTTATATAGGGTGTTTTGGGGGATTCTGTAACCTGACTTGCCCCAGATGAATTTGAGTATTTTGCTTTGTAAAGACTGCAACTGGTCTTTTCTGAAGGGGATGGGAAGGGAGCGAAATAGATATAAGATTCTAGGAAGCAAGGTCATCTTTATAGAGTTAATTCTGCCTAGCCAGGAAAGTTCATATTTGGCCCAGTTATTCATGTCTGCTGTAAGTTTTCGGTATAGGGGAGGATAATTGTTTGTGTATAGGGATTCTGTACGCGCTGTTAAGGAAATCCCTAGATATTTGATGGATGAGGGACACCATTCAAATTTGAATGACTGTTGGAGGAGGGATACTGTGGAAGGTGGGAGGGACACATTCAAGGCTTGTGATTTGGCATAATTAACCTGAAGCCCAGAGATTTTAGAGAATTCTGAAATTACCCTGTAGAGGTTTGGTAAAGAAGTAATGGGAGAGGTTAGAAATAATAGTAAATCATCGGCAAAGAGCCCACATTTATGAATTTGATCTCCGCATGATACACCCAAAATGTCAGGGTTCTGTCGGATAGCTATTGCCAGGGTTTCAATTGCCATTGCAAAAATGATTGGGGAGAGAGGGCATCCCTGTCTGGTACCCCTAGCTATGTCTATTGGGGAAGAATAGTACCCTTGGATTCGGATTAGGGCCTTGGGGTTGGAATAGAGAGCTTGTATCACCCCCAGGAATCTCGGGCCAAAGCCCCATCGCTCTAGTAGGGGGAGGAGATATTGCCAGGACACAGAATCAAAGGCCTTCTGCAGATCAAGTGCTAGGAGAAAGCCTTGTTGTTTCGGACCTCTGTCCCAGTTGGATTGCAAGATTGAGACAATGTCTACTGCCCGACCCGAAAGTCCCCCCGTCCTCCGCTCTGAGGGAATCGAGGAGGGAGGGACCGCAAAATCAAGGTGGGGACACCCCCCTGCAAAAAAAAAAAAAAGAGGGGGCCGATCTTTTAAGGAAGTGAAGTAACGGTGTAATAGCAAGTGTCCAAGAAATTGTTAAGCTGATCAGAGAAAGTCTAATCCTCATGCTTAGGTCCATCCGAGATCCTCTAAAGTTCAAGGTGAATATGACCAATGTGTCAACCAAGGTCAGATGGGTCCGCCGTCTCTAGCCTTCTTGGACTTTGACCTGGTCCAGAGCAGGGATTGAGGACTGGTGGGGGTCGGTCTCTTGGAAGTATTTGGAATACTATGAGAAGTATCCATGGCGGGTTCTTGCGATATGAGCTTAAGGCGTAGAAGTAATCTTTCACCATCAGGGAAAGTGGAGAAGGAGTAATTCTTCCCTTTTTCTGAGAACTTGACCGCAAAGGGGAATGCCCATTTATATTTTATATCCTTTTGGGCCAGGACTAGAAGTAGCAGTTTCAATGACCGCCTTCGCTGCATTGTGGAGGGAGAAAGGTCTGCGTATATTTGGACCGGATGACCTTGACACAAAACATTGGGCACAGAACGTGCTAGTCTCATGACTTCATCCTTTACTGCGTAAAAGTGAGGTTTGGCGATGATGTCCCGCGGTAAGCCGTCCTTTCTGGGTGGCCCCAGGGCTCTGTGGGCTCTGTCAAGCTCTAGGCGGTTTTGAGGAATGTTAGGGATCAGACCCTGGATCACATTTTGTACCGCTGCTGGAATGTCAGTGATGGATTCAGGCAGACCTCTGATCCGGATATTATACCTCCTGGATCTGTTCTCCAATTCGTCGATCCTGGAAAGGGCCACATCCAATTGCTCCTGTACTGTTTGGATATGCTCTGAGTTCTGGTTTGTGGCTGCCACAGTTTGATCAAGCTTGTTTTCTATAGCTTCAATTCTGGTGCCCAAATTCTGAAAATCTGCTTTTAATTCTCCTGTTATCTTGGTAGCAGTTTGAGAAAGTCCCCTATCCAGAAGTTCAGCCAGTGCCTGATATAAATCAGTCACTGAGAATGCAGAGGCTGCAGTCAGGGGGCTGACAGAGAATTGAGCAGCCTGATTTCCTATGTTAGGTCCCATGAGGGGAATTGCAAAGTCCTCCATATTACAGCCTACCAGGGGTTCTGCAGAATTTATTGAGGGGGGTATATCTTGCTGATTATTCACTTGAACCAGGGGGTTAAAAAGTAGGGGAGCCGCTTCTGAAAGATTCCTTCCCTCAGGCATCTCCTCAGCTCTGCTCTTGTGAGGTGCAGCAGCAGCAGCCATCTTGGATTTCTGCCGTTTTTTGCAGTGTTTTTAAACAGCAAAATAACAGCTTTAATGTGTCCCTTTAATTAATCCAAGTATATAGAGGGGTGCCCTGGTGTCTGGGGGTGCTGTGTGTAGAGGTGGCACGACTTCCAAACTGTTTTTGGCTTACTTACAGGCACCGCTGGACTGGGGTGGTGAGGAGCTCCCGGCTCAAGCAACCATCCTCTGGGCTCCTCACATGCGCCTCTCCAAGTTTTTTTTTATCTTAATGCATTCTATGCATTGACATAAAAAGCCTTCTGTGTGGAGCAGATCCCCTCAGCCCCCCTAATACTTGCCTGAGCCCCATCTCGATCAGGCAATTTTGCACAAGAAACTCGGCTGTCCGGGTCCCCTCCTCATTGGCTGAGACAGCAGCGACATGCTATTTGCTCCCACTGCTGTTAATCGATGTCAGTGTGCCAATGAGGAGAGGGTCGGGGCCAGGCCGCAGCTCTGTGTCTGAATGGACATAGGGAGCTGCAGCTCGGGAGCCCCACTAGTCTGTGACCTCTTGATGATGGAGCAGGGAACACAATGGTACAAAAGCACTAAGGAAGAAAGGTAGAACAGTGACTTCTAAGCTAGCGTGCTTAAACCATATACAGTCATGAGACATTCTGCAGAGCACTGCCACACCATTTTCCCATTAGTGTGGCCAGCTGATTCCCCAGGATATTAGAGCCCATGACAGTTGACCGCCTCCGATGACCTGTCAGCCTCGGAGTCTATGCTGATTTCCTGCACTTTTTGAGTACACCTATTGATATGTTATATGCAGGCTTCCACACAATCACAAAGAAGGGATAAACCAACATTGAGAGAGGTCCTAAATGTAGTTAAACAATATAATTCCTTAATTACTTCTGTCATGGCACAGATAGAGCGAGTCAAGGAAGAAATTTCCCTTTTAAGACCTGACCTGCAAAAAACTTGCAAATAGATTGCAGCACATAATGGTAAGTAACATAGAAGACCCTATAGACTATAGACAAAAAAGCTTTTCACTTTGAGAGTCAAGTTGTAATTTTAAAGGGAATTTACCCCAGAGCTTAGTGAAAGAAGTGAAATTCTGCTGACTATCATTAACAATCATGTGCAATCAAAAATGCAGTTGTTCTATTTTCCTTGCATGTGATTGGTTATTCTTTCCAAAGTGAAACTTAACCACATTTACTAAGCTATGGGGAAAATTCACTTGCAACGTGAACAGCCTGTTTGCCTTTAATAAATCATCCCCAATTATACCAGTCAAAATGTCTGTCTTTTTTCTAATTCTGAAAAACTAGATGATTTGGAGAGAAGACTGTAACGCAATAAAATAAGATTTATAGGACTCCCTGAAAAGTCTATGGGAAACAATCTTAAGGAAAAGGTTGAGAAATCATCCCTATTTGGAAAAAATGTCCTTACATCTCTATACTATATGCTCTGGAAAGGGCCCAGAGGGTCCCAACTTGATCCATCCTCATTCCCTGAAAATCTCTGAGACCCATGCTGGCTCAGCTGCTAAACTATCAAGACCATGACAATCTCAACATTGTTACAATCAATGGCGTCAAGGTCTTGCTGTTCCCCGACTTCTCTCCAGATATATATTAGAAGAGGGCAACATTTTACAAGATAAAATGTTGCGTACAAGATCTGTGTCTGCCCTATGCTATGAATAAGCCCATCTAAGGATTGTGGTAAAAAGTTAGGAGATTTATAGTACCAAATTATGTATTAGGAGAGGTTTTGTTCTAGACTGTTAAAGTAAAACATAGGCAAATGTTTTTTTATTTTTATAAAGGGGTGTTCTACCCAAAAGTGGAACTCTCGCTTATATGCTTCCCCCCACCTGTTTTTTACAAGTCCCCTTCCCCACTTCCGGAGACGGGCCGCCGCCCGATCTCCTGGCAAGTTTGGCCCCCCTCCTCCTTCCCCTGCCGCCGCACCAATTATAAAGCACAGCGCGCTTCATGCATGCACATTAGGGAAGCCAAAAGATTGGCTAGAGTGCCAACATCGTGGGCTCCCTGGACAGGTAGGTGTCCTAATATTAAAAGTTAGCAGCTATCGTATTTGTAACTGCTGACTTTTACATTTTTTCACCCAGGCTGGACCTCCTCTTTAAATTTGGGACAGAGTGGAGATTGATTAGAACACCTGTCAGGTTTTTATTGCTACCTCTGCTAGTAAGATTCACCCTCTGTGTTAGTCATGTTTACTGTTATCATCAAAAGTAAAAGTAAAAGAAATTCACAAATTTTGGGTCATTCCTAGAACAAGTAATAGAGTGAAAATCTTGCAACTGGGTTACTAGTTCTGGTGACCTGGGGGGCTCACAATGAATTGCCCTAATTTTCAGGGATTTGGGCTTTGCGACTGGAAGTGACAGTGAATTTGCACAATAGGACACAGATGGCAAAAACATTTTTACAGGGGTTATAGCCCTTCTTTACTGTGTCTAAAACAAAAAAAGTTTTGCCTGTAGTTCTACTTTAACCACTTCATCCCCGGAAGAATTGGCTCCCCAATGACCGGGCCATTTTTTGCGATTCGGCACTGCGGCGCTTTAACTGACAATGGCGCGGTCGTGCGATGCTGTACCCAAACAAAATTTACATCCTTTTTTCCCAAAAATAGAGCTTTATTCTGGTGGTATTTGATCATCTCTGCGGTTTTTATTTGTGCTATAAACAAAAGAAGAGCGACATTTTTGAAAAACACAATATTTTGTACTTTTTGCTATAATAAATATTCCCAAGTTTAAAAAAAAAAAAGAATATATATATATATATATATATATATATATATATATATATATATATTTTCTCAGTTTAGGCCGATATGTATTCTTCTACATTTCTTTGGTAATAAAAATTGCAATAATGATTTTCTCAATTTTTCTGTACTCTCTTTATGTCTTTAGGGCCTGTATAAATGTATATTTTGAACATTCACATAAGGATTTATTTTATGTAAGCTGTATGTCAAGCTATCAGTAGGATATCAGATTGGTCAAATGATAAAAAAATGGTTACACAGCAAGAAAAAAATTCAACTAATACTGTGGAATTCCACATATGTCTCCCACCTCTTTTATCAGCACAGGAGTTGTTCATTTTGATGGGCACGTATTCAAGGCCTAATGTTGCTCTAATTTGAATTTGATTAGCTTGGAGTTTTATTTAGTTGAGAGCCAAATTGTAGCAAGTTCAGATGAACAGGAGCGATAACGTTGGAAGTGGAAGGTTTGTAATGAGGGTAGAGTTTATTGTTTTTGGATTTTAACCATGACATTAGGAGTGATTACACTTCGAAATCTGCTGTGGTGTACCCTTTGCAGATGTTGTGTAATGCATTATCATTGAAATATATTAACATTTGCAAACCATTTTATAATTTGTAACCCAAGAACTATTTCAGTATTAACTTTTAGGCTTAATATAAATGTGTAATATTTACAGTATTTGATATGAACCCCTAATAGATATTTTAAGAGATAAAAGGTTTGATGGAATATGTTATTCTTAGTTTGCTTAGTACAATTAAGATAATAATAAATGGGTCTTTTCTGTTTCAATACATTTCATTGAGAAAAGGGTAGAAAATGCATTGCAAGTACAGTTTTGTCCCTAACAGAATGAAAGAGAGCCAATGGAGGCTGGTAGAATAGCAGACACTTTGAATGCAATATGTTGCAATAGTTTTGAGCTGAAAAGGATCAAAAGTAGAGCCCCTGTCTTGGTAGGTTAATGGGTGTTGTATCTCTGTAGTGTGGGATCATATTGAGTATAGTTTTAGATATTGATAGCAATTGTGAGGATTCCTAAGACGTATAGTATGCAGTTTGAAATAAATAGATTCATCTACTGTCCTAAAATGAGCAATGATCTTTCTATTTTTTGGGTCATGTAATGGAATGAGACATGTCAATATTTTCTGTTTTTAGAAGGCTTTACTGTGCAATGCACTCAATAGATTTGAGGGCTTTTTGATTCCTTTAGTCCCTTCTCACCAAAGCCTTTATGGTTATAAAAACCCAGACAATAAAAATTCATATGAGAGTTAACCTGTTAACAGACAGAAACAAATACCTAACCAAAGTTGTAATCCTTCCCAACTGCTTTTATTTCCCCATTATATGGCTGTAAGGTGTCAAGCCCCATGCCATAAAAGCCATGGTTCCCATATACTAGGCTGCAAAAAACTCTGGAACAGCTGTATGCATTTGGGAATTAATGGCTCTGTAATATTATAATATATTTGCACTAAATACTAGCGGTTCTAGATGTGCATTTGGCTGTTTCTAGCATAAAGGAATGATTTTTTGGGATAGGTGAGGAATGATAATGTGAATGCCTTAAATTGTAACCACTTAACGCTGACCTAACACAAATATGCGGCCCCACTAGGCACGCCACACGTTGCGCTCCCAGCACAGGCACCGAGGTCTTACCGTGAGCCCTGGGCCCTGTATCTTTGTCTCCTTGCAAAGAAAAAAAAAGTGTGTGAAGAAGAAGAAAAAAAAAGAAATATTAATATCAAAATAATGAAATACAAAAAAATACCTACAGTATATCAAGGTTTGATCTAGGTCAGTGCCAAGTTTTTTTTTTATAATTAGTATCGGTGTCAGTTTGCGTCAGTGTGTTTTAGGTATGATAAAAAAAAAGCAAAATCTGCACTATTGTTTTTGGACTTTACTACAGGTACCGTGTTTCCCCCGAAAATAAGACCTACCCCGATAATAAGACCTACATGATTCTCGGGGAGGGCTGCAATATAAGCCCTAGTAAAATTTGTTAAAAAATGTTTTAATCCACCTTGCAGAATGATTGCCGGAGGTCTTCTCCTCTCCTCCTGGCTGACGCCCACCCCCCCTCTCCAGTGCATGGAGTGTGCCAATGCCAGTGAGACAGCAGCTCCCCCCTCGGCTCTCCTCCCGCCCGATGCCCGTGGCCCCCCCTCCCCAGTGCACAGAGCGGGCCAATGCCAGTGAGACAGCGGCTCCCCCCTCCGCTCTCCTCCCGCCCGCAGCCCCTCCCTCCTCATCGCATGGAGCGGGCAGATGCCAGTGAGACACCGGTTCCCCCCTCCTCCGCTCTCCTCCCACCCGACACCCACACCCCCCCAGACCCGCGCTTATTCTCGGGGAAACACGGTACATACAACAACTAACATATATATACCTTATTATTATACCAGAGGCGCACCTAATTCCCGTGATCAGTGGTCACGATGACCACCGGCCATGAGCGATCGTGGGGACGAGAGGCAGAATAGGGACGTGTGTGTGTGAACACACATATCCCTGTTCTGAGAGCAGAGGAGATGGAGATCGTGAGTTCCTACAAGCTGGGAACCACGATCTGTCATCTCCTATAGTGAGTCCCCTCCCCCCGCAGTTAGAACACACATTAGGGAACACAATTAACCCCTTGATCGCCCCCTAGTGTTAACCCCTTCCCTGCCAGTCACATTTACAAAGTAATCAGTGCATTTTTATAGCACTAGTCGCTGTATAAATGCCAATGGTCTCAAAAATGTGTCAAGTGTCCGATATGTCTGCCATAATGTCGAAGTCCCGATAAAAATCGCAGATCACCGACATTACTAGTAAAAAAAAATTATAATGCCATAAATCTATCCCCTGTTTTGTAGACGCTATAACTTTTGCGCAAACCAATCAATATACGTTTTTTGCAATTTATATTATCAAGAATATGTAGAACACATACCGGCCTAAACTGAGGGAAAAAAATGCTTTTATTTCTAGCAAAAAGTACAAAATATTGTATTTTTTTCAAAATTGTCGCTCTTTTTTTGTTTATAGCGCAAAAAATAAAAGTCGCAGAGGTGATCAAATACCACCAAAATAAAGCTCTATTTGTGGGAAACAAAGGACAGTTAAAGTGACACAGTGCCAAATCGCAAAAAATGCTCGGGTCATTGAGCAGCCAATTCTTCCAGGGCTGAAGTGGTTAACTGCTTGCCGACCAGCCGCCGTCATTCTACGGCGGCAGGTCGGCTCTGCTGGGCGAGAGCCCGTAGCTATATGGCGGCTCTTTGAGCCGCCACTAGGGGCACATGCGATCGCTCGGTACAGAGCGGGGACCGGGAGCTGTGTGTGTAAACACACAGCTCCCGGTCCTGTGAGCAGGGGAAATGCTGATCTTCGGTTCATACAATGTATGAACCGAGGATCAGTGTTTCCCCTAGTGAGGCCACACCCCCCCCCACAGTAAGAACACACCCAGGCATACTTAACCCCTTCCCCACCCCCTAGTGTTAACCCCTTCACTGCCAGTGGCATTTTTATAGTAATCCAATGCATTTTTATAGCACTGATCGCTATAAAAATGCCAATGGTCCCAAAAATGTGTCAAAAGTGTCCGACGTGTCCGCCATAATGTCGCAGTACCGAAAAAAAATCGCTGATCGCCGCCATTACTAGTAAAAAAAAATATTAATAAAAATGCCATAAAAATACCCCCTATTTTGTAAACGCTATAACTTTTGCGCAAACCAATCAATTAACGCTTATTGCGTTTTTTTTTTACGAAAAATATATAGAAGAATACGTATCGGCCTAAACTGAGGAAAAAAAATGTTTTTTTTATATATTTTTGGGGGATATTTATTATGGCAAAAAGTAAAAAATATTCATTTTTTTCAAAATTGTCGCTATATTTTTGTTTATAGCGCAAAAAATAAAAACCGCAGAGGTGATCAAATACCACCAAAAGAAAGCTCTATTTGTGGGAAAAAAAGGACGCCAATTTTGTTTGGGAGCCACGTCGCACGACCGCGCAATTGTCTGTTAAAGTGACGCAGTCCCGAATCGCAAAAAGGTCTCTGGTCTTTGGGCAGCAATATGGTCGGGGGGGTAAGTGGTTAAAGAAGCTCTGTACTTGTAATCAAAGTAATGAATATCATCTGCAGTGGGCACCACAAGATTTATCTCAATCTGCCACTGTAACTCTCCTGAATTGACTGTACAGCTTTCTGGAACTTGCACAGGGATAATCATCCCTGTCCCTCTCCCAATGGCACTATGCTCGGGCATCTAGTGCTGCATCGCGGGAGTGGGCAGAAAGTCCCTTTGTGCCCCACAGAGAAGGTAAGAGTGGGAATCTTGCAGTGTACAAAATTAGAGTTACTTACTTGATTTCTTCAGTATAAGTACAGGGTTTCTTTAAGAATTCCTCAGCACAATCTTAAACCTACCAGGAAAGAAACATTTGATGTGTCCATGTTTAAAACAAAATTAAACTCATGCATGGCAGTTTTTCTGAATATAGAGTCCAGCCCGTTGACGTTTAGAGCTTGTCACATTCCTGCAACATTTCATATGCATCATCATTCCTTTTGTGAGTTTGGAAAATATTCAGTCCAAAGCTTAAACAAAGTAAATAAAATAAAGGTCAAATAAAATATGCAAAAACAGGATTATACTGTATGGCTGATTCAGAAGGATACTGAAAGTTGTTTTACTTTTGTACAGGTACATGTTAAATCAGAACTAAGTAAAATAACATAGCTTTTTATTTTTAAAAACCCAGTACAAAATATAGTAGATGGTTTGTTCATAGCTACTAGTAACTCCCACTTAAATTTCGTTGGTTCAAACTTGAAAAGTAAACTAAATATGTGTGTCATGGTCAACGCCAGTCAACCTTTTTACTTTAATTCATTGCTACTTTTTTGAGATTCCCATTGGAACCACTTGGCCTTTTTCTAAATTACCGTATGATGTCAGTGTTCTGTAATGTGCTTTTTTGGGTCTGAGAGAAAATGAGCTTGAAGAAAGAAAAGTGTTCAGAAATTAGCTGTCAACTACGGTCTTTGAATTAGTTTTCTGCACTAGACTGAGATGATAAGGATAGAGGATCTCACTCTCCCACTTAAGCCTCATACACACGGTACGATTGTTGGCAAACCAAACGTCTGATTTTTGTCTTTAGGGCGTGTGCCAGGATCTTGTCTTGCATACTAACATTACACAATTGTCATGCCACAAACACGAATGTAGTGACGTACCAAGAGGAATTTCAACTCTTGAGCGCCACCCTTTGGGCCCCTTCTACTAATTTTGTGTTTGGTAAGCATTGATTCCGAACATGTGTGTTTGTACTTTTCGACTTTTGTGTGATGGATTTGTGTATTGACCATACGAAAATCTGACGTCAATCCGTTGTCCCATGAAAATTTACTAGCCTGTCATCCAACATTTGTTGGCGGAAAATTGGACAACATTTGTCAAAAGGAGCGTACTAACGGTAAGATTTTAGGACAACAGTCTGCCGGCAGACAATTGACCTGTGTGTACGAGGCTTTGAAAAAAAATACACATTTTAACCACTTGAGACCCGCGCTATTGACAAAAGACGTCAACAGCGCGGCTCTCAGGTGACAAGTGGACGTCTTTGGACGCCATTTAAAGTGCATTACCCGCGCTCACCTCTGGGGGGGCGTGCAGCGGGTAAACACTGTCCCGGCGCATCGCTGGGAAGCCGATGCGTGTACCTGGCGGCCGCGATGTCCGCCGGGGACACGCGATCGTCGGTAACACAGCAGGGACGTGGAGCTCTGTGTGTATAAACACAGAGCTCCACGTGCTGTCAGAGGAGAGTAGACCGATCTGTGTCTCTTGTACATAGGGACACAGCATCGGTCACCTCCCCCAGTCACCCCCTCCCCCCCACACAGTTAGAACACACCCAGGATACACATTTAACCCCTTCCTCACCCCCTAGTGTTAACCCCTTCACTGCCAGTCACATTTATACAGTAATTAGTGCATTTTTATAGCACTGATCGCTGTATAAATGTGAATGGTCCCAAATTTGTGTCAAAAGTGTCCGATACGTCCGCCGCAATATCGCCGTCCCAATAAAAATTGCAGTTCGCCGCCATTACTAGTAAAAAAAAAATAGTAAAAAAATCATAATTCTGTTCCCCATTTTGTAGGCGCTATAACTTTTGCGTAAATCAGTCGCTTATTGCTTTTTTTTTTTTACAAAAATACGTCGAAAAATACGTATCGGCCTTAACTGAGAAAAAAAATAGTTTTTTTTTAAAAAAAATGGGATATTTATTATAGCAACAAGTAAAAAATATATATATATATTTTTAAATTGTCGCTCTTTTTTTGTTTATAGCGCAAAAAATAAAAACCGCAGAGGTGATCAAATACCACCAAAAGAAAGCTCTATTTGTGGGGAAAAAAGGACGCCAATTTTGTTTGGGAGCCACGTCGCACGACCGCGCAAATGTCAGTTAAAGCGACGCAGTGCCGGAAGCTGAAATTTCGCCTGGGCACGAAGGGGGTTTATGTGCCCAGTAAGCAAGTGGTTAAAAAGATATGGGGGTTGATTTTCTAAAACTGCAGAGTGCAAAATTGTGTGCATGGTAGCCAATCAGCTTCTAACTTCAGCTTGTTCAATTAAACTTTGACAAAAAAAACAACAACCTGGAAGCTGTTTGGTTTCTATGCAGAGCTGCACCAGATTTTGCACTCTCCAGTTTTAGTGAATCAACCCCATGGTTTTACTATCAACAATTTAGATTCTCTTCAGAATACAAGGAGGCCATGGCAAGCCATATTAACCATAGTGGGGCAGATACTACATCCTGGTCCACCTGCTCAGGCCTTCCTCAAAAGTTACATACAATTATCTGTTCAGATGTGTAAAAAATTTGTAAAGCAAATGGACATGGTCATGTAGATAGATCTTTTATATTCCTGTGGCATATTCTAAATATTCCAAAACTTGTGCATACAAAATCTGTCGCAGCTGTGCATAATAACCAATCACCTAATTTTAGCTTGTTCAATTAAGTTTTGACGATAAAATCTAGAAGCTGATTGGTAACTATGCACAGCTGCACCAGATTCTGTGTGCACCAGTTTTAGTAAATCTCCCCCACTGTGTATCAAGAACCACATGTTTATGCTCTGAAAATGCCCAAAATATACATCATGTTATCCAACTTGTAACTTCTTCAGTCTTTATAGCTGCCATCAATGATACCAAAGCGTCTATAATGTACAGTTTCTGGAACAGCCATACACAATATTCAGCTAGGCTGGGTTCACATGTGAGCCGCATGCGGCTCACAGCAGGGGTCCGGTGTGTGCTGGTTCACCGTTTCAGGTCCAATTGCAGCCTGAATTGTGGTCTGAAATGGACCAAAAGACACACAGGATTTTTCTGCAAAACGTGCCGGACCTGCTGCAGAGATATGTGAACCAACTCCATAGAGAGCCTGCTATTGCGAATCTGATGTGGGGAACCTCATCCAATACGCAATGGTGTGAACCCAGCCTAAAGTTTGGATGGTTGGCCAAAATAAATAAATTAAAACTCCTGCAACTGACATTGCCATTTGTCTTTACTTCCTGCAAATCCAACAAATGTGGAGTTTATCCCTCACTTAAATAGTGTACTTTATTAGCAAAATAAAATCTGGAACCTGTTTGTTATGTGCAAAGCGGCCCACTTTATTGTTTTTTGGTCACATTTCTACCCATATGTTATAAAGGGAAGGAGTATGCATCGATTCAGTTTCTTTTTTACAATTTGTTCATCTAGTTACCATCACAGAATACAACTCAGCACATGGGCCTCATTTAGAAAGTGTTTCTCCACTGACTTCAATCAGCTTTGTTTTTGCACTGGAAAATGATAGGAGTATAATAAACATGGTAAAGAGAAACTGTAATGTGGCCAAAGGTCAGCATCTCTTGCCATAGTGTGCATCTAGACATAGATACTTGTATATTATGACAGACCTATTTGTGGGGTTTCCCTCCTCCGGTGCTGACAGCTACTGTACAGAACTCTGGAAGCTGCTCAGTCCATCATCAGAGACATCTTCTATGTTTCTTCCTCTATTGTGTGATCACTGATGATTTCACTCCTGTGCATGCACTTTGGAGTTACATAATCCTCACATCTGGCTCAGTTATAATAATGCACCAACAGATATGAGGTAACGGTATGGTATTACATTTTCGGTGTTAGTGGGTAAATGCTGATTTTTTTTTTTAATTCTTCAGATAACTGAAATAATAACCATTTTTCTGTTTTTAGCGGAAGTCTTGTGTGAACCTCCAAACAACAAGCTTGACAAGTTTAATGGAACACTAATCTGGAAAGACTGCAAGTATTCATTAAATAATGGCAAGATGCTGTTGAGAGGTTGTGTGCTCAGAAACACTGAATGGTGCTTTGGAATGGTCATCTTTGCAGGTAATCTGCCAGTGCCTCAATTCTCCCTGATTATGTGCTAAAATCAAGGTTAAGATCGGTGTTACCTGTGTTGGTTTCCTAGTTTTTGACTTGCTTGCTAGAGGAAATCAAAAATGATGGTAATATAAGTGCAAAAATTATCACATCTATTGTACTCTTGATTTTTTTTTTTTTTACACTCTGTAATGCTCATTTTCTAAAGCCTCGTACACACGATCAGTCCATCCGATGAGAACGGTCTGATGGACCGTTGTCCTAGGTTAACCGATGAAGCTGACTGATGGTCTGTCGTGCCTACACACAAAAAAATGATCGTGTCAGAACGCAGTGACGTAAAACACAACGACGTGCTGCAAAAAACGAAGTTCAATGCTTCCAAGCATGCGTCGACTTGATTCTGAGCATGCGTGGATTTTTAACAGATGGTTGTGCCTACTAACGATCGTTTTTTTCCCATCGGTTAGGAATCCATAGGTTAAATTTAAAGCAAGTTGGCTTTTTTTTTAACCTATGGTTAAATAACCTATGGGGCCCACACACGATCGGTTTGGACCGATGAAAACGGTCCATTAGACCGTTGTCCTCTGGTTAACCTATCGTGTGTACGAGGCCTAAGTCTCTTAGGGCCTAATCCACAAAAACCCAGCGCAACGTATTTTTTCCCGTTTAAGTTACACCGCCGCAAAATCTCTACCTAAGTGCCCGATCCACAAAGCACTTACCTAGAAATTTTGAGCGGTGTAACTTAAATCCGTCCGGCGCAAGGCGTTCCTAATTTAATGGGGCGAGTCCCATTTAAATTAGGCGCGCTCCCGCGCTGGACGTACTGCGCATGCTCCCGACGTCATTTTCCTGACGTGCTTTGCGCGGTTTTACGTTGCACCGGGTTTTGAGAATCGCGACGGGCGTAAAAAAAAAAAAAGTTGCGGCGAAAAAAAAAAAAAAAGACAGCGACGTGGGATAGAAGGGTCTACTTTTACAAGGTGTAAACAGTTTAGGCCTTGTAAAAGTAGCCCTAATATTGCGACGGCAAACTAATACTTACGGAGAAAAAACGAAGCGTAAAAGCTTCGTGGATCTCCGTAAGTGCTAATTTGCATACCCAAAGCGGCATTTCGACGAGAAATGCCCCCAGCGGCGGCTGCGGTACTGCATCCTAAGATCCGACAGTGTAAGTCCCTTACACATGTCGGATCTTCTGCCTATCTATGTGAAACTGATTCTGTGGATCAGTTCCATAGATAGAAACAGGGATACGACGGCGTATCAGTAGATACGCCGGCGTATCCCTTTTGTGGATTAGGCCCTTAATTCCTAGAACAACATGATTTTAGAAGTAGATCCATACAAGTGCCTAAAAGGAAAACATGGAATAAATGGCAAACTTGTAAAAAGACTAATGTTTTCTAAAAGCTGAACAGGAAAATAGCTAAATACATGGTTGAAATACATAAATGTGACTTACCCGCCAAACCTGTGTAGATCTGTTCAGGCACTTGTGTTATCTAGGCTCCCTTGCAAAACAGCACAGCTAGGCTGGTGACCTTTGTTTTCTCCTCTGCAGCTTAGCAATGCAGTTTGGTTACCAGTTTACTCCAGCTTGTGAATGAACACTAAAGGAGCAGAAGCACTCTGATGAGGCCATCACTCTGCTCTCGCTTTCTGTAAGCATGTATAGAAGGTGATATAATAGCACAGTGCAAATCAGTAGAGCCCTAATTGTCGCAGTGTGTTGACCTTCTCTCCCTGACTGATATCAAGACATGATCAGGTATTGTACAAGTTTAAAGGGGTTGTAAAGGTTTGTTTTTCATTTTCTAAATAGGTTCCTTTAAGCTAGTGCATTGTTGGTTCACTTACCTTTTCCTTCGATTTCCTTTCTAAATGTTTTTTTTCTTTGAATTTTTCTCTTCCTGTTTCTCCTCAGTAAGCTTGCCCCCATCATCCGAGCAGGGGTTAGTCAGTCAGAACAGCTTACTAAGGAGGAACAGGAAGTGAGAAGTTTAGACAAAGAAAACAAAGAAAAAAAATTAGAAGGGAAATCGAAGGAAAAGGTAAGTGAACCAACAATGCACTAGCTTAAAAGAACCTATTTAGAAAATAAAAAACAAACCTTTACAAACCCTTTAAGCTAGTGCATTGTTGGTTCATTTACCTTTTCCTTCGATTTCCCTTCTAAATATTTTTTTGCTTTGTCTGAATTTCTCACTTCCTGTTTCTCCTCAGTAAGCTTTCCACCATCATCCGAGCGGTGGAAAGTCATTTAGAACAGCTTACTGAGGAGGAACAGGAAGTGAGAAATTCAGACAAAGAAAACAAAGAAAAAAACATTTAGAAGGGAAATCGAAGGAAAAGGTAAGTGAACCAACAATGCACTAGCTTAAAGGAACCTATTTAGAAAATAAAAAACGAACCTTTACAACCCCTTTAATGTAAAAATAAATGCTATTCATTTTTCTTGTTACCACATAAATGCGTTAAAGCAGTGGTTCTCAACTCCTGTCCTCCGGGCCCACTAACGGGCCAGGTTTGCAAGATAACTGAAATACATGACAGGTGATATAATTTGCTGCTCAGTGATTGCAGTATTCTAGTCTGCATCTTCCCAAGGTAATACATAAAACCTGGCCTGTTAGTGGGCCCTGAAGACAGGGTTGATGAAACTGGGTTAAAGTATAACTAAAGGCAAAACTTTTTTTTAGTTTTGGATAGTGAGGAGAGGGATTAAAACACCTACCAGTTTTTAATGCATTCTGTGCCACTGTTAAGGAGATTTTCCCGCTCTATTGGTCCTATTTACCATGATCATTGAAAGTGAAAGTAAGAGAAGTTACCCACATTTTGGGTTGTCCCCAGAAAAGTTATAGAGAGGAAATCTTCCAATGAGTACAATAGTTCTGGTGACCTGGGGGTCCCCAAGGAATCCCCTTGATTTACAGAGATTTCCTCTCACTCGCTGTTTGACTATGGGACAGGAAGTGAAGATAAATCTTTACAATGGGACACAGATGGCAAAAAAAAAAATCTGACAGGTGTTATAACCCTTCCTTGCTCTATCTAAAAAAAACTTTAAATATGTTTTCCTTCTATCTGCTTGGAGAGCATTACATTTTTGGATATTTAATACAGGGAAACGTATTTGATGCATTTGTACACAAAGCTAAACACACAGTTGAAATTAATATAAGGGCACTTTCTTACATGCCCATGGGTTTTTATTTCTGTCTACCCAGTTCTGATATTTACACTGCTCTGCCAATTGTCTGTGCTTTCTGTAACTCTGCTACAGTTACGTAACATTTACAAATCTTGTCCCTCCCCTAACCCCATAGTCTGGACAGTGAAAGGAGAAGCAGCAGACTGAGGGTCATTGTGCTCACTCTTTCTAGAAGCATGTCCCTTGTTGGTACTGCAGCACAACTGACTGCTTTATTGTGCTGCTCCTCTCTCTGTCAGTCTAAACTCTGATCCATGGCAAATTGCAAGAGGCTAATATTAGAAAACCCAAAGATGTTGGTACACTTACACTGCTTGCATTAAAAAATGTATACTTATACTGTATATTTAATGTTGTATTAATGAATACAGAGCTGGAATAATTGTATATTTTATATCTGCCTGGAATTTACCTTTAAATTCACTAGTACTGCATCTTTTTGCTAGAAAGATAATACATCGGCATCCCAATTGAATGAATACAGGGGATTTCTTATTGAGAAATGCTGTTCAATGGATTTGGAAGCTCCAAGTTTAAATAACACACCACCACAAAGCCCCCTTTCAGACGTGTGGACCGTATGTCCGCTTTTTCATCCATCCGTTTGCGGATGAAAAAGGGACAAACATTGGTCCCTATGTGATTGCGGGTGTCAGCGGATAAACGTCCGCTGATACCCGTCATCACCCGCCTCCGCAAAGATCCGATTTTGCAGACGGAAGAAAATCCTATTTTTTCTTCTGTCTGCGGATCGGATGAACATGGACACACGGTCTGTGTTCATCCGATTCCCCCATAGGGGAGAGCGGAGAAAAGACAGGGCGGTCCCTGCACAGTGTGCGGGGACCGCCCTGTCATCCGCCGGCTCAGCGGGGATCTAAGGAGCGATCCCCGCTGAGCTTACGGAGCACACAGAGGCGGATCATTACTGCTCCGCCCCGTGTGTAAGGGGCCTTAGTTTACCTAAAGGGAAAGAAAAATATCAGCAGAAGGTACATTATTTACTGTACATTCATTGAGATGTGTTCCTTGTGCTTCTGTGTCCTCTCTTTGCCAAAATCTTCCCTTTACCTGCCTATGCCCCCCAGCCATCCCTGCTGCCACAGTCTCCAGTGTGGCGGGGGTTAATAAAGCTAAGGGACTGTGACAGGCTCTCATCAAGATTGCCTGACATTTTTGCCTGCTACTTCATTCATAGAAGCTGCTATTACAGCCAAAATGAAACATGATCTATGAATAGAGGGGGAGGACAGTTCAATCACCACCCTTTCTCCATTCATACATTATGTTTAAAGTGGTTGTAAACCCTTACATATACCTAGTAAAGGGACTTGCTTCAGGTGATACACAGAGATGAAACAAATCTTCCTACATAAGTTGTACTTTACTTACTTATCTGCAGTCTTCTCTTCCCCACATCCATTCAAAGTGATGAATTTATAAAGCTTGGCTGAACTATGAGAAAAAACGGGGGACAGAGAGCTGAAGTTACACTCTGCAAAGCTCAGTGAGGAGAGAGCTTATTGGAGGGAAGGGACACACCCCCTTCACATAACACACAGGTCAGAAGTGACTCCTACAGATAGCACAGGAATGAAGCAGCAGACAGAAATGACACTTAGTGCTCTGGACAGAGACAAGTACACACTATAGAGGGCTATGCTTTGTTCATATTTGATGTCTAAGGTTTACAACCACTTTTAATTCATGGAAGCCGTGATAATGCCTTCTATGAATGAAGCAGCTTGGTGTAAAAAGCGGGCATATTCGGGGTACACTTGATGAGATCTTATCACAGCCCCTTAGTTCTATTAACCCCTGCCACATTGAGGGGGAAGATTTCAGTTAAAGGAAGACACATCTCACTAGGGGTAAGTAATATCCCTTGTACCAATTTGTTTTTTGTTTGTTTTAGGTAAACGTAGTCTTTAAACTTTCATTCCATGCTTTGAGTTGTAATTCCTTTATGTCTTGTAGCAAAATCAGCTTTAAAATCGAGTATGTGTGATTTGGTAATATAAAAATCTAATGTGTGAGGACCTTTAAATCTTTCTTAAACTTTAAGAATTTTACATGCTTTTAGATAATCTTCATTACTGTGGGAAACTCATAAAATTCAGTTTCAGCATGTTTATTTTAATGCACTTCAGATGTGCTGTTATCTGTTGTGTTGCATTTGTTTTGGTTCAAGGATAACTAATGACAAACATTTGCAGACCCAACAATTTTCTTAATTTCATTCAGAAACTTACAGTAAATCATGCATTAAAGTGTAGGGTAGTGCTTATAAGAGAACACCTCTGAGTAGGTTTATTGCCAACAGTTATACATTTTGACTTCCATTTGTCAGTATTATAAAATATAAAAAATATGTGAACTGCAGACTAAGCCAGAAAAAATGGGATCTTGGTGTCAGTTGTAGTTTCCAGATTATAGTTGTACATAGTAAAAAAAATGTTCCTGAATTGTTCTATTTATTTTGTTCATTTACTTTTTTGGTAATCCAGAACATTTTGGATCTCATGGTATCAGGTTGGCTTTCAATGAAATTGCCTTGGTTTTATATTTTTGCAGGGCCAGATACTAAATTAATGCAGAACAGTGGTAAAACTAAATTTAAAAGAACCAGCATTGATCGGCTAATGAATACTCTAGTTTTATGGGTAAGTTTTGCTTATAAAAAAGAAATAGAAGATGGTATATTTGTATGCATCCATAAAATATCTTTAGTATTATGTTTGCCAAGACTTCACCTCTTTTTTTATACAAAATATTTTAGACTAGCTGAGAAATAATTTTGGAGCTATTGGAACGTATGTATAATCTTTTATGCCTGTGCTAAATGCACTGTTACACCTGATATGCAGGAATGAATATGATAGCTGTATGCACTCCCATCTCCAGTGGGAAAATTCTCTGTATTTTTACCCATCTCTTTTAAGTTAAGATATCTTTGCATCATATAATAATTTCAATTTGGCCTGCTGTGCTACTTTTTGTTAGCATCATCAATTAGGAACAGGGCAGACACATTTTATGTGACCAGTCATGCTTTTCATCATTTGTGGTTGCCCATGCAGATCTGTTGTGGTCTTTAAAGAGAAGTATGTTTTTTCTTTATCGTACATCACGGGACACAGAGCAGCATAGCCATTACATATGGGTTATATAGTGTACCTTCAGGTGATGGACACTGGCACTCTCCGACAGGAAGTTCCCTCCCTATATAACCCCCACCCATAGTGGGAGTACCTCAGTTTTTTCGCCAGTGTCTTAGGTGTTGGTGCACGTTGAAGGTTGTGCCTGCAGTTTGTCCTTGGGACCAGGGCCAGCCGACCGGATCCGTCCAAGGTGCTTCATAGCCAAAGTGGACGGTACCCGGGCCCCAATTCGTGGATGGGGTTTTGCCTATAATGCCTCTCCTTGGAGGGCTGGACTCTGGGTTCCAGGACTGGGTTTTTTAACCTATGAATACCTGCTGCCAGTAGTGCTGTATAGGTCCAGGTGTGTGGTGTTCCTGACTTGGACCCCGGTCCCTGAAGGTCTATGACCATACCCACGGTGAAGGGGGAAGATTGGGCCTCTTGCATGAGCAATACCCTGCGGCGAGGAAAGGTAAGCGGGGGGGCCTACGGAACTTGGTTTGTCAGTGGGCTCCCCACAGGGGACTCTGGGGAAAAGCCTTTTTTATGCCTCTGTGCATGGGCTAAAAGAGAAACCACAAAGTCTGCATGACTGGATGGCTCAAACACCCAGGTATACTGTTCCTCTGGCTGGGCTAATAGACTGCTGCTGCTGCTACAAGGTGTTTTGCTCCATGAAATGTAAGAGGGAGCATGTCAGGTTTAAAGTAACTTACTTCCTGATATCTGTGTGTCTCCAGCAGCTCCCGGGCTCCTCTCCCCACATGGATTCTGCTTCCTGCTTCCTGAGAGCGGCGTCGGGAGCGCGCGCGCGCGCGCGCGTGCGCGCGCACTGTTATAGGCGCCGACGCTGCGTGGAGGGGCGGGGGACGCCCAGGGAGTTCCCTCCCCTCTGTACATCAGAGGGAAAAACTCTATTTAGCCTGTCAGTTTGCTGAAGGCTGTGAAGGGACACGGAGCAGCGATGCTGAGCTGAGCAGGATAGGTTTGCCTATGTTATGCTGACACAGTGACACCTAGTGGCCGTTTTTTTGTACACACCTTGCTAAAGAGCTGTTTAAGCTCATATTTTCTCTGAAAAGCCGGTGTACTAAGTAGCAGTCAGAGTACTTAGTATTTGGTACTCTCTTAGCCCAGCATTAAGGGAAGCAATATTAGGATATGATTAAGCCCTTGGGGCTCAATATTGCTATCTCTTGTTAGGTTTTGGGAAGTTTAGTTTCTGTCTAACATTACCCTAGCCTAAATTTTTTTCCTCATTTATTTAAATGTGTGTTTTTCTCCAGCTATTACAGTTAGTTGTATATTAGCGGAGTATCTCAGATTTGTTATTATGGCTCCTAAGGGTGCAGGGAACGCTAAAAATGCTAAAGGTGTTAAAAAGCCGAAGGGTTCCCCATCGGGCTCGGAGGATATTTCCCAGAATCCACCTGCCCCTACCTCCCCGGAGGATCCGGAGGTTGCTGCCCTGGGTGAGCCATCGGGGTTGCTAGGTGCTATGGCGGGCCCTATTCAACCAACTCCTTCCTATGTCACGGAAGAGATGTTAGCCTCCACCTTGGGTGGATTTGAAAAGAGGATGGCCGCTCTTATTACGGCCTCTTTATCCGGGAAGAAGCGGGCTAGGTCCCCGTCTCCCAGGTTTGAATCTCCTGAGGAAGATGTCCTTTCCACTGAGGAATTGGAAGATACAGGAGACCAGGCTGAGGATCATCTGGACCATTTGGGTTCTGAAGATTCTACTATAGAAGAACCTTTTTCAGCTTCTCACGCAGAAAAATTGTGGGTTCAGTCCTTAACGGATATGGTGCGGTCAGCTTTAAAATGCCTTTGCCTCAGCCTCTGGCCTCCGCTGTGTCCTCATTGGGCTCCCTAAAAGCGCCCCAAGCCAACCTGGTGTTCCCGGTCCATCCTTTGTTAAAGGACCTGATATTTCAGGACTGGGTTAAGCCAGACAGGATTTTTTTGCCTCCTAAAAGGTTCGCAGTTATGTACCCTTTAGAGGAGGAGTTTTCAAAAAAATGGGCTGTCCCCACTGTTGACGCAGCCATATCATGTGTCAATAAAGCTTTAACATGTCCAGTGGACAATATTCACATGTTCAAAGATCCTGTGGATAAAAGGCTTGAGACCTTACTAAAGGCATCCTTTTCCACAGCGGGGGCAGTGGTCCAGCCAGCTGTAGCTGCCATTGGCGTCTGCCAGGCTTTAAAAGACCAGGCCAAGCAGGCCCTAAAGGACCTCCCGGCTCAACAGGCTCAGGACTTAGCCGATCTACCTAGAGCCTTATGTTTCGCGGTAGACGCTATCAAGGATTCAATCCAACAGGCGTCCCGCCTATCCCTGTATTTGGTCCACATGAGAAGATTACTTTGGTTAAAGAACTGGTCTGCAGAAACCCCCTGCAAAAAACTCCTTACAGGATTCTCCTTTCAAGGAGAGAGATTGTTTGGAGAAGATCTTGACAAATATATTCAAAAGATCTCTAGTGGTAAGAGCACCCTTTTGCCGGTTAAGAAAAGGTTCCGAGGTCCCTCTTTTAAGCGCCCAACCTCTCCAGTTCCAGGGCCCTCATTCTCTAGGCAGTATCGACGGCCTCCTGGACGCGCAGCTGCAAACAGGCCCCAGGGGCAAGCTGCAGGGAACAAGAGACCGTGGAACCGTAAGCCGGTTAAGGCTGCCCCTAAGGCAGCCTTGTGAAGGGGCGCCCCACTCTCTCGAGTGGGGGGAAGACTCCGGTTGTTCTCGGAGTTGTGGGGGGCCCAAGTTACCGACCAATGGGTTCTGTCCTCAGTAACTCAGGGGTACAAGCTGGAGTTTCGGGAGTTCCCCCCTCCTCACTTTCAAATGTCAAGACTTCCAGGCGACCCTCAGAGACAGGCATCGCTTCTGTCCGCCCTAGAGCGACTCCTATCTCAAGGAGTGATTATGGAAGTACCAGCAGGGGAGCAAGGACAAGGGTTTTACTCAAACCTCTTCGTTGTCCCGAAGCCAAACGGCGACGTCAGGCCTATTCTGAACCTAAAGTTATTAAACCGCTTTTTAAGAGTCCGGTCTTTTCGAATGGAGTCCATTCGTTCGGTGGTGGCCGCCCTCCAAGGAAAGGAGTTCTTGGCCTCCATCGATATAAAGGACGCATACCTGCACGTTCCGATTTTCCCAGGCCATTACAGGTATCTGCGTTTTGCCCTAAACTATCGGCATTATCAGTTCGTGGCTCTTCCGTTCGGACTAGCCACGGCCCCTCGGGTTTTTACGAAGATCCTGGCCCCCGTATTAGCCATCCTAAGGGAACAGGGCATTCTGATCATGGCCTACCTAGACGATCTTCTGGTAGTCGACCACTCAGCGGCCGGTCTAAATCGGGCAGTGTTGCTAGCAGTAAACTGCCTAGAGTCCCTGGGTTGGGTTCTAAACCGGGACAAATCGGCTTTACAGCCCACAAGAAGGTTGGAGTATCTAGGTCTGATTTTAGATACAAGACAACAACGGATCTTCCTGCCCCAGTCCAGAGTGGACTCGATAAGGGAGTTAATCCACATAGTCCTAAGCAGCACAAGGCCATCTATACGCCTCTGCATGCGCCTGTTGGGAAAGCTAGTGGCCACCTTCGAGGCAGTGCCCTATGCCCAGATCCATTCTCGGAGGCTACAGAGAGCAATTCTCGCGGCCTGGGACAAAAGACTCCAGGCCTTGGATCTTCCCATTTCCCTTCCCTATGCGGTAAGGCAGAGCCTGTGTTGGTGGCTAGTCACAAAAAATCTTCTGAAAGGAAGATCGTTCAATCCCCCCTCATGGAGGATAGTAACCACGGACGCCAGCCTATCAGGTTGGGGTGCAGTCCTAGACGATTTAACCCTACAGGGGAAATGGTCAAGGGCAGAATCAGCCCTACCCATAAATGTCTTAGAGATCCGAGCAGCTCGGTTGGCTCTTTTGGGCTGGACGGAGGTTCTGCAGGGCTCCCCAGTAAGGGTACAATCCGACAATGCCACTGCCGTAGCTTATATAAACCACCAGGGTGGCACCAGGAGTCAGGCAGCCCAAAGGGAGGTAGATCGGATCTTTTCATGGGCAGAAGCCCATGTCCCCTGCATCTCAGCTATCTTTATCCCCGGGGTGGACAATTGGCAAGCGGACTTCCTCAGCCGCCAACAGATGTCCCCAGGGGAGTGGTCCCTCCATCCCGAAGTGTTCCAGGTCATTTGCCGGAAGTGGGGTACTCCGGAGGTGGACATTATGGCGTCCAGATTCAATGCCAAAGTAGCAAACTTTGTCTCTCGAACGAGGGATCCATTGGCCTGCGGGACAGATGCCTTGGTGTGTCCTTGGCATCAGTTTGCGCTAATCTATGCCTTCCCTCCAATACGGATGCTACCCCGTCTTCTTCACAGAATTCAAAGGGAGCGCAAGCCAGCGATTCTAGTGGCCCCAGCGTGGCCCCGAAGACCTTGGTACTCCTTGATAAAAAGGATGACCGTAGAGGAGCCTTGGGTCCTCCCTCTACGTCCGGACCTCCTCTCACAAGGGCCATTCTACCACCCTGCCTTACAGGCCCTAAATTTAACGGCCTGGCGGCTGAGTCCCTGATTCTCAGAAACAGAGGCCTTTCAGGGCAGGTCGTTTCTACCCTTATAAACGCAAGAAAACCAGTTTCCAGGTTAATATACTATAGGGTGTGGAAGGCCTATATTACCTGGTGTGAAACCAGGAAATGGGATCCCCGCAAATATACTATTGGGAGAATCCTTGAGTTTTTACAGTTGGGAGTGGAAAAAGGTTGGGCGGTCGGCACAATCAAGGGGCAGGTGTCTGCCTTGTCGGTCTTCTTCCAGAGATCGTTGGCTGCCCATTCCTTAATGAAATCCTTTTTACAAGGTGTTATTCGGGTGAATCCCCCGATTAAAGCTCCCCTGTATCCTTGGGATCTAAATTTGGTTCTATCGGCCTTGCAAAGGCAGCCCTTTGAGCCCTTGTCCGTGATTCCTTTGGTCCTTTTGACTAGGAAACTAGTGTTTCTGGTGGCCATGGCATCCGCCAGAAGGGTGTCGGAGTTGGCAGCCTTGTCATGTAAGGCACCTTATTTATTATTGCATAAGGACAGGGTCGTTTTGCGGCCGCTTCCGTCCTTCCTGCCTAAGGTGGTATCAAATTTTCACCTTAATCAAGATGTGATTCTTCCATCATTTTTTCCAAAGCCTTCTTCTAAGGAAGAGAGGTTACTACATTCCTTGGATGTAGTTAGAGCTGTAAAGATTTACTTGGAAGCTACAGCCCAGATTCGTAAGACGGACGTCTTATTCATTCTGCCGGAAGGGCCCAAGAAGGGCCAGGCAGCGTCTAAGGCCACTATTGCTAAGTGGATTAGGCAGACGATTATTCAGGCCTATGGCCTGAAGGGGAAGAGTCCACCCTTATCGGTTAAGGCTCATTCCACTAGAGCTATAAGTGCCTCTTGGGCAGCGTATCACCAGGTCCCTATGGCTCAGGTCTGCAGGGCAGCAACCTGGTCATCTGTCCACACATTTGCAAAATTTTATCAAATGGACGTTAGGAGGAACGCTGATTCAGCCTTTGGGCAGGCGGTACTGCGGGCCGCAGTTTAATCTCCTCTTGTCCGGTGGCACCTCTTGTTTGGTTTTTTCTGGTTGTCTCCCTCCCCTCATGGAGCATTGCTTGGGGACATCCCATATGTAATGGCTATGCTGCTCTGTGTCCCGTGATGTACGATAAAGAAAAAGGGATTTTTATTAACAGCTTACCTGTAAAATCCTTTTCTTGTAGTACATCACGGGACACAGAGCTCCCACCCCTCTTATGGGGAATTTTGGGATGCATATTGCTTGCTACAAAACTGAGGTACTCCCACTATGGGTGGGGGTTATATAGGGAGGGAACTTCCTGTCGGAGAGTGCCAGTGTCCATCACCTGAAGGTACACTATATAACCCATATGTAATGGCTATGCTGCTCTGTGTCCCGTGATGTACTACAAGAAAAGGATTTTACAGGTAAGCTGTTAATAAAAATCCCTTTTTTTTTTTTCTAATCCTACTTATCTCGGTGGATGCAGCATCAGACCAATGCTGCATCTGTCCCCCAGTGTCTCTTCACTGAGAATAGAGCCATCGAACACCGCTGATGGCTCTACAGTCACCGCTTCTTCTCTACTTCTCAGCGCTCATTGGCGCACTGAGCCATGGAGGGGCAGAGAGTGGCCATCTCAGTGGCTCGCTGAGACTGCCATCAATCAAGGCAGCTGGCGGATCCCGTCTGGGAAGTCATGATGGCGTGCTGCCCCAACATGGCAGTGACCTTGGCAGACTTCAGACCGCTCCCCGCTGAAAACGGTCACAGGAGTGCAAAACGAATTGCACTCCTCTGACCCAAAGGGGAAACCCAGCCTAAGAGAGAGAAGATGGAATAAAAGTCTCTAATCTCTGTTCCAGTCCACCCATGGCTGAGGCTAGAGCGTCTTCTGTTACAAACACTGGAGCAGGAGGGGCAAGGGCAGAAGCACCTAACAGCCCTGATGGTTCACCCTGAGGCACCTCTGATTTATCAGGAGAGAAAATAGCTGCTGGAGCATGCCCGAGATCCTCTGAGCCTGATGGAAGACCCGACAGATAAGAGACTGGAGACGTTGTTAAAAACATTGTTTTCTACAGCCAGAGGGGTAGCCCAACCTGCAGTAGCAGCTATTGGTATCTGCCAAGCCTTAAAAGACCAGATGAAGCAGGTCTTGAAAGATATCCCAGCTCAGCAAGCTCGGGAGTTGGCTGACTTCCCCAAGGCATTATGCTTTGCAGTAGATGCCATCAAGGACTCTATACAACAGTCCTTCCGCCTTACGCTCCTTTTAGTACATATGCGTAGGCTGCTCTGGTTGAAGAACTGGACAGCTGAAACCCCTTGCAAAAAGCTTCTAGCATGGTTTCCCTTCCATGGAGAGCGTTTGTTTGGGGAAGATCTGGATAAGTATATCCAGAAAATTTCCAGTGGCAAAGCTGTGCCCTCCTCCTGGGCCTTCTGCTTCCAATCAGTTTCAACGGCCTCCCGGAAGGTTTAATGCAGGAGGAAAACCACAAGGGCAATCTCAGGCTCCCAAGAAACCCTGGAACCGTAAGCCAGCCAGGCCTGTGTCTAGGTCAGCATCATGAAGGTTCACCACCACTCAGCCGGGTGGGGGGAAGACTTCAGCTGTTTGCGGGGGCCTGGCAAGAAAGGATCCAAGACAATTTGGGTCCTCTCCACGGTTCTGAGGGGTACAGGCTGGAGTTGCGAGAATTTTGCCCACCCCGCTTCCTGCCCTCAAGCGTCCCGAAAGACCCGGGAAAAAAAGTCTCTAGATTTGGCCTTGGATCATATGCTTTCCCAAGGGGTGATTATAGAACTACCGGTAGAAGAGCAAGGTTTGGGTTTCTATTCAAATCTTTTTACCGTCCCCAAGCCGAACAGACGTAAAACCCATTCTGGATCTCAAGGTCCTAAACCAGTTCCTAAAAGTTCGATCCTTTTGGATGGAATCAATCCGGTCAGTGGTCACCTCCTTGCAGGGAGGAGAACTATTAGCGTCTGTAGATATCAAGGACGCATACCTACACATACCTATCTTTCTCGGCCATCAGAAGCTGTTACGCTTCAATAAATCAGCGCCATTTTTAGTTTGTGGCTTTACCCTTCGGTCTAGCCACTGCACCTCGGGTGGTCACGAAGGTGCTGGCCCCCCTGTTGGCCAATCTAAGGTCTCACGGCATATCTTTAGTAGCCTATTTGGACGATTTGTTGCTGGTAGATAGCTCAGTTGCCGAACTAAATCGAGCAGTACACAGAACCGTGAGGTACCTGGAGTCCATGGGTTGGATTCTCAACCTGGACAAGTCAGCCTTAGTTCCTGTGAAAAGGCTGGAATATTTAGGTCTACTCATAGACACAGATCAGAAAAAGATATTTTTGCCTCAAATAAAGGTCGAATTTTTAAGAGAACTAGTCCAGTTGGTCAGTTCAAAGCGTCAGCCTTCCATTCGCCTTTGTATGCGGCAGCTCGGGAAGATGGTAGCATCGTTCAAGGCCGTCCCATTTGCCCAGTTCCACTCAAGAAAACTACAGAACGCCATCTTGTCCGCTTGGAACAAGAAGGTCCAAGCCTTAGGCTTCCCTATTTTGCTCTCACCAACAGTTCGGCAGAGCCTTTGTTGGTGCTTGGTTCCCCAGAATCTGCAAAAAGGGAAGTCCTTTGTTCCAATCTCTTGGCGGGTAGTGACTACTGATGCCAGTCTTCTGGGCTGGGGTGCAGTCTTGGGGGAGCTATCCCTCCAAGGAAAGTGGTCAGTCCCCGAGAAATCTCTACCCATCAACCTGCTAGAGATTCAGGCAGTATGTCTAGCCCTAACAGCATGGACAGACAAGTTGCGGGGGTATCCAGTCAGGATACAATCCGACAAATGCCACAGCTGTGGCATACATAAATCACCAGGGTGGCACGAGGAGTCGTGCGGCCCAAAAAGAAGTAGATCAGATCCTGATTTGGGCAGAAAAGCATGTCCTGTGCATTTCAGTGATATTCATTCCAGGAGTAGACAATTGTCAGGCAGACTTCTTAAGTCGCCAACAGTTGCTCCCAGGAGAATGGGCTCTTCACCCTGACATCTTCCGGGGCATTTGTCAGAGGTGGGGAACACCAGATGTGGATCTCTTGGCATCAAGGTTTAATGGAAAGTGGACAATTTTCTGTCCCGGACGAGAGATCCGCTCGCTTGTGGAACAGATGCGCTGGTGTTTCTGTTTGATTAGTTTGCCCTAATCTATGCGTTTCCTCCGCTGCAATTGTTACCCTGCCTCCTTCGCAGGATAAAGTCGGAAGGAAAACCAGTAATTCTGGTCGCTCCATCTTGGCCCAGAAGGGCCTGGTACGCAGGGATTGTAAGGATGTCGGTGGGGCATCCATGGATCCTTCCGCTTCGTCCAGACCTGCTCTCACAGGGGCCAATATTCCACCCTTCTTTACGGTCTCTATATTTAACGGTCTGGCTGTTGAATCCCAGATCCTAAAGAGGAGGAGTCTCTCTAATTCTGTAGTGTCTACACTAATCAATGCCAGAAAGCCAGCATCTAGGCTTATTTATTATAGAGTTTGGAAGGCATATGTGGCCTGGTGCGAAGCAGGTATGTCATTGGTAGAATACTGGAGTTTCTGCAGTTGGGGGCAGACATGAAGTTAGCCTTAAAGGAGTTGAAAAGGAAAAAAATGTCTTTGCTGAAATGCCTGTTTACAGGGTATAGAGACATAATAGTTAACTGATTCCTTTTCAAATTGATTAAAAATAGATAAAAATCAATCATATAATGTACCTCTAGTTTAGTTTTTTCATCTAGTTTCGTTTTTGCATGTTATCCTGCCTGTGTGCTATACAGAGCCATAGAGCAGTGATGGTTCGGAAAATGAAAATAGAATCTCCCAGTACTGTGGTCATCAGGAAACAGACAACCAGGAAGTGTCCAGAACAGAGAAGAATTACAGCAACATCAGAGCAAAAACGAACAATGAGGACATGAAACCAGGACTGCAGTAAGGTAAAGGAAGCTATTTAGCTAAAAAAAATGTTTTCCTTTAGTGACCCTTTAAGTACCATCAAGGGCTAGGTCTCGCCCTTATCAATATTTTTTTTCAAAGTCCACTGGCTACACATTCTTTGGTTAAAACCTTTTTCAGGGGGTGATTCGTGTTAATCCTCCACCCCCATGTGCCCGTGGGACCTGAATCTGGTCCTTTCTGCCCTCCAGAAACAACCCTTTGAGCCTCTGTCTCATATTCCCTTGGTCCTCTTGACCAGGAAGGTGGTTTTCTTGGTAGCCATATCCTCTACTAGGAGGGTATCGGAGTTGGCAGCCCTCTCATGTAAGGAGCCATACCTAATTCTTCACAAGGATAGACTGGTCCTGCGGCCTCATCCAGCCTTCCTTCCCAAGATAGTTTCAAACTTTCATCTGAACCAGCATCTGGTTCTCCCTTCTTTTTTTTTCGGAGCCTAGTTCTGCAAAAGAGAGATCTTTGCACACTCTGTATGTACTGAGAGCAGTTAAGATCTATCTTAAGGCTACTGCTCAGATCTGGAAAACTGACATTTTATTCGTTCTGTCGGAAAGTCCCAGAAGTGGACTGGCAGCGTCTTAAGTCCACTATCTCTAAATGGATTCGACAAGTCATTACTCAAGCCTATGGCTTGAAGGGTAAGGTTCCTCTGTTTGAGGTTAAAGCGCTCTCCACTAGAGCGGTTGTCACTTCTTGGGCAGTGCATCATCAAGCCTCCATGGCTCAGGTCTGTAAGGCCGTGACTTGGTCGTCAGTCCATACTTTCACTAAATTTTACCAATTGGATATCAGAAAAAATGAGGAAGACGCCTTCGGGCGCACTGTGCTGCAGGCTGCAGTTTGACTCCTCACGTCTGATGGCGCCCGGCTTATTTTTTGGTGTCTCCCTCCCCTCATTTGTCATTGCTTTAGGACATCCCACATAGTAATTTCTATGCTTCTGTGTCCTGTGATGTACGATAAAGAAAATAGGATTTTTTTAGCTTACCTGTAAAATCCTTTTCTTGGAGTACATCACAGGACGCAGAGCTCCCGCCCCTCTTGATGGGGATATTGGGACACTTATTGCTTTGCTACAAAACTGAGGTACTCCCGGTATGGGAGGGGTTATATAGGGGAGGGAACTTCCTGCCTTAAGGGTGTGCCAGTGTAAATCACCTGAAGGTAGACTCTATTATCCACCTAGTAATTACTATGCTTCTCTGTGTCCTGTGATGTACTCCAAGAAAAGGATTATACAGGTAAGCTGTTATAAAAATCCTATTATTTATGTACCTCCCAACTATCTGAATTGATAAAGCGGTTCACTTTTTAGCACACAGCATGTAGACAAAGGACATGTCCCTGCCACAGCCTTGATTACACAAACCACAAAAATGTAATATGCAGAAAATCATTGCCCAAGCCACACAAGTGTTTTTTATTTTTATTGTTTTTTAAGCAGAAAAATAAAACTTACAATCAGTAGGGTAAATAAATAAATGAATGATAAGCGCTCCAGATGTCCAATAGGATCACAACCAAGGTATAGAACGTTGATACTCAAAATAAACTTAAATGAGTGACCAAACTTAAATGTGTATAAAAGTGTGTCCAAAAATGATACAAAGGTGGAAACCTCTGGGTGTAAACCTCTGGGTATTAGCCCTCGATGTATCTAAATGCATCAAAAACGCAGTGATGTACAAAGATGCGTAATGAAAATCAAAATGTGATGTCCAAATATACAGTGATAATCTGACAGTCTATAGAAATGATGGTGATTTGATGTTCCAGAACTCAAAATTCTTCACTCAGACAGTGGTATAATATCCTCATAGGTGTTGTAGTGCCCTTACCTTAAGGGTGCTATATGTGCGCATATAGTGCAGTCTCACCAGATCTCGGATCTCATCTATCCCAGTGTTGCTGGCTCGAGCTGTTCAGGCTGTTGTGTACCTCCAGGGGGTCCAGGTTCAACAATCCAGAATGGGAGATGCAAATAGGAGAGAAGAAACAAATGCCTCCAATGGTGTAGTGGGTTTAGAATCCAAAAAATGTATTTGCATCAAAAAAGGGGGTTGCACAGAAAAAGGCAAGTTAAAAGCAAAATAAAACGTACAAACAGCGTTTGTATTTCGCGGGGACATGGCGATCAAAGTACCGCCTTTGATCGCCACGTCCCCGCGAAATACAAACGCTGTTTGTACGTTTTATTTTGCTTTTAACTTGCCTTTTTCTGTGCAACCCCCTTTTTTGATACAAATATTTTTTTGGGATTCTAAACCCACTACACCATTGGAGGCATTTGTTTCTTCTCTCCTATTTGCATCTCCCATTCTGGATTGTTGAACCTGGACCCCCTGGAGGTACACAACAGCCTGAACAGCTCGAGCCAGCAACACTGGGATAGATGAGATCCGAGATCTGGTGAGACTGCACTATATGCGCACATATAGCACCCTTAAGGTAAGGGCACTACAACACCTATGAGGATATTATACCACTGTCTGAGTGAAGAATTTTGAGTTCTGGAACATCAAATCACCATCATTTCTATAGACTGTCAGATTATCACTGTATATTTGGACATCACATTTTGATTTTCATTACCCATCTTTGTACATCACTGCGTTTTTGATGCATTTAGATACATAGAGGGCTAATACCCAGAGGTTTACACCTTCAGGTAGCCGCCGATCCCGAGTCCCTGGCGGACATCACGGCCGCCAGGCACTCGCATCGGCATCTCAGCGATGCGGCGAGCACGCGCGCACTGCCGTCGGACACGCGCGCCCGTGCCGCTAATTGCGCGCGCAGGCCATGTTTTTACGGCCTGTTAGAGATTCAGAACCACCCCGCGGCCGTATAAAGTCGTATGGCCGTCGGGTAGTGGTTAAAATCACAAATGCAGTAATATAGAGGCTGGATAAAATGTTAAAATGTTTTGTGCTGCATAACACTTTTGGTAGTAAAATTGTACATTTTGTATGCAGATGTACATATCAGACAAAAAAGAGGGACAACTGAGTCTGCACACAGGACAGAGGGATTTGGTCTCAAATGAGGGACAGTTTGGAGCTATCTATTTAGTTAGCGAATTGGCAGCATACAAAGGTGCTGTGACCAGTAGAAATGAATTGGTCATTTTGAATTGCTTTGGTAGATGATTGTGAGTGTGATGTTTGATTGTCTTAGCTTATAGCACTTCTCATTATTGTTATTGATTGCATTGTCATCTCAAATAAACACATCCTTTCGACCTTTTTTATCATCTTTCTGCTGATAGTGGGTTGTGGAGACAGTTGAATAACCAAGATCATTTTTACAGGTCATTTTTTTCAATTTTTATTGCAGATATTTGGTTTCCTGGTATGCATGGGGATTATTTTAGCTGTTGGGAATTCTATTTGGGAGCACCATGTGGGCAGTCGTTTCAGAGTCTACTTATATTGGGATGAGGTGGTTAATAGCGCTATTTTCTCAGGATTCCTCACATTCTGGTCTTACATCATCATACTGAATACTGTAGTGCCCATTTCGCTTTATGTAAGGTAAGCCAAAGAGCAAATGCCTGTGAAATGCTTATTTTGTGTAATGATTACACTTATACATGCAGAGCCAAGAATTCAATTCTATAGAAATCTGAGTTCTGAAATGAGCTAGAGTCATCTGTTGCCAATTGTTGTGGGTCATGTGTAGGTTGCCTGTGTCTGGTTTAAATGATCAAATCATTAAGTCCAGAAGAAAACAGGAATTAACAAAGGTGAACTCAAAGTTCAGATTGTCATGTCATACCGTGACTGCATTTGTTTTAATTTTAAGCCATATTGTCAATTTTTTTTGTAACTTTTAGTTCTCTCAGCTGTAACTTTGTATATTTCCTCACCAGTAGTGAAATCAGCACTCCACAGTAAAGTTAACTTTGTTTTCCTTTCTTAATAATGATCATTTTCATTGAATTGTGTCCACAATTTTGTTTCCCTCTTGCTTCATTCAACAGTTGACAGGTAAGCAGTGGGGGCAGCATTGTCACTCCTGCACCTGAGCACCCAGGCTTGGCGTACCTCATATAATAGTCACTGTAGTATTGTCCCTTTGTCACCCTGCAGCTCACCCATATCTTTTCAGTTCTTGTTGCCCTCATTATCATGTGCACATTTTCCCAAAATAATTTATATAGTGTAGTGCTATAGATCTCTTAAAAGCTGTTTTGTAAATATGTTTGTATGTACATAACGTCTTTTTGAAAGGTTTGCCTACCCCATTTACTTTATTTCTTAGTTAAAAGAAGTTAACATAGTGGGTCATTTAAAAAAATATCATGTGCATATATAATTATCAAATACCCTAACTTTGTCTATTTAGTAGATCAGGGGTGCCCATCTTTTTGAAGAGCGAGGGCCACTTAATCGACTTGGTAATCGGTCACAGGCCACAATGAGTGGAGTGTGTGGATGGCAGCCAACTCTACTCTTTTTTAGCGGATCAGATTGGAGGTAGGCGTTTTGTTAATGGACACAAGTCCATTTACATTTGCGTCTCCTTAGAGGTGAATGGAGGGTTCGATTGGGTCGGACTGACCGCGTGAAATGGGCCTAATGCTGTTTTCACACTGATGCACTGTTGTTTACCCGCACCGCGAGTGCAGCCCAGTTCACCTGTGGCTTTCCTGCAGGTTAGCTGCACTTTGCCATAGACTTATTTTATATCCTGTAGGTGTGGTAAACTTTCATAAAGCCCACCAAACCCACAGGTAATATAAGTCTATGGCTCAGTGCAGGTAACCGGCAGGTGCACTGCTCTGTGGATCAGTTTAAAAGCAGCCCAGTAACCACTGCAGAAAACAGATATGCCCATATATACACTGTGAATTTTGTAACAAACTTACCTTTAAAAACAGTATTCTATTCTATTCCATCCCCGAGCAGGTGGTCGTGGGCCACATCAGAGGGCTCTGTGGGCCACATGTGGTCCCCCAGGCCACTGGTTGGGCACCCCTGTAGTAGATGAAAAATATATCCCTCTAGAGTATCGTGAAACATTTTATGTTGAATATAATCAGTATTTTTAGATGCAATTTCTTTTAAAGTATTTTGCGTATACGTGATTATGGAGAATGATGTCAAATAGAAATAAAAGAGCTGTCATATTTTCCGAAATAAAAATTTACTGCGTACTGTTCAGTTGCAGCCAAAGAATCCTTAATGCATCTGTTAACTTAAATAATGCACCACACTGACCAGATGTAAAGACCTAACTTTCTCAAGTAAGGCACACCAATTTAAATCTCTGATCTCCAGACACAGTCCTCTGCTCCACTGTATTATGACTCTGCTGTAGTGTTCATGTCTATTTGCTCACCTTTCTGTTGTGTTCAGCTTAGAGGCCAGTCACTGTTCACCTGTATGCTTAAGTAATCTTCCCTCAAGCATGGCTCCACCCCAGCCTCTAATTAGGAAAACTACATTAACCTGTGCACTGCAAGCTGAGCCTTGCTGATCAATATTGTGTGTTTGGCCTCCGTGTGCTCATTGCTGTGTGTCCTACGTCTGATCCTGTTTATCGACATTGGCTTGTTCTTGACTGTCCTCGATTGCTTCCTGACCTTTGGCATGTTCTTTGTCTATCTCTATGTGCTTGTTGCCCTGACCTTTTGGCTCCTGACTATACTTGTTGTCCCGGTCATCTGCTTCCTTTCTATCCTTCAGTAGTCTACCGTGAGCTGGGAGACCCTGGGGGCCGCGACCTGGAGCCAGACTGCAGCAAAGTCCATTCCCCACCATCAGGGGCCCTGGTGAACACCCGCTGGCTCTTAGATTTCCCGCCCTGGGAAATCTCATGCTCTAGCTCTTGGTGTGATCTGTGGGTGTTCCAGAGTACCTGCTTTTCTGAACCACTTAGAGCTTCATCCGCAGCAGTCAGCCATAGGGTCCACTACTAGTGCACTCATGACCCCAACGGGGTGCATCTGTCACCTGGCCTCAGGTGATCTGACAGTTTGATCAGCCATGGACCCGGCTGACGTGCCGCTAACCGCAGATGATCCATTGTAAGGCTTAGTCCATAGACTCGAGACCCAGGAATCTAATCAGACCCAGGTGATGTGATTCCTCCAGGATTTGGCTTCCTGCTTCAAGCAGCTTTAGGCTTCCTTAGGAACCCTGAATCAGCAATCGCAATTGGCTGTTGTACCTATTCCGGTTGCAGTTGTAGCCACACAGTAACTGCAGCTGCCAGCTCCGTCCTGTTTCTCTGGGGACTCCTAGGCCTGTAAGGGGTTCCTCAGCCAGTGTTCCATTAACTTTGAACTCCAGCCTCTAAATGTCTCATCTGATCGGGCAAAGGTAGCCTATATTATTTCTCCTCTCTGGTGAGGCTTTAGCCTGGGCTGCCCCCCTGTGGGAGAAGAGTGATCCAGTGGTTTCTAGCCTGCCTGACTTCCTGAAGCTCGTTTGGAATATCTTTGAGGAACCGGATCAGGTTTCTTCAGCGGCCAGTGCCCTTCTACGTCTTCGCCAAGAGTCTTCTTCTGTGGGACAGTATGCTCTTCAGTTTCGCATACTAACAGCTCAGTTGAGCTGAAATAATGAGGCCCTAGTTGCAACCTTTTTACATGGCCTCTCTGACCGAGTGAAGAATGAATTAGCGGGAAGAACCATCCCCATCGGTCTGGACGATGTGATCGCCTTGTGTAACCAGATCGTTGTTCCCTTTAGGAGAGTTTCCCAGAGAAAAGACGCCAGCACTCCCTTGTCCCTAGTCAGCCTGAGCTCCCCTCCCTTCTTCCCGTGGAGCATCTTCTGCCAGCTAAGGAACCTATGTAGCTGGGCCAGACCAGGCTAACCCCTGAGGAACGTGCTAGGCACAGAACTCTGGGCCTGTATCTCCATATTGTGGGAGCAAGGGGCATTTTTGTGATTCCTGCTCTCTTCGTCCGGGTCTAATATATCTGGAAGTTGGAGTATTGGACCCAGAAATATCACCTTCTCGTCTTCTTCTTTCAGTGTCCCTTCATGTAGGTGCTTCTTCTCAATCGGTCTTGGCATATCTGGATTTCGGGGCTGCTGGCAATTTTATGAACTGGAGAACTGCATCTTCTATGAAGCTTACCCTTTCGTCCCTCACTACGTCACCGGTGGTCTTGGCAATTGATGGCGCTGTTCTTCCAGTGGTCCCTATGCGCTTCCAGACTCTCCCTGTTAAGATGTCGGTAGGGATTCTCCACCAGGAGTGGCTATACTTCCTTATCCTACCTAAGGCCCTTAATCCCCATTGTATTGGGCCTTCCTTGGCTACAGCTCCACTCTCCACATGTGGACTGGGCTTCTGGGCAGATCCTGGCTTGGGGTCCATACTGTTTCTCATCTTGCCTACTCAAGGTTGCCCCCAAGGAGAGACTTCCGGGTTCAAACCACATCTGTATCCTCCGCTCTTCACGCTGCATATAGCAATTTCCGGGATGTTTTCTGCAAAAAATCATCTATGGTGCTTCCTCCTCACAGGCCCTTTGACTGTGCTATCGACCTTGTTCCCGGAACAACTTGGCCCAGGGGCTGTACCTACCCTCTGTACTTTCCAGAGACCCAGGCCATGTCAGAGTATGTCACTGAGAATCTAGCAATGGGGGTTCATCCGGAAATCCTCATCGCCTGTGGGAGCAAGGTTCTTTTTCGTTGCCAAAAGACCCTGCATTGACTATCGAGGCTTAAATGCGGTCACAATCAAAAATTGATACCCCTTACCCTTAATATCTGAACTATTTGACAGGTTAAAAGGTGCCTCCATTTTTACCCAGTTGGATTTCGGAGGTGCATACAATCTGATACTGGAAGGTGACAAATGGAAAACTGTGTTTAACACTAGGGTTTGCGTAATTTTGGTTTGATTTGTGTAATTCCCCAGCTGTGTTCCATAACTTTGTCGAAAAATTTTCAGGGATCTGCTGTATCAATTTGTTGTCATCCATCTGGATGACATTCTTATCTTTTTGGAAAATCTGCTTGTCCACCGAAACCAGGATAGCGCCTTAGAGAGAATAATCTATATGCCACTCTGGAGAAATGTTATTTTGAATGTTCTGAGGTCCTGTTTTTGGGATGCTTTGTCTCTAGTTTGGGTCTTCGTATGGATCCTGGAAATGTCTCTGCCATTACCAACTGGCCTCTTTCTGCCAGCCTTAAGGCCACACAGCACTTTCTTGGGTTTACAAATTTTTATAAGCAGTTCATTAGGAATTACTCTTCCTTTGCTGCAACTATTATTGCCTTGACCAAGAAGGGTGTGATTGCCAAGGAGTAGTCCCTTGAAGCTGTCTCTCCATTTCATGATTTGAAACAGGCCTTTGTTTCCTTTGTTTCTGGACCTCTCTTAAGGGAGACCTAATCCTGGGGATCAATTTTTTGTTGTTGAAGTGGATGCTTCTTCAATGGGGGTGGGAGCTGTGCTTTTTCAGTTCTATGAGAAGAAACGTCAACCATGTGCTTTCTTCTCCAAAAAATGTTCTTAGGAAGAGAAAAATTATGCTATTAGTGATCGGTGATATTGCCAAACATAGAGCCTTTTTTTTCTCCCGTTTTAATTTTACCATTACGTACAAACCTGGTTCCTGCAACAGTCGGGCTGATGCTCTCTCTAGGTCATTTGGGTGAACCTAAACCTGAGCCGATCATTCCTACCTCATGCATTCTTGCCCATTCCACCACCCTGCAGTCAAAAATTCCTGTTGGCAAGACCTCCGTCCCCACTGAGCTAAGAGATAAGATTATTTTCTGGAGACATGATTCCAAGGTGGCAGGTCATGCTGGGTTCCTCCGATCCTTCCTGCTCATCAGTCGCCACTACTGGTGGCCTATTCTCTGCTCGGATGTCAAGGACTACGATAAGGCTTGTCATGTCTGTGCTCAGTCTAAATCCTCCACACAAGCGCCTGCTGGTTTTCTCATGGCCTTCCCATTGCTAAGAAGCCCTGGTCTCATATTGCCATGGATTTTATCACCAATCTTCAACTGTCTGAGAATAATATGGTCATGTGGGTGGTAATAGATCGGTTCTCCAAGATAGCTAATTTTGTTTCCCTTCCTGGTCTCTCCTGTCTGCTCCTGCTTTGGTTTCCATTGTTCAAGAAATCATCTGCCTCCATGGGTTCCTTCTCATATTATTTCCAACAGGGGTGTTTAATTTACTTCTCATTTTTAGAGAGCCTTTTGCAAATACCTCCTTCAATTCTATTTGGGGTGATGTTCATGATTCCCTCCAGGAAGCCGCAGGCAAATTCAAATGTTTTGCCGACCGCCACAGGTGTAAAAACTGCCCTTCTCAACCGCCAGGGGACAATGTCTGGCTTTCCACCAGAAACATCAAGCTCCGGGTTCCTTCTCTAAAGTTTGCCCCAAGATTCATTGGCCCATGCATTATAACTTCTAAACTGAATCCAATTTGTTCTCAATATGTTCTCTAGTCCTCTCCCTACTGTGGCCCCAGTTTCTGCGTAAAATCAGGAGTACGAGGTTAGTCAAATTTTGGATTCCCAGCTCTGTAAAGACATTCTTCAGTACCCTTTTGAATTTGAAAGTGTTTGGTCCTGCATCTGATGTTTGTGCGCCTCGTCTTTTGAGGAGGTTTCAAATGAGGTTTCTCTCCAAGCCTGGGCCTAAGCGGGGGAGGGGGAGACCTTGTAAGAAGGGGGGTACTGTCATGACTCTGCTGTAGTGTTCATGTCTGTTTGCTCACCTTTCTGTTGTGTTCAGCTTAGAGGCCAGTGGCTGTTCACCTGTAATCTTCCCTCAAGCATGGCACACTATATTAACCTGTGCACTGCAAGCCAAGCCTTGCTGATCAATATTGTGTGTTTGGCTTCCGTGTGCTCATTGATGGGTATCCCAAGTCTGATCCTGTTTATGACCTTGGCTTGTTCTTGACTGTCCTCGTCTGCTTCATATCCCGCCCTTTGGCGTGTTCTTTGACTATACCTATGTGCTTGTTGCCCTGACCTTTTGGCTATCTCCTGACTATCCTTGTTGTCCCAGTCTGCTGCTTCCTTTCTATCCTTCAGTAGTCTATCATGAGCATGAGCTGGGAGACCCTGGGAGCCGTGACCTGGAGCCAGACTGCAGCGAAGTTTATCCCCACCATCAAGGGCCCTGGTGAACACCCACTGGCTCTTAGATTGCGTGCCCTAGGAAATCTTATGCTCTATCTCCCAGTGTGATCCATGTTGGTGCTCCAGAGTTCCTGCTTTCCTGGACCACCCAGAGCTTCATCTGCAGCAGTCAGCTGTAGGGTCCATTACCTCAGTGGTACACTCCTCACCCCAACGGGGTGCATATGTCACCTGGCCTCAGGTGACCTGACACACTGGACTCAATTATCTGTAATCTCCTGCTCCATCCCCTCTGGGCATCCACATGGGAGAAGTGTTCCACCAAAAAGAGAAGAAACTCACATGGTGTAGTATATACAAACAAGGTTTATTTAAAAAAAGGTTACATATATACTCATATTCACCACAATAAACTGTGCGCGTCACAAGAAAAAATCTAACAAAGCTAGGAGAATCATGGGCAATGCCGCTGCATGCCTCACTAATGTAAAGACCAGCTGATTGCTGCTGCTCTGTGAGTATCTGTGCAGCCAGTTCACTTTCCAGTCTCCCACTTCCCGGACATGTTTTGTTGCCATGGCAAGTTTATCAAGAGGATAAAGGATGTGAAGGAAATTCTAGCCAATAAATGCAATTAATAGCTGACAAAGGCTCTAACCCTTCTCTTAGTCCATCCCAAATATAATTTTTAGTTTTTGGGTGAATTTGAGCTTTACATTTTTTCCCAATATTAATATGTAGCTGGTATGGGTGTATTGATGATGTATTATTAACTACTTAAAGCGGAAGTAAACCCATCGATGTAACACTTAAAAAAAACTGTTAACATTCCCGGCATGCCGGGAATGCTAACTGCACATTGGTTGTGCTCTCAACCAAACTGTCAAACCATCCAATGGCTGGTGTCATAACTGATCACATGTGCAGCTTCATGGCAGTTGAAGATTGAACAAAGGCCAAGATGGCAGCTTCCTTGGCTGAAAAAGATAGGAGGGTTTACAACCGCTTTAAGCCCCGGACCATATTGCTGGTCAAAGACCAGGCCGCTTTTTGCGATTCGGCACTGCGTCACTTTAACTGACAATTGCGCGGTCGTGCGACTTGGCTCCCAAACAAAATTGGCGTCCTTTTTTCCCCACAAATAGAGCTTTCTTTTGGTGGTATTTGATCACCTCTGCGGTTTTTAGTTTTTGCGCTATAAACAAAAATAGAGTGACAATTCTGAAGAAAAAAAATGAATATTTTTTACTTTTTGCTATAATAAATATCCCCCAAAAATATATATATAAAAAAAAAAATGTTTCCTCAGTTTAGGCCGATACGTATTCGTCTACATATTTTTCGTAAAAAAAAATCGCAATAAGCGTATATTGATTGGTTTGCGCAAAAGTTATAGCATTTACAAAATAGGGGATAGTTTTATGGCATTTTTATTATTATTATTTTTTTACAAGTAATGGCGGCGATCAGCGATTTTTATCGGTACTGCGACATTATGGCGGACACTTTTGACACATTTTTGGGACCATTGGCATTTTTATAGCGATCAGTGCTATAAAAATGCATTGATTACTATAAAAATGCCACTGGCAGGGAAGGTGTTAACACTAGGGGGCGAGGAAGGGGTTAAGTATGTTCCCTGGGTGTGTTCTAACTGAGGGGGGGGGACTGACTAGGGGAAATGACTGATCGCTGTTCATACATTGTATGAACAGACAATCAGGCATTTCTCCCCCTGACAGGACCGGGAGCTGTGTGTTTACACACACAGCTCCCGGTTCTCGCTCTGTAACGAGCAATCGCGGGTGCCCGGCGGTGATTGCGACTGTTGGCCCCTATTGGCTGCTCGGCGAGATGACAAAAAGCTAAGTGATCTCGCCCAGCAGAGCCGACCTGCCGTCGTATAACTGCGGCGGCTGGTCGGCAAGCAGTTAAATATGCAACTATATTGTAGAATATTCATGAAAATTTGACATATTAGCCATTTTCATGCACAGTTACAAGTTTATACTATTTTTTTTTACAATTTTATAATAAAACTACATATCCATGTTTTGTCTGGTTAAGCACCACGCTTATGCCAACACTACGACGAGAAGAAAAAATGAAGTTCAGTGCTTCTGAGCATGCGTCAAATTGTTTCTGAGCATGCGTCGGAATTGCTACAGACGATTGGATTTTCCGATAGGAATTTTCCATCTGAAAATTTTAGAACCAGCTTTCAATTTTTTGTTGGCGGAAATCTCAACAGCAAAAGTCCGATGGAGCATGCACACAGTCGGAATTTCCATTCAAAAGCTCCCACTTTTGCTGTGGGAATTTCCGATCGTGTGTACGGGGCATTAGACTTTCTGTAGAATAATATTTTAACATTTTCAGTCTAATTGTCAGGATCAAACTCTGAACCTATGAACTCTGCTGTATCCAGCAGTAGCTGTTCTCGCTGTGCCACCAGGGATGCTGGACAGCTTTCTTCCTTAATACCTTAGACAACCTTGTCTTGTGTCTTGTTTCTCTTGAACCCTGAACCATTTTCTTCTCCCATGAACTTCCTATGTAAGCCATGCCTTTGCACTTATGTTTGCCAGATTGTGTTCTCTCTAGCTCAGGGGTGTCCAAACTTTTTTTGCCAGGAATGCAGCACCCACAATTGCTAGGAATGCAGCACAAACAATTGCTAGGAATGCACCCTCTATTACCAGGAATGCACCCACCATTGCCAGGAATGCAGCACCGACCATTGCCAGGAATGCAGCACCGACCATTGCCAGGAATGCAGCACCGACCATTGCCAGGAATGCAGCACCGACCATTGCCATGAATGCAGCACCGACCATTGCCATAAATGCAGCACCCACCATTGCCAGGAATGCAGCACCCACCACTGCAAGGAATGCACCCATCATTGCCAGGAATGCAGCACCCATCATTGCCAGGAATGCACTCACCATTGCCAGGATTGCAGCACATACCATTTCCAGGAATGCACCCACCATTGCCAGGAATAAAGCCCCACCATAGCCAGGAATGCAGCACCTATCATTGCCAGGAATGCACTCACCATTGTCAGGAATGATCAGTGTCCATCTGCAGCCAGCCATGCCAAAGTGTTCATCTGCAGCCAGCCGTGCCCAAAAATGAAGCTTTATTTGTTTTAAATTTTGCCGCCGAGAGCCGTATGTCCTGTTTATTCGGGTGTACTTGGATCCTCTTGCAGTCCCGCCCCTTGGCACGGCTTCTATGATTGACATAACACACGTCCAATGGCGGGACTGGGTGGGACTGCGAGCGGAGTCGAGCCTAGCCGAGTACACAGCACACTCGGCTCGGGCTATTTCGGCGGGGCTCGCTCCTCTTCCCCTCACAGGCAGCAGGGATCGGCGTATAACACGCATCCCCGATTTTAAGGGGGAAAAAGTGTGTGTTATACGCCGATAAATACGGTATATCTTTTGTGGCCCTGGCGCTGGGAGATCGTCAGGGGCCACAGAAGATATATATGTGTAGATAACCAGGCGGGCCATTCAAAACTGGAACGTGGCCCACGGGCCGGACTTTGAACATGCCTGCTTTAGCTGATACATTGCTTCTTTGCAGCGTCTGTGTCTTTACCACTTCTTTTTACCAACATTGGCTTGTTGCTCGGCTATGCTTCTGCTCGATCTCAACCTGCAACGATTTCTTACACACCTTTAACTTGTTCCTCGACTACGTTTCTGCTTGATCCCAACCTGCAAGCAGGACCTGTTACCCCTGAAAATGCTCCTCTGGTACTCAGATTTGAGGCTGACCACCATGAGACTGTAGCTGATTATGTCACCAAAATCCCCTGTCATCCTAGGCATTCCTTGGTTTTCTACCCATAATCACTACATCAACTGGGGAGCACAGACTATACATTTCATGCCCCCCCCCATTGCAAAAATATTGTAGAGAACCTTGTTGAACAAGTTCTCCACCAATCAAGAAATCACAATTTGATGTGGTAACTACCCAGTCATGACAACTTGTGTGCACAATACCATGAGTTCTGTGATGTCTGTGATAAAAAGAATCCCGATCAATTACCTCCTCGTCCCCTGTATGATTGTCCTATGGAACTGCTTCCAGGGGAAGAAAATACCCTTTGGTCATCTTTTTAATCTGTCAGAACCTGAATTAAAGGTGTTTAGGGAGTGACTTGATGAGAAGTTTGAGAAGGGCACTCAACACCCCCTGCAGGGGCAGCCCTATTAAAAAAAAAAAAAGGACTCCACCTTGCATTCCATTTATAAATTACAGGTGTTTGAATAGGATCAATATTAAAAACCGTTATCCATTTCCCCTATTTCCTGAAATGTTGTAAATTCTCTGTTCTGCCAAAGTCTTTACAACACTAGACTAGTCGGGTCCATGTAACCTTGTTCACAGTAATCAAGAAGAGGACTGGATAACTGCCTTTAGAACCAGATATGGACATTTCAAGTTTTTGGTTATGCCTTTTTTACTTTGCAATGCTCCTGCAACTTTTCAACACATCATTAATGATGTTTTTTTGAGATTTGTTAAACCAGTTTGTGATTGCTTATCTGGATGATATCCTCATCTTTTTCTTATAACCTGGAGGAGCATCACAAGCATGTTTTCACTATCTTTGAAGAACCAACTTTATATCAAACTGGAGAAATGTAAATTTGAACGAACCCAGATCCAGTTCTTGTTATATATTATTTCTCCCGAAGGAGGTGAGCATGGATCCCGAAAAAATCAAAGCAGTAGTGGAGTGGCCTGCCCAAGAAAATGGTAAGGAAATACATCAATTTGTTGGTTTTGCCAACTTCTACAGAAAATTCATAAGACACTTTTCTAAGGTGATAACACCAATTATGCATCTGACAAAGAAAGGCATGCCCTTTGTGTGGTCACCTGGGGCACAGACCACCTTTAGTTAGCTAAAGACTCTTAAAACTTTTGTACCAATATTGGAAGTAGATGCTTCAGACTCTTCCGCAGGAGCTATCCTTTCTCGGCAAAGAGGAGAAAATATGTAGCTTCGTCCTTGTGCTTGTTTCTCTCTGTTAATGTTTTCAGCTGAAAGGAATTATGACATTGGGAATAAGGATTTTCTGGCAATTAAGCCTTTTTCTGAACGGAGGCATCTGCTGGAAGGGGCTTATCATCCTGTAACTGTTCTTACTGATCATAAAAATTTGGAATTCATTTGTTTTGCCAAGAGATTGTCTTAGACAAATACTTTGGTCTCTATTTTCCAGGTTCAATTTTTTTTATCTTGTATCAACCTGGGTCAAGGAGTGGTAAGGCCTACGTTTTTTTAGGATGTTGTCTGAGCATCTCCCAAAAGGCAACTGTGAATTTACGATCCTGCTTTATAAAAACTTCCCAGGGGCCACAAGTTCCAAGACATTCTTGAGTTTTCTCAAAAAATCATAAAAGAATGGCCCACTTCTGAGTCATCCTCCTAAGGACATTAACCTTGAATTCCAGTAAGCTGGGCCAAAAGTTTGAGATTTCAGCTCAAATTAATCCTGTCACTTTTTGCCTTAAACTTCCTGACACTATGAAGAATCACCCCGTGTTTAATGTATCCTTGCATAAACCATTTCATAAAAACCCCTTCTCTGGGAAAATTCTCCCACTTCCTCTACCTGTTAATGTGCAAGGTGAAGAAGAATTTGTGGTTGAGAGAATTCTTGATTCCAGGATCTTTAGGAACACATTACAGTATCTAGTTCAATTGAAAGGATATGAAGCAGAAGATTTTTTTTGGCAGCCTTAGGAGAAAGCTCATACCCCCAGATTAACAAGAGAATTTTACCAGAAATTTCCTCTCAAACTTGGCTCTAAGATGTCCAGGGGACGTCCTGGAAAGAGGGGAGTACTGTCTGAACCTTACTGTGCCACCAGAAGTGCTGGACAGCTCCATGCCTAGTTCTTGGAAAACCTTGCTTTGTGTCTTGTTTCTCTTGAACCCTTTGTTTCTCCCATGAACTTCCTATTTATGCCATGCCTTTGCACTTCCAATTTGTCAGATTATTGTCTTTATAGCTGATATCTTGCTCTTTTGCGTACCTGCAGCTGTCCTTATTTTTGCTACCAATTGTTATTGACCTTGGCTTGTTACACTTCTGCCAAATCCCAACCTCCAACCATTCGTTACTGACCTTTTGTCTTGTTCCTTGACTACTCTTTCGCTGGATCCCAACCTTCAACCATTCGTTACTGACCGTTGGCTTGTTCCTCAACTACACTTCAACTTGATCCCAACCTGCAACCACTTGCTACCGAACTTTTGGCTTGTTTATTAACTATGCGTCTGCTTGATTCCTACCTGCTATATCTACTACTGGATCCCAGCTTGCTCCCCTCCGGGCCGGGATATCCTGAGGACTGTTACTTGATATTAACACTCAGCAAAACTCATCTCCACCATCAGGAGCTTTGATGAATCAATTAGTGTTTGGACTGTTGAGCCTGTGTCATCTGCTAGGGTGACCTGCTTGTGTACTTATCCAGCTGGTCGGTAAATGTCACTCTACCGCTTTAACTACTGATCTCTGAGCCTGACCCCTGAACATGACACAAATATATTATGTAACCCCATTAAAGTGGTTTGGAATTATGGTGCTGCAGCTAAATGAGTTAACATGTTTTAGACATTAGGAATAAGAGCTACAAGTGCATATTTTTTTGCAATCATTCTATTAGTTTCCCCAGCAAGAGCCTAATTTCTTAGAATGCACATTATTTGTACCATCTTATGAACACAGACCTCTTTTGTGAATAAAATATATTTTTACTATGCCAAGTCAAATGTTTTCATGTCAAACAATACAATGTCAACCTAAATTTATGAGTGCTTTATTGCAATGTCTTCAGTGTAGAGTCTTCTTGAGCTATTATTTTTAATTTGTTAGTTGTCTTATACAACTTTTGTAATACCTCGTTGTTCAAAGTGGAGCCTCCATGCACTTTCCCAAGACGAGTCACTATCGTTCTCTTATTTTTGCCTTTTACTTACTGTTATCCAGCTATGTTTTAGTCAGATTTTGCAGCTAATTGGCTGGATTATGTTACACAATCAGTATCTCCAAAACACAATTAACATTTGGCAGACTTGAGTAATGCTGACAGGCAAGAATTCTATTTTGAAAACTTTAGAAATAAGTTTACGTTTCTATGTTATGCAAATCAGGGTGTGAGATGGACCTTTTATTAAGACAAGGAATTTTTAAAAAAAAGTTATTAATGTGCTTTTTACCACTACCCCATTGAGTGCTCCCCTGTCCAGCAGGCCACCCCTGTAAGAATTTGTGGTGAGGTATAAATGCTGTTACAGGCAGTCCCCGAGTTACGAACATCCAAGCTGCGAACGACTCCTACTTACGAACGGAGGCTCCGTGAAATCACTGCCGGAAGCTTGCGCTCCATGCTGGTCCCGGAAACCACTGAGTAGCCATCTTGCTGAATGGGACACATCCCACACTGCAGTACTGCATGCCCCACATACAGAACTGCATGCCCAGAAGCCCCCGGAACACCCCACATTGCACAACCAGAAGCGCCTGGCTGGAGTTGCACTTAAAAAAGGTACTGTTCCAACTTACGAACAAATACTACATTCCACTTTGCCTTACCGGGATACTTTTAAGTCCCCTTTGCTCAACAGGACACCAATTGCACCAATGCCAGGCTAGCTGAAGACCCTGGATATCTCTATTGTGAGGACCCTTTCTGTTATTTTTTCAATATCAGTAATTTAGTGATTCCAGTGACTACCTTGGCCACTCTAAATCTATTTAAGTTGTTAAACTATGCTATTTTGAAGTCTGCATTTGGGTTTGTTTTACAGTATTAAAGATCACAGTTTGCCTGTTGTGTTACCAGATCACTATTTGGTTGTAGAAAGTGTCCCAGTAAACAAACTTCCTGTTCACTACATTTGTATCTGTTTTACTGTGTTTGCAAGTACACTTTTCTAGGTGTGCCAGAGGGGCTGGAACAGTTCTTTGGGGTTGAGAGGCAGAGTACGGAACCAAAAATACTCAAGCGGCTCCTACAGGAGTAGCGCTATATACTGTAAATATATAGCTCATAATATAGAAAAAGTCATGCACCCCCTATGCGAACCTGCCGGATCACCTGCTGGGTACATGATCCGGCGCAGGAGAGCCACTCCGCCACTGTACTCATATGTGGGGTGGTTGGCAAAATGGATAATAACCCGATTCTCTTCTCTTCCCTGCAGTTATACTGTTCCTCGCAGCTTCTACATTCTTGTGCTCTAGTGTTCTGGGGTGCTGACGTCCTCAAGACCAGAAAAGAGTCTGTAATCCTGCTCTGGACCTTAAGGACACTGAGGGACATTCCACCACAAGTTTGTGCCGCCTGCCCCTAGACTGTTAACCCTTGCAGTGTGGGCTCAGCCCCACTGCAAAGGATCATTTTTTAATCTTTAATAATGAGCTTTAATTTCCATGCATGATGACAAATAAAATTAACATTCATTGCATTGTATAGAAAAGTTTCAAATCCATAATACAAAAAAATGCACAGAAAATACGTTAAAAGTTTAATAATGTTTATACTGTAGTATGATCTAATACAGGGGTGGCAAACACAAGGCCCGCGGGCCGAATACGTCCCGTCTGGCCTTGTCATGTGGCCCGCACAGCAACCTGTTATCCGAGGTATCCCAGGCAACGAGAGAAACATCCCCCCTCAGTCCCGCAATCGGCGCGGCATTTAGCGCATGCGCGGCTAGTCAGTCACCATGAGAAGGAACATCTCCCTCCTCCACGCCTCCGTCTCCACCCCTCAGCCGTCAATGCCTCTCTCCGTCGCCACCTCCGCCCTGTCTCCACCCCTATCCTTAGCTTTGTCCCAGCTTACGTGCCGTGCTGTCTCTGCCTCCACCTCCGCCCTGTCTCTGCCTCCACCGCCGCCCTGTCTCTGCCTCCACCGCAGCTCTGTCACCGCCTCCTCCCTGCCTCCGCTCTCTCGCCTCCCCTGTCAGTCCAGCGTCGCTGGCTTTTTTGCATAATACGCTGACCTCTGACCAGCATAGTGGCAGAGATTGTTCAGCTCTGTTTTTTTCTGCCCTTCCAGCGGGCTGTGTTTTGAGGCTTTTTAAGCACTGTGATGAAGTGTGCTGCTATTTTGATGTGATGGTAAAAAACATATGTCAAAACCCAAGTACTTTTACTAAACACAGAGATCCGCCCACAGAGGGATGGTACCATCTATAGCCCAATACAAAGGGAGGGAACCGCCTATACAGGGAGGTACCAGAGCTGGACCAGGTAGGAAAGTAGGAGAGAGTACATGTGATGTGAGGAAACGTTGGGTGCAATCCTGACCCCTGCATTCTGTACGTAGCGCAATCCTGACCCCTGCACTCTGTACGTAGCGCAATCCTGACCCCTGCACTCTGTACGTAGCGCAATCCTGACCCCTGCACTCTGTACGTAGCGCAATCCTGACCCCTGCACTCTGTACGTAGCGCAATCCTGACCCCTGCACTCTGTACGTAGCGCAATCCTGACCCCTGCACTCTGTACGTAGCGCAATCCTGACCCCCTGCACTCTGTACGTAGCGCAATCCTGACCCCTGCACTCTGTACGTAGCGCAATCCTGACCCCTGCACTCTGTACGTAGCGCAATCCTGACCCCTGCACTTTGTACGTAGCGCAATCCTGACCCATGTACTCTGTACATGGCGCAATCCTGACCCCTCCACTGTGTATGTAGCGCAATCCTGACCCATGTACTCTGTACGTAGCGCAATTGTGACCCATGCACTCTGTACGTAGCGTACTCTTGACTGTTGAATATCTGCTTTCTGCTGTTCTTCCTAGGCTTCTGTTTTCAAGACTAGATATTACTTAAATTATTATTAAAACCAGTAGTAATTGAATACAGAGGCATTTTTTTCTTACAACCGGCCCTTTGAGGGCAACCATACTACTGATGCGGCCCCTGATTGAATTTGAGAAAATTAAAAACACATGTAATACTTCTTGCAGTAATTTTGCACGGAGCAGCGGTCCCTCGCCAGCACTCTTGGCTCCACCTCTTCGGCGAGTGCCCTTTTAGGAAACTGCTTCTTATTGGGGGCCTTTTTGCAGGCTAAATCCTGAGCTGTGCTGCCTGTGTCTAAAGATACAGGCAGCGTGGCTCAACCCTGCCCCCATCTTGTCGCAGGATTTGATTGACAGCAGCAGGAAACAATGGCTCTAGCTGCAATCAGTCTGTCCTGTGAGACGCTTCTCTAAGGCACAGTGCTGGATCAAGATTTGACTCAGGTAAGTATGGAGGGGGGAGGGGGTGGCTGAGGGGGTATCCTGTGGCACAGAAGGTTTTTTTCCTTAATGCAGAGCACGCATTGAGGTAAAAAAAAAAACTGAAGCCTTTAGAACCACTTTAAGTTCCTCTGTAGCCAAAAATCCATTTACCAAAAGGGGCCAAGTTGATCATATAAGAACTGGTGTTTTCCATTAGGTAGCTTGGTGTTCATGGGATTTTATGTTGCCCCCATTATCTGATATGCTCCCCTTTTTATACAAACTCCTTGAACATCTGGTCTACAACCGACTGAGCGATCACCTTGCTGATAATAGCCTTCTTGATCCCATTCAGTCTGGATTTTCGCCCTCAACACTCCACAGAAATTGCTCTCCTTAAACTAACAAATGATCTGCTAACGGCCAAAACCAATGGACACTATTCTGTACGCCTACTCCTGGACCTCTCTGCTGCCTTTGATATGGTTGACCACCCCCTCCTCCTCAAAAAGCTCCACTCCTTTGGTCTCCTTGACTGTACTCTTCGCTGGTCTCTTCCTACTTATCCAAACGCACCTCTAGTGTTACTTACAATTCTACTACCCCCTCTTCTTATTTTCTCTGTTGGGGTCCCCCAAGGTTTTGTTCTTGGACCTGATAGCCTCCCATAGCTTCCAATACCATCTCTAAGGTGACAACACTCAAATCTATTTCTCTACCCTTCTGTCTCCTCATATATCACTAATTTACTATCCGATATATCAGTCTGGATGTCACACCACTTCCTCAAACTTAATCTATCCAAAACCATTTTCTCTTCTGTTCATGGACGGACACAGCAGCAATCTTGACAGTAGGGTATTCACCTTCTATTAGGAGAGGACTAGGCAGAAAACATGTTGAAGTGTTAAACACACATCAAAACTGTACAGTACGGCCCAGGGGCGGTCCCTCTAGGTACAACCCCTCTCCATGCATGCAGCAGCTCAGTTTTTCTCTGCCTAGCATAGGAGAAGGACCTGGCTCCCTGTGGGCCCATTGGTCTTGGAGATGTTTCTTCTTTTTTCTACTTTTTGTTCCTGAGATTTACTATCAACTGCCGACTGGGTGACAGGCTGGACATCAGATCCTTGTAGTCCCCCCAGTTTCGGCCATCGAGTGTGTGCAGGCCTTTAGCTAAGCGCTGGGTTGGCCACGACATGCCCTGTTGCTCTAGGGGTGGGCGGTGAGCTACATGCTCCGGGGCACACATATGACCAGGCTATATGTCCGTGTCACGGTGTGCCAGGGCCGACAGCCACACCATAACCGCCCGGGCGATGGGTGTGTCAGGAATGCTCCCAGTGAGTCCACGCAGGACGAGTAAGTAGCAGCCCTCTGCTCCGGCAGGATGGCATGGCTGGGCATTCCTGGGGAGGTCGATTAAGGGGTTTACACCCTTTCTTCCCTCCTCCCTATGCTCTGGGAGCTAGGCTGGCTGCGTCTGACCGGGGGTTCGCCTGGGGGGGGGGGCTCCATCCGCTAGCGGGGGGCTATGCTATGCTATGGGGTCCGCTCTCCTGGGGTTGCTGTCCAGCTGCCATGTGCAGACTCTGCGGGCTGCGGTGCAGCTGCTGGCATCCCAGAGATGGTCCTCGCTCCACTTTTGCATGCGAGTCCTGGTTCTCATGGTAGCCTCCTTTGAGGCGGTACCTTATGCTCAATTCCACACTCTAGTGATGCAGAGGGAAATTTTGTCAAGTTGGGACAAATGCCCATCGTCACTGGATTGCAAATCCGGGTGAGCAACCGTGTTAGGGCCTCCCTGGTTTGGTGGCTGACTTTCCCCTCTTCGGTCCGGGAATTCGTTCCCTCCCTTTCACTGGACGGTGATCACGACGAACGCCAGCCTTACTGGTTGAAGGGGAGTCTGGGGGGTTCAGTCGGCCCAGGGTCGCTGGAATCAGGAAGAATCCCCCCTGCCGAACAATGTCCTGGATCCGGGCGATCAGGCTGTGCCTCTATGTGGTCTCAGAGGCTACAAGGGCACCCAGTCAGGATCCAGTCAGACAACGCCACGGCTGTGGCGTATTTCAACCATCAGGGAGGAACAAAAAGCTTGGCTGCAGCGTCGGGGGTCGCTTACATCTTAAGTTGGGCAGAACGGAGCGTGCCGGCTCTTTCGGCCGTATACATTACGGGCGTAGAAAACTGGCAAGCGGACCACCTAAGTCGCCAGACGCTGGACCAAGGGGAATGGTCACTACACCCAGAGGTGTTTCAACTCCTGTTCCTGAGATGGGGCACACCAGACAAAGACCTCCTGGCCTCGCGACTCATTTGCAAGGTATCGAGATTTGTGGCCAGGTCAAAAGACCCACGGGCGGACACAGCAGACGCGTTGGTGGGGTCAGTATCGGCTAATTTATACCTTTCCCCTCTAAAGCGTCTTTCCCATCTGCTTCGCAGAGTAGAGGCCGAGGGGATTCTGGTGATCCTAATCGCTCCAGATTGGCCTCAACGTCCCTGGTACGCCGACCTAGTGCGTCTGGTAGCAGATGTTCCTTGGTGTCTGCTGATACAAGAGGACCTTCTGTCACAAGGTCCCATACTTCATCCAGCTTTACAGTCGCTGGCTTTAACGGTATGGCTGTTGAAAACCAGGTACTAAGGGACCGTGGCCTGTCGGATTCAGTGATATCTACCATGCTGAGGGTGCAGAAGTCGTCCTCTCGGAAGATTTACCATTGTACGTGGAAGGCCTACACCTCTATGTGTGAGGAGATGAAGTGGCGTCCGCGTGCATATTTGGTTTCCAGCATCCTGTTGTTTCTACAGCGAGGGGTGGACCAAAAACTTGCCTCAAGTACAATTAAGGGGCAGATTTCAGCCTTGGTTGTCTTCTTTCAACGACCCTTGGCAGCTCACTCCCTGGTGAGTATGTTTGTGCAGGGGGTTCGACATGTGGCCCCTCCGGTGCGTCCTCCACTACCTCCGTGGGACTTGAATTTGGTCCTGTCGATACTTCAGAAACCATTTGAGAACATTAGAGAGATTCCCTTACTGACTCTCTCTCAGAAGTTGGCCTTTTTGGTGGCTAATACATCCGGCCCTATTTGATCCTCCACAAGGATAAGGTGGTGCTGCGTTCGCAGCCTTCATTTCTTCCTAAAGTCGTTTCGGCCTTTCACCTCAATGATGACATTGTACTCCCGTCTTTGTGTCCTTGTCCGTCGCATCCCAAAGAGGCTGCGTTGCATTCTCTGGACGTTGTCTGAGCTCTGCAAGTGTACCTTTCTGCTGTGGCTCAGTTTCGGAGGTCGAACTCACTGTTTGTTTTGGTGGTTGGTCCTAAGAAAGGTCACCATCTCTAGGTGGATCAGACAGGTTGTGATTCAGGCCTATGCCCTTAAAGGACGGGCGCCTCCCTTTCCTGTCACGGCACATTCAACCATGGCAATAGGTGCCTCTTGGACTTTCCGACATCAAGCCTCTGTTTCTCAGGTGTGTAAGGCGGCGACCTGGTCGTCCGTTCACACCTTCACAAAATTTTACAAGGTTGATGTGAGTGCATCTTCGGATGCTTGCTTCGGCCGCCAGGTTTTGCAGGCGGCTGTTTAAACGTTGCAACTCCCCGTTGAGGAGCTCTGGTTGTTTGGGGTGAAGTTGTTTTTATGCTGTTCACACCCCTCGTTTTTGACACTGTTTGAGGACGTCCCTACTGTCAAGATTGCTGCTGTTTCTGTCCATGAATGGAAGAGAAAATAGGAATTTTGTACTCACCGTAAAATCCTTTTCTCCGAGTTCATGGACAGACACAGCACCCACCCCTCCTTTTCTATGTTTGTACTGCTTTTTGACGAACTAAGCTGCTGCATGCAGGGAGAGGGGTTGTACCTAGAGGGACCGCCCCCTAGGCGGTACTGTACAGTTTTGATGTGTATTTAACACTTTAACAAGTTTTCTGCTTAGTCCTCTCCTAATAGAAGGCTAATACCTTACTGTCAAGATGTGTCCGTCCATGAACTCAGAGAAAAGGATTTTACGGTGAGTACAAAAATCAAATTTTTCTCTCCCACATACTTCTTCCCCTTATCTTTCGGTCAAAATCGATGCCACAGCTATAAGCCCATCCCTGCATGCCAACGTCCTGGGTGTTATCCGGGACACTGAACTCTCATTTAAGCCCCTACGTCTAATTAATGTCCAAATCTTGCCACCTCAACCTCCCCAACATCTCCAAAATATGCCCCTTTCTAACCAATGACACAACAAGCTCTTAATTCATTCCCTGGTCATCTCTCGCCTTAAATACTGCAACTCCCGCCTCATTGGCTTACCTCTACATTGTCTCCCTCCCCCCTTCAATCCATCATGAATGCTGCTGCCAGACTTATCCACCTTACCAATCGCTCTGTGTCTGCTACTCCTCTGTCACTCCCTCCACTGGCTTTCGCTCACCCAACAAACTACTTGCAAAGCCATCCACAACTCTACCCCCAGCTACATCACTGACCTAGTCTCAAAATACCAACCTAACAACTTTATTTTCATTTTCTCCATCTGATCATCCCCTACAGCTGTTACGTTTTGTTCCACTTGACCCTCCCTTCTAGACTGTAAGTTCTAACGAACAGGGCTCTCTCATCCCTCCTGTATTGAATTGTATTGTAACTGTACTGTTTGCCCCCACGTTGTAAAGCACTGCACTAACTGTTGGCGCTATATAAACCCTGTGTAATATTAATACTTCAACACATAGCCAATATTTAAAGTGGACCCCTAGAAAAATCATCAGCCACCCAGCTGAAATGTAGTAGCTGTTTAAACTGCCTGCTGTGATTGCATAAACAAGCACCCTAAGTAAATCAAACTATCATTCTGCTCTCTACTCCTCTCAAGAAGCTTGAAGTGTTAGCTGGACAACACTGCAGAACAGCTGGAATCGCCTCACTGTGTTGTTCATGTCTGTCTGAATGCAGAATATTATAGGGAGGTGACGTCTGTGCATACTTCTCTGACAACTTTCAGTTCTGCAGATGACTTTACCCACAAGCACACACTAGGGTGTACCCAAGCAGGCGCACTACTGAACTGCAGCTATGTTTATCCATTCACACACACACAGCTGTGTTTCGGGCCTGCCCCCTCTATCTCTTGATTGACTTACAGGCTGTGATTGACAATGGCACCCGCAATGACAATGGTTCTCGCTGCTGCCAAAAGTCAATCAGGAGTGTGAGTCCCCAGATAGGCAAGGCTCTAGTGGACATCGTTGGATCAATTGGGGGCTCACATAAGTATTTGGAGTCCTGGGGGGGTTGGGGGCTTCTGCACACATAAGGTGTTTTACCTTCTATGCAATAAAAGTTAAAGCGTTTGCAATTAAAGTAAGTAAAGTAAATAAAGTGTTTTTACAGGCAAGGTTTATTTTTAAAAATAACAAACATGTTATACTTACCTGCTCTGTGCAATGGTTGTGCGCAGAGGAGCCCTGATCCTTTTTTTTGGGGGGGGGGCTCCTCCTCTTCTGTGTCTGCCCCCATAACAAGCACTTGCTATGAGGGCAGATGTGTGGACTCATTCCAAAACCAGGCTATGTTTGTACATGGATACACACAGCGTGGCTTGGCCCCGCTCCCTTCTCACAGGAGTCAGTGGTTGCAGCTGCTGCCTCCATGTCCTTTGAGGAGAGTGAGAATGGAGAGAGCTGCTGGATCCAAGATCAAGATCAGGTAAGTATTTAGGGGGGCTGGGGGTGAGCTGAACATGACAGGTTGTTTACCTTAATGCAGAGAATGCATTAAGGGAAAAAATCTCCTGCCTTTACCACCATTTTAAGGCTACACTACACTTACTGGCTCCCCCTGGTCTTCTTATCTCACCTTAAGGCATCTTCCTTGCCTAGCGTATAGAAAAGAGGAACAGTGTATGGAAATAGGGGAGTTGACAAGATCTGCATCATGAAATACCATGCGGGAAGAAAACTCTTATCCATGTTTTTATTTTCCTTCTGTAATTAACACTCCATCACGCTTTACCAAATTCTTTTTATACTGAAGGCATGCTTTTTATACCAGTTATCTATGCATCACACCTCCATTACGAATCTGGATTTTAGTCTAATGCAAGTGAACAAACATTTTATTGTTCTGATTTTTAGGTAATTTTTTTTACTTTTTAAATATTTGCATTCATGTATATTGTTTGATTTTTCTTTTTCTTTTTCGAAGTGTTGAAGTTATTCGCCTGGGACATAGTTACTTTATCAACTGGGACCGTAAAATGTATTACTCTAAAAGAGGCACTCCAGCCGAAGCCCGGACCACTACTTTAAATGAGGAATTAGGGCAGATAGAGTATATATTTTCTGACAAAACAGGGACTCTTACTCAGAATATAATGACATTTAATAAATGTTCAATCAATGGAAGATTATATGGTAAGTGAAATATGATTTATAACTTTTTCTTTTGTGTATTGCATTTATTTTAAGTGATTCTAAACCCTTACATATACCCACTAAAGCAGGGATATGCAATTAGCGGACCTCCAGCTGTTGCAAAACTACAAGTCCCATCATGCCTCTGACTCTGGGTGTCATGCTTGAGGCTGTCAGAGTCTTGCTATGCCTCATGGGAATCGTAGTTCTGCAACAGCTGGAGGTCCGCTAATTGCATATCCCTGCACTAAAGTGACAAGCCTCAGGTGATACTCAAAGATGAAACAAATCCTCCCATGTAAGTTATACCTGTTTATCTGCAGCCTTCTTTTTTCTACAGCCTTCTAAAACACACAGATCAAAGGCAAGCAAGTGGTGGGGATCTGATTCCACATACTACACAGCATAGGAGGAGAGCTGAGTGTAATTTAAAGGAGTTGTAAAGGCAAAAGTTGTTTTTAATCTTAATGCATTCTATACATTAGGATAAAAAACCTTTTGTGTGTAGCAGGCCCCCCAGCAACCCCTAATATGAACCCTGAGCCCCTTCTCTTACCAGCAATGTCTAAATGTTAGTGTTAGCGTAACCATAGCCCTTAAGCCTAACCCTACCCCTTAACCCATAAATCTAGCCCCTTACACTAGCCCTTAACCCTAACATAAGACTTTGGACACACAAAGGTTTCAGCACTACTTTAAGCTACTTGAGTGCCAGAGAGTGCAAAGTCACACTACATGAACAGAACTGTTATATTTTTCCATTAGCCAAAAAAATCCTGCAAAAAGCATTAAAAAAGCAACATTTGCATTTTTGGGTACGGGTCCATTGAAATCTATTACACGCAAAACGCAATCTGCTGTGGGGGAAAAAAATCCCTGACCTTTTCCAAAAAATGCTCAAAACACACAGGTGTGAGCTAGATCCATAAGAAGCCACGCTAAATAGACCGCAGTGCATTTATGCAAAACCGACTAAAAAAATTCATACGTGTAGACCAAGTGTTTTGGTGGAAGGCAGTAGAAAACATGTCTGCAAATCTATAGATAAAAAAGAAAGTCTTGATGCAAATACAAAGAGGGGACTTTTGTGAACCTTTTTTTTTATTATTTAGACTCCTTAAATTCAGATCTAAATCAATAAATGAGAACTCCAGTCAAACGACTAACTTCATTATTGATATTCATGTATGGGAACTGTTTCACCTGCCAAAGGATTTTTTATCATTATCCATTAATTTCCTAAAATTTACACAGGTCTTCCAGACAGCACAGTGGGCACATGCACTGAAACTGCTCACTATGTATGAGCAAGAACTTGACAGTTCATCAAAAGAGTGACAAGCTCTCCATCCTTTAGGTCTGCTGCCATCTTGCCATCTTCACTGCACTACTCATACATCTAGAAGATATTTTTATGAAATCCTTTGTATGTAATTTTTACATTTTGGGAAGAATAATGTAATTGTGTAGGTCATGTAAGCACATGATTTGTTATAATTCAACACTGTGCAGTATGCGGTATAATCCAAAAGAAAAGCAGCATTCCAATGAGGTCTTCACAGACAAAACTTTAATCAGCCGACAAGCTTCAGCACATAATACACTGTGCAGTGTATGCTAATCATTTTATTAATGGATATACGTAGACAGTACAGCTGGAATACAAAATTTCCCAATGCATGGGATAATAATAACAGAAAACAGATTTATGTTTTCCGGCGTCACGGGATAATAGTGTACAATATACAGAAACTACTGTATAATGTTTTATATGTCCTTTTCTTGACTTCTTTATTTAATAAATAATTGTATTTATTTTATTTGTTCTGTAGGTCAGGTACGGGATGAACTGGGTCGAAAAATGGAAATTACAGAGGTAACAACTTGTGCAGTTTTTTTGCAGTATTGGTGTCTGTAACATGTACAACTTAAAGGATAAGTTTTATTTAAAAAAAATAAATGCACATTTTTTTCTTTTACAAAAAGTTTATTGTCATAAAAACCAACAGTACAGGTTTACGATAGGGTAATATAGTATACATCATACAAAGCAAATCCGGGCCTGCAAGCCCTAACCAACATAAAGGAAGCAGGAGCCGAGCTCTTATGCTATACTCAAATATAAGATAAAAAAATAAACGAGTCCTTAGAACCATACGGTCTAGAACCCCGGCTATGCCCGACTATCTGTAAACCTGTAGAACAATATATAATACACAATAGAAGAACCTAAAGGTTAGCATCCTCTAGAAAGAGTAGAGAGGATTTACTGCCAAGAGAATAGAGACTATGGGAGAATGGAAAAAGAAGAAGAATGGAGCAGAGCGAGAAGAGGGGTAGAAGGCGAAGAGGGAACGACAGAGGAAGGGGCTGTGAGGTCCTAGGGGTGCGCGCAAGAGGAGTCCTATATTGACAGTAATGCAGTGTCAAACCGAGAAGGGTGGTGGTATGTAATCCAAGGCTGCCAAACCCTAAGGAATTTGTCATGCATATCAGAAAGGAATGCCGTCAGTTTCTCATTAACCATAACGTCATTCAGGCGGTTTTTGACTGCCTCAAAGCTAAGTGCGGGGGTTTTCCATGCTCTCCCGATTGTCAACCTCGTTGCAGTAAAGAGATGCTGGGCTAGTTGCCTCTGGAGGCAATAATTCCACAATAGGCTTACCAAGGAGTGCTACCCTAATCCACAGTCTGCACGCCCGCGGGCATGACCACCATATGTGTGCCATGGAGCCCTCCTGGGAGCACCCCCTAAAACAGAGTGGAGAATAATTTGGATTAAAGCGAGCCAATCTCACCGGTGTGTAGTACCACCTGTAAAGAACCTTATAGGCGTTTTCCAAGATCCACGCGTTAAAATGCAAATTTTTTTGCAGGTAAAAAAAATTGCATTTATTTATTTTGAGCCTGTAAAGCATTGCACCAGCGATCAGCAGATTTCTGGCGCCATGCAAGTCTCCTGCAGCTCTGTCAGTGTATCCATGTGCCCGTACATTGCGCATGGGCAAGCAGATACACTGAAAGAAAGAAAAAAATGAGAATTACAAGCCGCAAAGGATGTCAGGACTTGTAGTTCATTCACACACAAAGCTGTGTGTATGAATGACACAGCCATGTGGGTGGAGCCCCGCATGGTTGTGCTGATTTAAAAAATTGACGACTAGTACAGGGAACTAGCACAGGGATGGGGAGGGGGGGTAGTGGCCAGCGGCTGCAGCATTGTGAAAGTGTTACATGTTCCACCCTAAAAACGGATGGGCCATGTTGGCCATTTGTAATATCTTTACCCACTCAAAAGTAATATTTAGGATGAATTCCTGGCCAAAAAAAAAGATTTAGAACAGGCAGCACTTGTGGATTGGTGTTATGTATTTGAAGAAATATTCCCATCTTATATGCTTATAACTACCTTTAAGTATATAGAGTTATTAACAGAAAACTTAAAGTGGAACTAAAGCCGTAAAAATACACTTCGTTGCCTGTTCGCTATCCCCTGTAGAATATACACTGAGCTGCACATGCACAGCCTAGTTTACATTCTGGCACACTGCAATCACTCCTATGTTGCTAGAAATGGATTAATGATCAATTCAGCCAATTCAGCCATGGATCAATTCAGCCATAACTGATGAGATTCTGATAGCTACTTGAAGTGTTAGGCCTTGTACACACGATCGGACAAAACCGATAAAAACGGACTGAAGTTCAGTTTCATCGGTCCAAACTGACCGTGTGTGGGCCCCATCGGTCAGTTGTCCTTCGGTCCAAAAAAAGAGAACTTGCTTTAAAATTGAACCGATGGACGCCTAACCGATAGGTCAAAACCGGACGTTAGTACGCACGACCATCGGTTCAAAATCCACGCATGCTCAGACTAAATGAGGGGACGGGAGCACTCGTTCTTGTAAAACTAGCGTTCGTTTTGGAGATAGCACATTCATCACGCTGTAACAGACGCGAATCGTCTTTTACTAACACAAAATCAGCTAAAGCAGCCCCAAGGGTGGCGCCATTGGATTTGAACTTCACCTTTATAGTGCAATCGTACGTGGTTTATGTGTCCGCATTCTGACACGATCGGTTTTTAAACTGATGGTGTGTAGGCACATCAGACCATCAGTCAGCTTCATCGGTTAACCGATGAAAACGGTCCTTCGGACCGTTCTCGTCGGATGGACTGATCGTGTCAACGCGGCCTTAGACCACCTAAATCCTATCCAATTTCAGCTATTTTTTTAATATGAGGGAGAATGCAATAGGTATAAGCCAGGAAGAATGCAACATGGAACAAAAGTAGCTTATCACTCGAAGAGTTAAAGATGCTAGCACCAGATTAATCGTATAAAGTAAAGGAGAAATGTGGGATTGAAAAAAAAGCAAACATATATACTTGAAGGGGTTGTAAAGGTTTGTGTTTTTTCACCTTAATGCATTAAGGTGAAAAAACACCTGGCAATCACCGGCCCCCCAGCCCCCAGTTTACCTGAGCCCGTTCGTCTCCTTGACATGTCCCCTCTGTCCTCCTCTCCACGGAGTCCCGGCTTTGATTGGATAAATTGATAGCAGCGCAGCCATTGGCTCCCGCTGCTGTCAATCAAATCCAATGACGCAGGGCTGAGTGTATGACTCAAGAGCACGCCCGCAAGGTAACCCCCTTGGGAGAGCGTTTCTCCAAGGAGATTATCTAATGCGGGGAGGAGCCGCTGAGGGACCCCAGAAGAGGATGTTCAGGGCCACTCTGTGCAAAACGAGCTGCACAGTGGAGGTAAGTATAACATGCTTGTTATTTTAAATAAATAAAAAAGGAACCTTTTATCACTTTAAATGCATGCTGCAGCATTTGTCCAATGCTGCAAGCTCTTCCCCCTCTAAGCCCAAGAACTAATCGATCATGTGATCCCTAATTGCTCTGAGCAGATAGCAGTGACTGTCAGTCATCACTCGCATTGCGTAAAGCTTGTCACCCAAAAAAAGCTCCTGCTCGTTCTTGGGCGACAAACTTTGCTTGATGCAATATTGCTGCGATTTTAGCACAATTTATCCCACGACAATCGTGGCAAGACCGCACTTCGTTTTAGGTGCCATTGAAAATTAATGGCACGTGAACACACGTGTTGCATTTTTCCAGCATTGCAGTGCAATTTGGAATCGCAGCGATTCTGCCTACAATCCCAAATCACTAGATGTGAACAGGGTCTTAGCCGACTGCTGATCAGGAATTTGGGTGGACATTTGCTCACTGCTGGCTGACTCTGGGTCAAGGAGTGCACAAGCAAGGGAACACATGAGGAGTATGTCCAAATAAGCTTTTTAAAGTGTATGCAATACATTTTTTGTAAAATCAGAAGTGACCCTCTAGGGTTAGAATTTAGCCTACCTACTGCACTCCATGGATGGTGCAATTTTTATACTAATTAGTATAGTATTTTCTTATGTATAAGTTTTCTATGTAAATATTACAGATGGTGATTTCCTGTTTAAATAATTCATTTATTTGTGTATGTTTTTCCTTGTTTTTTTCCAGAAAACACCACCAGTGGACTTCTCATTTAATACACTTGCAGATAGCAAGTTTCAGTTTTATGATCACAGCTTAATTGAGTCTATAAAGCTGGAGGAGCCCCATGTGCAGGAGTTTTTCAGATTGTTGTCTCTCTGTCATACCGTCATGTCTGAAGAAAAAATTGAAGGTTTGTATGGAACTAAGCATACCAGCATGTACATTTAATTTGCTACACAAGTGAGGGATCATTACATGGGACAGGAACTAATACTGGGATATCACTTGTTTTTAGCCCAGTCATAATTGCAGTGCTTTGCCCTTTTCAACATTTAAGTCATATATGCAGCACAGCCAAAGCTGTTGGCTTTTATATATTTGTAGACTCTTATAAATGTTTAAAGATCCTAGAGTTCGGTCTCAACATTTTCTTGACACATTCTGTAATGCCCTGTTATCTACAAGGCCTTTTCTCATGATTTCTTTATCCAGTTGTACTGCCCCTCGATTGTATGAATGTTTTTAGCCACCAAATTCATCATATGTATGCACGTTGAACATGTTTGCCAATTAATTGTTTGGTCATCCAGTGTACTGGGTGACTGCTGGCTTGTAAATTAAAAATATCTTGCAAGGACTGTATACTACATCGCTTTGTGTCACCTGGAAACACAGAAATTATACTTTTAATCCCAAATTCTTTAATTTTGAGAAATCAGTTACAATTATTATTCCCCCGCCCCCCTATCCCCTGCTCCCCCTCTTCTTCTCTGTGCTAGACATTTCCTTTCTTCATTTGCACCTTTGCCACCTTCTTCCTGTATCCAACAATCCTTTAGGTCACCTAAGCTGATAATCTACACACTAGAGCAGTGGCTCTCAACCTGGGGGTCGGGACCCCCTTGGGGGTCGAATGATGATTTGCCAGGGGTCACTAAATCCTGGTCTGTTTCTGAAGACCGTAGCGCTTTCCCAGCATTTTTCTTGGCCGCCCAGCTGGGCTGTTCCTGGAGCCCGCGGGCACCCACTCAGCCTCTTTGCAGCCGCCTGTTCAGTTCACGCCATGCCTGGGGGGCAGAGACCAGAAGTCAGCTGACTGGTGAGGAACGTGAAGTGGGAGGGGCTGAAAGAGACCTTATCTCCTGATTTCAGCATAGGTGTCACTGCTGCGAGACACTACTGTAGTACGGGTTCCACGTTACGAAAATAATTTTACTGTTAGGCCCCGTACACACGGTCAGACAAAACCGATGAGAATGGACCGAGGTTCAGTTTCATCGGTCCAAACCGACAGAGTGTATAGCCCATCGGTCTGTTTTCCTTCGGTCCAAAATTTTAAAACATACTTCAAAACTGAACCGATGGACCGCTGCCCGATCGGTCCAAACCGATGGTTAGTACAGAAAAGCATCGGTTCAAAACCCGCGCATGCTCAGAATCAAGTCGATGCATGCTTGGAAGCATTGAACTTCGTTTTATTCAGCACGTCATGTGTTTGACGTCACCGCGTTCTGACCCGATCGGTTTTTGGAACGATGGTGTGTACGCACATCAGACCATCAGGCCACTTCAGCGGTGAACCGATGAAAACGGTCCGTCGGACCATTCTCATCGGTTTGAAACGACCGTGTGTACGGGGCCTTAGGGGTCCCCACAATTTGTGAAATGTCATCAAGGGGTCACGACACTAGAAAGGTTGAGAACCACTGCACTAGAGCATGGGTGCTTAACCTGTGGCCCTCCAGCTGTTACGGAACTACAACTCCTATCATGCCTCTGCCTTTTGGGAGACATACTTGTAAATATCAGCCTTGCAATGCGTCATGGGACTTGTAGTTCTGCAACAGCTGGAGGGCCACAGGTTGAGCACCCATGCACTAGAGTCTACCTGTGTTTAAATGTCCCCTCACACAATAACCCATGAACATCCACCCTAGGTCTATACTTACTTTTCCAGTTATAAATAACTTATGCATAAAACGAGCATTGCCTGCTTTAAGCATAACGCTGCTATCCAGTATATTGGGGGCGTCAAATATCAGGATATTGACTGAGCAGATGGATCTGCTCAGTCAACTAAAGCTCATAATTTTTTGGTTGTCTTGCAGGAGAATTTGACGTGTCAGTTGGTGGATGCCCCAAGTAGAAACAAAGCTCTGTTTGATCTAGTAATTACAAACAATGTAAAGCTGATTGCAGACATGGAAGTAAGGGATAACTTAGGAAATAGTGATAACAGGGTAATCACGTTCACCATAAAACTGCACTTTATACTTCAAGACATTAAATAGGAGGAAATTCTAGACACAAAAACCATGGAGGAAAAGTGGGAGTGCTTTAAGAATATATTATTTATGGGTATCAGCCAGTGAATTCCTACAGTTGTAAACACACACAAAGTGAATCCTAAATGTTACAGCGCCCCCTGTGTTTAACTCCCAAACTGCAACTGTCATTTTCACAATAAAGAATGCAATTTAAATGCATTTTTTGCTGTGAAAATGACAATGGTCCCAAAAGTGTCCGCCATAATGTCGCAGTCACGAAAAAAATCGCTGATCGCCGCCATTAGTAGTGAAAAAAATAAAAAAATAAAAATGCAATAAAACTATCCCCTATTTTGTAAACGCTATAAAAATAGGTAGAAGAATACGTATCAGCCTAAACTGAGGAAAACATTTTTATATATGTTTTTGGCAAAAAGTAAAAAATATTGCATTTTATTGCATTTTTTCAAAATAGTTGCTCTATTTTTGTTTATAGCGCAAAAAATAAAAACCGCAGAGGTGATCAAATACCACCAAAAGAAAGCTCTATTTGTGGGGAAAAAAGGACGCCAATTTTGTTTGGGAGCCACGTCGCACGACCGCGCAATTGTCTTCTAAAGCGACGCAGTGCCGAATTGCAAAACCTGGCCTGGGCATTAAGCTGCCTAAAGGTCCGGGGCTTAAGTGGTTAAAAAATATAGAGCCAAAGGGTTACTATTAGAATTCCAACATTACAAGGAATGCAATAAGAAATGTTAGAGCACAATCAGGGCATCAAAAATAGGCCACGATATACACGTAACGGAGGAGAGTAAAAAGAATCCCAAAATGATTGGGATAGGGTATGATAGACCATATGATATTGTTGAACAGAGCACAGAATGTTTTTGTATGGCTAACAGATGCCAGTGTTCAAAATAGACTGGAAAAACTTAATGTGAATAAATCACTAGGACCAGATGGCTTACACCCATGAGTTCTCAAAGAACCATGCCATGTCATTTCTAGACCATTATTACTAATCTATAGGGAGAGCTTACTGACTAGCGAAAAGTTATAAGTTATATTCCAAAAAGGCCTTGGATATATACTAGGAAAGTACAGACCAGTTAGTCTAACATCAATAGTATGTAAAATATTGGAGGGGATGATGAGGGAAAATATCCAAGAATTTGTTGGTGGAAATAGTATTTTTACTGGTGGAATTCAGTAGTAACCAGCATGGATTTATGAAAGATAATTTTTGCCAGACCAGCCTTTTAACATTCTATGCGAAGGTAAGCTATAATCTGGATAGAGGAAGGCCAGTGGATGTGGTGTATCTGGACTTTGCCAAAGCATTAATTTACAAATTGAGATCAGTTGGCATTGATGATAGTGTGTGTTTCTGGACTGAAAACTAGTTACAGGGACACGGCCAAAGGGTGGTGATAAATGGCGTATCTTCTAAATGGACTGGAGTTGTAAGTGGGGGTACCCCAAGGCTCTGTCCTGGGACCAGTTCTGTTTAACTTGTACATAAATGATATAAAAGTTGAAATAAATAGTTTAATCTCAGTTTTTGCTGATGATACAAAGCTAAGCAGGAAAATAACCTTACAACAGGATATAGCAACCATACAGAAAGACCTCAATAAAATAGAAGGATGGGCAACTACATGGAAAATGAGTTTTAATGAGGTCTATAGATAAATGTAAAGTAATGCACGTGGGGACTAAACATATGAATGCAGAATACACCCTAGGAGAACCTCTAGGGGAATCAGGGATGAAAAAGATCTGGGGGGCCTAGTAGACCAAAGGCAGTGGCATGCGGTAGCATGCAATGTCAAGCTTTAGCTAGCAAAGTGTTACCGTGCAGTAAGAAGGGTATCTACACGAGACAAAACTATAATCCTACCACTTTACAAGACACTGGCTCGGCTGCATCTTGCGTATGCCATCTAGTTCTGGCCACCAGTCCTCAGGAAGGATGTACTAGAACTGAAGAGAGCCCGCAGAAGGGCAACAAAACTGATAAGGGGACTATAGGATCTCAGTTATGACAAACAACTTCATACATTAAGCTTATTCTCCCTGAAGAAGAGATGCTTACGAAGAGATATGGAGTCAAGCTGGGTAACATTGCAGAGCCTGCAGCGGAGTCCCCTTACCTTCTCCTGGCAATCTAGTGATGATGTTCTACTGCTGTGATTGCCAGCAAGATCACCGGCGCTCTCGCCGACCATCATCTGACTTCCTGGTTCCATTCCCTGCGAGCAGCAGCGGTGCATGGGAGCGGAACTGGGCTGGATAATTTAAAATTGAAAAAGTGAAACACACACATAAAAGGAGGTGATACATTGTAATCTGAGGATTACACTGTATCATCTCAGATCTTACACCATCACTGTACAGTGCCCCTTGCCTGACATTTTACTGTCATTTGTGCCCATAAAAAATATTTAGAACATGGCGTCAACTTTACTACAAAGGCGCTTTTGGACCAGTTGAGTGACAGCGACAGCAACATGGCGTTGCTCGCAGAACTGAGCGAGAGTGAGTCGTGGGGAGATTTGTCGTCTGACACTGATCTAGCAAGTGACAACTGGCGATGTGCGCACTTTGTGCGCTATAGACTGCGATACGGATCAGGTAGCGCCCCCGAGATTCCCGTTCACTGGATTACCTATGATGAAGGTAGATGTCGAGTGTGACAACCCTCTGGCAGACCTGCTATTATTCCTCACTGAGGAGGTAACTGAAAAAATTGTCACAGAGACAAATCGCTACCATGATCAGCAATCAGCTACGCTGCATGCCAGGTTTTCCAGAAGCAGAAAGTGGGAACCGGTGACTAAAGAGGACATCTGGCAGTTTCTCAGACTCAACATTCTTCAGGGGGTGGTGGGGAAAACACTCCAGAAATGGTACTGGACCACCAATATGTTACTGGCCACTCCGTTTTTTGCACCGTGATGTCAGAATACTGGTTTTCTCTCATCATGTAGTATTTCCACTTCACGAACAATAAAGAATTTGATGAGGCCACTCATCCTGCGCCAAAACTAAAAAAAAATCTGAGAGGTATGCCAAATGATTGTGACTAATTTCCAGCAGGCCTATGTGCCAGAAAGGAATGTCAGCGTGGATGAAAGTTTGATGGCCTACAAGGGACTCCTAAGCTGGATACAGTTTTGCATCCAAAAGAGCGCGGTTTGGCATCAAATTCTACATGCTCTTCGAGTCATCCACCGGATACATCTGGAATTTGGTAATTTACACCGGTAAAGGCACAAAGTTCAACCCCAGGTTCATCAGCTATGGGATGGCCACATCATCTGTCCTTACACTGCTGGAGCCTTTGTTGAACCAAGGATATTGTGTGACCACAGACTATTTCTACACGTCTCCGGAACTGTATGAGGTTTTGCTACAAAACAAGACTGATGCGTATGGTACCGTTAGGCCTAACCGACTTGACATGCCATCTATGTTTGCCAAGAAAAAACTCAAAACTGGAGAAATGGTTGCCTTTCTCAGAAGGGTAAGATAATGGCAATGCGATGGTGAGACAAGAAGGACGTGTGTCTCATGAGGACTGTGCACAATACCTCCACTGCCATGGTCCACACAAAGGGTGGGAAAGATGTGCTGAAGCCGCAAGTCGTGATCGACTATAATAACACAATGGGAGGTGTCGACAGAGCCTATCGGGCAATGACATTTTACCTGGCTATGCGCAAACAGCAAAAAAAATTATAAGGTTTTCAGGCATCTTCTAGAACAATGCCTTTGGAATGCATATATCCTGTATAGAGCAAAGAGTGACATGCCTCTTGTTCATTCTGACTTTATCTGGAAAGTGGCTGAGCAGATTTTTGTCAACCACCAGACGCCATCAGTAGCTGTGAACGGACCCGGACGACATGCTGTTGACGTTGTCAACCCAGAACGCCTGACTGGTCATCACTTTATGGACTACATATCGCCAACCGCAAAAAAGGCAGCACCTACCAGGATGTGCGTGGTTTGCTGTTCAAAGAGAGATGGCAATGGAAAGAAAGTCCGAAAATAAACTAGGTGCCATTGTCCTGATTGTGACGTCGGACTTTGTCCAGTTCCATGCTTCGAAATTTATCAAACTCAGGATGTTTATTGAATTTTCTTTGTTTGACAAATTTCATTATTTTTTATTACATTATTTAATAAATATATATTATTTATTAGATTATAATTCATGATTTTGTGTTTCAAATTTATCACATCTGGGATGTCTACTAGAATCTTGTTTGGTCAGGTTTAAGTAAGTAATTACTAAGAATTGCAGGCCTTTCCATGCAAAAAATTGTACCGCTTTTGGTACAAAATTTCAGACATAATGATACCGCCAGGGAGGTTAAGACACAGGGCCATTCGGTGAAGTTGGATGAGAAGCAGTTTAATCACAATCTGCATAGGGGATTGTTTACTGTTAGAGCAGTAAGGATGTGCAACTCCCTTTCACAATTGGTGGTGTCAGCGGAGAGTTTTGATAAGTTCAAAAAGCTCTTAGTGCATCTTAGTGAATGCAGTATACAGGGATATGGGAATTATCAGAGACATAAATATATACACACTCATAGAGCCACACAGGTTGAACTGGTGGAATAATTTCAAAAGGGACAAAGGAATGGGGATTTTCACGGTGCCAAAGTGACTAGATATCATAATATGAACACATTTTTATTACATTTGATTTGAACAGTTTTACAAATATTTAATCACATAAGGATAAAAGTGGAGCATGTTACAATTAATTGGATAACGGGTCAAGTCTTCCCTACTAGTTTCGCCAGTACTTTGGTGTCATTGGATCATTGGTGTCATTGGGTCAACTCGTAGGCTAACATTTTGAGTAGCAGCAGCAGCAGCAAAGAACGATCATTGTGCTACACTGGACAATCTGAAACTGAGCCTTCTGGTGTAGTGAAAAACTATCGTCAAGCATGTGCATGCACATAATTTCTTGTTTACATCAAGCTGATCTTTTCTATACACACGAGTCTAAAAAAGTGAAAGGATTAGGTTTCTATTAAAAAGGGTTAAATAAAAGTAATGGAAACCATTCTACTTCTATTATGGAACATGTTTCAGTGGATGAAATAATCATTTGATGGTACAAAAGTTTTACAAATATAAACATATAAGTACATAGTTTGCAAGGCTGAGTAAAAACACCAGTCCTTCCAGTTCAACCTGTGTGTGTATGTATGTGTCTACGTCATTACCATTTCCCCCATCCCTGTATAATGCATTCACTAAGAAACGCATCCAAATTTTTTTTCAATTATCGACACTCCTTGCTGACATCACAAATTGTGGGAGGGATTTCCACATCTTTATTACTCTAACAGTAAAGAACCCTTTACGCGGTTTAAGGTTACATCGCTTCTTGTCAAACTTTATTTAGCAACTGAGTGTCTGTCTTCTTACTGCACTGGTAGATCCTTGGATTTAAGTGGTTACACCAGGATCATGGCTGCAGCCATGATCCTGGTATCAACATTTTATTTAGGTGATGCTCTTTTCTGCAAAGGTGAGCTAAGTGTCTGTTCAACCCCCAAATCATTTTTATAGGAGGTAGAAATGGGTCCTGCCCCCTCCTTTCCCGGGGGAAGCCCGGGACCGATGTGGGTGGTTGGTCCAGCTTACCATAGAGAAGGAGGAACCATGCGAATTTAGTCACTTCTATTGTTTACTGATCTTGGTTTGATCAACTGCTTTGGAGTCTATCCAACCCCAGATCTCTCCATAAAAGAGTACCTGTCACTGCCCATGCTATCATAAAGGATGCTGTTCATTCCTTGTGATAGCAATAAAGTTTAATTAAAAAAAATGAAACAGTGTAAAATAAATAAATACATAAAACAAAAAAAAAGAATTTGCACTGACCCCCTCCCCCCGTTTCATCCCACCCACATTGCTCACGCGCAAATGGGAACTCACACATAGGTTTGGCATGCATAGATACATAGATAAATGGCAAACACGCCACATGTGAGGTTTTGCTGTAAACAGAGTGAGAGCAAAAATTCTAGTGCCAGTCCTTCTCTTTAAGTTTTAACTGGTAACCTGTTAAGGCTTTTAAACTGTCATCTTTCGGTTCCAGCACATCCTCCCTGAGGACTTGTGAAAAGAACAGGATGGCTCAACCAGTGTTTTGTAAAGTAGTAGATTTATAGTCTTATCTCTTGAGTAAATACCCTTTTTAATGCATGCTAATCGTCTGCTAGCCTTTCTTACTGCAGCTCGACATTGCATACTATTGCTGAGCCTTTGATCTACTAGGACCCCTAAAGTCTTTTCCATCCTCAATTCCCCCAGAGGTTTTCACAACCAGCACATACCTTGCATTCATATTTTTAGCCCCCAATACTTTACATTTTTCAATATTAAACCTCAATAGCATGTAGTTGCCCATCCCTTTATTTTATTTAGAAATTATTGTAAAGTTGCTATATTTTATTGTGAAGTTTTTCCTCTGCTTAGCTTTGTATCATCAGTAATTACTGAACTATTTACAGTATACCAACCTCAATATCATTTAAGAAGTATAGCCAAAGCTCGTTTGGCTGTACTTCTCCTATGGATCACAGGAGTGAAATTCATTTTGCACTACTGTGACCCGTTTTCAGCAGAGAGCGGGCTGAAGTCAGCTCTCTGCTGACATCACAGAAATCAGTCCAGGCACTCCATCATCCCGATAATGGGAGTCTGGATCCACCAGGTGTCTGGACCGACACCCGTCTCAGCCTCTATGTGGGCCGCTGAGAGCCTGAGACAGACGCTCCCCTCCACAGCTCAGCGCTCCAGTGAGTGAGAAGGAGCAGAGCGGAGAGCTGCTGATTGAAAGTCATAACCGAGCCATCGGTGGTGTTCGATCTCTCGGTTCTCAGTGCTGAGGCGCCGGGGGACAGGTGCAGCATCGAACCAATGCTGCATCCACCTAGGTAAGTATGAAACTGGAAAAAAAGAATTCCTTTACTTCTCTTTTAAACAGAATTGGTCCAAGGATAGAGTCTTAGGTTAATCCACTTATGACTCCAGACCATATAAAAGATACTCTATATATCGCCAAAGGATACACATTTACATAATAATGTTGTTTAGTGATTCTTTATGCAACATGCAACAATCTCTGCTTGAGTTTACTACAGCACCAGGTTTTTCCATAGTCTGCTAACCTCCATTCCAGGAACCAGGTGGAAATCCTCAGTTTTATACTATCCTAACAAATCTAGGTAACCTGAGATTTCAGTTAAATAACAGAAAAAATAAATATAAATATAAATAGGAATAGGAATTAATCTCATTGTGGTAAAAAGTATTGCCTAATGAACGATGTATTTTAGTTGAAGGAGTTAACCTAAATGTTGAATTTCATCTGCTGGTGACTTCTCGAAGGAGTTGCACATTATAGAAGACTTATTGAAAGAAGCACTCCCAGTATTTATAATTTTGTTACGTTGTGGGTTTTAGATCGGACACGTGTTTGCAATACTGGAATTTTCAGGATTGCTATGACTCAGACCTGATTCCAGAAGAATTGCTCATGGTGTATATGTTTACAGATGGGTCCCACACATCTTCCTCCTGACCTTTCTCACTGGAATTTATGTGACCAAAAAAGGATGTTTTCCATTTTTTTTGATTAACCGCTTTTTTATTTTCTCTTTACTTTATTATTATTATAATACAGTAGGTAATTGGACATAAAATCAGGCTTGCACTGCTATTGTAGTTAAGTGAAATTCGATATATATTCTATTTATTTTGAAGATAATGTATGCAAAAATAAAATTCATTTTAAATTGTTTATTCATTTCAAATGTATATTCGAAAGTGTTTCTAAAGCCTTAATGTTTTTCACCTTAATGCATTCTTTGTATGAAGGTAAAACCCTTTTGTGCAGATGTTTCCCCCCCACACACCCCTTATACTTACCTGAGCCTGAACTCCATTCAGCACCGTGTCCGAGAGCAGCGGCTCTGTTTGCTATCTGCCTTTTCATGGGACAGTTTGATAACAGTGAGAGCCAATGGCTGTCAGTCAAATTCTGTAATGAGCAGGCGGGGGCTTGGGCATGCCGCACTGTCTGTAAACACAGACAGCACAGCATTGGGATCAAGCCCGTATGGGTACCCCCAAATGAAGCGGCTTCCTCTTGGGGCATTTGCAGAAGAGGAGGAGCCAGGAGCGCTGGTGGGGGCCCGAGAAGAGGAGGATCTAGGCTGCTCTGTGCAAAATACAGAGCAGGTAAGTCTATTATTTTAATAAAATAAAAAAACACAAACGTTTACAATTACTTAAACACTGCAGATGCCATATTTCCTTTTATTGTCTGAGAAAATCTTTGATGCTTCTAAAATCATCCTAAACAGTAATTAAATGTTAAATTAGCCTAAAACCATTATAACCTAAATATTACAAAATTACTATATAAAAATGGCAATTTTTTTTCATTTTTTATATATATTACAGTATTTATCTGACAAATTCATATTAATGCCGTATTTATCTTACCCAGAATCATTTGCTATGCTCTTTTTCCTGAAATTACATAGGGAAACTGAATTACCAAGTGCAATCACCGGATGAAGGTGCATTAGTTACCGCTGCTCGAAACTTTGGTTTCATATTCAAGTCCCGAACGCCTGAGACCGTTACTGTGCAAGAAATGGGGAGAATTGTAACATATCAACTCTTAGCAATATTAGATTTTAACAATGTCAGGAAAAGAATGTCTGTCATAGGTAAGGTTTTTTTTATTTGCACATTTTTTTTTTTTTTTTCATAATGTGCCTTCCTGTTCCTTCTTGTTAGTCTTCTCTCTGTCTGGAAATAGTTCAAGTCTTTGCTAAAGCTACATAGGCTTGAACCAAATTTGAAGAGATGTGTCTATGGGAGATCATTCAGTGCTCACACAAAATCATCAGTACCATCCAGAGAAGCCACCGTGTTACCATGCTTTGTGCGAATATGTGGTTTATTTGGTAGCGGAGGTGTTGTATAATTATTTTATTTTAATTTTGTTAATGGGGTAACTGGATCAAGTTAGAGCAGATTTGATAATAGTATCCATTTGTCATTGTGGTAGACCTGCAACTACAAGAAGAGGTAGGGCACCAGTGCATGGTTTCCAATTGTCATCAGTACAATCCCTAAATCTGTATGGGAAATGCTTATGATGTCGGAAAAATGCCATCATCATTTGCACTTTTTCAGCGATTCATCACATTCAGGCCAGCCATATAAGCCATGTGTTATGTCATTGATCTGTGTTGGATCTGCTGACCCCAACCTCGCCTCACACACCAGATTATATGACCTTCTGGATTAAATAAATTCCAAATTGGCTTATATTCCTTAGGATTAACAAGATTTATGCCCCATACACATGATCGGAATTTCCGTCAGGATAAACTCTGACTGATTTTTCTGATGGAATCCCGTTTAAGCTGTCTTGCATACACACTGTCACACCAAATTTCGACCGTCCAAAACCCGGTGAAAAATGAAGTTCAATGCTTCCGAGCATGCGTCGACTTGATTCTGAGCATGCGTGTTTTTTTCTCCGTCGGAGTTCCACACAGAAAAAAAGAGAACACGTTCTCTTTCTAAGTCAGACTTTTTTCATCAGAAACTCTGATCGTGTGTACAAGGCATTACACTTTCTAACTATTTACTGGCCAACTGTACACCATTTTTCCTTTTACCAATCGAAAGCCTAGGCAAATTGTAAAACCCATAAGATTGTGCTGCAGCTTCAGATTTACTGAGCATTCCCTAGACAGCATGGCAAAGCACAGTGAGACAGGACATGGTCTGACGGTATAGAGGAAGCACTTTAATCATTTTTAAATCTGTGTAGCTTGTGTAAATATATTACTAAATCATCAGGCATAGTTTTTATGAAATGTTTGTGAAAAGATAGATACTTGTGTTCAAAGGGGCTTTCTTCATTATGTTTAGTGCTTACAAGTATAACATTTTGAAATTATTTTTATTCAGTTAAGTTTGCATTATTGCATATTAATGTTTAATATTTATCATTTGTAACCATCAAATCGATTTTTGTGCAAGTTTTGTGCTATCTAAAGTCACTTCCTCACAGCTCCTGTGCTAAAAGTAGTCCTGAATTTGTCAAAGAAGGGTGACCCCCTCCCTCTCTGTTGGCAAAGCATGCTCACCAAACAATGAATGCAAACTATAAAATATGGGTATTGGTAGATATTTTAGATTTTTTGCAAAAAAACAGACTATATTGCTGGCACATCATCAGTTGTTCTTCTGTACTTCCAGCGTGTTTAAAGGAAAAAAGATTTAATGTATTTCAGAGATGTACAAAATATGTTTTTGATAATTTTTTTGACATGCGCTTTAAGTATCTGGTGTTTTCTTTCATCTGGTGCCTAAACAAATTGGTGGGTTAGTGAAGGAAAGGTAAATATATGCTGTTGGGAAGGAAGACAACCTTGACTTTGATTTTGTATAGTTTCCTTTAAATCAAAATGCAAAAAAGTGCATGGCATTATGTACATATTCCATTTCAATTATTTAACAAAATTGGAGTTTTCTATTACGCTAGCAGAGACAAATTGCTCTGATTTCTTTGGACATTTTTGATCTCAATAGACAAGAACTAGTTGCTTTGTTCTGATAGATAAAAATTCCAAACTGATCAAAATCAGATCTTCCCTCAAATAAAATAGCTATATTTAGGAAATGTGTATTCTTCTCTTTGATTTTTGTCTCCAAATTTTTTCGGTTTGTTTCTCACAGCACTGTCTACCTCTTTTTGGACAAATCCCACGTTCTTTCCCTCATATTCTCCCCTTTGGCTCCTCTTGAACTTCTGTCTAAGTCACCCTTTGTGTTTTCTGTGTTTGTCTGATCTTCGTTCTGTTAGTGTTATCTGATTATTTTTTATGTACAGATTATAATAAAAAGTATCATATTAGCACAAAAGAGATTTGCAAATAATCTATTTTAGCTGAAAGCTAAACATCAACCAGATCTAAAAACCCCAATTTAATTGCAGCTCTGTATTCGTTACTATAAATATAAATCATTACATTTATTTTATTAACGCAATTGGTGTAAGTACCTGAATTTTATAATAAACATAAAAATACTTTTCTGTGATCCCTGCTGGATAACAACTTTAGCATCGGAAGATGTTAAGCATTAAAATCTCTGTGCTTTCGCCTCATTATCCGGATTACAAGTAAACCCTGGTATATCACTCTGGGCCACATTAGACTTGAAATCCATCCAATTCCTCTATCTTCCCTACCTTGGTTAGGCCCCTTTCACATTGAGGCATTTTTCATGCGGTACAGCGCTAAAAATAGCGCTGCTATACCGCATGAAAAATCATGCCCTGTAGTGTTCAATGTGAAAGCCTGAAGGCTTTCACATTGAAGCGGTGCGCTAGCAGGAGCGCACCAAAAGTCCTGCTAGCCGTATCTTTACCGCAGTATAGGAGCGATGTGTTCACCGCTCCTATACCGCGCCTTCCCATTGAAATCAATGGGAAAGCACGGTAATACCGCCCGCAACGCGGGCGGTATTAACCCTTTTATGGCCGCTAGCGGGGGTTAAAACCTCACCGCTAGTGCCCGAATATCGCGGTAAATACGACGGTATAGCCGCGCTACAAATAGCGCGGCTACAAATAGCGCGGCTATACCGTCACCACGGCAGCACGCCTCAATGCAGCCTTATTCCCATCTTCCCGCCCTAAACTTATAGTCTTACTCTTCGGCACTAAGATTCTGTTAAGTTCTCTGCTGACTTTATATCTCCACGCCTGCTATTGTTACAGTTGCAACAATTTTCCCCCCAGGTGACAAAAACTCTGCACAGTTCAAGTTGTCAGACCACAAATGCCTAGACATTTGCTACCTTCTCACCCCCCGCTAGAATGATCACTTTCAGTTCTCTTAGGTCATCCTCCCATTAAGAGAACACTACTGCTATCTTCAACTTCGACATTTCCTACTTAAACTCCTTCACTCCCAGCCTTCCCTGTACAGACTAACACTAATTGAAAGCATACATAGGTCTCATCCGCATTCGGCAGGTCCTATTTCCCTGCTGTACTCCTCCATAGTCTAGGAAACCACCAGTACGTTTGTACCAGTGGTTCTCAACTCCTGTTCTGTTCTCAGGACCCACGAACAGGCCAGATTGTAAGTATTACCTTGGGGAGATGCAAACTAGAATACTGCAATCACAAAACAGCAAATGATATCACCTGTGATGTTTTTCAGTTATCTTGCAAACCTGGCCTGTTAGTAGGTCCTGAGGACAGGAGTTGAGAACCACTGGTTTATACGAGCAACAATGGGAAAGTGAACTGGCGATGATGTTGGACCTGGAGTACTGGAAAAACATGACTTAGACTAAAAACTGACAAGTGTTCTAATCCCTCTCCACTCTATTCAAAACAAAAAAGTTTTGCCTTTAGTTACACTCTAAGTAAGTTCCTTGTCTTCCCTCCAACCATCCTCCCCTCTTCCCTACCCCCTTTCTCCATCTTTGGACACATCCTCTACCATGGCAGTTTTCAGTCCAACATTACAACTCTGGCACCTTTTGGTCGCTTCACCTTAACAGCTGGACCCCTGAATGAGACCTTCACTCCTTGACAGTTTTTATACACATACCATTTTACGGTTATTTTTTGTCATTGTAAGTTTCTTGATATCTTTGATGTTGATGAACTGTTACTTATACGTGCCTAATTGTGACAGGCAGCGGTTTCCCTGAATTTTGCTTTACTTCTTTTAAAAGTTTTTCGAATGGAGAAATGAAAATTGATGCATACCTACAAGATTTCGAGCGTCAATGCGCTTTGGAGGGTCTGGAATCAGAGCAATGGGCCGCGATTCTAAGCAGCAAACTCACGGGCCGAGCAGCAGAGACATACCGAGGAGTTCCTGATACAGCCATACATGACTACGCCAGGGTAAAGGACATTCTGCTAGCCAGGTATGCCGTGACCCCAGAGACTTACAGGAAAAAGTTTCGGGCATTACGGAAAGTGGGCCGAGACTCCTACACCGAATGGGCTTTTAGGATGTATCGGGGAGCCCAAAACTGTATGCAAGGCTGCCAGGCCACGACGCTAGAGGAGGAGCTTCAACTCCTCTTGCTAGAACAATTTTTTGACCACACACCTGCAGACACCAGGGACTGGGTCAGAGACAGGAAGCCGGCCACAATCGAGGAAGCGGCCCAGCTGGCAGACGAGCATCACGAGGGAAGAAAAGGAGATCCTAGTGGAAACCGCCCTCTGGTAAGGTCCTGCGCCCCAACGCCAGGTCCTGTGACCCACCACTGACCGAACGCGGTACCACCCACAACACCGCCTAATTTTAACCGGAGACCGCCATTGGTATGTTACCAATGCAATCAGCCAGGGCACTACAAAATACATTGCCCTCAGCGGAGCAGAGGCAATTGGGAGCGGCCATCACCACCACCACCGAGGGCAGCCGCTCATCACTATCAGCATGAGCCGCTGGAAGACCACAGCCCTGAATCTGAGCAATGGACCGTACTACATGAGGTGAACCTAGCACAAGCCAAGGGGGACAACCGGGGACACCACAGACAATGGGTCACAGTAGATGGAAAGGAGGCTGAGGCACTACGAGACTCTGGGGCCACCCTCACTCTGGTGCAGCATCACACCGTATCTGCAAAGGCGCGCAGCAACAGGACTGTTGCAGTAAGAATGGCAGGAGGCACCATCCACAAACTACCCACAGCCCAAGTGCAGTTAAATTGGGGCACCGGAGCCAAGCAGACGAAAGTAGGCATTATGTCTGGCCTACCTGCGGAAGTATTGTTGGGGAACGATTTGGGGTGCCTAACTTCACAGCTGCTTACCCCAGATCATGCTGGAACCTGCCCTGTGACTACCACTCCGAGGAACCACAGGTAGGAACCGAAACCCCCGTAGTATGCCCTGACCCTATCCCCTTCTGGGGCACTCCACAAGACTTTGGCCAAGCCAAGCAGTCAGGTCCCACCTTAGCAGGTTACAGGAAGGCCGTAGGTACCCCTAAGGAAGGTAATGCTCAAGAGAACTTCCACAGGGACAAGGGACTGCTATATAGGGTCACAGGGGGAGTGGGAAGTGGGGCAGCCCAAGTTATAAAAAGGCAGCTAGTTGTACCCCACAAATACAGAGCAGAGCTTCTAAAGCTCAGCAATGTTATCCTGCTAGCCGGACATCTGGGTATCAAGAAAACTAAGGACCGCCTTACCCAGACGTTCTTCTGGCCAGTGATATCAAAAGACTTGCAGATGTACTGCAGGACATGTGACACGTGTCAAAGGATAGGGAAACGGGAGGACCACCCCAAGGCCAAGTTATGGTCCCTACCTATAATAGAGGAACCATTCTACAGAGTGGCAGTAGACCTGATAGGGCCCCTCAACAAACCCAGCGCCTCCGGAAGGCGCTACATCCTCACGGTGGTGGACTATGCCACCAGGTACCCTAAGGCTGTGGCGCTCTCCAACATTGAGGCGGAGACGGTAGCAGAGGCTCTAGTCAGGATCTTTTCTTGAGTAGGATTCTCCCGGGAAATACTCTCAGATCAGGGAACCCAATTCACGGCAACTGTCACTCAACAGTTATGGCAGAGCTGTGGGGTGAAACCATTATTTAGCTCCTCCTACCACCCCTAGACCAACGGCCTCTGTGACCGATTCAACGGCACGCTTAAGCAGATGCTCACAGCGTTCATAGAGTCCTACGGTCAATGTGAGAAATTTCTACCCCATCTCCTGTTTGCCTACCGGGAAGTGCCCCAGGCGTCGACCGGGTTCTCCCCCTTCTAACTCCTATACAGGAGAAAAGTCCGGGGACCCCTGGACCTCTGGGAGGGCAACGCAGGAGAGGAAGGGATCCCGGTTTCTAGCCGTACGTCCTGGAGTTCCGGGACCGCCTGCAGGCACTGACCGAATCAGTTCGGGAGAGCCTACAGGCGGCCCAGAAACAATGGTATGACCGGGGAGCACTAGATAGGAACCTGGAAGTAGGGCAAAAAGTATTAGGCCTCAGACCATCCAAAAAGGACAAGCTACAGGCAGCGTGGCAGGGGCTATTTAAAGTGGTGGAACGGATTAGCGACACCACCTATATTGTGGGCAAATGTTCGGATGAAAGGATCAGACGAGCCTTTTATGTGAACATGTTGAAACCGTACTTCGAGCGCTCCAAGGACGTGGCCGCTATCTGTGCCCCATTCACTGACGATGGTGAAGGACTCCCCTTACCCGACCTGCTGGCAGCTAACCAAGGTACCCTAGAGCAAGTTGGGTTGGGGGAGAAACGAAATCTCACACAGCAGACGGACGCAAAACAACTGCTGCAGGAACACAATTGGCTGTTCTCGATCCTACCGGTCCTACCCGGGTACACCGCCGCAGTACACCGGGTGGAGACGCAGGGGCAGACCTCATTACGGCAGCAGCCGTACTGTATCCCGACAGCAGTACAGTATTGAGGCTTCCCAAAGTCCCTGGGCGTCCCCGGTGGTTTTAGTACGGTACGACTTGTTTCTGTATTGATTACCGGAAACTGAACGACCGGACTATCACTGACACATACCCCATGCCACGGATCGACGAATTGCTCGATCGCATGGCCAGCGGGCACTTCCTTACTATTCTGGACCTGTGCAAAGGGTATTGGCAAATTCCGCTAGACTCGGCTGCCATCCCCAAGTCGGCATTCGTCACCCCATTCGGGCTATACCAATTTCGGGTTATGCCCTTTGGGATGAAGAATGCCCCGGCTACGTTTCAACGGATGGCGGACCGACTTCTGGAGGGAATGCAGGACTTCGCATGTGCCTACCTAGATGATATTGCCATCTATAGCGGCACCTGGGAGGAGCACCTGACGCACTTGGCTTTGGTATTTGGGAGGTTACAAGAAGCCGGCCTCACCCTGAAACCCGAGAAATGCCATGTGGGCATGGCAGAGGTTCAATACCTAGGACATAGAGTAGGGTCTGGGAAACAGGGCCCCGAACCCGCGAAAGTAGAGGCCATAGCCAATTGGCCCCAGCCCCGCACCAAGACGCAGGTATTGGCGTTCCTAGGCACCACAGGGTATTATAGAAAGTTCGTCCCGGAGTATAGCACCCTAGCAAAACCCCTCACCAACCTGACCAAAAAGTCCCTACCCAAGCAGGTAGCCTGGTCCCCGGAGTGTGCAAAGGCGTTCCAGGGACTTAAGACGACTTTGAGTGAAGCTCCAGTATTGGCAGCCCCAGACCCTAACAAAACATTTCTCGTCCATACAGATGCCTCCATGTTTGGGCTGGGAGCCGTGCTGAGCCAAGTGGGGGATGACGGCACGGAGCACCCGGTGGCATACCTCAGCCGCAAGTTATTACCTCGGGAGGTCAGCTATGCCACCGTGGAAAAAGAATGCCTGGCTCTAGTATGGGCCTTAAAGAATCTCCAACCGTACCTTTATGGCCGTGCCTTTACCCTACTCACTGACCACAACCCCCTCGTCTGGCTCAACCGGGTCTCTGGAGACAATTTCCGGTTTCTGCACTGGAGTCTAGCGTTGCAGCCCTACAATTTTACACTGCAATACCGCCTGGGCAAGCAGAACGGCAATGCGGATGGGCTTTCCCGCCAAACCGACTTGGAAGTATAATTTTGTTACCCGGACATCCCCTAGCCAACGCAGCAGGGTCTAGTCGGGTATGCCGACCCATGGAACTAAGGGGGAGTATTGTGAAGAAAATAGACTTTATTCAGTATTTTCTCATAGGTTTGTTTCTTTTTAAGAACCCCTGGACCAATCTGGGTGAAATTTGGATATGTTGGTCCCCCAGATCGGGGCTATCAGTGGATATGTAATTGTAGGAATATCTTGTGTAGAAAGGGGTGTTCCAACTTTTGGGAAAATTGTGTGCTCTCTGCCTGGAGATAATTGGTTTATTCCTTAACTGATCTCAATATCTCCCAGGCAGAGAGAGTGCGGGTGTACTATAAAAGCTTGCTGTGATAATGTTGTCTGCTACGGGGATGTAAATGAACCTTAGCATGGCTTCTAAAGACCTTTCATTGTGTTATGCTAATAGACACTGTATTGTGTAAATTTCTATTGACGATAAATGTGGATTGTGAGGTAGCACAGTTTAAAGGTCAGATGTCCGACTTCTAAAGATGTGTATTGAGGAGGGCTCGTTGGTAAACCATTGTATGCTGTTGTGGGTGGAGTGTGTCATTGTCCATTTGATTACGGCAAGTATTCTTTTTGGTGTATATAAGAGCCTGCCTTCTCAATAAAGATGTTCTATGCCTGGTACACCCTTCATGAAGTCTTGGCTCATGTTTGGGGGAATATTCTAACCATTGGGAAGAATCATCCTGGAAACTGCATTCATCTCCACTATCCCTCTACCTCCTATGGTAGCAATAATCACTTATGCTCGGCGATTGAGGGATGGAAAGAAGGCCACTGCAGGTCTTAACATCCCTTTTATTTATTTTTTGCGCTAAAAAAACAAAAAAGAGCGACAATTTTGAAAAGAAAAAAGCATTATTTTTTACTTTTTGCTATAATAAATCTCCACCAAAAAATATTAAAAAATGTATTTCTTCGTCAGTTTAGGCAATATGTATTCTTCTACATATTTTTGGTAAACAAAATCAAAATAAACATATATTGATTGGTTTGTGCAAAAGTTATAGCGTCTACAAAATAGGGGATAGATTTATGGCATTTGTTTACTTTTAATGGCAGTGATCATCGATTTTTAGAGGGGACTGCGACATTGCGGTGGACAAATCTGACACTTTGACAATTTTTTGGGACCAGTGACATTTAGGCAGGGAAGGAGTTAACACTAGGGGGCAATCATGGGGTTAAATGTGTTCCCTTGGAGGTGTTTCTAACTGTGGGGGGAGTGGACTGACAGGAGGAGCAGAGAGATCGCTGTTCCTGATCACTAGGAACAGCAGATCTCTCTCTACTCTCCTGACAGGACGTTTATCTGTTTATATTGACAGATCTCCAACCTGGCTCTCTGTGGAGTGATCACGGGTGGTAACGCGCATCGGCTCTGGCGCAGCGGGCATGTGCGCGCGCCCACTGTATCTATTACACAAACCGCCATACAGCTTCGGCAATTTGTGTAATGGAGCCAACCTGCCGCTGTATAATAACGGCTGTTGGTCAGCTAGTGGTTAAAGTATTCCTTAGGGCAAGAAGGTCTTTACCTTAATGCATTCTCTACATTAAGGCGAAAAACTTTCCGCTGTCTAGGCCCCCCCCCCCCCAAACACTTACCTGACACTACTCTTGATCCAGCACTGTCCCCGCCAGAAGCCCCACTCTGTTCTCTTCCTGATTTAAGGGCCTTTTCTGAGAGTAGTGGAAGCCATTGTCTCCTTCTGCTGTCAGTCATATTCTGTGAGGAGGAAGCAGGTACGGTGCCAAACTGCTCTGTGTGTGTCTATAGATGCACATAGCCTGGCTCGGGAGTGCGCCTGCACAAGTGCTGCCATAGCAAGTAGCTTGCTATGGGGATACTGGGAGAAGAGGAGGAGCGGACAGCATTGTCAGGGGACCCCAGAAGAGGAGGTTCAGGGCTGCTCTATGCAATTGTATAAGTATTATTTGCTTTTTATTTTAATTAAAGTGTCTGTAAAGCTTACTCATGATACAATCATATTTAATAGGGAGTTGTAAGCCTGTTATGTGACCATGTGCTTGCTTTTTCAAAAAACACTTTCCTTTACTGCTTTCTCTGAATGTATTGATGCAGGTCACATGCTTGCTGTAGCTTCTACAGCGATGCACATGCCTGCTGGCGGGCATGTCTAGTGCAGGGGGCCATTACGTTGTGACCCGAAGTGATGTTGCCACCGAGGTTTTGCGTTGGATCATCATCCGTCCCAGCGGCATAAGATCACTTCCCTTTTTCCCAGCCTAGTGGAGTAGCTGGGGGGCATAGCTGTGTTCTTGCTCAGCATTCCTGTATCTTCACTATGATGACACAAGTACGTTTACTCTCAGAAGGAGGGGCACAGGCAGGATCAACCAGATAAAACAGGGAATCGGCAGACAAAAATGTAATCATAAATTAAATACAAAATGTTGCACTAAAAAAGGAGAAGAAAAAAAAAAAGAAGTGACCTCCTATCTCCTGGATGGTGATTGGAAATAAAGGAATAAAGTCCACAATCGTCCCAGTGATCCAATATCTATCTATATGTGATTTTTGAGAAAAATCAGAAGTTCAAAATCAGACATCGCTACATTACATGCCCAAATAGACCCATCTGTAGCGGATGGTAAATTTTGTCTGGTAAGCCTCATGATTGATCACTGAGTAGAGGTCTGAACACAAAACGTGTTTTCGTTAGCAGTTGTCATTGCACCTCAGATTTTTCTCGACAATCGCATATCAATATTGGATCTCTGAGACTGTTGTGGACTTTATTTCTTTTTTTTCTTATCACCATCCAGGTGATAGAAGATCTCTTCTCTCCTTTTTTTTCTTTTTTAGCACATTTTGTATTTAATTTCTTATGCAATGTCATTATATCCCATGGTATGTTGCAGCTGTTTTAGTTTGCTTGCTTTGGATTTTAGATTGACTTAGCGCAGTTTTCATTACTATTTTACACAAAAATGTAAACATGACAGAACAAATGTAATTTAAACAAATTAATGAGCCTGTGCAATTCTTCTTTTTTTTTTTTAGGTTTACAAACACTTTCAAAAAATTTACCTTTTCAATCACTTTAATAATGATATAAACAATTGGCACGGTCTTTTAACAAATGTTATTTACAATAAGGTTAAGACTGTAAACAAATTAAATCTCTTTCGTAAAATAAGTTGTTTTCCAATGTTCCTGTTCTTTAGAAGTGAAAAGAGTTCTAATCCCCCATAACCCTATATCCCGATTTATTGTTCTTTGTGTGCCAGGAAGGCCATTACATATAGAGAAAGTTTCTTCCAGCTTAGATGTGGAAGCTTTATATGGGCTATGTGGAAAAAAAATCCAGCTCCTAAAACACAAATTGGCTGTAAGTTGCAGTTGTCCTCAGAGATTTCTTAACCAAAACCATGAATAGATAGAAAATTCTGTTCTTCATCACATTTCTTTCTCCACCCATTTCGTGTCTGCTAATCCACATGGAGACTAGAGAGACCAGTAAATATGTTTCTCTAGTCATTGAGAATAAATTGTGTAGTAAGGCATGAAATAGAGAAAATTCAGGGGATGGTTTGTCCTACTGTTTTACAGCTTGGGACAAGCACTACCATATACAGGCAACAGTTCAACAAGCAATTATATGACAGAAATTTCTATGATTTTTTTTATTTGTATTTGCATTTTATTTTCTCATGAGATGTGCATCTGGATGGCTTCTTGACCTATCTGAGCCATAGATTACCCAGACCTTAGCTTGAAAACATTAGTCTAAAAAATTGCATACTGCAAGCATTTACAAAACATTTACAAAGATCGCAGCAAGCTTTGAATAAAGATATTAATGCCCTTAAAGCTGAGGTTTTGTTGACATTTCTTGGTGCAGATACGGCACTGGTAAAATAACTTACTTCTAAGAAGTGTTTACCATGTCCTGCTGGGGGGTCTTAAGACCCCTTTCAGACTGGGGCCGCGTTGGTGGTAAAGCATGATTTGTACACTATACTTGCCATGGCTGATACCTGTTTGTTGGAGCTGCCATTTAAAACCTTCCTGAGATCACTTGTTTGTGAATCATAAGGTTGATTTAAGAGGTCATGCTCTCTCATCTACTACTAATCATAGTGCCTTTACTTAAAGCAGAGTTCCACCTAAAAAAAAATTAAACAAATACTGTAGCTCCTGACTTTTAAAATAAGGACACTTACCTGCCCGCGATGTCCTCACTCAAAGCCAATATTTCCCACAGTTATCTACTGAGCATGCGCAAGTGGCGCTGCGAGTTCTGAGTGGTCCTTGCTGTCTTTTGGAACCTGTGTGTCTCCCAGAAGACAGCGGGGGGATGGAGGAGGAGCCGGACATGGTGTAGATCGCCACGGATACTGCTGTAATCTTTCGCCGGACGTGGGAGAAAATACCTGTTTTAGACAGGTATCTGCTTCCCCCTCCCCGAGAAAGGTGCCAAATGACACCGGAGGGGGGGGGGGGATCCGGACAGCAGAAGTTCAATTTTTGGGTGCAAAGCAAAGCCACACATTATAGTAGTCTTGCCTTGTAATGTGTTGACAATGTTTTGTAGGTTCATTAGTTATTAAGTGAAAACTTAACCACTGGTAGTAGGACGCAGGCGTAATTCCCCCGGGAAAACTGGATGGGCCCAGTTTCTCTTTGATTTGAGTGGATTTACCTTGTCGGGCCATGGGCTGGGAAGGCAGATAGTCAACGGTGTCTGTGCCCCCTGGGAATAGTCACCCCAGGGGTGCTCTTAGCAACACTAGGGTGTGGGACCCCACTGTGTGAACAGGCACATCGTCACAGCACTAAATACTCTTTCTGCACTGCGCCTCTATGGGCTAGGCCTTTTGGGCAATTTTTTCTACCAAGCCTCAGGGCCTAGCCAGTGCACGTTGCACAGCCACTATTTATTTATATATATATATATATATATATATATATATATATATATATATATATATATATATATATATATATATATATATTATTTTTTTCCTCACGTCATCTTTTTCTTTTCTGTGTGTTTTTCTCACTGGATGGAAGTCTTGCCCTGAAGTCTAGGGGGAGGATGTGTGGCCATCAGGTTCCTTCCTCCCCTGAACCTGGGGGTCTCTCTTCGGGAGAGCCCCTTGACCTAGTAATCTGTGGTGGGCTTCAGCTGGCCACAAGGAGAGGGGTCCCCCAAGGTAGGCTAGGTAGGCCAAGTTTGTAATTTTGTCCCTGTCAGGAGCCTTGCGCCCGGGGGGTTCAGGGAATCGTTCTACTCCCTTCTGGGAGGGGGGACAAAAGCACACCCATTAGAGCAGTTGTATAGGTAAAAAAAAAAATTCTAAATAGCTTCCTTTACCTTAGTGCAGTCCTCCATCACTTACCTCGTCCTCTGATTTTGCTTTTAAATGTCCTTATTTCTTCTGAGAAATCCTCACTTCCTGTTCTTCTGTCTGTAACTCCACACGGTAAAGCAAGGCTTTCTCCCTGGTGTGGAGTGTCGTGCTCGCCCCCTCCCTTGGACTACAAGAGAGTCAGGACGCCCACTAACACACAGCTCCTTTCTCTATCTGCAACGTAGAGATTGTCCTGACTCTCCCGTGGTCCAAGGAAGGGGGCGAGCACGACATTCCACACCAGGGAGAAAGCCTTGCATTACTGTGTAGAGTTATAGACAGAAGAACAGAAAGTGAGGATTTCTCAGAAGAAATAAGGACATTTAAGAGCAAAATCGAAGGATGAGGTAAGTGAAGGAGGACTGCACTAAGGTAAAGAAAGCTGTTTAGGAAAATGTTTTTCTCTTTCGTTCATAGACGGACACAGCCTTCATTGACCTTAGGGTTATGCTTCTTCCTACCAGGAGATTTAGGCAGAATTCTACAGCACTTAAGGTGTTAAAAACTTTCCTTCATGCTGCTCCTCCCAGGGGGCGTGGCTCCCCCAGGCATAACCCACACCCTGCTTTAGCAGCCTCAGTTTTGTTTTCTGCCTAACGACAGGAGGTCAAGGCTATCTCTGGAGTTCCTGGACTCTGGAGTTTTTTTCTGGCGATTTTTCTCGCTTTTTTTATTATTTTGTTCCTGCATTTTTGAATCCTGCGATTCTTCTATCAACAGCCGACTGGGTGACAGGCTGGGTCCTCAACTCTTGTAGTCCCCCCATGTTCGGCCTTCGAGCGTGTGCCGGCCCTCAGCTCAGCTTTGGGACGTCCACGACAGGCCCCATTGCTCCAGGGGCGGCCGGGGAACTTTGGTTCTAGGGCACACATATGACCGGTCTCTATGGCTTTGTCACAGTGTGTCTGGCCGACAGCCATGCCGTTTACGGACGTTGGTTCTGTCTGGGATACCTCCAGCCGGGTAGTCGCAGGACAGGTAAGTAGTGGCCCCTTACTCAGGTAAGTGGTCTGGCTGGTGGTTTCCCTGGGGAGGTCGACTGAGGGTCCGCCCTGCTTTCCTCTCTCCCCTTCCTCTCCCTCCTTCCCCTGACTGGGTAGTGGCTGTGAAGGGGGGCCTCCTGGGTTTTCTTTGTTACCACCGGGGCCCGTGTGTTGTTAGGGGGACTGTGTTGTTACTCTGGGGGGTGCTGCTGTGTGCTGCTGTGTTCTATGAGGTAATTTTTACCTCAGACAGCGGCCGTCTTGGAAATCTCCTTGGTAACGCTGTGATTCTTTTCTGAGGTAACAGACAAAGCAGTCAGGGCTGCTGTGTTCTATGAGGTAATTTTTACCTCAGACAGCGGCCGTCTTGGAAATCTCCTTGGTAACGCTGTGATTCTTTTCTGAGGTAACAGACAAAGCAGTCAGTGCTGCTGTGTTCTATGAGGTAATTTTTACCTCAGACAGCGGCCGTCTTGGAAATCTCCTTGGTAACGATGTGATTCTTCCCTGAGATGACTCGGCACAGCCTCTGGTCAGTTTTAGTGCTGTTACAGTTTTAGTGCTGTGAATCTTCCATGAGGTGAATACACATCACAGTCAGCACATCAGAGCACACCTGAGGTTTTTCAGCTCCCTCTGCAGCTGGGTGGGGTGGTGAATACCGGGGGCCCCCATGCTCTGCAATAGCAGCAAGGAGGTGACCAGTGGGTTTTTTTTGTCCTGCCTTGCAGGGTGGGTGACTCAGCGCTGACACTATGGAACTCAAGCTATGCCTGAGTTAACCCTTAATGCCCCTCCCCCTGCCACATCTGTTATGTTGGCTGTCCTGGGTTTCTTGCCAGGTTTGAAGCAGCTAGTGCCCTGATGGGGGGTAAAAAAGCGCCCCCTCCCTGAAGCCTGCTTCTGGGGATGACACAGAATCGCTGTTTTTTTCTGGTTCTGTTATGTCAGAGGCTGCGGGTTTTAACCCTTATGGATAGTGAGGATGACTCTGCTGCAGTCAGTTGCTGGCAAGAATTTGTTGGAGCTCTTGTTTCTGCGGTGCGTGAGGCTCTAAAAATTGAGGATGTGGCGGAGACACCTCCGTGTCAGTACCAGCAGACTACCACGCATCGCTGAAGTGTTTCCTTGTGTTCCTTATTTGGACTATATGTTATACAAGGAATGGGATGCACCGCAAAAAGTTTGTCAAAAAACTTTGCAACCCGTTACCCCCTTGAGGGGGCTTTAAAAAAAAAAAAAAAAAGTAGGTCTCTCCTCCGCCAGTGGACCCCCCTGTGTCCAGACTGCGCAAGGCCACCACATTGCCTGTGGAAGGGGCTCCTGCATTTCAGGATCCCGCTGATAGGAGAGTGGAGGCCGTGGCCCGCTCCCTATTCACGGTGGTGGGTTCGGCGGTGAGGCCGGCTCTGGCCGGGGCCCTGGCAGGCCCCGACTAAAAGGGCGAAGCTCCTGCTGCAGGAGCTGGAAGAAGGACCTCTAAGGTGGCCTTGGTGATCACCGTTAAGGGTGAACGGTCCTTTTGGGTCTTCCCTGACTGGCATCATTGAGGATGCCACAGGTGGTAAGCGCATGCTGTTCCCACGGTTTGGGAAGGGCTAGGGACCTCGCCCTGTGCAAGGACCCTCCTTGCCTACCTCCGAGCGTTTTTTCGCTCGCCCTGTGCGGTGGGGGTAGGTCTACATGGTGCTTGAATCCCCGCTGCGGGGTAGCAGCGCACCGGATACCGCATGCCTAACAAGTCTGCGGACATACCTGCTTCCGCCTGAAGGTCTGCTCCCGCCCGTGTCTCGGGTGGGAGACTGGCTTCGCATTGCGAAGTGTTTTCCTTGGGGTACAAGATTGAGTTTCTCTCTTGTCTGCCAAACAGGTTTTTTCCCTCCGGCTTCTGGCCTCCTCCGGTTCGCCGGTTGACTCCGTCAGGGGCTGTCCAAGATCTTCTGGTCAGGGGAGTGATTGTGCCAGTTCCCTCGTTGGAACGGTCTCGGGGTTTTACTCCATTCTGTTTGTGTCCCCATGGAGGATGGGGCCCGGTCGATCCTGGGCCTCAAGTCCCTCGTTTTGTTTTGTCAGGTTTTTCTGGCATCCTTGGATGTCATGAACGTGTACCTGCATATCCTCAAACCACCAGAGATTCTGTGCTTTGCGGTCGGGGGGGGACCATTTTCAATGGTGTCCTTCCCATTCGGCGGGTTTTCGCCAAGGTGCTCGTACCGATACTGGCCCGGCTGTGACAGCGGGGTTTTGTTATCATGGGATGTCTGGACGACATTCTCCTACGAGCTTCTTCGAGCTCTGCATTGGTGGAGCCGTGTCTATCACGTGTCAGGCTCTCCGAGTGTTCGGCTGGTTTCTGGATTGTCCTGAAATCAGGGTTGATTCCGTCTCAGGGATACCTGAGACTGGTCCTGGATTCCTCCGGGGCGGGAGTGTTTTTCTCCTAGCGGAAAAACTTCAGACTCTGCTATCTGCTGTGCAGCAGTTGCCGACCCAGAAGCGGTCATCTCTGCGATTCTGCAGGAAGGTTCTGGGTCAGTTGGTAGCCTCTTTCGAGGTGGTTCCGTATGCCCAATTCCACGCCAGGGTACTACGGAGGGAACTGCTGTCACGATGGGACTAGCTTCCGTCATCTCTGGATTACCAGATTCAGTTGAGTCATCTGATCATGTCTCCCCTGGTATGGTGGCTGGCGTTTCCGGTGCTTCGGGCCGGAAAGTAATTTTTCTGCAGGCCACTGGACAGTGGTCACGACGGATGCCAGCCTCTCCGGTTGGGGAGGGGCGCTTGGGGCACCCAGTCAGCCCAGGGGCACTGGACTCAGGTGGAGTCCTGCCTACTGATCAACGTTCTGGAGCTCCGAGCAATCAAGCTTTGCCTTACCAGGTGGTCCCTGGATCTACAGGGCCGACCGGTCAGGATCCTGTCCGATAACACCACGTCCGTGGCGTAGGTTGATCATCAGGGAGGCACACGGAGTTCTGTTGCAGCGACGGGGGTCGCGCGCATCCTTTCGGTGGGCCGAAGGGTCCGTTCCGGCTCTATCGGCCGGGTACATTCCGGGAATACGGAATTGGCTAGCCGACTACCTAAGTCGCACTGCACTGGGCCAAGGAGAGTGGTCTCTCCACCCGCAGGTGTTTCGGGGTCTGTGCCGAAAGTGGGGCACTCCGGACGTGGACCTTCTAGCGTCCCGTCTCTATATCGGTAGGTGCCACGGTTCGTGGCCAGGTTTAAGGACCCGTGGGGCGGACGCGTCAGGCGCGTTGGTGGCTCCTTGGGGTCGCTGTCGCCTACTTTACACCTTCCCTCCTCGGAAGCTTCTTCCTCGCCTGCTGCGCAGAGTAGAAGCTGTAGGGATTCTATCGTCCTGATTGCCCCAGATTGGCCGCGTCGCTTCTGGTACGCGGACCAGGTGTGTCTGCTGGCAGACGCCCCCTAGCGTCTTCCCTGGGAATTGATTTTCTGTTACAGGGTCCAATCTTCCACCCTGTTTCACAGCCACCGGCCTTAGCGGCGTGGCTGTTGAGAGCCAGGGGCTTAAGGACCGAGGCCTACTGGGCTCGGTGGTCTCTACCGTGCTGCCTGCACGGAGGTCTACCTCACGTAGGTTTTTTCCTCATACATGGAAGGCCTACTTCTCTGTGTGTGGGGAGATGAACTGGCACTCTCGTACATGCGTTGTGTACAGGATTCTGCTGTCTTTGCAGCAGGGAGTGGTTCAGGCTCTCGCCTTACGTACGGTTAGGAGCCAGATTTCTGCTCTGGCTGTTTTTTACTTGCAGCGACCCTTGGCATAGCACTCCTGGGTGCGTGCGTTGGGTCAGGGGGTCTGGCAGGTGGCCCCTCCGGTGCGCCCTCCATTACCCCCATGGGACTTGAATTTAGTCCTTTCAGTGCTTCGGGATGCTCCCTTTGAGGACATTCGGGAGGTTTTTTTGTTTTTTGTCACAAAAGGTGATTTTATTTCTGGTAGCAATTACCCTCGATCAGACGGGTGTCTGTCTGTTCTGGTGGCCTTGTCTTGCAAGGCTCCCTGCTTGGTCATCCGTAAGGATGAGGTGGTGCTGCGGCCGCAGCCGTTTTTCTCCCTAAGGTCGTTTCGGCTTTTCACTTGGATGTGGACATTGTTCTTCCATCCTTGTGTCCTCAGCCGAAGAACCCGAAGGAGGCCACTTTACATTCTTTGGATGTGGTTCGGGCCCTTCGAGTTTACTTGTCGGCGACAGCTCCGTTCCGGATGTCGGACTCGCTGTTCGTGTCTGTGTCCGGTTCCAGTAAGGGCCTGGCAGTTTCGTCGGCCACCATTTCCAGGTGGATCCGACGGATTGTGCTTCAGGCCTATGCCCTGAAGGGCGGGCGCCCCCCTTTCGGGTCATGGCGCATTCGACCAGGGCGATCGGGGCCTCTTGGGCTTTCCGACACCAAGCCTCTGTGTTACTGGTGTGTAAGGCTGCGACCTGGTCGTCGGTCCACGCTTTTTCAAAGTTTTATATGGTGGATGTGAGTGCATCTTCGGATGCCTCCATTGGCCGCAGGGTGTTACAGGCGGCAGTTTAAGGTTGGAGTTCCTCCGTTGAGTAACTCCGGTTTTTTGTTTGGGGTGTAACCTGTTTTTGCTGTGTTATTTTTCCCACCCCTCGAATTTTTTTGACACTGCTTGGGGACGTCCCTAAGGTCAATGAAGGCTGTGTCCGTCTATGAACGAAAGAGAAAAAAGGATTTTTGTACTCACCGTAAAATCCATTTCTCTGAGTTCATAGACGGACACAGCACCCACCCCTCCTTTGTTTGTACTGCTTGTTACGAACTGAGGCTGCTAAAGCAGGGTGTGGGTTATGCCTGGGGGAGCCACGCCCCCTGGGAGGAGCAGCATGAAGGAAAGTTTTTAACACCTTAAGTGCTGTAGAATTCTGCCTAAATCTCCTGGTAGGAAGAAGCATAACCCTAAGGTCAATGAAGGCTGTGTCCGTCTATGAACTCAGAGAAATGGATTTTACGGTGAGTACAAAAATCCTTTTTTTACCTTTACAACCCCTTTAAGTGCACATTTGTGTGTGTGTTCACATGGCACGTTTTTTGTACACTTAAAGTTTTTTTTTTTTTTTTCGCACCACCACGGATTGAAAAAAAAAGAATGAAGTAATTTAGTGGAAAACACGTAACGATTATTTGTGTCACAAACGTTCTGCATGCTTGGATTTTTTTTTTTTGCTAATATATTGATTCTTTTTCCCCAGTGCGGAACCCAGAAGGACAGATTAAACTTTATTGTAAAGGAGCAGACACTATTTTATTTGAAAGGCTCCATGTCAATAGTGAAGAATTAATGTACATCACGTCAGATCACCTCAATGTGAGTTTTCTCTTTTTCATTTATTTTTATTTTTTTATGCATTTACCAGCATCTTTCCTTTATTAAAGAGATAATCACTTCTTAACAGGCCCTACTTCAATAGATTTTTTTCCAGTTAGGGAACCTGCCCAGTTTGCCTCATCATTGATGGTCTCCATCATCTTTCCTACTCTTATATTTATATGTATGGCATAATGGATTATACACTGGTAATGATCTGTAGAACACCATCACTCATAGTTGTTATAGTTAAAAATAAATTTTTATGGTGCATATAAATACAGCATTTAACAAGCGCATAAAACACATAAAAAAAATAGAATAAAGTAGCAATAAGCCCTTATCGCCAAACTAACATTTCCTTCAGATCCAAAACACTAGCGGCACGCTCCTTTTTTTTTTTTACAAATATATATTAAAAAATATTTTTCCAAAATGTTTAACTACTGCTGCTGTTTCCCTCCTTTGGTCCCTAAGGCCTGGTTCACACTGATACGATTGAGATGTCAAATTGCATCTCAAATCGGCGGCATTTGCCGACAATTGTGGTCAAAGGCACCTTCCCAGGGCCACCATCAGGAATTATGGGGCCCCTTACACAGCTTCAGGCATGGGCCCCCCTGGAGCAGAGAACCGGGGGGGGGGGGGCTGCCGCCTGAAATTGAGAAGCGGGGGGGGGCTGCCACGAATTGAGAAGCGGGGGCCCTTTACACAAAAAAGAAGGAAACAAAGAAAAAAATATATAAAAAAAATGGGGGTAGCCAAACCCGGGGACCTCTGGGCCTTTAATAAAAATAAAAAATATATATATTTTTTTTTTTTTAAAAAGGGGGTTGCCTTCTGGGGACCTCTGGGCCCTTTAATAATATATATATATATATATATATATATATATATATATATAATATATATATATATATATAAAGAAATTTACAAAAAAAGGGGGGTTGCCATCCGGGACCTCTGGGCCCTTTAATAAAAATGAAAAAAAAGAAACCTCTGGGCCCTTTGATAATAATGAAAAAATATATATATATATATATATAAAAAAATAAACATTTATGAAAAAAAGGGGGGTTGCCATCCAGGGCCCTGGGGGACCTCAGGGCCCTTAATAAAAAAATAAAATAAAAATAAAAATATAAATATATATATAAACAAAAATAAAAAAAAATAAACATTTATAAAAAAAAAGGGGGGGGTTTGCCACACATGGGGCCCTGGGGACCTCTGAGCCCTTTAATAATAATAATAAAAATATATATATATATATATATATATATATATAATATATATATATATATATATATATAAAGACAAAAAAAATATATATAAAAAAAATATAGATATAAAAAAATATTTTTTTTTTTATAAAAAAAGGGGGGTTGCCATCCGGGGCCCTTTAATAAAAATAATAATAATATTATATATATATATGGGGACCTCCGGACCTCTAAAAAAAATTAAAAATGGCCCTTTATTAAAAAATAAAATAAAAATATATAAAAAATATATTTTTTTTTATAAAAAATAAATAAAAAAAGGGGGGTTGCCATCCGGGGCCTCCGGGCCCCTGGGGACCTCCGGACCTCTAAAAAAAAAAAATGGCCCCTAAAAAAAATAATTTTTTTTTTTTTTTTTTTTTTTTAAGGGGGTTGCCATCCGGGCCCCTGGGGACCCTCCGGGCCCCTTACAGGTGTAATGCCTGTACCCCCCTGATGGCGGCCCTGCACTTCCTAATCGGTTCGGCGCTGCACCGATTTCAAAAAGTAGTTCCTGTACTACTTTTTGCGATTTCAGGCCAAGATTTACATTGACATCTGTGCAGAAACCTGCACAGATGTCTCTGAAATCGTGGCCGAAATCAGGACTGCCAGCGGGAGTGAAATCATGTGAGTTCAGCTGAACTCGCACGGTTTCACTCCCGCAGCCCAGTGTGAACCTGGGGCTAAACGTCTGACCGGAAGTGCCGCACAGGGCCACCTGAACTCCTGACAGGGTAAACACGTAGGGGCAGAGATTGGTCAGTCCACTTTTCAATCTAGAGCTGGTTAGTGGAGGAGAGGTGGTTGCAGCTTGTTAATGAACATGTTCTCATGCGGCTCTAGTTGCGCTAAGACATGTAGACATAGGGGTGACTCCAAGGGAAACCTGCAAGGCATTGAAGCCACCCCATAGACAAAAGTGTACTTTTGCCAGATTTTGAAGTTCATTTGCTACAGAAACAGGTGACCCTTAGAAGGAAAATCATGCAGCAGTAATCAAAACATGTAAGTGTAGCTAATACTTTATAATTAATGTGTTATGATTTAACCACTTCCATACCACAGAACGTCATATGACATCCTTGTCTTTCAGTTGTGATTCCTGAATGAAGTTTGCAGTTATGGCATCATTCAGATATCATTTTTTTCAGCCGGCGATTCCCTTGCACTGTAAGGAAAATCAGGCCGCTTGATTGTTTCTTACAGGCAGTGGGAACGGACGTTCCCAACCCCTTCCACCACCCTCCTGTGCTTCTACTGGCTCATCCGTGCGATCGGTGAGCCGAAGAAGGAATCTGTCCGGCGCTGAAAGATGGCCATAGAGAAAATCGAGGGCCAGATGGTCCCTGGCAGTTTCTATGACTCTCGGAGGCCCGGGTGTGATATTATGACATCACGTTCGGGCCGGCAGAAGTAAACAATGCCGGGGACTCGGCTGGATAGCCCGAGATCGTTTATTTTTTTAATCTCAGACTTTCCAGTCTGGAGGAGAAATGTGGAGTCTTATAGACCCCACATCTCTCCATAAAGAGGACCGATCACACACTATTCATATTGCAAGGGATATTTACATTCCTTGTAATAGGAATAAAAGTGATCAAAAATTAATTTTTTTAAAGGGAAAGTGTAAAAATACAAAAAATTTTATAAAATAAAATAAAATGAATGCATACGTAGGTCGCACCCGCATAGATAAACAACGTTCAAACCACGTATGTGAGGTATCACGTGATTGTTAGAGCAAGGGCAATAATTCTAGCCAAAGACCTGTAATTCTAAACAGGCAACCTGTAAAACTTTTTAAAACGTTGCCTATGGAGATTTTTAAGTACCGAAGTTTGGCTCCATTCTACAAGTGTGCGCAATTTTAAAGCTTGACATGCGAGGTATTTATTTAATCAGCGTAACATCATCTGTCACATTATACAAAAAAAATTGGGCTAACTTTACTTTTTTACTTTTTTTATTTATGAATGATTTTTTTCCGAAACAATTGCATTTTAAAAATTGCTGCGCAAATACCGAGTGACATAAAAAGTTGCTATGACACATATGATTCAACACCATACAATAAATCATGAAAACAATATCCACATTTATGAAAAACGTGAAACAAAAACAAAAGAAAATCTTTAAAAATGTTCAAACACAAAATTCTGTATTATTGCAATTGTTAAACATTATCCCATCCATCGTGCTTTTGTGTAAGTTAGCCATAAAATTAGATGCAAAAAAGTACTCCACCGCCAGTGATGCTACTATTGCACTCACCTGAGGCCCCCTGGGACCAATCACGCGTTATTATATAGCCAAGACAACCAATCACCCAAAAAGAAAATTACAAGTTAATCGTACAACACATTATTAAAAATATCCCCTTTAAAAACTCATCCCACAATCTTTACGCTTACACATTAGAGTGCCCAGACCGACGCCAGCTCGATCAGCATATCTGTATAGATTAAAATCCTCAAGATTGGCAAAGTAGCACCCCGCTTTTCCTCTTACCAAGCTGCGGCGTGCGTTGGCCATTTTTCCAAAGACCTTATACCCGCTGGTGTATGCTAATGGTGGACGGAACTTCCTCATACACCATCCAGGGGTTACACGGTCCACATGGACCATCCTCCGCACCGCCAGCTCTCACCGCTGTCAGTCTGCAATCGTGACCGGGAAGATCAACTCTACGGTAGAGCCACCGCTTGAAGCGCTTGTGGAGCACAGCATGGAAGGGGATGATGTCGATGGCAGTGAAGAGGATGGTTTATGTTGACAGCTTTACTCCAAGTGCCTGCATACTTAGATGTGCCTAGTCTTAGTCATCAACCATGTTGCCACGACGCTCCCTTCTCGCTGTACTGCCTCTTATGACGTCACAATCCCAGCATGCTCCGGGGTGGTGACGACCGAAGGGTCTGTATCATTCTGGGAGTAACCTCACGCTATTTTTTTTTTAATTTGCACGGGGTTCCCCTTCAAGATTCTCCACACACGAGTCGCCCTAAAGTCGGATCATCTTGATCTGACTTCTGGTGCGACCTCTATTCAAATCAATGGGCTCCCATAGGGAACCATTGATTTGAATAGAGAATGAAAAATGCGACTGAAAATTGGCGCGGCAAAACGTGCATTGAATTCAATGCAAAACTCGGAAAAAAATCGTGTTAAAAACGCCGCTTTTTTCCTGGCGTCTGTACTAGCTTTACAGCCCTTTTTTAAAAACGTCAGTGAGCATGAGGCCTAAATGTTTAAAAAAAAAATGTTGGTCTTGCAAAACACTCTCAGACCAAGTTACTCTCAATCCAATGTTTTACTGTATTTTATTTTCGGCTCACACTTACAATGTTTATAAATGTGGCATTGTGTTGTTTCTCTAGGAGTGTGCAGGGGAGGGCCTGCGGACTTTAGCCTTGGCATATAAAGACCTCAGTGAAGATTACTTTAAATGGTGGCTGAGGATCCATCATGAAGCCAGCATTGCTTTGGAGAACAGGGAGGAACGGCTGGCAGATGCTTATGAACAAATAGAAAGTGATATGATGGTATGTTCCAGCTTAGTTTGTTGAAAGAGAATGTCTAGAAAACTAAAAACCAAGAGCGAAGGTTCAGGATGAAGCTATTATTTATCGTTTTGAGTTAACATGGGATCTAATAACATCAACACAAACATCCAATTCAACTGTGCTTTATACACTTATTTGGTCTTTAAAAAAATTCACCAAAGGGGTAGTAGAGTCACATACTAAAAAATTCCCTCTGAAAGATCTGCTTTATATTTATTTTAGGAGCAAAAAGTTCTAGTTGAGCCTGAGTAATTAACACAAGAGAACCATGTAATGAAGTGAACATGTAGAAATCGTTGTCTTCTGCAGACCCTTAAAGTGGTACTAACCCAAAAGCAACATTTAATATATTGCAGCTTACAGTTCTTAGGGCTGGTTTCACACCAGATGCAGTCTAGGGCATTTTTATTCTGCATTAAAACGTGTGGACTGTGCTTTACATGTATTCCCAGGGCCCTAGTAAAAACCAGTGCAGTGCAGTCAACAAAAGTGTAACATGTTGCTCTTTTTCTGTATGGAACACATCTGTAATGTGGCAAAATACAACAAAAATGCACCAGGACGCACATTTCTTCAGTTGTCTTCAATTGTCTTCAATTGAGATAAAGAAAAAATAGTGAGGAAAAATGCACTGGAATGCATCAAAAACACACTGGAACTTACCAAAACTGCATTAAAAGGCACATTCGGAACATATAAATTGTGGGTGTTAACCAGCATGGAGATATGATGCCTGCATTTGTTTTGTTTTTTTAGCCTTTCTGTCTTTTATTTTCTGTCTTTAACACTGGGGGCCGCCCCGTGCGTTAGCGCTAAAGCGTTGCTTGTTTAAGCGGGCGCGTTAGGGCTGTTTAAACAGCACCTTTTGGCTGCTAGCGGGGAGCTTTTAACCCCCTGTTAGCGGCCGAAGAAGGGGTGTATATATATATATATATATATATATATATATAATTATATATATATATATAATTTTAAACACCTCTGTATGCTATAAGGAAGGCTGCAAAAGCAAAAACGCATGAACATCTTTTGTATCATTGCTTTTAAAACATGTAGCCAATAAATCATTTTTTTTCGCAAGAGCACTCCGAATAGCTGGCTTTAATCTTGTTGATATCTACTACCTTGGAAGTTAAACGCCCCCAGCCAGGGCATTGGACCCCAGCTCCTGGAAATAAAACATAGCAATTTAAAGGGGAGTTCCACCCACAATTTCACTTTTTAAATATAAATACCCCTGTAATACACAAGCTTAATGTAGTCTAGTAAAGTTATTCCTGTAAACTAAGGTCCATTTTGTTAGGTTGTTAGAGTATTTAGTTAGTTTATAATCTAGAAATAGACCGTGGCCATCTTAAGTGTGGGCATCATGAAGCCAGACTGTATGACTTCCTGGATTCAGCCTTGCAGATCTCACACATGCTCAGTGCTGCACAAGCGATGTATAGTAGGGGGTTCAGTCAGGTTTCCAATAGCAACGGGAGAGTGTCAGAGGAAGTTGCCGCCCCTTCTCTATGCAAATAGGGCTATTTGCAAGGACTACAGGGATACATGATGCCTCCTACCCAGAAATCCTTGCGAATAGCCTTGTGGACTTAATAGCCTAGTCTAATAAGGAGGAGGAAGTAATGAAGGACTACAAAATAAAGGTATTTACAAGCAACAGACAAACATAAAAAATGTGTGGAACTCCACTTTAAGCTTGCGTAAAACTTCTATATTTATATTTCTAACCTCCACATGCACAAATGTAAACAAGAGAATATCCAAAATAGCATAGACATGGCACTTGTACAGTGCTTTATCTTTTCTGAAAAAATACCAACACCATTATTCAATAGTAAGTGGCATTGTAACGTTGTCTGAAATTTTACAATACTTTTTTCCTAATGAAAATGCCATTTATTACTGTGTTAAAAAGTGATCCATTATTGATTTCTCTCTTACAGCTACTAGGTGCTACTCGCAATAGAAGACAAGCTGCAAGAAGGAGTGACAGATACTATTGCTAGTCTCCTGCTGGCCAACATCAAGCTTTGGATCCTAACTGGAGACAAGCAAGGTAATTCTTAATAGCGGTAGTAAAAACTTGGCAAAAAAAAAAAGCAGCGGGCTGCCACCCACTGCAGGTATTTTCTTTTCACTTGATCTCCCATCTGGGTTTGCGGGTTGCGGGCCACTGTGCCACGGCACAGAGATGACGTCAATAGCTGTCAACCAGGCGAATATTCATTTATACAGCTTTATTATAACTGTACCTGTAGGTAAATATCAAAATCCAGGGTTTACTACCACTTAATGTTCTATCTCCATCCAGTGCTGTGCCCAAGAGCAGTCTAGAGGCAGCAGTGGGAGCCTCGACCCTGTGCTGTCAATCAATCCTGTGAGGAGAAGGGCAGGACCAAGTCATGCTCTGATTGTTTATAGATGCACGCAGCCCAGCTCAGGATCGAGCATGCACAAGTTTCACCATAGCAAGCAGCTTGCTATGGGCACACTCGGAAGGGAGGAGCTAGCCAAGAGTGATTGCAGGGGATCCAGAGGAGGAGGAAAAGGACCATTGCACAGAGGGCGAGATAAGAAAAACCTGTTTATTTTTTATGAAGAAAAAAAAACTGAATGTTTGCAATCTCTTAACATTAGTAACATCTACAGTTGTGCTCCTACATTTACATACCTGGCAGAATTTTATGATTTCTTGTCCTTTTTTCAGAGAATATGAATGATGACACAAAAACATTTCTTTCACATCGTGGATAATGTTTGGCCATTTATTATCAATCAACTGTGTTTACTCTTTTTAAATCATAATGACAACAGAAACTACCCAAATTAACCCTGATCAAAAGTTTACATACCCTGGTGATTTTGGCCTGAAATGCACACCAAGTTGACACAAAGGGGTTTGAATGGCTATTAAACGTAACCATCCTCATCTGTGATCTGTTTGCTTGTAATTAGTGTGTGTGTGTATATATAAAAGGTCAATGCTTTTCTGGACTCCTGACAGACCCTTGCATCTTTCACCCAGTGCTGCACTGAACGTTTCTGGATTCTGAGACCTTGGGGAAAGCAAAAGAAATTGTCAAAGGATTTGCGGAAAAGGCAGTTGAACTGTATAAAACAGGAAAGGGATATTAAAAGATATCCAAGAATTGAGAATGCCAATCAGCCAGTGTTCAAACTCTAATCAAGAAGTGGAAAATGAGGGGGTCTGTTGAAACCAAACACGGTCAGGTAGAGCAACAAAAATTTTAGCCACAACTATCAGGAAAATAGTTTGAGATGCAAAGAAAAACCTACAAATAACTTCAGGTGAAATACAGGACTCTATGAAAACATGTGGTGTGGCTGTTTTCAAGATGCACAATAAGGAGGCACTTGAAGAAGATGGTCCTGCATGGTCAAGTCGCCAGAAGAAAGCCATTACTACGCTAATGCCACAAAGTATCCCACTAAGGCCCGTACACACGATAGAATCCATCCCGCAGATAAATCCCAGCAAATGGGTTTCTGCGGATAGATCCTATGGTGTGTACACGCCAGCGGGATCTTTTTCCGCGGATAAATCTCCCCTGGGATGGATTCCAGCAGATCGGATATTTGCTGACATGCACAACACAATCCATCTGCTGGAATCCATCGCCAACGGATGGATCCGCTCGTCTGTACAGACTCACCGGATCCATTCGTCCAAAGGGATTCCCCGCACGCGTCGTAATGATTTGACGCATGCGTGGAATTCCTTATATGACAGCGTCGCGCCCGTCGCCGCGTCATAATCGCGGCGACGGCGCGACACGTCATCGCCAGAGGATTTCCGCGCGGATTTCAATGCGATGGTGTGTACACGCCATCGCATAGAAATCTGCTGAAATCCTCGAGAGGATTTATCCGCGGATACGGTCCAGCGGACCGTTTCCGCGGATAAATCCTCTCGTGTGTATGGGGCCTTACACTATGCTAAACAGCACAGAGACAAGCCTCAAACCTTCTGGCACAAAGTCATTTGGAGTGATGAGACCAAAATTTTGCTTTTTGGCCACAACCATAAACGCTTCATTCGGAGAGGAGTCAACAAGGCCTATGATGAAAGGTACACCATTCCTACTATAAAACATAGAGGTGAATCGCTGATGTTTTGGGGATGTGTGAGCTACAAAGGCACAGGAAATTTGGTCAAAATTGATGGCAAGATGAATGCAGTATTTTATCAAAAAATACTGGAGGAATATTTGCATTCATCAGCCAGAAAGCTGTGCATGGGCCGTACTTGGACATTCCAACATGACAATGATCCAAAACACAAGACCAAGTCGACCTGTAATTGGCTACAGCAGAATAAAGTTAAAGTTCTGGAGTGGCCATATCAGTCTCCTGACCTCAATATCATTCAGCCACTCTGGGGAGATCTCAAATGTGCAGTTCATGCAAGACAGCCCAAGAATTTACAGGAACTGGAGGGTTTTTGACAAGAGGAATGGGGAGCTTTACCATCTGAGAAGATAAAGAGCCTCATCCACAAATACCACAAAAGACTTCAAGCTGTCATTGATGTTAAATGGGGGCAATACAGGGTATTAAGAACTGGGGTATGTAAACTTTTGATCGGGGTCATTTGGGTAGTTTCAGTTTGTGATTTAAACAGAGTAAACACAGTTGATTGATGATAAATGGCTTCAGCCAAACACTAACCATGAGTGACAGAAAAGTTTTTGTTTTATTATTCATATTCTCTGAAAATGGCCAAGAAATCATAAATTCTGCCAGGGTATGTACACTTATGAGCACAACTGTATATTCTGGTCTGGGTGACATTAATGAACTTGACATACTATTTGAGTTTTGTTTTATGAAGGCAGTATAGTCTGAGGGGGGATTTACTATGACAGGAGCAACCAGAATCTGAAGCAACTGTGCTTTTGTCTTCAAAGCTTAACCAGACCAGCTGAAGATAGAAGCTGATTGGTTGCCATGCATAACTGCTCCATATTCTGTCTTTTTTCGTTTTAGTTAATTCCCCCCATATGTTGGTAGCAATAACCATAAATGACTGAGCCATATAAAATAAAATATCCATGTTCCTAGTAACCTTCTAAAATATATTTCACTTCATCTTGTCATTATTATTGTCATCTGCCCACAAATGAATGGACAGTTAACCACATTGTACCATGGGCCAATGGAGGACAATGTTAACTGGGCATTTAAAATTGTGAGGATAGACCGATCTTTGATTTAATAGTGGGGCAGCCTGTAATTAGTATGCTGGGTGTTTACCTGGTGAATTACTGCAGCCAATTTCTCTAACTTATGAGCCATGTCCTATATAGATGAAGCTGCTACCAGAGTCCTTCTCTCCCATCCTCACCATGTGCTTTTCTCTATTGGCTCAGACACACCCCTGTTTCCTCCTCCAGAGCTCATTCCTTCTTTCCAACTTGGTTGGTGCCCCTACCTTTCCACTGTAGCTGAGAAGGAAAGGGAGGGTTTAACAGTCAAGCAGATGGGTATTCCTGCCCGTAGACCTTCTCCCATTTTGTAATTGTATTTTTCAGCTTGATCCCATGACGATGGGGTACATACAGCCTTTACAATACATAGGATGCTTCTCATCTGAATCGGCTCCAACCAGGGATGGACTGGGACAGAAATTTGGCTCTGGACTTCATCCAGACTGGCCCACTTTGACAGGTCTCTTCCATGGCCGCTGGACAACTCCCGCACCCCCCTTCCCCCCGGCCACCCAAGCCCCCTCTCCCCCTTCACTAGCCACTAGCTGTTCTACTTTATTAGAGTAGAACGGTTGGTACTGGTACTCTTATAGGCAGTACCAGTGGGGAAGCTAGACATTATTTCACCTGAATCAGTTCGGTGCCCCCCCCTTATGGTACAAGATTAGGCAGAAGTGAGAAACTCCCAGGCCATAGCTGTTAAGTCAGCTGTCTGTCCCCTCCCCCCATGCTCCTCTGTCGTCCCCCCTGCTCCTCTGGTCCTCCCCCTGCTTCTTTGTTACCCCCAGGTGAGTACTGCGGGGAGGGAGAGACAGAGGAGCGCAGGGGGGCAGCAGTCCGCTGTCACTGAAGCTGGCCCACTGAGCCATCGGCCCACCGGGAATCTCCCTGTAGTCCCAATGGCCAGTCCATCCCTGGCTCCAACCCTCTGGTGCAGAGATTGGGATCTGTTGCCTCTCTCCACTGCAGTGATATTTAACCAAAGTTTGGATTGACAGATGGCCACACCCTCCTCCTTCAAATGGTAGACATCCACCCACCCATACCAGCAACCTCTGATCATTCCTCAATAGATATAAATATTGCTAATATCCAATCACACATACATTTTATATACCCTAAACCTTTATTAGCTACACCTTCACATTTTTGCTGATATTTGAACAAGTATTAGAAAACAGATGTGCTTTTATAAGTTTTTGATATTTTTTTGGATAAATAAAACAATATTTAAGAAAAAAAAAAGAAAACAGATGTGGTGACATGCTGAGAGCAGAATTAATTCCAGGAGCCCATAATGCCTTATATAACTGGTAATACTGCATGGTTGCGTGCTATGAATATTAGAAATATGTCATTTATTAGATGTCATGACAGCAAAGACAAATGTACAATGAGCTGAAATCACAGCTGGCACCTTAAAATTGTAATAATTTGCAGGAACCATCACATCTAGAAGCTAGGATTTAGGATCCTCATCATGTCCGGCATACTTTGCAACATATATTTGTAATTTATTTGTATTTTTCTGCATTTAAAGCATACCACTTAACATTAATAGTTGAGATTTGTGTGGAAAATAGGGGGACCTTGAATAAAAAATAAATGTGACTTCTAAATATTTTGCTAGTCCCCTATCTTTACTGCCCGTCCGGGTGTAATTTTCCATATGAAGTCCTCCTGTGATGTTTCCCCAGTGATTTATTTTATTGTACTGTCTCCGCTGCACTGAAATTTTAACCAGTGTTACCAGCCTGTCCCAGTTCACTTCTGTGGACATCAGAACACCCCCCATTAATGTCTGATGACAACACTGCTTGGAATTTTAGTGCAGCAGAGGCGTTGTTCTCAGTTCACTACAGAAAATTAGGAGCTCACTAGATTTTTGGATTCAAGATTACCTGTAACTGTACTTGCAGAAATGTGCTGAATGTTTTTTTGCAAATTTTCCCCACACATGCACTTTAACAACGGGGATCTGGATTTAAATATCGTGCATATGATGTTTTTCTAATACTCCTCTATTCGTGCAAAGTATTAGGTTTTGGGTGTAGTTCTTTGATTTTAAGCTCAAAACGCTGCTTTTTTTTTTATATATATTTGTATTATTAATTTTAAAGAAGTAAAGGTACGAGCCTCTGAGCATACCCCGGGTAACAAAAACAAAGATAAAGACAAAATAATGCAAAACTTAACATAGCAACTAGCTAAAACTAAACATCCCAAAAAAACTGGCTGCTAAAGGAGAGGATTGGCAATTAATAAATGCTCAAGTACACAAAGGATGTGAGCAATGGAGTATCACAACCAGGCTAGCAATACCATCCACATTTTCCTGTCCCAGCCGTGCCATTAACCTCTAACATTCAAGGAACTATTTTTACAGGCCATACAGTACATTTACCATGACTGCACTATTTAAATTTACTAAAATCCAAATAAGAGTGAAACCATTAAGAAGTGCTATCCACTGGGTTATTCGGTTCTGTATTAGTAATAGTATCAGACTCTAACCAGATATCCCACACCTTGTTAAAAAAAAATTGGGCAGCCCCTGTGCATATAGGTTTCTTTGTATAGTGGGATGACTGAGTTGACTAGCGACCTCCACATATGCAGGGTAGGTGCAGAATAAACTCTCCAATTGAGTATAATGCTTTTGCAAGCATAAAACAGGAGTATACCTAATAATGTACAAACAGCTTTAGAAAGGGGCCAGAGAATTTCCCAGCCCTAAGATACAAACTTCAACCTTCTGAGGAATAGGGCTAGTGGTTAAACGAGTAATGAAAGTGAGTACACTAGACCAAAATACCTGTAAGAGCGGGCAGGACCAAATCATATGTAAATAGGTTGCCGATTGATTCAGCCTAGCAACGTCAACAACACGGTGGGTAGATTTTGTGCAATCTATGTGGTGTAAAATTATATTTATGAAGAATTTTTAACTGGATCCAACGATGACTTGAAGATATGAGGTGAGAGAAAGGGAGTTCCCACACCTCCTCCCAGTCCTCTGTGTCCAGCTCCGGAAGCTTTGCCACCCAAAAGGAACAAAGGTTATCCAACCCATGGCGCACAGTCAGTTGTAATGCTTTGTAAACTGACAATAAAGGTTTTGTAAGGGGTTCTTCCCTAAGGAGCGACTCCATATCAGATTGATATAGGAGTATTGGAGATGTCCCAAATTGTGCAGTGAAGGAGTGATGATGCTGGAGTAACTGAAATTTAATTAAAATTACAATTTAAGCTTAAAGAGGAACTGCAGTCTGCTCACATAATTTGTAATAAAAACATCTTTGCCATTCTGAATCTTCCCTCCAACCACTTTGCATATTTTATATATACTGTGATTCTGTACTTGTCAAATATGCTGCAGAAATCTCCCTCCGCTAAGTCTGGCTGCATCCATTTTAACTGTGGGCAACTGAAGCTGCTGACTGTTTACTTCCTGGATTTACACAGAGGCACCCCCCAGCTCTGTAGCTCTCATTAGCCCTCTTATAACTCACCCCCTCCCTTCCTGGCAAACTCTCATGAGAGTTAGAGGGAGAGCTATGCATGATGTCATAAGCCTAGGCTAATGACCAGACAAGAAACAGGAAATTGGCTGTATAAGGTATTTACTGGCAGAAAAAAAAATGTTTTACTATTTAAAGTTAAAAATACAAGGGCCAAAGATTTAATAGATGGAAAGATGAAAACATGACAAGTTCCGCTTTAAGCTGATCAAACATCTGCAATGTGCCACCCTCACAAATATGAGACAAATAACGGACCCCACTGCCAGCCCACAGGGAGGGGTCCAGAATAGAGTAGAATTCCGGTAGAGAGGGGTTTAGCCATAAGACAGTACAGTATTTGGAGAATGTCTCGATCCATTTCTAGTATAAGGAATCACTGACACCCATGCTTTGATCACTGTCCTCATGGAGATGGTTAAAGGACGCAGATCTTTAATACATCTAAAAAGTGAATTCCACAAGGTTTCGTGGGTGCCCACTAGGGAAGCTTCTAGAGCAACTGCAAGGTTAGAGGTATCTGATATGATCCAATAATGAGCATTGCAGCTAAAATGTATAAAAATAAATTGTTCAGAGAGCACATGGGGACTACCTGTAGGGCTTTCTCCCACTGCTCCTCTTCAAATGCCCCCACATCACTTTCCCACTGAGACACCGCCTTTGAGGGGGTGTCACGTAGGAAGAGGTTCAGCAGCATGGCATAGCAACAGGATATAAACCCCTTCTAAGTAGTCCCCTCAAACAAGTAATTGAAAACTGATGTAGAATCTAAAGTCCAAATATCCGCCTCCCTGTGAGTGTCAACCGTATGCTTAAGCTGCAGGTAATAGAAGTGCATAGAGACTGGTAGATGGAAAGCCTCCCTGACATAGGGCTGTATTTGGTGAACCCAGTCACTCCCTGGAGCGTCCGGACCTTACTCCAAATCTTCTGCATAAGAGCATACGTAGGGAAAAGTTTATTAGATTTATTATATTTTATTATATTTTAGGGCCTCGAGACCATCCGCAACACCCCCCCCCCCCAGTCGTGAAACTTAGCAGGTGCGTCGGAGTCCATCAAATTCAAATCCAAGTCCTACTTCGAGCGTTCAACACGTGCAATATGTTGCATTTGCGAAGCCAAGTAGTACAGCCAGGAATTGGGCAATGCCACTCCACCAGCATCCTTTGAGCGCTGTAGCTGCTCAAGTTTTATTCTAGGGGGTTTCGTAAGCGACCTAAAAATGTAATTGATAATCCAAAAGGGAATGACCATAGGGAAATTGTGAAGCACATATAACAGTTGTGGCATAAGGATCATTTTTATCAGATTCACCCTCCCCGCAAGAGAGAGATTCATCCTACTCCACACCTTGACTCTGTCTCGACAGCGATTAAGTAGAGGGGTAAGGTTGAGATTAACATAGTCCAGCAGGCAGGCGGCAACCTGGATGCCAAGGAATCTAAAGGATGTGGACACGGGTATACCCTGCATGGTCAACAACTTAATTTTTAGTAAATCAATTTTCGCTATTAATGATAAAAGGAAGTTGGCCCAGGTTTTCAGTCTAGTCTTGAAGACCTAGAGGAGGGAAAAAAATTAAGTGTGCAAAAATCTTGTACTCTGGGTTAAACATACATCCCAAGATACTTAATCTGTTCCGTCCATTGTAAGACGGGAAGACTGGTCTGCTTTCTGTATAGCACCAGAGTCAACTGGAAATATCAGGGATTTGTCCCAGTTCACCTTCAACCCGGATATAGAGGCAAAATGTGATAATAGAGCTCAAACGTTCTCATCTCGGCCCATGGTTGTGTATAATGTCTATCCATGTATAGAAAGTGAAAACCCATAATTTAGACTGGGAGAGCCAGTGTTAGAAGATGTGAAATGAAGACAACATTATTTGGTGTCCTGAGGCCCTGGACACCATCTATATGCACCTTAGAGTGCAGTCACACAGGGCACAGTTAAACTGAATGGTGCCCAGGTTTGATTGTCACCACTCACCCACTCTTCAGCACTCACAATGGGCTAGGCAAGTGTTCCCAGACACGCTTACAACATCACATCCAACCAGACAACCATGATCCTTGCTTCTGTGCTCCGTTATCTTTGGAGTGTTCTGTGTCAGCTTGCGCTCACACTAAAGTGAACTGTTCCATACCACAAGTAAACTATGCCCAGGTTCACCTCTTTCAAGTGGTCCTGGGCACAGCAATCTTAACCTTTCCCTGGCACGATTTGGAGCATTCATACTACACAAATGAACCAGATCTAGGGGGTGAACCAGACGGGATTAAAACTACCAGTGTAAGTGAACTCAATTTTTATAGTTATTGTGCATCCAGTTCATTTGTCATAATCTCGCTTTTTTGTAGAAATAATTGGAATATTTTTTCTCCTAGAAACTGCTATGAACATTGGTTACTCTTGCCACATGCTCACAGATGACATGAATGATATTTTTGTAATCTCTGGTCGCACAGTAACAGAGGTTCGAGAAGAACTGAGGTATCTGGCATTCCTTTTCATTCATATTTTAAAATCATGTGGTATGTACTACAATAACTAATTTACTTTCTTTTCCTTCTTTAAGGAAAGTTAAAGAAGCAACATTTGGACAGAGCAGAAGCCTTTTCAATGGCCACCAATTCTCTGAGAAAATGAACGACATAAAGCTGGAATCTGTGTATGAGGAAACTGTAACTAGTGAATATGCCTTAATCATAAACGGACACAGTCTGGTAAGGGCTGCCATAATCTATAAAAAAAAGTAATATAGTGTCCTTTATTACCCTGCACTGTGGCAAAGACCCAACCATGTTACTTGGTCTAATGATAGACGGAGGATGTTATTTCAGAAATAATCGCTGTTGTATACAAAGAACCAGTTAACACTTTAGCCATCTTATCTTTAATTGAAACAATGGCACCTGTCCGTTATTTGATACCGTCCCAAAATATGTGCCTGCTCATTCTATAGCATTTTTGCTGGTTGTCAACACAGCTTATGCAGGAGAAGAACATGAAGACCTGCTGTTGCTTCATGGGAGTTCAGCTTTTAAGGATTTGCTGTGCAAGGGCAAAAGCCACACATACAAACAATAAAAGATATCGGGGATCCTATCTGTGGTGATAAGTTAGTGAGGTTACGTGGCTATTCAGGTTGTCCTTAGCAGAGTAAAGATACCCAAGACTGCATTTGGGAGATATGACCACCACAGGGTCATATAGAAACCCCTCCTGGCCATTCTACAGCTGTTAGTCACATGGGGGGGGGGGCAGGGGGGTTTTGGGCATGTTGGGAGTGCATGTAGATTTACCAACTAACTTTAATGGGCCAGTTCAGGTGACAATGACTTAATGTCTTAAGGTGCCTTTAGTAAGTATTTCATCCATTTCATAGTTGGTGTGGGTCTGCTTTGTGTGGGCAGCTAAATCTATTGTCTGTACTAATATGTGTTTGTACATTGGTAGTGAACAGTAGACATGGAGCTGCTATGCAGCTGCTTAGTATCCATTCCTGTGAATGTAAGAGCTCAAACTGACCTTAAAAGTATTTAATACAAGTCTTATCCAGTGTACTATGGTTAAAATCTCTCCGGTGGGATTCCAGTAAGATGAGAGCTTGTTATCTTGCCAAATAAATGTGTTTTGATTAGGGAATGTGTTTCTTGTACTAATACTGGAACAGGGATAGTGAAGAGAACGCCTGTAGTGAACCATTCACCTCATTGTTATGTTTGACCTAATAGACCTAACAATGATAAACTGTTCCACAGGGAAGATTATAGTCTAGTCTGGAGCACAGGAAGAGTTGGTCTGGATTAACTGTAAATTATTTTTATTAGCCAAATGTGTGGTTCTGCTGTACTTATTCCACGTGTCAGTTTTATTTCCATGGTTAAAGGGACTGTTTTTATAGCTATGCGCAGTGCCATATGTATACATGTAGCTCTATAATAACTGTATAATTGTCAAATGTATAGCTTTATGTGTTAGTAGATATACAGTATATATTATATTGTTAAAAGTATTGGGACGCTTGTCTTTACATGCACATGCACTTTAATGATATCCCAGTCTTAGTCTGTAGGTTTTAATATTGAGTTGGTCCACCTTTTGTAGCTATAACAGCTTCAACTATTCTGGGAAGGCTGTCCACAAGTTTTAGGAGTGTGTCTATGGGAATGTTTGGCCATTCTTCCAGAAGTGTATTTGTGAGGTCAGGCACTGATGTGGACAAGAAGGCCTGGCTCGCAGTCTCTGCTGTAATTCATCCCAAAGGTGTTCTATCGGGTTCAGGTCAGGACCAGACCAGCGCAGACCAGTCAAGTTCCTCAATCCCAAACTGGCTCATCCATATTTTTACGAACCTTGCTTTGCGCACTGGTGCACTGTCATGTTGGAACAAGAAGGGGCCATACCCAAACTGTTCCCACAAAGTTGGGAGCATGAAATTATCCAAAATGTCTTGCTATGCTGACTCCTTAAAAGTTCCCTTCACTGGATCTAAGGGGCCGAGCCCAACCCCTGAAAAATATCCCCACACCATAATCCCCCCTCCACCAAATGATGTGGACCAGTGCACAAAGCAAGGTCCATAAAGACTTGCGTGAGCAAGTTTGGGGTGAAAGAACTTGACTGGCCTGCACCTCAACCCTCATAGAAAAATATTGGGATGAATTAAAGAGGAGACTGAGCCAGGCCTTCTGGTCCAACATCAGTGGTCCGAGCCTGAAAGTAAGTCCATGAGGGACAGAGCAGCTAGGGAAAGGCATAGAGAGGAGGTGCAGCGTCTGTGCACGAACACTGGGACATGTTTGATGGTCAAGAGGACCAAGCGGTGCTACTCATAGCAGTAAAGCTGCCACGAGAGAGCCAGGAGGCTGAATGTTATGTTTGTTGTATTGATGGTGAAAACCCCCTGCGTGGGAAAGCCCTGAAACTACTTTAGGCATGGTGTTAACTCATTGGTTTGGCACTACCACTGAGCTACAAGGGTGCAATGTCATCAGAGATGTAATATTATTGAAGAACATTATTACCAGAAGACCTTCATAGCAGAGCAGTCAACTTACTAGAGGTGTCACTTTTAGGCTACATTGTCGTCTACACGTCGGCGATTAGGGCCTGTGCAAATTACAGCGGCAGGAATCTTTTGATTCTGTGTGAGCAGCTAAGTGCGGCCACCAGCCCCATTCACTAAAATGACAGGTCGCTGCAGCTATTCACGGCTTTTACCTGTGGTGATCACTGCTGGATGCACACAAAGCAGTAAATGACAAGCTCTCCAAAATTGGCTCTACTGGTATAACAAGTCATATTTTGGATATCAATTGTTTTTTTAATGCTAAAAAAATTTTTTTTTTTGTGTTTTGCTATGAATAGGAATTTTAGAAACTGATTCTTGTGTTGTCCATATGGAAAATTAGAAGAACGCTTGCTCCTGGGAGGATTGGAGGAGGGTAGATTGTGACATAATCCGCCCCTTATCGCCACCTCTTCCAATACAAAAACGTCTTGTATACAAACTCATCTCTACCTGAACTGCAGTCTTGCATTCTTTACTTAATAAGCTGTGGGCCAGGTCATCCCTGGAGTAAAAATCAGGGTGCAAGTGTTTGGCTAGATATGAGTTTGGAGGATGCCCAAACTCATCGCTACTCCAGACATTAAATATGGATAATTATATCCTGCCAAGCTATTGTAAAATAAATTGGCAATAAAGATAATTCCTGAAGTGCTGATCATCTCACAGAAGAGGGTAGATGCTGGTGTATTTACAAACTCCTGAAGTGGTTGTGATTGTTTTTCTGGAGGGTATATTTTAAAAACTTAGTTGATTAAATGCAGTTGTAGTAGGGGGTCTTGGAACATAAACTTGATATTCTAAAGGTCTACAGGTCAAACTAGAGAAATGATTTGCTTGGTTACATTAACTGGTGAAATGTAAATACCTCCCGCATTTAGGCTAAAAGTATTTATTTTGCCTCCTTTGCAATTGTTCAAAACTGATAATATTGTTTTGTTATACATTGTAAGAAAGATTGGTTTTGATTTACCATTAAGAACATAATAATAAAGCATACTTATTTTTACTACAGGCACATGCCTTAGAAGCAGACATGGAGAAAGATTTCCTGGAGATCGCATGTATGTGCAAGACTGTGATCTGCTGCAGAGTCACTCCTCTTCAAAAAGCACAAGTGGTGGAACTAGTGAAGAAGTATAAAAAAGCAGTTACTCTGGCCATAGGGGATGGTGCGAATGATATCAGTATGATAAAAAGTAAGCCGTTTATTACAGAGGTTCCTACTTTATGCTGCCCTTTTCACATGAGGCAGACTCCCTTGAGATCAGCAGGGAATTTGTCCAACAACAACAAAGTGTTTACCATGATCGCTGAAAGTAAAAGAAAATCCCAAACTTTGGATTGTCCACAGAAATGTAATAGAGGATAAGTTTTCCAATGGGGACACTAGATCTCTGCCCCCCAAGGAATTCCCTTAATTTGGAGGGATTTTCTTTCACTTCCTGTTTTGGCAATGGGACAGGAAGGGAAGGGAAGGTAACTATCCCCAGTGAAACAGGGATGGCAAAAAAAACTGACAGTGGTTATAACCCTCCCTTACTCTATCCAAAATGAACATTGTTTCTAAAATGATAGTTGTGCTCTATTAGAGTCTGTTGTTACCTGTAACTTGGACAGCAAGTGAAATATTATAGACTCTTCTTGTGAATTCATTCACCTGATTCATGAGTAAGAGAATGTAATATGAAATTTGTAAAACAATTTACTGTATTGCTTAAAGTTGTTCTAAAGGCTCATTTTTTTTTACCTTCATGCAATCTAAGTGCAGGAGAGCCTCAGCTCTCTGGGGACAACAGTGGGAGTCATTGGCTCCTGCTGCTGTCAATCACCGCCAGTGAGCGAATGAGGAGAAAGAAGGGTGCAGGGCATATCACACACAGCAGCGGCTCAGGAGTGAGGCTGCTCGGATGCTCTTATTGCAAACTGCTTGCTCTGGGGGCACTTGGGAGGAGAGAGGGGCCAGGTGCATCGGGGAGGTACCCAAGAAAAGGAGGATCAGGGCAAAACTTTTGCACAGAGCAGGTAAGTTTAACATGTTTAATTTTTTTATTTTTTTTATCACTTTAAAGCTTAAGTTTAGCAAAAAAAAAATTAAATCCCCCAAACTTTAGTCACATCACTGTATTCAAGTATGCCATATGTTGTGCAGGCAGCTGGATTCTGGAGAAATCTTCACTTCGGTGATGCCTGTCCTCTTTCTGTCTCTGAGCTTTCAGCGTTGCAGAAGTTAACATCTTTGGGTTATTATATAGAACAGCTGCCATGTGACTCAACAGACACACCTCCAATTCACAGATCATGCTACAGGCAGGGAAAGCAATTAAATAACTTTCTCAATGGAGTGGAGGGTCCCTCATCGGCACCATCAGTACTGCTGTTCTGTCTGAAGACCCAAAGCTAATAACCCCCGAAATTCAGAAACAAGAAGACCAGCATCCCTGCATTGTAGAGTTCTACAGAATCCAGCTGTCTGCACAACGTTAGACATTACTTCTTTGTGATGTGACAAAAGCTGGAAGGATATTTTTTAACTAAACTTCAGTTTTGTCATTGTATGTTCAGCTTTATTAAGCATGATGTGAACCAGTTAAAAAATAGCATTTAACCATGAATTGCAGTAAAGTAAAACAAACCTTCTGCCTTTACAAGCACTTTAATGCAGCCAAAGGTTTTATTATAAACAAGGTGATTACTAGTTTAAATTCCCTCATTGGTTGTCAATCTGTTTATAGTTTTGTGTATGGCTGTCTGCTTCAATACATTACCCATGTTCAGTGACATGCAGATTGTGGGGCCAAGCATGCGACAGCCCCGGGCATCCAGGGATTGGAAAGACATAGAGTGCCTCTTTGCAGCCATATAGCCACTTTGCCACAGCCGCTCGCTGCCGATTTGTCACCCGCCATTAGACACACTGACATAAACATTTTATGAATCTGAACAGAACAGGACTGTCATTTCCACAACAAGTAAGGGCAAAACTTCTAAAACTGGTAAAGTCTCTGCCTGGAAATCATAGACACATGGAACTGTGGGCTAAAAATTTAACTGCAGCCATGATGGATGTCTTATTTCTTTCTCAAGCTCAGTCTATCCAAATCTGAGCTCCTATTATTTCCACCCCCATGTGCCCCTTCCCCTGACTTTTCTGCCGATGTTGATGGCACAACTATCAGTCCATCCAGCGGCTAGGTGTATCCCTGAATGAATGGGCTGTCAACACAATGCAGGGAAATATGCTGGAATTGCTCGGGAACTGACTCTTATGCCTCGTACACACGACCGGTTTTCCCATTGAAAAACTGCCATTAGAGCTTTTGGCGGGGAAAACCGACCGCGTGTGTTTGCTCCAGCACAGTTTTCCCGACGAGAAACTGCCGGGAAAAAAAAAGAGAACGAGCTTTCTTTTTTCCCGTCGGGAAAACCGGTCGTGTGTATGCTTCTCAGGGTGGAAAAAAACACGCATGCTCAGAATCAAGTATGAGACAGGAGCATTCGTGAGATATCACATTTGTCACGCTGCAAATTATTGCATCGTTTAATGCAGCGCTTGAAAAGCATAAATCGTCTCTCACCAAACTTTTACTAACACGAGGATCAGCAAAAGCAGCCCAAAGGGTGGCTCCGTTTGAATGGAACTTCCCCTTTATAGTCCCGTCATACGTGTTTCACGTTACCGCGCTTTGGACGGTCGGTATTTGGCCTGAACGCGTGTATGCAAGGCACGCTTGAGAGGAATCCCGTCAGGGAAAAACTTTAGTGCCACTATCCTGGTCAGAGTTCAGCGTTTTATGCAAAAAAGCCAGCATCGCTGGACTGACAGGGGAGGCAAGAGAGCGAAGGCGGGGAGGAGGCGGTGACAGAGCTGCGGTGAAGGCAGAGACAGGGCGGAGGTGGAGACGGAGACAGCACGGCACGTAAGCTGGGACAAAGCTAAGGGTAGGGGTGGAGACAGGGCGGAGGCGGTGGTGGAGGCAGAGAGAGGCGGAGATGGAGAGAGGCATTGACGGCTGAGGGATGGAGACGGAGGCGTGGAGGGGGGAAATGCTCCTTCTCATGGTGACTGACTGGCCGCGCATGCGCTAAATGCCGCGGGACTGAGGGGGATGTTTCTCTCGTTGCCTGGGATACCTCGGATAACAGGTTGCTGTGCGGGCCACATGACAAGGCCCGCGGGCCACATGACAAGGCCCGCGGGCCTTGTGTTTGCCACCCCTGTTCTACATGATCCATCTACAATTTAAAGCTGCATTAGTAAATCACTGTTTAACTGGGCTGGTGGTTCCAACATCATTCTCCTAAAAAAAGAGAAAAAAAAATCAGTTAACCAAGGGCACCATCTTTTTTTAGTAGAATCCTTATTGTTAAATTTAAGTTTTGAGATAACCATTGTAGTCATTTATTTTGTTTGATAATTACAGGTGCTCATATAGGAGTTGGCATCAGTGGACAAGAGGGCATGCAAGCAGTGCTGGCCAGTGATTACTCCTTTTCTCAGTTTAGATACTTGCAAAGACTTCTTCTAGTTCATGGTCGCTGGTCCTATTTCCGAATGTGCAAATTCCTCTGCTATTTCTTCTATAAAAATTTTGCCTTTACACTAGTTCATTTCTGGTTTGGATTCTTTTGTGGCTTCTCCGCCCAGGTGAGTGATAATGTTTAACCTTCAATTTACATGAGCACAGTACTGGGGCTGATCTAATTGAAAACTTCACCAGTTTCTAACCTGAATAAATGTTCATCGGGAAGCAGTTTGGGATGATTCTGAGACCATTTAGAATGTTTTGCTTGTGTTGTTCACATGCAATTAGCCTGCCTCAGTTGCTTTTAAATACCTGTAGACTTGCATAAGAAGAGAACTATTGGGGCAGCAGTTCTCAAGCAAACAGAAAACCTTCAACACTGGCCTTAAAGCTCAGCTGATGGTACAGGAAAGCTGTACTGACAGACCATGGAGATTACAATTGTTGACTTCTCTTTCTGAAATGGTAGTTGCTTGGTCAGCATAGGGATCATTGGCTTCAGTAATTTCTAAGCGGAACTCAAAATGGGTGATAAGTTGTGGTGGCACCAATTACAGAACTATTTAAAAAATCTGTGAGGCCAGCTGTCCCCTTTAAAGTAATAGCACCACTTTTGAACTTATTAAAAAGGAAAAGAAAGGTATGGTGCTACTAAATCAAATCCATTATTCATATAACATATCAAAAAACATAAATCAAACAGTACAATCTCATGAAAGTCCCTTAAAGCATAACATAATATGAGGTTGGGTAGACACCAAAAAAGACGCACCTCATTCCAAAATTTAATTAGAGAAACAAGGAAAAGGAGATAGCGGTGCTTGAATAAGGTAATACCATAAGAATGGAAGACTCAGGTACAATTTGAGTAAAAAAAATACAGAATAATTTATTTTTAATTATACAAAGTTGGTAAAAAATAGAGCGATAACAGTGTTGGTCATTCACAATAATAAGGTGGTTCTGAATGGTGGTTGCATTAGAGATGTAGTGGTGGATTGAGCAATCATACGTTATCCCGACATGTTTCGCCTTCAGGCTTCATCAGGGGATGTATGTCTCAACCATACACAGACAAGGCAACTATATAAATACAAAGAAAAAAAGGGGAAACATTATAATACAAAAATCACATTTGTTTTGGAGATCTTCCTGTTGACAGGTCCACCAGTGGGAAGAGGGAACTTACTACCAAGGGCCCTAGTGCCCCTATGCAGATGAAAAAAGGGTCGAATACCCAAGCGGCAGGGGCCTGACCAAACACAGTAAGCACTCTAAAGACCTGGCCAAGAAAGAATGGAAATAAACAAAAATTGAATCAGACAGTGCCACTGAAAGAGACTTAAAAACTATATATATATATATATATATATATATATATATATATATAATAAACGGAAAACCGCAACCATACAAAAGAGAGGGTTGCATGTAGCATTTTATGTACATAAACATGAATTACAGGGATCTTAATCAGAGTACTTACTTAAAATCAAGATTCAAAATAACGCGAGGGGGCACCTGTGGATAAGGATACCGAATATATCCAAAAAGAGAAACGTTATGGAGGATCTATTCTATATGCCGAATGCATCCAAGAAAGAACCTATTCAAAAATTACCTCTAGGAGCAGAACATAAAGGACACATGAATGAGGAGTAGAATGAATGGAAAAGTGATAATAATTAAAATAAAAAGCAGAAAAATAAATTAGATTAATCTGAAAAAAACGTGAAGATGTAAAGGAAAAAAATTGCAAATAGACTAAATACCGTATTTGCCGGCATATAAGGCGACCGGGCGTATAAGACGACCCCCTAATTTTACATTTTTTTAAGATTTTTTGCCTGTACACCATATAATCAGACCCCCCTTCCGAGGCTTCATATTTCTTTATTCTGGAGACATATTATTATTCATTCTTGCTGGAGCTGGAGCCATATTCTTCTTCGTTCTTGCTGGAGCTGGAGCCAATCACAGCGATTGGATTGGCAGAGGCTGTAACATCATCAGCCCATGCCTCTCTGACTCTCAAAGCCAATCCGAGCAGGCTACTGTATGTAGCCTGCTCGGATTGGCAGATGTTGTTACTCCAATGCGAGCAGGCTTCGTATTCATTTGAATACATCGCTCACCGTGATTGGCTAAGCGGTGTATACTGTATGTGCGGGCGTAACGTAACCTATTTACGTTACGCCTCCGCAACTTTTACAGGTAAGTGTCGTATTCTCAAACGAAAGTTGCGGCGGCGTATCGTAAATAGGCCGGCGTAACCCCTCCTAATTCAAATGTGGTAGATGTGGGCGCGTGCTATGTAAATTTTATGTGACCCCACGTGAAGGTATCCCAGTGCACATGCTCCAAATTAATCCGCAAGAAGCCAATGCTTTCGACGTGAACGTAAATGACGCCCAGCCCTATTCGCGAACGACTTACGCAAACAAAAAATTTTCAAAATTTGACGCGGGAACGGCGTCCATACTTAACATTGGTACGCCTCATATAGCAGGGGTAACTTTACGCCGGGAAAAGCCTAACGTAAACGGCGTATCTGTACTGCGTCGGCCGGGCGTAGGTTCGTGAATTGGCGTATGTAGCTGATTTACATGTTTCTAGGCGTAAATCAGCGTACACGCCCCTAGCGGCCAGCGTAAATATGCAGTTAAGATACGACGGCGTAAGAGACTTACGCTGGTCGGATCTAATACAAATCTATGCGTAACTGATTTTAAGAATCAGGCGCATAGATACGACGGCTCGGACTCAGTTACGACGGAGATACGCCGGCGTAACTCGTACGTGAATCTGGGCCTAAATTGTTATGTTTATTGATGACTTGACAAATGTCATTCGAAAGTACTTCAAACTAGTGTTTACTTTTAACATTTGACTTTGGAATTAATGGACTTACCAAAAGGAAAACCTCATTCACTGTTAGAAATTAGTTTGTTTGAGAGAAATTACAATCCTGGTCCTTCGAGCTAATCCCACTAACCATTAGAAAATAGAATGTACATTGTTAAAACAAAAAAAAAATCGACTTGAGAAGGTAAAGCAGACTAAATGCAGATATGTACTTGGAAGAAATTGTGCCTGGGAGGTCACCAGTTCAAGTCAAGGGTGCTACCTGATAACACTTTTTTGCCATTTACTACAAATCCTGACTTTTTTGATGAGCTGTCATGGTAGGTATGCAGAAAACGGTCTCATTGTGGCACTAATGTCACTGGCCATCCTACAAAAAGAAAGAATCACTAGTTTATACATTTACCTTAATTTATTTTCCAAATTCCCTTAGCGTAAAAATATTGTGTAGTTTTATCCATTGCTAAAACAAGGCAGAAAAAACATAGACTTGGCTTCAGAACAAGAATTAACTTTGTCTCTCTCTAAAGTTGATCTTCCATTTAAGCAATGTGCCGTCTGCTTTTCAACTTAAGTGTAGTCTTCATTTGTTATTGATAGCACCTCATACATTAAAACTGATCCCCCCCGAAGTCTGAAATTAATTATCCAATTAGGGAAAAAGGCATTTCTTTGACCAGCTTCAAGAAAACGATCTCCATGGGTGGTTCAGTTTTTATGAAATTGAGTTGGCGCGCAGCATCAGCAGAGGTACACTTACAAACCGGGAACAAGCTGGAGTAGCCACTTTGGTCCATACAGAAAAAGAATACTTGGCAGACACTGATTAAGTTTATTGGTTTGAGAAGAGACCAAAATAGGAAAAATAGCAAATCCATTGAATGATGTATGACTAGTTGTTGCATCATTCTTCTTTACTTAATCTTTGAGAATAGTAAGTCATAAAATGAAGTTGTCTGAATGCAATTCTTTTGTGTAAATAATAGAATTACTTGGAGCAATGTTTCAATTTTTTTTAAAATCAAGGCACTGTTTACCATTCTGCACAATCTAAAGGCACCCCATTCTAAAATACAGTGAGGGAAAAAAATTATTTGATCCTCTGTAGATTTTGTAAGTTTGCAAAGAAATTAAGGGTCTGTAATACATAAAACAAATGCTATAAATTAAGTTGCAGTTCAGTGAGTAAAATAAGTATTTGATCTCCAAGCAAAACTTGATTTAGTACTTGGAGAAATATTTGTTGGCAAGCAGAGATAAGACGTTTCCTGTAGTTAGTGACCAGGTTTGCACATATCTCAGAAAGAATTTTGAGAATTTTAACCACTTAAGCCCCGGACCATTTTGCTGGTCAAAGACCAGGCTACTTTTTGCGATTCGGCACTACGTCGCTTTAACAGACAAATGCGCGGTCGTGCAACGTAGCTCCCAAACAAAATTTACGTCCTTTTATTCCCACAAAAGGAGCTTTCTTTTGGTGGTATTTGATCACCTCTACATTTTTTATTTTTTGCGCTATAAACAAAAATAGAGCGTAAATTTTGAAAAAAATTCAATATGTTTTACTTTTTGCTAAAATAAATATCCCCCAAAAATATATAAAAAAACGTTTTTTTTCTCTCAGTTTAGGCCGATACGTATTCTTCTACATATTTTTGGTAAAAAAAAATCGCAATAAGCGTATATTTATTAGTTTGCGCAAAAGTTATAGAATCTACAAAATAGGGAATAGAATTATGCCATTGTTATTATTTTTTTTACTAGTAATGGCGGCGACTTTATGGCGGACACATCAGACACCTTTGACAAATTTTTGGGACCATTATAATTTTTACAGCGATCAGTGCTATAAAAATGCACTGATTACTGTGAAAATGACACTGACAGTGAATGGGGTTAACCACTAGGTGGCGCTGAAGGGGTTAAGTGTGCCTAGGGATGTGTTCTTACTGTAGGGGGGATGGGCTAAGTGTGACACGACAGTGATCACAGCTTCCGATTACAGGAAGCTGTGTACACTGTGCTGTCACTAGGAAGACTGGGGAAACGCTCGCTTACATAAGCATTTCCCCCTTCTTCCTCACCATGACACTATCGCGGGTATGCCCGCGGACATCAAGTCCGCGGGACCCGTGGTCTGAGTCACGGAGCTCATGGCAGGAGTGCGTCCACAATGCCGCGATCTTAAAGGGGACGTATATATACGTCCTTTTGCCTGCCCGTCCCATGCTGCAGACGTATATCGGAGGGCGGAGGGCGGCAAGCGGTTAAAGATCTTCTCTAAATTCTTAAGGTTTCTTGGCTGTCTCTTGGCAACTCGAAGGCTTCAGCTCCCTCTATACATTTTCTATAGAATTAAGGTCTGGAACCTGACTGGGCCACTCCATGATTTTAACCACTTAACCCCCGAACCATATTGCTGGTCAAAGACCAGGCCACTTTTTGCGATTCGGCACTGCGTCGCTTTAACTGACAATTGCGCGGTCGTGCGTCGTGGCTCCCAAACAAAATTGGCGTCCCTTTTTTACCACAAATAGAGCTTTCTTTTGGTGGTGTTTGATCACCTCTGCGGTTTTTGCGCTATAAACAAAAATAGAGCGACAATTTCGAAAAAAATGAATATTTTTTTACTTTTTGCTATAATAAATATCCCCCAAAAATATATAAAAAAAATAAAATTTCCTTAGTTTAGGCCGATACGTATTCTTCTACATATTTTTCGTTAAAAAAAATCGCAATAAGCGTTTATTGATTGGTTTGCACAAAAGTTATAGCGTTTACAAAATAGAGGATAGTTTTATGGCATTTTTCTTAATATTTTTCTTTTACTAGTAATGGTGGCGATCAGCGATTTTTATCGGTACTGCGACATTTTGGCGGACACTTCAGACACTTTTGACACATTTTTGGGACCATTGGCATTTTTATAGCGATCAGTGCTATAAAAATGCATTGATTTCTATAAAAATGCCACTGGCAGTGAAGGGGTTAACACTAGGGAGCGAGGAAGGGGTTAATCATGTTCCCTGGGTGTGTTCTAACTGAAGGGGGGGTGGACTGACATGGGGAAATGACAAATCGCTGTTCATACATTGTATGAACAGACGATAGGTAATTTCCCCCCCTGTCAGAACCGGGAGCTGTGTGTTTACACACACAGCTCCCGGGTTTTCGCTCTGTAAACGAGCGATCGCGGGTGCCCGGCGGTGGTTGCACATGCTCTCGCCCAGCAGAGCCGGCCTGCCGCCGTATAACTGCGGTGGCTAGTCAGCAAGCAGTTAATGTAATTCTTCTTGAGCCTTTGTTGCCTGGGTGGTATGTTTTGGGTCATTGTCTTGCTGGAAGACTCATCTTTTTTTTTTTTTTTTGAAAATATTTTTATTGAAGAATTTCAAACACAATACACAGTACATTTAGACAATACAGGACATAGACAGCTCAACGTCTTACAATTCGTCATGAGATGCAGCTGATACATTCGAGAGACAGTAACCCTTGCAGCTATACATGATATCCAACTGAGGTTCGTATCAACCGACATAGTTAAGGAAGGGGGTGGCGGGGGGGGGGGGGGAATGTCACATCAAAAAATAGAATGTCTTAGCCAGCAGTCTCCGGCTCCTCCACCCAGGCCCGCCATACCTTATCATACTTTTGCGGACATCCGCGATTGGCATACGTGTCTTTATATAAGGGAAGGCTGGTGTTTACCAGGCGCCGCCACCGTACCAGGGATGGGGGTGAGGGTTTTTTCCAATGCATGGCCACATTTTTACGGGCATAAAAGAGCAGTACGCTCACTAGTGTGCGCTTGGCAGAGGTTCGGATAATGTTGTCTACGATGCCCAGGAGGCACACCTCCATAGTCAAGGGTAATTGAGTCCCAGCAATTTTGTTGGTCAGTTCCAACACAGCCTCCCAATAATGCACCACCTCAGGGCATTTCCAGAAAATATGTGAAAAATCGCCTGGGGAGGCGCCACAACGCCAGCACTCCTGTGAGTGTGTGGGGTTCATTTTGTGTAACCTGTGGGGGGTAAAGTATGCCCTATGCACTATTTTGAATTGTACCAGTCTGTCACGAACTGACACCAGCGTGGAGAAGGGAAGGTCCCATATGTCATCCCAGTCGTCTGAATCTAGTGTGGGAATGTCCGTTTGCCACCTGGCTCGCAGCCCGTCAAGGGGAGGGAGGGACACAAAGAGTAGGAAGGAGTATACGTGCGAGGTGGGCTTCACGCCACAATCAAATCTAAGCGTCCTCTCCAACTCCGACTGGGCCACAACACAGGAGGACAAGGGAAACTGCGCCGAGAAAGCGTGCGATAATTGTAGGTACCTGAAACGATAGTGAGAGGGCAGATTGAATTCTGACGAAAGCTCGGGAAAGGTTTTCAGTGTGTTCTGCGAAATAATATGTGATATCAGTTTCACGCCGTACTTCGACCACGCAAGGGGATCCATCAGTCTGTAAAAATGGTCCAATGTAGGGTTTTTCCAGATCGGGGCGTTGGGTGAAATTTCAGTGGGCTTACATTTTTCAATGGCCAGGCCAGTTCGCCACGCCCGCAGGGTGGTGGTCATAGAGGGGGTCAGAGAGTATGGCGCGCGGGGGCCCCTGAAAAGCAAAAGCCGAAGGGCCTCCAACGAGCCAACCACCGAGGCCTCAAGAGCAGTGGAGGTGTTTGTACCATCTGGCTTCAGCCACCAGGCCGCCGTTACCAGCTGGGCGGCGAGGTAGTACTTGTGACAGTCGGGAAATGCCATTCCACCCTGCGTTCGCGGCCTCATTAAGGTAGATAGCTTATACCTCGGAGAAGAGGTCCCCCAGATAAAGGAGGAAAAAAGTCGATTTAGTTTAGCAAAAAAGGACTTAGGCACCCACTGCGGCGAATGTCGGAAGAGGTAGAGAAGTCTGGGGACTATTTTCATTTTTAGAAGATTCACCCTTCCCCATACCGACAGAGGAAGGTTGCCCCATGCTTTGAATTTGGACTGGGCGTCTACCAAAACAGGGGAAAGATTAAGGGGGATGAAGTCAGAGGCCGAGGTAGAAACCTGTACTCCCAAGTATTTAAACGTGTCTACCCAGCATAGGGGGTTGTCCTGAGGGGAGGTAGATCTGGCAGCCTGGTCTATTGGGAATAGGAGGGATTTGGACCAGTTTACCCTGAGTCCAGTGACCAGGGCGAACGTGTCCAGTACAGAGAGAGCACCCTGCAGGGAGGGGCCAGCATCGTTTAGGAAAAGCAACATATCGTCAGCGTATAAGGCCACTCTCTCTTCCAGCAGACCCACCCTGAGTCCCTTAATGTGACAAGATGTACGTAATGCCTCTGCTACTGGTTCGATGGCAAGGGCAAATAAGGCCGGGGAAAGGGGGCAGCCCTGCCTAGTGCCACGGGAAAGCTGAAAGGGGGCGGAAACACCACCGCCCAGGCGTACTGACGATGTAGGGGCCCTGTAGATTACCTGTAACCAAGTTATGAAAAGTAATGGAAATCCCATTCGGCGCAGAGTCTCCCACAGGAAAGGCCACTCGACTGTGTCAAAGGCCTTTTCCACATCTAACGAGGCCACAGTCCTCGTTCCGGTATTAATGTGTCGGGTATGGATGTTGGTGAAGAGCCTCCGGAGATTGACGTCCGTAGACCTTCTGGGCATGAACCCCGTCTGGTCGGGGTCTATTACCGTGGGCAACATGGGGTATAACCTCAGGGCTAACAGCTTGGTGAGCACTTTAAAATCAGTGTTCAGTAATGCAATGGGGCGGTAGGAGCCACAGGAAGTAGGATCTTTGGGAGGTTTATATATCAATGTCAGATGGGCATGGTACATAGAAGCTGGGAGGTTGCCATCAGCCAAACACGTAGTGTATAGCTGAGCCAACAGGGGCGCCAGGAGGCTAGCATGAGCCCTATAGAAATCTAAGGGAAGTCCATCCGGTCCGGGCGCTTTGCCCGGTGGAAAGGACTGGATGGCAATCTGGACCTCGAGAGCTGTAAACGGCTGTACTAGGGCCTCCCTCTCCTGGTCGGAGAGCCAGCCCAGCGCCAAAGGGTCAAGTAGATCATTTAGCGTCTCAGGTCGGAAGTCCGCCGGCAGCCCAGAGGTGTAGAGCGTCCCATAAAAGTCCTTAAAGGTCTGTAGTATGTCTTGAGGGGAGGACACTGTCCCCCCTCCCGGGGTCTGGAGGAGAGATATAGTTGTGAGAGGTTGATCGTGTTGAGCCATCATGGCCAGAAAACGTCCGTTTCTGTCACCCTGTTCGAAGGCCCTCTGCCTACCCTTATGCATTTCCAGACGAGTGGCCTCGGCCACGTGGAGGTGTAAGTCACGCTGGGCCGCCATCATCAGCTCAAAGTGGTCTGACGAGGGGTCAGCATTGTATGCAGCTGTGCGGTCTGTAACCAGTTGTTCTAAGTCACCCTGCTGTGCCGAATGCTGCTTTTTGACACTGGCTATAGAGGAGATGTACTGCCCCCTTGTATACGCCTTAAAGGTGTCCCAGACTATGGCCGGGGGGGCCGTATCAGCATTTCGCTCCCAGAATTCAGTCAGTAGGGGGGGTACAGTAGCGGCCACGTCTGGATGATTCACCCATTGTACACCTAGTCTCCAGAGAGCGGCACAGCGCGAGGCCGGAGAGCGGAGCACCACCTGGAAGACTCATCTTTAATGTTCTGGCTGAGAGAAGAAGCTTCTCATACAGTTTTTGCTTGGGGATCAAATACTTGTTTTACTCACTGAATAAAAGAGTCTGATGTTCATTAGCTTTACTATGAATTCTTACAGAGAGAACTCTTTGAAAATGGCTGATGTCATCATTTAAAAAAAGGGTTATACAAATGCAATGTCTAGTGCAGTATTAATTCCACCTGTTTGACTGTAGTTTGTGTGTAGACATTTCGTCTGTTATGTAGTTGACCCTTTGTTTGAGTTTACTGATCTACTGTTTCATATCAGGGTTTTGACATCACATTTTACAATTACCTGAATTTTGTAAACTAGCCAGATTGCAGTCACTTACGGAAAAAAAAAATCTTTCTTGATTTTATCGTTTTTATATGAAACATATGATTATTTCTTTATGTTTAAAGCACAGGTTTAAAGGTGGGAACATTGATTTCATAATTTAGAAATCATTATGTTTAGGCATAGATTTTGAAAAACAGATTCGAGCAGTTTGATTTTTAGCGATTTTAGAACTACTAGGGTGAAGATACTAAAGCCCAACTCTGGGAACATTCAAAACAATCCCTTGCAGTTGTGCTGTGCCTTCACTTGGAAGGATTAATAGCTTATTTTGTCTAGGAGAGAGCAGAAACCGTTTTACTTACCTAATCCTCCTCTCCCCCGGGAGACGGTACTGCCATGCACTCTGGCGGATGACTGTCCCTTGGCGTCATCACATCCTGTGCAGGGCTTTGAACCCTGTTTTGGTGCTTGATGACGTCAGGACCCTAGACCACTGGAGCTTGGGGGAGAAGAAGATGTGGGGAGGAGAGAAGGATTAGGTAAATACATTTTCTTTATTGCTCCCCTAGACCAAAACAAGCAATTATCCATGGGGTGCAGGCATGCCCAGTGCAAGAGATGTTTTTTTTAGTTGTCTTGAGTTGGGCTCTAATGTGTATCTAAATTTAAAACTTATTTTTTTTTATTTGGGTAAAACTGTCCACACTCAACTGTTGTCACTGGCACAGAATGACATAGGAATTCTGAAAATGGTTCAGTTGTCACAAGAACAGGAGACAATAGGGGCGCTATTACTGGTGACAACAGTGTTAGATGGGATTTCCTCTCACTTCATAATGTATTAAGATAATTATCTACAATGTAAAACTGACAGCAAAAAATAAAATAAAAATTGGCATGGATTGTAACTCTTCCCTATCCTAGCCTAAAAAAATAAAATAATATAAAGTGTATTAAAACCCAAGAACAAAGTATATTGCAGCTTACAAGTCCTATATGTGTCAGTTGCATTTTTTTGCTTTTTCAAGCTTTACTTACCTTTATTTTCACCTGATGACCCTGCCAATAACAGAAATGGCTGTTATGATACTGTTTGCAGTAAATCAGTGTAAGCATCTTTTTTTACTTCTTCTGAGTGTCAATGTCATTACACAGCTGGTGAGAAGGGACTCTTCCCCCTTAACAACAAATAGCACACTGGAAGTTGGCAGGCAAACCTATGTGACTGCTCCAAAGAAGTAAAAAAAGGTGTACAGGGAGGCAGGGTTTTAAACTATGTAATTTTAGGCTTTGCGTCTACTTTAAGCTTGTAAACTTTATATGTAGATATCACCTTATGTAATTGATTTTACAAAATGTATAAGCAGATTATTACAGGTTTTTAGTCAACGATAACAAAATCCCCAGTGGGGGTAACGTTCTACTCTCAAGTTTAAGAGAGACCTTAGAGGTTTGTTGTCAGTAGCAGATTCTTTAAGTCCTGTAAGTTGTGAGGTCCCCTGATCCAGTCTGATCCACCTTTTCCACATTTTGTTATGTTACAGACTTATTCCAAAATTGATTAAATTAATTATTTTTCTCAATTTCTACAAACGAGAACCCATAATGACAACTTGAAAGACGTTTGTTTGAAATCTTTGCAAATTTATAAAAAAATCATGTACATACAGTGGATATACAAAGTCTACATGTTGTTAATATGTCAGGTTTCTGTGATGTTAAAAAATGAGACAAAGATGAATCATTTCAGAACTTTTTCCTCCTTTAATGTGACCTATAAACTGTACAACTCAATAGAACACCAAACTGAAATATTTTAGGTGGCGGGAAGTAAAAATGTAAAAATAAAATAACTTGGGAAATGTTATCAAGGGGTCACGGCACTAGAAAGGTTGAGTACCACTGATCTATACCATGTTTTACAGACTGACATACTTTTTTCTCAGCCCATGAGTATGGTGTAGGTCCATACCGCCACAGTTAGATGTACAGTTGGCAATTCTACATATATACAGAGTGCACTTAATTCCGATTTGAATCATTCACTCCTTAACTTGTATTTTGTTCTTTTACAGACAGTCTATGACCAGTGGTTTATTACACTTTTCAATATTGTATATACGTCACTTCCTGTCCTAGCCATGGGGCTGTTTGATCAGGTATGATATTATATAACTTAAAGTGAACCTGTTTTCCTACCCAAGAGCAGACATCAAAAGACGTGCGATGTACCCTTTTCACATGGACGGCTGTTCTTCCGCAGTTAAAAGCATGTTTATGTTCTCCTGAAATTCAAGACTCCAGGCACAGCGGTCAGCTGCATTTGCACAGTGCGATTAGCTGCAGTTGTGTTTAGCCGTGGCACGATATTGAACGGGGATCCTACTTGGATCCCTGCCAATACCAAGCACTGTGTCTGGTATGAATCTTGAATCTTGGGAACTCCACGCCAAATTTCAAATAATAAACCGGCATGGGTTCCCCCTATTTGAAATTTGGCGTGGCGTTCCCCCTCAAGATTCATACCAAACGCAGCTGACGCAGTGCACTGCGATTACCTGCGGTTATGTGCCGATGGCTGCGGTACATCGCAGCTGAACGCATTCAATTCTATTTTTTCTATCCGCACAAAACCGCAGGTAACCGCAGTGTGTGAAGGGTGTCATAGGAAAGCATTGTGTGCTTCTAGCTGCGGTAAAATCCGCAGCTGAAAGCACCATTCTATCCGTCTGTGTGAAAGGGGCCTTATTAGCTAGAAATGTCTCCTCTGTGATGCGTACACACGATCATTTTTCGGCTTGTAAAAAAATGTTGTTTTTCAGCCTCTCAAAAAAACAAAGTTTTTTCCAATTTCATCATTAAAACAACGTTGCCCACACACGATCGTTAAAAAAAAAATGCTCTAGCAAAGCGTGGTGACGTACAACAACGTTTTTTACAACCCGAAAAATGATCGTGTGTACGCGGCATGACCCTCTCTGATCCACTGTCATTTTGAATACTGGGGCCAAACTACCCTAAACTTTATGGTTAAGCACTGCTAACTGCCACCCCTTGTCCAGTGATCATTCTCTTGCTGGCTTTTGAGATTGCATTGGACAGTGGAACCGCAGTAGGCAGAGCATATTGTGTCTGTTCCTGGGTAGGGCATTTTCTTGTTTGGACTAGAAAATGAGAATATTTTTATTTATTTTTTAACCTTTTAATGAAATCAAATCATAAATAACAGTAAAAAATATTGAATTGCTTGAATAGTTAGGGGTGCACCGAATGGAATTTGGTACCGAAACCGAAAATGTCCTTTGCCTCAAACCGAAAATTACAGTTTTTAAAAAATATTTATATTTTTATATATAATTGTATTAAATTTGACTTTTGAATTCGTATCATCAATTTAAATAAATATGAATTTATTGTTGGCCATTATTGGCACCTTTAGTGCAAGAAAGGCTCAAGAAAAATGCAGTCTGCAGTCTCTGACCATCTCTTGTATCATGTCCACAGTCTCTAACCATCTCTTGTATCATGTCCACAGTCTCTAACCATCTCTTGTAACATGTCCACAGTCTCTAACCATCTTTTGTATCAGCAGCCTTGCCAGTACATGTCCGATGCAGCCTTGCCAGTGCATGTCAGATGCAGCCTTGCCAGTGCCTGTGGGACGCATCCTACCAGTGCCTGTGGGACGCATCCTACCAGTGCCTGTGGGACGCATCCTACCAGTGCCTGTGGGACGTATCCTACCAGTGCCTGTGGGACGCATCCTACCAGTGCCTGTGGGACGCAGCCTACCACTGCCTGTGGATGCAGCCTGCCTGTGCATGTTAGATGCAGCCTACCAGTGCCTGTGGGATGCAGCCCCTTACCAGTGTCTGTGGATGCAGCCCCTTACTAGTGTCTGTGGATGCAGCCCCTTACCAGTGCCTGTGGATGCAGCCAGTCACCAGTGCCTGTGGATGCAACCTGCCTGTGCCCATAAGATGCAGCCTCTCACCAGCCTTCCTGTGTCCAGATCAGAGCGGCCATCTCCTGCTGTGTCAGGGAGCTGGATTTTAATTGCTCGGGACGCAGTAACAATGTTCTGCCTCTTGTGATCACATCACACTGATTCAATGTCCCAGCATTGGATCAGTGTGCCGTCCGTCACAGGAGGCGGGACATTGTTACTACGGCCCAGGCAATTCAGCTCCCTGACACAGGGAGATCACTGCTCTGCAAGGAGAGGAGGAGGAGGGACAGGACCTTGACCTGCCAGAATGACACCCGCAATGGGCGGCGGCGCAGCTACTGCACATGCACATTTATCGGCACATTTTTTTCTTTTGGCATTATGCCGAAAAGACAATTTCTTTATCGTACATCACGGGACACAGAGCGGCATTCATTACTATATGGGTTATATGGAGTACCTTCAGGTGTAGACACTGGCAATCTCAAACAGGAAATGCCCCTCCCTATATAACCCCCTCCCATAGGAGGAGTACCTCAGTTTTTCCGCCAGTGTCTTAGGTGTTAGTCATGGTTTAGCTTGCCTCCACATCCTTGGGATTAGGTGAGCTACCGGTTCTGTCCAAAAAAGCCTCAGCGCTAAAGTGGTCAGTAACCGGACCCCAAACCCTTGGGGTATAGCCCATAATGCTTTTCTTTTTAGAGAGCTGGACCCTGGGCCCAGAACTTAGAAACCTTGGGTGCCTAATGTTTCTGTTGCCAGAGTGCTATATGGGCCCAGGACAGTGGATCCTTCATAGGAACCCAGGGCCTGAAGGTCTAGACATCCCCACCGAGATGGGGGAAGATTGGGCCTCTTGCTTGGCAAAGTCCTGCGGCATGGAGCAGGTAAGTGAGGGGAAAAACTTGCGGAACTTGGTTCTTAGCAGGTTTTTTCTGGGGGGTCACAGGGGATATGCCTAAAGTTATGCACTGCATCTGGCAAACTAGTCACATATCATAAAGATAGGATGGCTCTATATGTATTATTCCCCATAAGATGTGACCTCCCTTGTAGTGTTGGAAAAGCATTGAGTGGGGCCTGTGATATAAAAGTATATGTGTGTGTCAGAGAGCTGTGCTTACCTGCAAGCCTCCAGGCGATGCTCCATTCAGTCTTCCTCCTCACGGCCTGCAAAGCAGGCAAAACGCCGACCTCCTCATGGTTCCAGGCTGCAGGCTGCAGTTTGCTGGAGCAGAGAGGTCCCTTCCTCCCAACCCCACCCCCCCCCTGTCGGGAGGGGCATTTCCTGTTTGAGATTGCTGGGGGGGAAGGGCGGGTCAGTGGCTTAAGGAAGGGGCGGCCCTTCCTTGTTTGTTCCATATAGCTCATTCAATACTTTGGAACTGAGGAGGAAAGACCAGAACGGCAAGCACGGGGCGCCGAGGACACACAGTGGCCAGAAAGAATATTGCAGTCTTCAGAAAGACTGTTTTCAAGCCTAGGAATAGGCTGTTTCTTTTCCATCTCATAGTTTTTCTTGCAATACTACTCAGGGGGACAGAATGTTTTTTCTTTCCTAGATTTGAAAAAAAAAAAGATTTTTTTTTTTTTGAAAAAAAAAAAAAAAAAAAAGTGTCATCTAGGGGAGAGGAAGCATTTTTTATCCCCCAAACAGGTGTTTGGGCATTTAACTATTTATAAGTCCCAGGTACCAATAAGTAGCAGGTGTACCTCGGTATTGTACCATGGCATCAAAAAACAAGGGTACAAGAGGTGGGGATTTCCCCAGAGAGTCTGAGGTCTCGGACAATGCTATGCCGCTGCTTTCCCCACAGGGAGCCTTGGGGCCATCGGGATCTGGGGCTGGAGCTGACGCGGGTCAGTCCAACCCTAAGATGGTCACGGAGGAGGTATTACTCACCTCTTTAAAAGAGATGCAGAAAAGCATGGGTAAAATGATAGCCGCAGCTATGCGGGGCAGTAAGCGGAATAGATCTCCGTCGCCCGAGCGCGGACCCTCAGAAGAGGAGGTCCTTTCCTCAGGGGAATTGGACGACCTCTTGGACAAGGACCAAGTAGGTTCAGGGATCGAAGATCCGGATACAGAGGAGTCTGGGGCAGTCTCCCTGAGGGAGAGCTGGTGGATTCAAGGATTGTCGGACTTGGTCCATAGGGCATTCAACTTGCCAGTACCAGATCTCCAGGTATCGACGGTTTCAGCTTTGGGCTCACTGAGGGCGCCTCAAAGCAATGCTGTGTTTCCGATCCATCCTCTATTAGAGGGAGTTTTGTTCCAAGATTGGAACAAGCCAGATAAGATCTTCTTACCACCTAAGAAGTTCTCTGTCCTATATCCTATGGAAGAAAAATTTTCCAAAAGATGGGCTACTCCTGCAGTGGACGCAGCCATCTCATGTGTTAACAAATCGTTAACATGCCCTGTAGAAAACATACAGGTGTTCAAGGATCCAGTTGATAAGCGCTTGGAAGCACTACTTAAGAACTCCTTCACTACTGCAGGGGCAGTAGTACAGCCAGCTGTGGCTGCGATTGGGGTCGCTCAAGCATTATCGGATCAATTTAAGCAGATGCTTAAACTTATTCCTGCCCAGCAGGCAGAAGAATTTTCGGATGTCCCTAAGGCCATATGTTTTACGGTAGACGCAATCAAGGATTCTATCCAGCAAGCGTCACGTTTATCGTTATCCCTTATCCATATGAGAAGACTCTTATGGTTAAAAAGCTGGGAGGCTGAGCCCCCATGCAAGAAGCTCCTGGTAGGGTTCCCCTTCCATGGAGGACGACTCTTCGGAGAAGACCTAGATAAATACATTCAGACCATTTCAAACGGCAAGAGTACTCTCTTGCCAACTAAGAAGAAGGTTCAGGGGCCTGCGTTTAAACGACAGTATTCCCCTGGGCAGGGGCCCTCTAATGCCAAGCAGTATCGACGGCCTCCTGCAAAAGCAAACTTCGGCTTCAACAGCAAATCACAAGGACAGGCTGTTAGAGGCAAAAGGCAGTGGTTTCGCAAACCAGCAAAACCAGCCCCCAAGCCAACCTTATGAAGGGGCGCCCCCACCCACGAAGGTGGGGGGAAGGCTGCGACTCTTTTCAGAGATTTGGGAAGCCAGCATTCCCGACGAGTGGGTACGGTCTTCCGTGGCCACAGGCTACAAATTAGATTTCCTAAGGTTTCCTCCTCCTCATTTCCAGGAGTCGAGGATTCCAAACGATCCGCCTCGGATTCCGGCCAGTCCTGGAACAGGGGCTGGGTTTCTACTCCAACCTATTCATCATCCCCAATGGAGATGTCAGGCCAATTTTGGACCTAAAGATGGTAAATGCATATCTAAAGATCCGCTCATTTCGGATGGAATCCGTGCGGTCAGCAGCTGCCACACTCCAGAAGGACGACTTCATGGCGTCCATAGACATAAAGGATGCCTACCTTCATGTTCCAATTTATCAGCCACATCAAAGATATCTACGCTTCATGGTGGCTTCGCGTCACTTCCAATTCGTGGCGCTTCCCTTCGGGTTGGCTACGGCCCCCCGGGTGTTCACGAAGGTCCTAGCTCCGATCCTAGCCAAGCTAAGGATCCAAGGGGTCACGATCCTAGCATACCTGGACGACCTCCTAGTCATAGACCACTCGTCTCCCGGCTTGGAGCGAGCAGTGGCCCTCACGGTCCAATACCTCGAGAGGTTCGGCTGGGTCCTAAATCGAGAAAAGTCAGCTTTCCAGCCCACAAGGCAGTTGGAATATCTCGGCATGAGATTAGACACAGAACAACAAGGAGTGTTCCTACCTCTGAGGAAGGTAAAAGCCATCAAGGAATTAATCCTACTGGTTCTAAGCAAGAAAGAACCGACTATTCGCCTATGTATGAGGTTACTAGGCAAGATGGTGGCCACGTTCGAGGCGGTACCATACGCCCAGAGCCACACTCGCATCCTACAGGCAGCCATCCTGTCAGCATGGAGCAGAAGGCCACAGGCCTTGGATATCCCGTTGCCGCTCTTATCAAGAGTCCGACAAAGTCTGTGTTGGTGGTTAGACCCTCAGAATCTACTGAAGGGGAAGTCTTTCAGCCCAGTGGCTTGGAAGATAGTGACCACAGACGCCAGCCTGACGGGCTGGGGAGCAATTTTGGATGGTTGCACTCGCCAAGGTACTTGGGCAAAGCCAGAGAAGCAGTTGCCCATCAACATCTTGGAGCTCAGAGCTGCTCGACTAGCCCTCAGGGCTTGGACGTCAAAATTGCAGGGGTTCCCGGTGAGAATTCAATCAGACAATGCCACGGCCGTGGCATACATAAATCACCAAGGGGGAACCAGGAGTCAAGCCGCTCAGAGAGAGGTGAGCTTGATTCTCCTATGGGCAGAGGCGCATGTGCCCTGCATATCGGCAATATTCATTCCAGGAGTGGACAACTTTCAGGCGGACTTCTTAAGCCGCCAGACTCTATGGCCGGGGGAATGGTCTCTGCATCCACAAGTCTTTCAAGCACTCTGCCAAAGATGGGGAGTGCCGGACGTGGATATCATGGCATCGAGACTCAACAAGAAACTAGACAGGTTCATATCCCGCTCAAGGGATCCGATGGCCTGCGGAACCGATGCGTTGGTTTGCCCTTGGCATCAGTTCAAACTTCTTTATGCGTTTCCCCCGCTCCAGTTACTACCCCGCCTGCTGCGCAGGATCCGGGTGGAACACATACCAGTCATCCTGGTAGCTCCAGCATGGCCCAGAAGGGCATGGTACTCACTCATCCTAAAGATGGTAGTGGGAGACCCTTGGACTCTTCCTCTACGGCCAGACCTGCTATCGCAAGGTCCGATCCTCCACCCTGCCTTACGGCATCTAAATTTGACGGCCTGGAAGCTGAATCCCTGATTCTCAGGGGTAGAGGTCTGTCTCAGAAAGTAGTCTCTACCCTAATCAGAGCCAGGAAACCGGTCTCTAGGGTGATTTATTACAGGGTCTGGAAGGCCTATGTAGGCTGGTGTGAGTCCAAGCGATGGCTTTTCTCGCAAATTTACCATCGATAGAGTATTAAGTTTTCTCCAGCTAGGAGTGGATAAAGGATTGGCATTAAGCACAATCAAAGGACAGATTTCTGCTCTGTCAGTGTGGTTTCAGCGGCCGCTGGCCACCCACTCGCTGGTTAAGACCTTCCTTCAAGGGGTCTTACGTATTAGACCTCCAGTTAAATCCCCGCTTTGTCCGTGGGATTTAAATCTTGTTCTGTCAAGTTTACAGAAACAACCGTTTGAGCCGTTGGCTGAAATTCCTTTGGTTCTACTGACAAGGAAGTTAGTATTTTTGGTTGCCATAGTTTCCGCAAGAAGAGTTTCGGAGCTAGCGGCCTTATCCTGTAAGGAACCATATCTTGTTTTTCATAAGGACAGGGTCGTTCTCCGCCCTCATCCTTCCTTCCTACCGAAGGTCATATCCAGTTTTCATTTGAACCAGGATTTGGTATTACCATCCTTCTTCCCTAAACCTACTTCCAGAAAGGAAGGGTTGCTGCATACCTTGGATATTGTCAGGGCCATGAAGGCCTATCTTAAAGCTACAAAGAAGATCCGGAAAACAGATGTGCTGTTCATTCTACCGGAGGGGCCCAAGAAGGGGCAGGCAGCTGCAAAGTCCACCATTTCTAGGTGGATTAAGCAATTAATCACTCAGGCCTACGGCTTGAAAGGGTTGCCTCCTCCAGTATCATTAAAGGCTCATTCTACTAGAGCCATGGGCGCCTCCTGGGCAGCACACCACCAGATCTCTATGGCTCAAGTTTGCAAGGCGGCAACCCGGTCTTCTGTCCACACGTTTACAAAATTCTACAAGTTGGACGTAAGAAGGAATACTGATACTGCCTTCGGGCAGGCAGTGCTGCAGGCTGCAGTTTGAGACCCTCGGATTCCGGGGGCTCCTCTTTTTTGAGTTAAATTTAAAATTTAAAATTATTTTTCTCAACTAAGTTGGATTTATTATGATTTGAGTATTTCTCTAAATTAAATCCTTTTGTCTTGGAGATGTTCTCCCTCCCCTCATTGTAAGCATTGCTTTGGGACATCCCATATAGTAATGAATGCCGCTCTGTGTCCCGTGATGTACGATAAAGAAAAAGAGATTTTTAATACAGCTTACCTGTAAAATCTTTTTCTTGGAGTACATCACGGGACACAGAGCTCCCACCCCTCTTTTTTGAGGACCATTTTGGGAGGCATACTGCTTGCTACAAAACTGAGGTACTCCTCCTATGGGAGGGGGTTATATAGGGAGGGGCATTTCCTGTTTGAGATTGCCAGTGTCTACACCTGAAGGTACTCCATATAACCCATATAGTAATGAATGCCGCTCTGTGTCCCGTGATGTACTCCAAGAAAAAGATTTTACAGGTAAGCTGTATTAAAAATCTCTTTTTTCGGCAGCCTTGATTTCGGTGCATTCCTAGTTTTACTGCTCTGGGACCTTTAGTTCACATCTGTGCATAATTCTGTAGGAGAGGAAATGAGGCAGTTACAGGTGCAGGAAGAGTGTAAGGATTCTACTATGCTGCACAATAAATTAGAATTTTATTTTGCAGTTACAAAGCACCATAAATAGCAGAAGATTGAGGGCCAGTTCACACCATAGAAATGCAGTCCAGATGTGTTCCAGATGCTTTTCTACATACGCGTTTTTGACACGTTTCTAATATGTTCCAGTGCGTTTTTTTAATGCCGTCCAGTGCATTTCTTCCCCTTTTTTTCTTAACCTTATATAAGGACATGTGTGTTCCAATGTGTTTTTGGTGCATTTAAGTGCTTGCTGGTGCGTTTTTAATGTGTTTTACAACAGTCCAGTGCAGGAAAAATGCAGCATGTTCTACTTTTTTTTTGGAACTGGAACGCACTGGAACTGCAAGCTATGGTGTGAACTATGCCATTGAAAAACATATAACCTCATTTCCATTGGACTTCATGTGGTGTGGCCCTTAAAGGAGTTGTAAAGGAAAATGTTTTTTCACCTTAATGCAATCTATGCATTAAGGTGAAAAAACTTCACCTTAATGTATACACTGAAAAAACTTCAGTGTATACCGCCGCCTCCGTTTTACTTACCTGAGCGCCCGCAATTACTCACCACCATACGAGCGCTCTCGCATAACTGTGGTTAGTACTTGCGGGGAGGACCAGAGACAGCCGCCGAGGGACCCCAGAAGACGTGGATCCGGGCCACTCTGTGGGAAACGAACTGCACAAAGGAGGTAAGTATATGTTTGTTATTTTAAATGAACATTTTTTTTTCCTTTACTAACACTTTAAATGAAAAGGCAGTTTGAGTAACTGAGTTTGAGTAAAAATTACAAAATAACTTGTATGACAGTTATATATGTTTTATCAATTAAAAAACAGTTAAATAGAATCCTGATGAATCCCCTTGTGTAGAATGTGTTAACCTTATTAATATTGTTTATTGTGAATCTCTTTGTAGGATGTGAATGAACAGAACTGTATGGACTACACTAAACTCTATGAGCCTGGTCAGCTGAATCTATTATTCAACAAGCGAAGATTTTTTATATGTGTATTGCATGGGATTTACACCTCTTTTGCCCTGTTCTTTATACCTTTTGGTGCATTTTTTAATACGGCCGGAGAGGATGGAAAACACATAGCAGACTATCAGTCTTTTGCCGTCACTGTTGCTACAAGCCTGGTAATAGTGGTCAGCGTCCAGGTAATGGATTTTGTATTTTTTTGTTTTTGCGAAAGCAGATCAAATGGTTCCTGCCTCTTAATGCAGAGTTCCGCCCCAATTTTTTTTTTTAAATGTCAACAGCTACAAAAACTACAGCTGCTGACTTTTAAAATATGGTTAATCTGTTGAGGAAAATAAAAAGATTTATCAAAAAAAAAATATGGACACTTACCTGTCCAGGGCGCTCGCGATGTCAGTACATGAAGCCGGATCTGTCTCTCGGGTGGAGGCGCCGCCATCTTCGGTATGGGAATCAGGAAGTGAAGCCTTTGCGGCTTTACAGCCTGTTTCCCTACTGCGCATGCGCAAGTCGCGATGCGCGTCCTCACTGGTCCCTGCTGTCTTCTGGGACATGTGTGTCTCCCAGAAGACAGCAGGGGGGACGGAGGAGGGACCAGACATCTGCAGATACTGTGGCTATCTATGCCTGAAGTGGGAGCAAATACCTGGCTTAGACAGGTATCTGCTTCCCCCCCCCCCTGAAAGGTGCCAAATGTGACACTGGAGGGAGGAGGATTCCAAAAAGCGGGAGTTCCTGTAAGGCCCCATACTCACGACCAAACATGTCTGCTGAAACTGGCCCGCAGGCCAGTTTCAGCAGACATGTTTGGTCGTGTGTGGGCGCGAGCGGGCCGAATTCCAGCAAACATTTGCCCGCCGGGCCTTTTCCCAGCAGACAAATATTCCTGGACTTGTTTTAAAACAGTCCGCTGGAATTCTGCCCGCTCGGACATGTACGGTCGTCAGTACAGACCTACCGTACATGTCCAGGCGCCCGCCGTCCCTCGCATGCGTCGAATGACTTCGACGCATGCGTGGAAGCATTTTAAAGGCGGGCCGCCCACGTCGCCGCGTCATTGTCGCGGCGACACCGCGTCATCGACGCGGCGACACCGCGGACACGCCCCGCGTATTGTTTACGCGCGGACTTCTGTACGATGGTGTGTACAACCATCGTACAGAAGCCCTCTGGCAGACATGTATGGTGAAAACGGTCCGACGGACCGCTTTCACCATACATGTTTGTCCGTGTGTACCCGGCCTAACAGCTAGCAGGAGCAGAGGTATTCAAACTGTAAATGAGAAGTGTCCATTTCCATGACTTCTTTTAAATTCCAAGTCCTGCCTACCCAAAGCAAATTATTCTACAACTTGTTATAATATATTAATTTTGTTTGTATATATATATTGTTTGTTTTTTAAAGCCCATCTCAGGGCAGAACTGAAAATGTGTCCTTGTTATGGTTGCCTTGAACAACTATGCTTCCATTGCTGTGATAACTTTGTATGAGGCATATTAAAAAATAATTATTGAGAGTTTCTGTGTTGCAGATTGGCCTGGACACCAGCTACTGGACCGCTATTAACCATTTCTATATCTGGGGCAGCCTTGCTGTGTACTTTTCTATCTTATTTGCCATGCACGGAGATGGGATCTTTGATATTTTCCCCAGTCACTTTCCATTTGTGGGTAAGTGTACTTTGTTTTTGTATGTTTAATTAACACACTTTCCAGTATAACTTGTTAGCAAACAAAAACAATGGGGGTTATTTACGAAAGTCAAATCCACTTTGCACTTGAAATTGCATTGAAAGTGCACTAACTGTAGATCTGATGGGGGACATGCAACGAAAATAAAAAACAGCATTTTAGCTTGCACACGATTAGATAATAAAATCAGCAGAGCTTACCCTCATTTCAGATCTACCCCTTAGATTTGCAGCGACTGCACTTCCAAGTGCATTTTCAAGTGCACTTTGCACTTGTAGTTCAAAGTGGATTTGCCTTTCGTAAATAACCCCCATTGTTTCACTGATATAAGCATACATCAGGCAGGAGTTTGCAATGATTTAACTATGAACAGTTTTAAAGTAAGCAGCTTATAATAACACTGTACATGTGCATCACTACAGATGTATTCCAAATCATTACATGTTGTTGATAGGTTCTGTCCTTCCTCTGTTTGTGGCTGTTTTCTTGCTCCCATGTCAATTTCATTGACAACAAAAATCATACTTTTGTTATTTTTGGTTTGACGTAGAAATTTATGTTTCTTGTAAAGTTGCAACGTTTTATTTAGTTGAAAATGTGTGCAGGCTGGAATGGGAATTTATGCTAGCAAACTTATCCCATATAGGATTTGGTCCAAGTATGCTCAGGTGGATAGGGGCTCTTTATTCGGACCCCTCTGCTCAGGTGAGGGTGAATGGCACCCTCTCGGACAGCTTTTCACTTGGTAATGGGACCCGGCAGGGGTGTCCGCTTTCGCCTCTCCTATTCGTCCTATCATTGGAGCCTTTACTGGAAACAATACGGATGAATCAGGAAATAGAAGGGATAAAACTGGAGAGAAGGGAGCATAAGATATCCGCATTCGCGGATGACATGATGCTATTCGTATCTAACCCCAGGGAGACACTGCCTAAAATAATGTTGGAATATGAACAGTATGGTGAGATTTCTAATCTCAAAATTAATAAAGATAAAACGGAGATACTAAGTATATCATTAAGCCCACAGGATCGTAGGGAACTTGAGGGGCTCTATCCATTTAAATGGAAGCAGAGGAGGATGAAATATTTAGGTATATACTTGTCCAGCATGGAAAGATATTTCTATGAAGACAATTATATACTATTATTGAACAAAGTAAAATCAGATTTAAAAGGATATAGTATAGATAGAGTATCATGGTGGGGAAGGGTGAGTACTATAAAAATGATGATTTTGCCGAAAGTTCTTTATATTTTTCAAACACTTCCGATAAAAATTCCAGAAATATATTTTAAAATCTTGTAAAAGATAATAGGAGGTTTCATATGGAGGGGAAAAAAGCCGCGTATAGCAGTGGAGACTCTGATTAGACCTAAAGAGGAAGGAGGAATACAGCTGCCGGACTTCAGAAGGTACTATGAGGCGGCGGTATTGAGGAGGATTACAGATTGGGCGCAGGGTGAGGGTGGAAGCAAAAAAAAGTGGGTAGAAGTTGAAGAAAGTCTAAGTAAAAAAGAGCTGGGAAATATAATATGGGTACCGAGGCAATATAGAGGACTACCCCTGGATATTCCTGTAATAACAAAAGAAACTTTTAGAATATGGGATAAGGTTTGTAAGAAAAATAAATTGCCCTATAATAAGGTACGGACTTCTTCCCGCCTGGCAAGGAGGGGGGATTGTACCGGAGGTGGGCAACCTCAGACACTCTAAGATTGAAGGATATAATAAAAGGAAATGAAGTGTGTTCGGTGGGAGAACTCCAAGAGAAATATGGACAGTACCCAGGAGATAGGTGGAGACACAGACAAGTCCAACATTTTGTTGGCACTCTGTCGAAGCCCTTGCGAGCTATGAATGAACTAAATCAATGGGAAAAACTTATGACCCAAGGAGAACCTGGGAAAGGGGGAATATCAAGTTTCTACAAGATGTTGACAACCAAGATAGAGCTAGGGAAATTGAAAATAATAGAAAGTTGGGAAACAGAACTTAATCAAACCATATCCAATAAGAAGAAGAGACAGGTACTAGAATACGTCCAGGCTACAACGATGGATGCAAAAGTAAAAGAAACCAATTATAAGCTACTTACTAAATGGTACTACGTGCCAATTAAATTGCACAGAATGAATAGTGAGGCCTCCCCCTTATGCTGGAGAGAGTGCGGGATGGAGGGAACTCATGCCCACATATGGTGGCAATGCCCCCTCATACAGGTATATTGGCGGGAGATACTAGGACTGATAAAAAAAATCAGTGGATATGAGATAAGATATGATCCATGGGAATGTTTGTTTCACACTACGAGTATGTCCAGGAAAAAGTATAGAGGTTCCTTGGTCCCGTTCCTACTGAACGGAGCCAAGGCACTAATACCTAGGAACTGGAGGGAAAAAAAGAGTACCCTCGATAGGGGAATGGCTCCAAGAAATTGATAAAATGAAAGTGATGGAGGAGCTGTGGTCCTTTCAGGTAGAGTCTGGGCCAAGATATGAAATGACCTGGAGGAGATGGAGGGATTTCAGAGCTAGGGGGCGGGAGGGGGGAGATGAGGGAGGAGAGAGTGGAGGGGAATAGAGGAGACCGTTGGTGGGAATCCTTCTAGAGTCCCCCCCCCTCTCGCTTGTTTTTCCTCTTTTTTTTTCCTATTGGTGGTGGGGGTTTATATCTCAAAACGTGGGTAATGTGCACAATAGGGGAAAATTATAGCCCCTATAATAGAATGTCCTTTTTGCCTCTATTTTCTTTTTTTCCTCACAATATAGGGGTAATTGTTTTATTCCCCCTCTGACTATGTTGTCTCTGGGTTGTTTTTTTTTCTATTCTCCTCCCCTCTTATTTTTGTACACTCAAGTAAATACACAATAAGGGGAATTAACCCCTACATTTTTCACTATATTTTAGATGGACTCAGTGTTTTTCTTCTTTTTTTCTCACAATTCCCTCTTGTTTTTGTATACTCAAGTAAATACACAATAAGGGGAATTAACCCCTACATTTCTCACTATATTCTAGTAGGACTTAGTGTTTTTCTTTTTTTTTTTTTTTTTTTTCTCACAACACAGGGGAAAGTGTCGTTTTTTCCTTTTTCTTTCCCTTCTACAATATAGGAGACATTGTTTTTAGTTTTATTCTCCTTCTTATGGGGTAGTTTTATTTTTTTTTATTTTTCTCTCTTGGTATTATATAGGAAAATATAAAGAGAGAAGGAAATATATATTTCTTTTCCATATAGATGGATATATAATTTCCCTTTTTTTTTTCCTCTCTCTCTTACCCTCTCTCTCTCTCTCTCTCTCTCCTCTCTCTCTCTCTCTCTCTCTTTTTTATATGTCCTCCCCCCCTCCACTCACTGTGGGTAGGTATAGGTAGTGTGGCCCTATCCCTGGGTATCTCCCATGGAGAGTGGAAAGGGAAGGATCGGCCCTGGGGTGGAATGTGATGGAGAAATCCAGGAGTAGTACGTAGTATTGGTAGAAGAAGATACAGTTTTCATATTTCTTCAATGTAAGGGGTACATATTGAGACCATATATGTCAGTCTGTATATTGATTTTATGTTGTATTAATTGTACTGTTTTGTAAAAAAATGAATAAAAGATTTTGGAAAAAAAAAAAAAAAAAAAGAAAATGTGTGCATCTACAAGCCTAACAAAACGGAAGTAGTACATTATCAACAGGAAGAATCTTGCATGTGGATACATATAAAGCAAATATTTACCCTACACATTTATGGACGTCAACTTTCTTCTAGCCAAATGAAAGATACTTGTCGCTGCTAGTGAATAAAAAATAAATTAAATAAAACATAAAGTGTAGCGCTAATTATAAGTGAGATAAAGGATTGGGTATATTAATAATTAACCAATCATTGAAAAGTGTCCGTATGAAACACATTAAAGTAGTCCATAAAAAACTGTGAAAAAATGTATAATAAATGAATCCTCAAAATTCAGTTCACAGTGGATAAATGTGCAAAATAAACTTCAATAAAGAAATGGTAATAGATCTTCATAGGTAAAAAAGATGTATAAATCCAGCACCGAAATGAATGGAGGCTTACCAGAAGCTGTGGACCCAGAATAGGCATATACCTAGTGGGTCATTTGCGCTTTAAAGTTGATGATACCAGCGAGGAGGTGAAGTCCAACACAGGATCAGGTGAAAGTCGGTTCAGAAGCACCTTGTATTAGGTTGTAGACTTGGGTCCATATGGAGGTTCAAACACTCAATACAACGGAAGTTAGAAAAAAGAAGGCAAAAATGCACATAGTGTAAATCCGTTTAAAAGTTTACTTGATAGCAAAATCAAAAAATGGGTTACACTCACATTTTCAGCATTGGTAACAGGCATGTAACAAAGAGCAGTATTGTCAGCAAATTCCCGACATGTTTCAATAAAAAATAAATTGGCAGCAGCTTAACTGTGATAGACTCTCCATTTAAACAATCAAATATATAAAATATAATAAACGTTTTAGTGGAAAATATATATTATATAAAGTGTAACTGTTTATAATAATGCTTTATAATAAAAAAATGTTTTAGTAAAAACTAGTTGTAGCAAGTATAAATATGTTTCAAAAAGGTATTTTTTATGCACTCAAAGTTGATATTTGCCATTATTTTACCGATGAACTAAATGAATTGTTACTTCTGTATTTATTAACAGGAAATGCTAGAAATTCTCTAAGTAACAAAAGCGTTTGGCTTGTGATATTCCTGACCACTGTGATTTGTGTCATGCCTGTGTTGACTTATCGATTCTTGAAAGTAGATCTGAGTCCTACACTAAGTGATAAGGTAATGCAGCATAGATGTCTTCTACAAAAATGTGATGATCAATTCCCTAGATAGCAGAATTTATTTAAACTATGTGCTCTTTGGCTACAGATGTACTGCTTAAGTACCAGGTCCCTGACAGTACCATAGAAAAAATGTTTGGGATTCCCTTGAATGTATGTTCTCATGCAATGGCTTCTATCTGGAAAAAACAGTGACTCTGAAAGATGAAATTTTTCACTTGGGGTCCCAGAACAAATGCATACTTGCAAGCTATGAATATTTACAAAAGCATTGCATGTTTTATAAAAAGGTATGGCTATATTTGGGTCCCATAACTACAATGCTGTGATGGTTGAGCTGCTTGAACAATGCTATTGTCACGTACCTGGTTCATGAGCCTGACGTGTAGAGGAGGGCCTCTCGTACCACACCGGCTTGTGGGTCACTGAAGGTGAGACAGAAGCCACAGAAGCATGTGGCGTAGGAGTGCCTGAGATCAGTGCTGTAGTCTGTATGGCTCGTGGACGGATGTGCAGCAGGCAGGCAGGTTGTCCGTGGATAGATGTGCAGCAGGCAGGCTAGTGGTAGTTAGGCAGACCAGGGCCATAGCAGGCTGGGATTGCAGCTGAAGCAGGATCCAGATGCGGATTGCAGAGCAGGGCCGTGACAGGCTGGATGAGCAGATGCAGGGTCAGGCAAGCCGGGTTGGTAATGTTCAGGCAGATAAACAGAGCAGCAGGCAGAAGAGGAGTCCAAAACAAGCCAGGGTCAGGGTATCAAGCAGACAGCGTTGGTGAGAACAAGCCAGATCACGATCAGAGGTCAGCACAGGTAACAGGTCAGAACACACAAAAGCTGCAGACCAAACGACAATGAGTCTATGCAGAAGCTCAGTTTAAATAGCCCGCCTGGTGTACGCCGATGCATTAATGCGCATGTGCGTACACTGATTAGCCAATGTGCTAGTGCACATGCGCGTACATTGAGAACCTCTAAGTGTACTGCAGACCTGTCTTTCCTGACAGCTATGATTGTGGTTGGTTTGTAAGCATAAAAGCTGACAAACATGTGGTCCCAAAGCAGAGTCTGTCATCTTCTGTTTTTTGTGGAAGATTGTCCAGAATCTGGAAAACATGAATTATCTATGGTCACCAGTTGAGAAATTGTGCCCAAGAGGAATAGCACATTGACAACTGGAGATTCCAAAACAGTGGCACACTGACACTTGGGGTTCTAGAACAAGGGCACCATGACTGCTGGGTACTAGTACAGTGATGCTCTAATGCATTAATTCCACCTGAAAGGCAATTGCTTATCACTGTTATCCACAGCAGATCTCTAACCAATAACATTGGGGTGGATTTACTAATGGCAAATCCACTTTGCACTACAAGTGCAGTCACTGTAGATCTGAGGGGAAGATCTGAAATGAGGGGAAGCTCTGCTGATTTTATCATGCAATCATGTGCAAGCAAAAATGCTGTTTTTTATTTTCCTTGCATGTCCCCCTCGGATTCCACAGCGACTGCACTTCCAAGTGCACTTGCAATGCAAAGTTGATTTGCCTTTAGTAAATAAACTCTATTGTCTTTTGCATAATTTGTGAGTGTTTAATGCGCTTTTTTTTATAGGGTACCAGGAAAAGCAGTTTTACCCCACTTCCCTAGAAACCTGCTCTCTAATCTTCTTCTTTATGCTCCAGTTTGGGGACTCTCCCTCAGTATCCTTGCATACTATGCAAGTCTATAGGCTCTGCATTGTACTTTATGGCATCAAAGGGCATGCAAAGTCTGGAGCATAAGGAGAAGAGGCTGCAGGTGTGGTCTTACAATCATAAGGGAGCAGAGGAGCAGGTAGGAAACTTTGCATTTTCTGCTGTACTAGACAATAATAAGCATTTAGTCCAGGCAGTCTGGGGCATTCCCACTACAAGGGAGGATTTTTGTGACAGGCAGAGAGATCCAAGCATGCAGCATCTAGCTCTCCTGTTCTATGTGCTAGGTCTGTCACAGCAATGGCAGAACAGAGAACTGATTGCTCCTAATTTTTTAAGAGCTGTGCACCACTATTTGTTAGTCCCCTCCTCTGTTTTTAGGAACTGCTAAAGCATTTCAAAGTGAAAAGTTTTTTCAGGAGAATGAGGCCAATAAGGTGCATGCCATTTAATGTAGCAAATGTGTCTGTTTTTCTCACTGATGACCCTTCTGTCTAGCAGGTACGGGGAAGGGGGGAATAGATTTGTTAGAGGGATCCCAATGCTGGAATTTTGTTTTTTTTACTTATTGATTGGCAACTTAGACACACAACAAATATATTTGGTGATATACATTCCAGTCTCAACTTACTAAGTGGAGATACACTTTAGGGTTTATTTACTAAAGCTAGAGAAGGCAAAATTAGTTACAATTGTGCATAGGAACCAATCGACTTTCTAACCTCAGCTTGCTCAATTAAGCTTTGGCAATAAAACCTGGAAGCTGATCGCATCTGGGTTAGAACATCATCCTTCTGGCATATCCTAACTAAAGTGTCTGAAGTACCACAAACTTCGGAAATAGATTCAAGCTTAGAGAAAGATATGAAAGTGGCCCTTCTTCAAAGAGCAAACAATGGGCTCTTCAGGCCTAACGGCATCAGAAGAGTGATTGTCCATTAACCCTCCTCTTGTGTTAGGGTCAGAACCGACCCGTTTTCAGGTTTTGAATGTCTATAAGTATCACATAAATTTGTTTATTGCATCAAGATTGTTTTACTTTGTCAGGAACCTCTATTTAAACAATGTAATAGACATTTTTTATTTTTCACTAAATTATAAAATACTGTGGTGAAAATTAAGACGTTTATGGTGTTAGGGTCAATTCTGACCCAGTTATAATATAGGATTATAGGACACTAATAAGTGCCAAAACTGAAATCATAAACACTCTCTCTGCTTAGTAACACTGACAGCCAATCACCTCTCAACCCTGTGAGCTGTAGTTAGGGAGGGGCCTATCTCTTTGTCTGCTTCTCTAAATAAAGTAAAGAAACATAGGACCAATACATTTATATTCTATTGAGGTTTATTTTACCATTTTTTAAATTTGAAAATGAGAGGTATGCTATCAAAAGAAAGGTCTAAGGGGTCACACCAAAAATATTAAAACCAATCTTTTTAAGGATAAAGAAGCCTAACAAGGTAACCAAGAGGTAAGAAACAAATTGGATGATAAATAATTAGTTCAGAGGGTATTTTATGGCTGATTTAAGACATGGGTCAAAACCGACCCGTTAACATCATGGATAGTAACAGAAAGCTAACATAAGAGGAGGGTTAAAGACATTCGCAGTGGTTCAGATCAGGTTAGTCAAGGGGCCTAGATGGCTAGGACAAATCCATCAATTGAGGACAAAGACCGCTTTACCAGACAGATTGCGCATCCATGGACGAAACTCAAAGGAGTCCATCCAGAACTAATATGTAAACTGCGATCTGGTCTATATTCAACACGTTGGGGGCCCATTTTAAAGTGGACCCACCGGCCTTAGCTACAATACATTTCAGTCGTTGGTAGGGATAGATCTAAGCCTCGACTTAAATACTTCTGCATTACCCACCCTTGTCTTCTTGTGATTGCTACATCCCATACGTATATGCTGTCATGCTTGTGTCAGGAAAGAGGAAAAATGTATACTTGATGGTAATTTTCCTTTCCTGATGCAAAGCGCAACAGCATAGGTCACTCTCTAAAGGGCTTCGCAGTGATGATAAGTTACGAGAATGCTGCCTGCAGGGAGGAGACTTACTTGTATGGTATAACCGGCCCTGGAATAGGACAGGGGGCGGAGCCTACCCATACGTATATGCTCTCATGCTCAAATCAGGAAAGAAAAATTACCGTCAGGTAAGTATAACATTTTCCTCTTTTTTTGCATTAAAGAATTGAAAAATGTATAATTGCCTAATTATAAAGTTGTAAAATAATGGCAATTAAAAAACTAAACAAAATTTCTGTTTAAGAAGAAGTCTTTCTTTTTAATGTCTCTGTTTTCCCTGTACCTAGCCTTAAATAGCACGTACTTTTATGTGTTGTCTAAGGCTAGCTTCCTGACTGGACAGGACACCTCCCTCATCCCACATGTCTGACTATGCAGCAGCATCATGAAAAACCAATTCGTTTAGATTGGCCACGCTTGCCTGAGACAAATGCCATTGCTAAAAATGCAACATAGGCAGTGTGTGTCAGCTGAAGCAGTGGTTATTAACCTCAGTCCTCAAGTACCTCAACAGGCCTTTTTTTGGGAATTTCTCTTAGATAAAATAGCTGTCCCAAATACCAAGTGCGAGATAAAGAAAAACCTGCAAACATGGTCTGTTGGGGGTACTTTGAGGACTGAAGTTGACAAGTTGACAACTGGTAAACTAAAGTATGCTCAGCTCATACACAGCAGAGTACAGTTACACCCAGTGTATCTTCTGCTCTACCCCTCTGCAGTATACTAGGAAAGTAGCCCAGACCAACTCACCAGTCATCAGCTAATCTAGAGAGAGAGAGATTAAAGTAGTAGCTGGCATTTGTAGTTGTGGCCTTGTGTTTTTGTAAATAACAACACTTCTCTGCAGTGTGCTGTCATTTACAGTAACAAAGGGCCAAATTCTCAAAAGAGATACGCAGGCGGAACTGCTGTTCAGCCTGCCTATCTCTGTGCCTAACTTTGGAAACGATCCTCAAAAGGCTTTTTCCAAAGTTAGGCAGAAGATCTGACATGTGTAAGACACTTACACGGTCAGATCTTAGGATGCAGTACCGCATCCGCCGCTGGGGGCATTTCTCATTGAAATGCCGCTTTGAGTATGCAAATGAGGACTTAAGCAGATCCACAAAGCTTTTCAGCATTGTGATTTCTGCGTAAGTTCCGATTTGCTTGCGCAAAACTAGGGCTGGTTTTACAATGTGGAAAGTTAGTCACACCATGTAAAAGCCCATTCAAGCGACGGCATTTGGTATGCATTCCCGAGGGAGAACTCCACTGCAATTTGTAAAATCAAAACCGGCATGGGTTCCCCCCCCAGGAGCATACCAGGCCCTTAGGTCTGGTATGGGTTGTAAGGAGACCCCCCCTACGCCGAAAAATCGACGTAGGGGGTCCCCCTACAATCCATACCAGACCCGTATCCAAAGCACGCTACCCGGCCGGCCAGGAATGGGAGTGGGGACGAGCGAGCGCCCCCCCCTCCTGAGCCGTACCAGGCCGCATGCCCTCAACATGGGGGGGTTGGGTGCTCTGGGGCAGGGGGGCGCACTGCGGGCCCCCCCACCCCAGAGCACCCTGTCCCCATGTTGATGAGGACAGGACCTCTTCCCGACAACCCTGGCCGTTGGTTGTCGGGGTCTGCGGGCGGGGGGCTTATCGGAATCTGGGAGTCCCCTCAAATAAGGGGGCCCCCAGATACCGGCCCCCCACCCTAAGTGAATGGATATGGGGTACATCGTACCCCTACCCATTCACCTGGAGGCAAAGTGATAGTTATTAAACACACAACACAAGGGTTTTTAAAATCATTTATTAGTCTGCTCCAGAGGCCCCCCCTGTCTTCTTTAGCTCTAATACCAGGGGGGGCTTCTTCTTCCACTCTCCGGGGGTCTTCTACGCTCTCCGGGGGTCTTCTCCGCTCTCCGGGGGTCTTCTCCGCTCTCGTGGGTACCTACCGGAGCATGATGGGACAGTGATGCCTATATAAATGGGATGCAAGGCGCGCTTCCATCATTGCAGTGAGAAGAGGCGACGTGTCAACATCGGAAGAAGGGAGGAGAAGAGAATAGAAGAAGATGACGTCACAGAAGACCGCGCTGGCTGCCTGCTAGTAATTGAGCTAACACACGAAGATAGCAGGCAGCCAGCGCTGAAGGAGAAGGCACCGGACAGCTGGAGAAGAACCGGGGTGCGCCGAGTCAATAGCGGAGAGCGGCGAAGATAGAAGAAGACCCCCGGAGAGCGGAGAAGACCCCCGGAGAGCGTAGAAGACCCCCGGAGAGTGGAAGAAGAAGCCCCCTGGTATTAGAGCTAAAGAAGACAGGGGGGCCTCCGGAGCAGACTAATAAATGATTTTAAAAACCCTTGTGTTGTGTGTTTAATAACTATCACTTTGCCTCCAGGTGAATGGGTAGGGGTACGATGTACCCCATATCCATTCACTTAGGGTGGGGGGCCGGTATCTGGGGGCCCCCTTATTTGAGGGGACTCCCAGATTCCGATAAGCCCCCCGCCCGCAGACCCCGACAACCAACGGCCAGGGTTGTCGGGAAGAGGTCCTGTCCTCATCAACATGGGGACAGGGTGCTCTGGGGTGGGGGGGCCCGCAGTGCGCCCCCCTGCCCCAGAGCACCCAACCCCCCCATGTTGAGGGCATGCGGCCTGGTACGGCTCAGGAGTGGGGGCGCTCGCTCGTCCCCACTCCTTTCCTGACCGGCCGGGTAGCGTGCTTTGGATACGGGTCTGGTATGGATTGTAGGGGGACCCCCTACGTCGATTTTTCGGCGTAGGGGGGGTCTCCTTACAACCCATACCAGACCTAAGGGCCTGGTATGCTCCTGGGGGGGGGGAACCCATGCCGTTTTTTTCTTTGAAAATTGGCATGGAGTTCTCCCTCAGGAATGCATGCCGAGCGACGCTGTCAATTTTTCTTTTTTTTTTTTGTTTTCCCGGCGCGTATTTTTTTTTTCACCCGTCGCAACTTTATTGTCCCGTCGCAATCCACAAAGCCCGGCGTAAATTACGTTCGCGCGCTGCACGTCGGGAAAATTACGTCACACGCATGCGCAGCACGGCCGGCGCGGGAGCGCGCCTCATTTAAATAGTAATCGCCCCCCGGAGAGGAGGACCGCCTTGCGACGGAAGCACTTAAGTTACACGGCGTGTAATTTCTAGGTAAGTGCTTTGTGGATCGGGCACTTAGGTAGAAATTTTAAGGCCGTGTAACTTAACTGCTGAAAGTTAAGTTAGGCAGCTTTTTTGAGAATTTGGCCCAAAGGGTGCTGAATTAGTACTCTATTGTCTTCTCTCCCTGGAATAGTTTTCAGCCTGGGATGGAGCTGCAGCCCAGACAAAATTTTTATTTTTTTTTGCAAACAGGAATAAGTACTATATGCATTTCTGGTGATAGTTCTTCTTTAAGGTCCCATTCATAACTGTGTGTGTTATTTGTATTTTAGATGTGATGCATTAAAAGCAGTCCTGCATGCTGCATCTTTGATGTGTTTTTTTTTTTTTTTTTATCAAAATTCATGTTCAATAGAGTTCAGTGGTAATGCACCCAAACACAATGCTCCAAAAATATACTGCATAGATGTGAACTGGTCCTAAAAGTTTAGGTTGGGCAAGCACTGTGGGTGTAGTTTTGAATTGGGAAGATTTAATACGTTTTTTTTTCTGTTTACTTTAAGGTTCGATATTTACAGCAGGCTAAGAAGAAACGGAAACCCCTGGCAAACCATATGCGCCGGGTACACAGAACTAGTTCCAGAAGATCAGGTTATGCTTTCGCTCACCAAGAAGGCTATGGTGAACTTATTACATCTGGTAAAAATATGCGTTTAAATGTCCCCCAATCCTCTTCAAGCTTAGCAAGAACAATGCTCAGTGGCAGCACAAGCTGGATAGAAAATTTACGAAAGAAAACTGCAGAGAATTTTAATACCTTCAGCAGTGACAAATCTACAAAACTATGAAGTTTGGATCTTGACTTTTTTTTAAAAACTTTAAGCTGTGGCCATATTTTTGCACTGTGTTTCTCCACACCAAAGGAGATAATTTATGTCTTCTAAAAGTGATTCATCTTGAATTTGCAAAGTTTTGCATTGTAAAATCATTTGACAACATCATTATGCTGTTTATGAAAATAATTTCTTCACACGCACCCCTACCTTTCCAAATATTGCTGAAGAGTCCCTGTAACTGAACATTGGTGGAACACCATACTGTGATAAAGAACAATAACATGGCACTGTAGACTTATTGGTTTTGACCAACAGCTGTTTAGACAAAGTTTTTACTGATTGTCCCATTCATTTGGGTTATGCTCATATATGCATCACAATATTTTGGAATTTTTTTAAGTTTGTAAATGTACACTAATGGTACACCTTTAGCTGGATTTTTTTTCTTTTGTAAAATGATTGTTATACGTTTTATTCCAAGTATCTAGCATACTCCAGAGAAGTATCTTAAATGTTTCAGACCTATAAAAATGTTATACTTTTTGGATGCAAGGTGATATTCTTCTCCCAGTCAATAACAAATTTAAAATGTATTTCTATAAAGCCGAATCCTTAGTTTATAGCTGACATAGGAGGATTTCCCTAGAAACAGAAGAGTTATGTATTTTCTGTAGCTTCTGTAGCTGCCTATTGTATTCGTATGTAAAATAGATATCCCTTTAGAGAGCAATATATATCTTTGGTATGGCCAGTGCTTAGTGTGCACTTAAATATAAAAGTATACATTTCAGGTTTGTTCCAGGTAGGAAAAAAAACATTCCTTATAATACAGGATGAATGTCTATTTTACATTTCAGCCTTTTAAGCATTATGAATGTAAGAACTGGTGCCGTAAATACGTTAGGTGTTTTAGTGGCTTAGGTTGAGCTGAATTTTTGTAGAACTAAGGACTTAACTGCTCTTTATTTTGATGTCTATTCCTTCTTAGTAGGGGAGAGGACTTACATAGACACCAATGATCTCAGTGAAATAACAGAATTCATCTACTCAGCCTTTGACAGATATTCGATAATGGCCAAATATGTAAAGTAGTGTATTTCTTCCTTCCTAAAGAGGAGGTCCAGCCCCCCCTAATAAAAAAACGTCAGTTACAAATACTGCAACTGCTGACATTTAATATTAGGACACTTACCTTGTCCAGGGAGGCTGCGATCTTTGAATCGGCTGCCGGGTGCAGCTGCTACGCTTTCTAATTGGTCCGATGGCGGAGGAAGGAGGAGGGGCCAAACTTCCGAGAGATGGCGCCGTGGCCCTGTGTCCCGGAAGTGGGGAATGGTACCTGTCTAAAACAGGTACCTATCCCCCCCCCCCTGAAAGGTGCCAAATCTGGCACTGGGAGGGAGGAGACAGATGTGTGGAAGTTCCACTTTTGAGTGTAACTCCGCTTTAACATCTCTTTTTGTCTGGTGTGCATTAGGATAGTTGGTCAGATACTGCATAGCAATTAATCGTTTATGCAAAGCCCTCTACCCCTCCTCCAGTTTGGGAGGTAAAATGCAATGAAACGAGCATGTATACATAACCTCTCATGGTACAAATACTTTTACTTGCTGTAAGATAAAACAAAGATCTTTAACTTCTTGGCTTGAATTTTGTTCTGATATCTCAACTTCTGTTGTCTGATTAGCATTTATAGTTGTAGATTGACTTTATGTGCACTTTGAATTTCTGGATTACCTGTGAATTTGTACCAATGAAGCCATGTACTCAGGGGAGATATCCATTTATACAATTTTACAGCTCTGTTCAAACTTCCCATCCTATCTGTTCTCATAAACACAAGAGTGCACTAGACAACTACATCGCCAGCCTTACATCTATCCAATCTAAGAATCTGTACCAAGTAGACTATTATAATCTTCACCATTTAGGCATGGTTGAGATTTGAATCTCAACGTTACTAATGATACTTATACCTGTAGGTTTTAGCCCTTTTCTAACCACCCATATTAATATCTCATTTGTGGAGCACCTACACACATTATGAATAGTGTACAAATCACCTGCTGTAGGCCTATACCCCCAATACTCATTGTAGCACTACATTCAGGATATCATTATCGTAAACAGCACTCACATAGTGATCACATTACAAAGCTAACGCAATACATTTTTTTCTAGTCCTAAAAGAGTGAAAAAATAAGGACAAGAAACGATTAAAGGCCATGTGATAAATTATTCTTCAGCTCCTACATTTATGAAGAACCTAGGCAATGAGATCTCCTAGTTGGAATTCCCTGCCCTGCCCTCGAGGTCAAGTAAGAAAGTTTTGGTTCCCATGCTGCTTTCTTTGTAATATAAAATAAATTGCAAGTCCGGTGGTGACCTCCTTATAATTGCTACCACACATTGATGGAAGCCAGAGTTGCTGAAGTCACCAAATAATACCAGTGGGATGATTCAGCCTGACAGCATAAATCCAAAATGTAAATATCAGTCTCAGGTGAACCGATCCTATAAAAAATACTAAGAGGAGAATGGCTTTTTAGCATTGAACCATTTCCATTTATGTTGTGTTCTTCACTTTTGCCTTTTTGTTCCTTTACTCAAATGTGCTCTATTGAACCCTCTAGCTTTGGATCCTGTTCTCGGGCTGACTACGTATGTATTCAGGATGCTCTAGAGGCAGAATAATAATCCTACTCATAGTACATCCCACTTAGGAAACGTGGGATCCTAGAGTAACGTCGTCGTCGGTAATTTAGCTAAAACAGCGGCAAAAGCTCATCCTGCAAGACACCAAAGTAATTATCTTTCCAGTCAGATCTCCAAAACTTGTTATGCTTTGTTTATTTGCATACTAGAAAGAGGGTGTTGTCTTTCACTTTTTCACCCTAGGATTGTTAACCATCTGCTCCAGCTATGCACAAACACCTGGATCTGCAATACATTTGGGCAAGAACTGACTCTGAATGGTCCAGTTCATATAAAACAAAGTAACTGATTATTCTTATGTTGTGCTACGTCAAACCACATCTTTTTATTGCTTGCAATGTTTGGTTGCTAGACGACAGCTGAAAAATCCTTATTATGCTGGGAAACAAATAAGCTTTATTACGTTGAACAGTTTGTACTGTCTTTGACTTGTTTGCTTATTGTCTTTATTTTGTTTTAATGTTTGGAAAACACAATCCTGATAGGGTATGCTATGTTTTGTATTTACAGAAGCAAAAATGCTATTTGAGGTATAAATATATGTATACAGTAAATATATATTTAGAATTGTCAAGCTTTATTATTTTGGGTACTTGTATAGATTAGTTTAGATTTCTATAAATCGTATGGCTTTTGTTTTGTGCAATAGAGACATTTACAAATCTGTCTGTGCGCATGATGTCATACCAAAGAGTTTGCGCTCTTTTGTAATATTATAAGGTTTACATATGTACATAGTGTTCCATAATTTATTCAAGCTCTTTATATACAAAATATTTTCTATAAATATACAGTTTCTAAGTAGTCCTATGCATTCTGTGTGTTTTTTTTAAATCAGAAATTATGATTAAAGTAAACCTGTCATGAAAGAAATATGGCAGCTGCCAGTGCTGACTATAGAAGTTACTAGCCCCCTGGCTAAGTTCCGGGTCAATAGGTTACTAACTTGGAGGAAGTTAGTAGTTCTGATCTGTATACTTGTTCCAGGTCAGTGTCTAAGTAGTAAAGCCATAGAATTAGGTTGACAGCAAGGGAAATAAAAATGCATAAGAAAAAAAAACTCAACCGTCAGAACTCCTATGTTTCTGCTATGATGGGTTTACTTTTACAATGCATTAAGTTACATTAAGGAATCGGCATTATAATACTCAAGGGATTTGGCGCACAAGCTTTTACAAAGCTATTTATTTATGTTACCGTGAGGTGTAACGGTGTTCATTTCTGATCTCTGCCTAGGTTGGTGTCCAGAGCTATTTTGGTGAGCTTTATATAGTCTAATACATCAGTTAAAATATACACATCTACTTCATGGTATAAAGACAGCCAAAATCACAGAACAAAGCCAAACATAAAATTTCACTTATTCCTGTTTACCGACCACTTTGAAAGGTGCCCTAAGTGGACATTAGAAAAGTGTAGAAGGGGGTGAGCAAGTTCAATCACTACCAGCTTGATTAAAACAGCCTAGCATTCAGACATAAAGGGGGCAGTTAAACATGCTGCAGATGAGGTTAATGCATGTTTAATAGTTAAATAATATATAGATTTTACACCAAAAATAGGAAGAAAGAGGGACTGGGGAATCTGGTTCCAAAAAGGAAGTTGGGAGCCATGGGCCCATTGTATTCTGCCGCATTGTTGCTGCACAGTAAATTCTGAAGAGGTTGCTATTTAAATTGCAAAGGAATAAAAAATGTAATTATTGAACCTTATTGATGTATCTTCTTAGGTTGAGTAGACAGGACCATTACATACCACACTACTGTATGTTTATATAGTGTTGACTGAAATATGACACAATAGCTTTTCCACAAGGCCACCCAGTAAACAAGTAGCTGGATTTACCTGGAACTGTAGATGATAAATATTATCGGAATTTCCAACCAAAAGCTCACGTCTGACTTTTCTTGCTGGAATTTCCGATCGTGTGTACGCGATTGTGTGCACACGGCATTAATGGTCGCAATAATCTCATGCCAATAGTGTACCAGTTTAGTAGATGGAAAGTAGATCCAAAGTAGATGGATCAGAGTGCCGTGATGTAATTGATATTTTGGGCACGGGGGGGGAAGTCTCTCCTTCCCCACTTATATATTTGTAGGGGAGTTCTTTACACCCTGTGGAGAATAAATAAGCGTGCCAACTTCTGAGACGCAGAGACTGAAACTAGTGGGCCAGCCGCTAGAATCTGTTTCCAGCTATCCCCATCTATAGAGCCAACGTCTGATTCCTACCTTCTCCCTATAGGGCAGCAGATCTGGAGCTTGGATATGGGCAACTGGGACATGTATTTAATTCCAGATGCTACAATCCCACCATATGTGCAGATAAGTTCCCTTTGTCCTGCGACAGTGCCAACAAACATCAGAAGCTTCCGGAAAAATCTGGTTAATTGAAACCTTTAGAGCAATTTGAAATTGAAATTTGAAATTCTCCTCTTGCACATAACAGGAAATAGAGGATTTGTGTGATTTTCTGATACTTTCTGTCCCTAGTTCCTGATATCACAGAATACTTGTAGCATTATCATCACAGTTACTATTAATCAGCACCATGAGTACCCTGCCAAGGAAGAAATAGACCTCATAGACCGTACTTGCCACCTCAAGCAGTGCCACAGACAATTGAAGATGCACTCTTCTACACCACCAGTGAACTTTCTTGCCCTAGTGCCCATGATCAAATGCACCCCCCTCTTATTTTCATCATCTTCATTCTTCACCCTTCTCCAGGAACTTTCCAAGTTCAGAAAGGGTGGGATATCCAAAAGGAAGCTTCAGCTAGTAACATTGCACAAATAGACGAATGTCATACCTGTTTTGTTAATTTTTGGATTTGCTGGATGGTGTTTCAATGACAAAAATTCGGGACTCACCAGCAGAACCAATTTTAAATACCTTACTCTATCTTAAAATGTGAACAACATGTTATAGTTTCCAGGTCCTTTATCATCCATATAGAGCATGCATAAGAAAAAACATTGCAAACATTTCCTTACATGTAACAAATTTAAGACAAACTTAAAGCGGAGGTTCACCCTCAAAATGAACAATCCAGCATCCTTAAGCGGAAGTAAACCCATCAATTTAACAGTTTGAAAAAGCAGTTACATTCCTGGCTTCCCGGGAATGCGAACTGTCACATTGGTTGTGCTCTCAACCAAACTGTCAAACCATCCAATGGCTGGTGTCATAACTGATCACATGTGCAGCATCATGGCAGTTAAAGATTAAACAGAGGCCAAGACGCGCCTTAGCAGCCGTCAATCAACTCCTCTTCGCTTAGAAACGCCCATTCCCCGCAGGATTCCCCGCTCAGAGCCGGAAAACAAGGGCTCATATAACGATAAGTACAAGTAAAAAAAACAAAAAAAACAGCATACTGCAGATGTTAGCAGTATGCTACAGCTAATGTCAAAAAGTGGATTTTTGGGTGAACCTCCGCTTTAACAGAACGCAAATTGTATTAATAAAGTTCACATGTAAAACGATCTTTTGAAACTATAAAATAGAGAAAGGTACTGAGGCATAATCATTGTTCTGATGAAGAAGTATCTGTTGCAGAAATCTCCTAATTAAGAAATTGTATTTAAACATTAATCAGAATCTGCATAACTTCTCTTCTTCACTGTAAAATAATATTGAGGGTTTCCCAGAGGCTGTTCACTGTCTATCTGAAGTGTGCTAATCACTGTATTCTGAGTAAAGCCATGACATAATTTGGCTTAGATATTCAGTTTGACTTGAGGACAGCTGGACCAAAAGCAGCTGTACAAAAGAAGGAACATTATGATCACCCCGACAGGCGTGTTGCTATACACAAGTAGCTGTATACTGCCTGAAGTTCAACAAGGCAGGCAAAAGAAATACACATGGAAACTTTGATTTAGAACACAATTTGAAGCTTTTTACAAAACATTACTATATGTACAGTCCCTTGCAAAAATATTCACCCCCCTTATCTTTTTACCTATTTTGTTACATTTATAAGTGACAGATCAGAACACAATAGTCTAAGTTGGTGAAGTAAAATTAGAAAAATATATACATAAAACTATTTTTCAGAAATATAAAATGATAATTGGCATGTGCGTATGTATTCACCCCTGTTGTTATGAAGCCCACAAAAAGCTCTGGTGCAACCAATTACCTTCAGAAGTCACATAATTTGTGAAATTATATGCACCTGTGTGCAATCTAAGTGTCACATGATTTGTCATTACATATACACACCTTTTTGAAAGGCCCCAGAGGCTACAACACCTAAGCAAGAGGCACCATTAACCAAACACTGCCATGAAGACCAAGGATCTCTCCAAACAAGTAAGGGATAATGTTGTTGAGAAGTATAATCAGGGTTAGGTTATTAAAAAATATCCAAATCTTTGATGATCCCTAGGAGCACCATCAAATCTATCATAACCAAATGGAAAGAACACGGCACCACAGCAAACCTGCCAAGAGACGACCGCACACCAAAACTCAGAGACCAGGCAAGGAGGGCATGAATCAGAGAAGCAGCACAGAGACCTAAGGTCATCCTGGAGGAGCTGCAGAGTTCCACAGCAGAGACTGGAGTATCTGTACATAGGATGACAATAAGCAGTACACTCCATAGGCTTTATGGCAGAGTGGCCAGAAGAAAGCCATTACTTTCAGCAAAAAACAAAATGGCACGTTTTGAGTTTGTGAAAAGGCATGTGGGAGACTCCCAAAATGTATGGAGAAAGGTGCTCTGGTCTGATCAGACTAAAATTGAACTTTTTGGCCATCAAAGAAAACACAATGTCTGGCGCAAGCCCAACACATCACATCACCCAAAGAGCACCATCCCCACAGTGAAACATGGTTCACATGACTGGGCTATTAATATTCCTGGCTATGCTCTCTTTCGGAAAGACAGGGTAAAAAAGAAAGGTGGAGGGGTCTGTCTCTATGTGAGAAGTGACCTCAAAACAAGCGTGAAAGAGGACCTGGTTGATGGAGAGTGTGATGAGGCTGAAGCATTATGGGTGGAACTGCATACAGTTTAAGTTGGAGTTTGTTATAGACCACCCAATGTTAACGAGGAGGTGGAGACTCAGCTCCTTGCACAGATGGAAAGGGCTGCAAGGGCTGAGATGGTGATAATAATGGGGGATTTTAACTACCCAGAAATTGACTGGAATAATGGCACTGCTGGGACAGTTAAAGGACAAAAATGTAAAAACCTATTGCAGGAAAATTTTATGGTGCAGTTTATTGAGGCCCCAACTAGGAATGATGCTCTGTTGGACCTGGTAATCTCAAACCATGCAGAGCTTATTACTAATGTTCAGATAAAGGAACACCTGGGTAGCAGTGATCATAACATGATTTCATTTGAATTCTGGATGAGTGCTTGCTGGAAACAAGGGGCCAAATCCTCAAAATGGATACGCAGGCGGAACTGCTGTTCAGCCTGCGTATCCCTGTGCCTATCTTTGGAACTGATCCTCAGAAGCAGTTTTCCAAAGATAGGCAGAAGATCTGACATGTGTAAGACACTTACACTGTCAGATCTTAGGATGCAGTACCGCATCCGCCGCTGGGGGCATTTCGTGTTGAAATGCCGCTTTGCGTATGCAAATGAGGACTTACGGAGATCCACAAAGCTTTTCAGCTTTGTTTTTTCTGCGTAAGTTTACGTTTGCATACGTAAATTTAGGGATGCTTTTACAAAGTGTAAACTAGTTACACCTTGTAAAAACAGACCTTTTTTTCGATCGCCGCTATTTTTTTTAAATTTTGAATTTTATTTTTCGGCGCGTAACTTTTTTTTACCCGACGCAACTTTATTGTCCCGTCGCAATCCGCAAAGCCCGGCGTAACGTAATTTCGCGCGCTGCCCGTCGGGAAAATTACGTCACGAGCATGCGCAGTACGGCCGGCGCAGGAGCGCGCCTCATTTAAATTGTCATCGCCCCCTGCAGAAGAGGACCGCCTTGCGCCGGAGACATTTAAGTTACACGGCCGAAAATTTCTAGGTAAGTGCTTTGTGGATCGGGCACTTAGGTAGAAATTTTCCGCCAGTGTAACTTAAATGGTAAAAGTTAAGTTAGGCTACGTTTTTGTGGATTTGCCCCAAACTATTTAAGCAGCAGACAGCATGGATTCATGAAAGACAAAAGTTGTCAGAGAAACCTGATTTCCTTTTATGAAGAGGTAAGTAAAACCCTGGACAGAGGCGTGGCTGTGGACGTGGTATATTTGGATTTTGCAAAAGCATTCGATACAGTTCCACACACACGGCTCATGTGTAAGGTAAGGTCTACAGGATTGGATATAGCAGTTTGTAAATGGATAGAAAACTGGCTGAAAGACAGAATTCAGAGAGTAGTGGTTAATGATTCTTACTCTGAATGGTCCAAGGTTATCAGTGGTGTACCCCAAGGTTCAGTGCTGGGACCCTTACTTTTCAATATATTTATAAATGATATTGGGTCTGAGATCAAAAGTAACATTTCTGTCTTTGCAGATGACACCAAGCTATGCAGTGGAATAACGTCCTTGCAGGATGTCTCCAATTTACAAGCCAACCTCAATGCTCTGTCTAATTGGGCGACTAAGTGGCAGATGAGGTTTAATGTTGATAAACGTAAAGTTATGCACTTGGGGGCTAAGAATATGCATGCATCATACATACTAGGGGGAGTACAACTGGGGGGATCCGTAGTGGAGAAGGATCTGGGGGTTTTAGTTGATCATAAGCTCAATAATGGCATGCAATGCCAAGCTGTGGTTTCCAAAGCGAGCAAAGTTCTTTCTTGTATTAAGAGAGGTATGGACTCCAGAGACAGAGATATAATTTTGCCCCTGTACAAATCATTAGTAAGACCTCATCTGGAATATGCAGTTCAGTTTTGGGCCCCAGTTCTCAAAAAGGATATCGGAGAACTGGAGAAAGTGCAGAGAAGGGCAACCAAACTGATAAGAGGCATGGAGGAGCTCAGCTATGAGGAAAGATTAGAAGAACTGAATTTATTCACTCTTGAGAAGAGAAGAATAAGGGGGGATATGATCAACATGTACAAATATATAAGAAGTCCATACAGTGAACTTGGTGTTGAGTTATTCACTTTACGGTTAACACTGAGGACAAGGGGGCACTCTTTACGTCTAGAGGAAAAGAGATTTCCCCTCCAAATACGGAAAGGTTTTTTCACAGTAAGAGCTGTGAAAATGTGGAACAGACTCCCTCCAGACATGGTTCTGGCCAGCTCAGTAGATTGCTTTAAGAAAGGCCTGGATTATTTCCTAAATGTACAGAATATAACTGAGTACTAAGATTTGTAGGTAAAGTTGATCCAGGGTAAATCCGATTGCCTCTCGGGGGATCAGGAAGGAATTTTTTCCCCCTGCTGTAGCAAATTGGATCTCATGCTCTGCTGTTTTTTTTTTTGCCTTCCTCTTGATCAAATGTGGGTATGGAGTTGGGTGTATGGTATTGTACTGTGTTTTTTATTTTGTTTGTTTATTTTTTTTGTGGTTGAACTGGATGGACTTGTGTCTTTTTTCAACCTGACTAACTATGTAACTATGCTGTGGTGATGTTTTTCAGCAGTCGGGACTGGGAAACTGGTCAGAGTTGAGGGAAAGATGGGTGGTGCTAAATGCAGGGATATTCTTGAGCAAAACCTGTACCACTCTGTGTGTGATTTGAGGCTAGGATGGAGGTTCACCATCCAGCAGGACAATGACCCCAAACACACTGCTAAAGCAACACTTGAGTGGTTTAAGGGGAAACATGTAAATGTGTTGGAATGGTCTAGTCAAAGTCCAGACCTCAATCTAATAGTGAAATCTGTGGCCAGACTTAAAGATTGCTGTTCACAAGCGCAAACCATACAACTTGAAGGACCTGGAGCAGTTTTGCAAGGAGGAATGGGCAAAAATCCCAGTGGCAAGCTCATAGATACTTATCCAAAGTGACTTGGAGCTGTGATAGCCGCAAAAGGTGGCTCTACAAAGTATTAACTTTAGGGGGGGGGGTGAATAGTTATGTACGTTGACTTTTTCTGTTATTTTTTCCTATTTGTTCTTTGCTTCACAATATAAAAAAAACAGCTTTAAAGTTGTGGGCATGTTCTGTAAATTAAATCATGCAAATCCTCAAACAATCCATGTTAATGTCAGGTTGTAAGGCAACAAAACATGAAAAATGCCAAGGGAGGTGAAAACTTTTGCAAGGCACTGTAAAAAATAAAACCGCAAGGAAAAGATGGAAGGATTGTGTAAGTGAACCTGTCATCCATACATATATGTTCAGCCACAATATGGCTGCTATCAACAGTTCACTTGAACATAGAATGCTTGTGAGTGACTGCAAATATTATCTAATCTTTATGGATGGATTAGTATTAAACTCAAAGTACAGAGTGGGGGCGAGAGATTGTAAAGAATTACAGTAATAATGGAATTAGTGGTATTCTGCTCAAAGAAGCCAAACAAGTGAATGCAAAAAAACACTATCTACCGTCTTGAGGTTGTCAACAATACACTTATGCCACGTACACATGATCGGTCCATCCGATGAGAACGGTCTGATGAACTGTTTTCATCTGTTAACCAATGAAGCAGTCGTGCCTACACACCATCGGTTAAAAAAACGATCGTGTCAGAACGCAGTGACGTAAAACATAACGACGTGCTGAAAAAAAACGAAGTTCATTGCTTCCAAGCATGCTTTGATTTGATTCTGAGCATGCGTGGATTTTTAACCGATGGTTGTGCCTACTAACGATCATTTTTTTTCTATCGGTTAGGTATCCATCGGTTAAATTTAAAACAAGATTGCTTTTTTTTAACCTATGGATAAATAACCGATGGGGCCCACACACGATCGGTTTGGTCCGATGAAAACTGTCCATCAGACTGTTCTCATTGGTTTGACCGATCGTGTGTACGCGGCATTAGACTGGAGAATACATATAAGGTTACACCTAGTGAAATGTCTAGCCTTCATTTGGTGATTCCTTCTATAAGCATTGTAAAAATCTAGATAGATCCTTCCTAATCCACAAATGATTTTCAATTGCATATGTTTGCAAAGAGAATTGAGTTAATAACTGAATTGGAACGGTGAAGCTTACATCTTTTGAATTTGCGACATTGGGAGTAGGAACTTGATGATTTCACTAAAAGTGGCTTTGATACACAATTATGTGAAATGTGAAAGAGTGACATTTTTAAAGTTAATCCACCGCTACTGAGAACCATTTATCAAATAATTTGCTTCTATTCAAATTATAAAACATTCAAAACATATCTCTAATTATATCTAAACAGACAAAACAGGACATTGTGCATTGGGACATCATACATAGTGAATATTTTACAGGTAGCTGTTCTCTAATTGAGGATAGCAAGGGTGTATGAAGAATTGATACTGCACAAATAATTTCTCACAGCCAGAAACAGGCACAAGGCATCTCTTTCACTTATATATGACATCTCAAAACAAAAAGCAGACACAGGTAAATAACTATTGGCACAGCATATAACCAAAGTCTGCATTCTTTAATATGCTGAAAATACATTTCAAATCATTCTATTTTTATGCTTTCACCATTATTTATTACAGCTACCAAATAGGACTGCTTTGACTGTGTTTAAAGTCTACTCTGCACAATGGGACTATGATTATTTTCATTCCAACAGTAAAAACAAGATGCACACTAATGAATTCCATGCAAAGCATACAATGTCTTCATAAATCTACCATGTCATAGTGCACTTTGTTTTTCATAGAAAATGGTAAAAGTTTGAGAATTTTTCTCTTTAAACTTTCATAAAGTAAACCCCTTTATGTGACATGACTTTACTTTATTGGTATGTCACTAATTGGCATGCTTATTTTAAATAAAATGAGCATTTATTGTAGTGCTCTCCCCAAAGGAGCCACTGTGATTTCACCCAGGTCTCCCTTTCTAGTGCAGGGGCTGCCAGATGTAGACACAGTTCAAAGCATATCGACAAACATAGGCTCGTTTTTTTAAGATCATTAAAAACGATCGTGTGTGGGCTCCAGAGCATTTTTCACGAGGTAAAAAATGGGCATTCAAAATTTAGAACATGCTCTAATTTTTCACGTAATTTTAAACGTCGTAAAAAATGGTCGTGTGTGGGCTTTAATGACGTGAAAAAAACATGCATTCTCAGAAGAAAGTTATGAGACGGGAGCGCTCATTCTGGTAAAACTAGCATTCATAATTGAGATAGCAAATTCATCATGCTGTAACAGACTGAAAAGCGTGAATCGTCTCTTACTAATACAAAATCGGCAAAAGCAGCCCCAAGGGTGGCGCCATCCGCTTTATAGTGCCGTTGTACGTGTTGTACGTCACCACGCTTTGCTAGAGCATTTTCTTTTCACGATCGTGTGTAGGCAAGGCCGGTTTAACAATAATCGGGTTGAAAAAAACATAGCTGAATTCAGGTAGTGTTACGCCGTCGTAAATTTAAGCGTATTCTGGAAACCAGATACGCTTAAATTAGGCTAAGATACGAGCAGCGTAAGTCTCCTACGCCGTCGTATCTTAAGGTGCAAATTTACGCTGGCCGCTAGGTGGCGTTTCCGTTGTTTTCCGCGATGGATATGCAAATGAGCAAGATACGCCGATTCACGAACGTACGTACGCCCGTCGCAATTAGTTACGCCGTTTACAGAAGAGATACGCCGGCGTAAAGATAAAGCTGCTCCCTAGGTGGCACAGCCCATGCAAGGTATGGACGTCGGAACAGGCCTATCTTTTTACGTCGTTTGCGTAAGTCGTACATTCCCTGGACAAAATCAGTAAAGTGCAGTGAAGTTAACTATTGGGTGGACAGTCCTTCTTCTTGTGAGGAGGCCTATGGCGAGGAGAAAGGCACAAGATGACGAATGGGTTGGCCTCAGTAGGTGGGATTGTGTTCTTGCAGGGCAGGAGCAGGAGTAGGGACTTTTTCTTAGTGCAAAATCAACCAATCACAAAACCCCTGTTACAAGCAGGTGCAGGTAGCCTTCCAATATGTAGGTGGCTCTGTGCCATTATTACAAGTGAAGGGTAGTCTCATAAGGGAGTTGAGCCTTTAGAGATTCTATACAGTACCAAAAAGAGAAACAGTCTGATTGGAAACTGAACTCCCACAAGACTTCAGCAGCCATTTTGAGTGAGGAAACCTCTTAAATAAGGGAGCCCACGTCACTTGTATCATGCTTCTGACGAGTAAATGGTCAGGGACAGAAACACACTTTGAAGGAGAGTGAGAAGCATAGGGAAAGGTTCTTTTGCATGAAGAACAGCATAGGGCAGGCTCCTTGGTCGTTGCTGAGACTCCGGTGTCTGGAATGGAGGCAATATGAGACAGTTTCTGGTCCCCAAATACCTCTCCTTAAGGTACGCTATAGGTAAATAAAATATTGTACCATTCAAGCACATTCCGACAGACTTACCTGAAAATGAAGTCCTCCAGCAGCGTGGTCAGTGCTGTAGGTGTTTCCATCTTCACCCGGTCTTCCTTCTGGGTTTGTGGGCTTTGGCCATATGAATGGCCGTGTAGCGATGATGTCATGTGTGTGGGAGTTATCACCACGCAATGGAGTTCTGAATGGACAACCCAGTCCATTCAGAGCCCAGTGTGCAAGTGCAGGTGATGTCACCGACTGCTGCTAAAGTAAATATCTCCTAAACGGTGCATGTTTAGGAGATATTTACTGTGACCTTGAAGCAGGCTGGACCTTAAAGTGGAGGTCCACACAAAAATGGAACCTCCGCTTTTCGGAACCCTCCCCCCTCCGGTGTCACATTTGACACCTTTTAGGGAGGAGGGGGTGCAGATACCTGTATAATACCCACTTTCAGGCATAGACCCCCGTGGGGGGGTCACGCCTCTCCCCCCCCCCCGCTGTCTTCTGGGAAACACACAGGTCCCAGAAGACAGCAGGAGCAGTTAGGATGCAAAGCGCGACTCTCGCATGTGCAATAGGGAACCGGGAAGTGAAGCCGCAACGCTTCACTTCCTGACTACCTCACCCAGGATGGCGGCGGAGGAAGCCTAGAGCCGAGCGATTGATCGGTTTCGGCTGCCGACATCGCGAGAATCCTGGACATGTTGGTGTCCATATATTAAAAGTCAGCAGCTGCAGTATTTGTAGCTGCTGGTTTTTAATATTTGTTTTTAGGTGGACCTCCACTTTAAGGCAACACGTTGAGGTGGTTGGTAAGAGTCAGCCTTATATTCTGGGCTGGTTCAGTGCTACCTTGATCACTGATGTGCCCTCCTCCTTGGTCCTGTGAAGTAGCCAAGAATGCTTCTGCAAATGCATTTTGAAACTAATCTGTCTCTAAATGTGTCCCTTGCAAATTATTCTGAGCAATATAAGCTGCCTCAAAGAGCCTTATGTATAATCCTGCTCCAAAAAAAATAGAATTGTAAAAATAATTTTTTGTAAATTACTTTTAAGTATGTTGTGTGAATGGGAGTACACAGCGAACACGTGAAAGGTAGAAGTACACTTTCCGGATTATTTTTAAAGTGTACATAGAAAGACATCGATATATATGGTGCTATTGCTGACCTGAAATACTAGTTACCTCTGGCTTCAAAATGCTAAGTGACTGATTGGAAACATGCATGCAGAAAGTGAAGTAGGAAGTTGGAACTCATCATCGGGATAATGTGATGGATAATTACAGACAATGGCCCGGATTTACATACATTGCCGCATATTTATGCCGGCGTAGCGTATCTAACATACGCTACGCCGACGTAGCGCAGAGAGGCAAGCACCGAATTCACAAAGCACTTGCCTCCCAAACTGCGCTGGGTTCCCTCGGCGTAAGCCGTCGTAGGTGGAAGTGGACGTGAGCCATGCTAATGAGGCGTGACCCCATGCAAATGATGGGCCGAGTGCCATACAAGTACTTAAAACGAACGGCGCATGCACCGTCCCGTGGGCGTATCCCAGTGCGCATGCTCAGAATCACGTCGGAACTACTCCCTAAGATACGACGGATCACTGCCTACGACGTGAACGTAACCTACGCCCAGCCCTATTCACGTACTACGTAAACAACGTAAAATACGACGGCTGTGTTCCCTGGTCCATACCTTAGCATGAGTTGCGCCTCATATATGGGGAATAACTTTACGCTGGACGTACGACTTACGCAAACCGCGTATATTATGTGCCAGGCGCAAGTACGTTCGTGAATCGACGTATTTGCCACTTGCGGCCAGCATAAATATGCGCCCACGATACGCCGGCGTAGGAAAGTTACGTCGGTCGGATGAAGCCTATTTTCAGGCGTATCTCAGTTTATGGCCACTATCAGTTTATGGGTACTATCTTACTATTCATAATATCTATGGCTGGATGTAACAGAGTTGTGCTGTGAAGCATGCTTCTTCCCAAACAAGCAATTTTTTGAGAATATCCAATGTTCAAAATCATCCTGAGATTTGCCAACACAATTCCCATTTAGTGTGGATGTAGTTAACTACCCGACTAAGTTATAAATGATCTGTTACTTTGTGTGAGTACAGAATGTCAATATCTGCTTTTTTCATTGCTACAGTTGCTATTGGCAGCTTTGTTAATATTTATCCACTGGGAACCATAACCAGAACTGCTGGACAGCTCCCTTACTAGTTTGTATCATACTTTAAAGTTGTCTGATGTTTTGCAAATTCACTTGGTTAGAGCTCTGGCTCCACTATGACATCCTCTATGGTCTATCCTCCAGACTTGTTTTTTTTTCCCTTTAATCTATTCCCCTGTTGCTGTTAGTCAGTGCATGTCTGGCCAGTATTGTTTGATCTATGCACAGATGATGATGGGCTGTGAATGACTATACTTCTGGTTTGTTTAAGTTTACTGCCTGATGATCCATGTATTGATCCACTAACTGCTCTTCTTTTTGGTCATAAATATGTCTTAAAGCTGAACCGCAGGCACAAAAAAATTATTTTAACCACCTCAATGCCGGGCACTTTCACCCCTTCCTGCCCTGCCCAAGCCATTTTTCAGCTTTCAGTGCTGTCACATTTTGAAATAGAGCGACATTTTTGAAAAAAATACAATAGTTTTTACTTTTTGCTATAATAAATATCCCCCAAAAATATATAAAACAAACATATTTTTTCCTCAGTTTAGGCTGATACGTATTCTACTTTTTTTTGGTAAAAAAAATCGCAATATGCGTTTAACGATTGGTTTGTGCAAAATTTATAGAGTTTACAAAATAGGGGATAGTTTTATGGCATTTTTATAAAAAAAATTTACTACTAATGGCGGCGATCAGCGATTTTTTTCGTGACTGCGACATTATGGCGGACACATCGGACAATTTTTGGGACCATTGTCATTTTCATAGCAAAAGTGCTATAAAAATGCATTGATTATTGTGAAAATGACAATTACAGTTTAGGAGTTAACCACTAGGGGGCGCTTTAGGGGTTAAGTGTGACCTCATGTGTGTTTCTAACAGTAGGGGGGCGGGGCTGGACTTGTGACGTCACTGATCGTCTTTCCCTATATCAGGGAACAGACGATCACTGACACTGACACTGTGAAGAACAGGGAAGGTGTGTTTACACACACCTCTCCCCGTTCTTCAGCTCCTGTGACCGATCGCGGGACTCCGGTGGCAATTGGGTCCGCGGGTCCCGCGGTCACGGTCACGGAGCTTCGGACCGGGTTTACGGGCGCGCGCCACCCTCGGCTGGCCACTTAAAGAAGACATACAGGTAAGTGATTGTGCCCAGCCGTGCCATTCTGCCGATGTATATCGGCGTTAGGCGGTCCTTAAGTGGTTAAAAAGCGCAATAAGTGTATATTGATTGGTTTGTGCAAAAGTTATAGCGTCTACAAAATAGGGGATAGATTTATAGCATTTTCTTGATCATACATCACGGGACACAGAGCCTTAATTACTTAATGGGTTATGTAGTCACCACAGGTGATTGGACACTGGTTAACCCAATTAAAATTGAGTTTCTCCCCTATATAACCCCTCCCAAATAGAGAGTGCCTCAGTTTTTTTGCCAGTGTTTAAGGTGGTTGGTCACGTTCAACATGTGCTAAGAAAAAAAATGCTCTTTTGATGGTATGGCTGCGGAGACCTAGGAGCTATAACCGGATCCATTCCTCGGGCCGCTAACAAAAGCCTAAGATGGTTGGTACCCAGGCCTTGTGTAAAGAAGAAACAAGGTTTGCCTGTAATGTCTCTCTGCGGAGGTCTGGACTCTGGGATCCAGACTTTGGTGTACTAATACATCTGTGGCATGAAAGGTTTCTGGCAGAGTCTTCTACAGGTCCAGGTATGAGGTTTTCTCTAATGGAACTCTTGGTAAACCTGAAGGTTGGCACAACTTGCCCGCCGGGTTGGTTGAAAGCTGAAACTACTTTTAGTAGCTTTTACTGTGGCGTGGATAAGGTAAGAAGAGGATAATTTATTTTGTTAATATCTTCTGTGAGTAGGATGTCTTTTCCTGGTTTTCACCACTGGAGGGAGTAAGTGCATACCTGGTGTATTCTTACATAGCCATCCAGGAACAAGCTCAGTGAAGTCGGTCAAATAAAAAACTCCACTCACCTCTACCGCTGCAGGCTCTGCCACAAAATGCATACAGGGTCCCCCAATGATGCCCCAGTAATCTCTTCCCCTTCTCTTCGTCTCCCTGGGCGCCGCCATGGCAGTGGTGCATGCACGTGCGTGTGCCCCGGGAGCACGTTTTATGCTGTCTAATGGGCAGAGGGAGAGGGGGGCCATGGTTGCGCATGCCCGTTTGTGGACACGGCGCACCTGTGTGCAGGCGCCAAGAGGCTGATTTAAAGCCCAGCACGCCAGAAGCCTTCTGTAAGCTGCATGGACACAGAGCTGTGAGCTGTAAGCATCCCTGTGGATTGAACCAGGCAAACCAAGACTCCTATTCTGCATCAGGTTGTGCAGTGAGCTAATATATGTGTATTGTAAGACTATAACACAACAGTGATTGAATTTTTTGTGGATAGTACCTTTGTTTACAGTAAGGACTATGTCCCTGAGAAGAGGTGCAAGGGATGGTGTCATCAGAAGATCCCTGCTTATGGCTAAGAAATCTGAGCTTGCCTGCAGTTTACCATCCCCCTCTGTCAGTCTGATGGCAGCCTCACAGGATGAGCCCCTGTCTGGTTTTTGCAGCTTCTCCTATGGCAGCTCCTGTATACGTCACTGAGGACGTTTAAAAGTTGCTTTAGATGGCCTAGAAGGAAGGATTGCTACTATTATTGCAACCTCCTTGAAAGATAGCAGAAAACAGGGTAGATCCCCTTCATCTGCTCTGGCTCTCTCATCAGATGAGCCTTCTGAGGGTGAAAAATCCCTCTCTGGAGATGAGCATCATTTGCACTCTGAGGACTCAGTGATTTCCAGCTACCTCTCAGTCGCTAAAAATGCAGGTGTAATATTATGCAGAGATGGTGTGTGCCACTTACAAATTGCCTCCTGTGGAAGCTTCTATGTCCTCTGTTTCCTCTTTTGGGATCTCGGAAGTCCCCACAGGCTGCATGCTCCTTTCCAGTTCATCCCTTTCTGGATAAGCATAAATTATGAGTATAGTCTCAGATTGATTATTTAAATAATTATAAAATGTACCATCATCCAGGGTTTGTTAGAAAAAGAGGCGCCTGGGGAATAGGGTGGTAGCGGCTGCTAGTACTGCAAACCCATTCCAGCTATCACCAGACAAAATGTATATGAATGGACTTTCTCGGTACTGATAACACAAATTGATATGGTAAAACAATTAATTTATTATACATAAAATTATACAACTTAAAAAACAGGGCTAAGACAATCCACCTCGCATTAGTTACAGCAGTAGAATTTAAACGGATGACCGTAGGGTATCTAAGGTTGTGAGGTGGAGTCAAAGGAAGACCTCTACTGGTTTCGCGGAAAACCGCTTCTTCAGGAGGTGGTCTGTACAATAGATGACAACATATCAACACTAGCAGAACATAAAAAATACATCAAAACAACAATAATAATAAACTTTGAGAGGTCGAAGATGCAAATAAATAAAAGTCTGCTTACCAAAGGTCAAAGGCCGTCGTGGAGCCTGCTGACTAAATTCCCCGTGGCGAACAAGGGGGAAACGTAATAATATTCTAATGAAATGATAATAATAATGGTGTATTAAGGGTAAGTAGTAAGAATTGTGTGAGTGATGGGACACCACGTGCACAGGAAAATGATGTGTGAAAAAGACCAAGGGGAGGATTACTTCCCAAGCCCCTTGGTCTTTTTCACACATCATTTTCCCCCCACTCTGCGCTCGGCCGAGTGGGGGGAAGGCTGCTGCAATTTGTAAACGCCTGGCTGAACAAAGTTCAGGACAAGTGGGTCATCTCCACAGTGTCCTCGGGCTACAAGCTAGAATTCAGAGACCTTCCGCCACCCTGTTTTCTGAGATCAAGAGTTGCCAAAGATCCAGAAAAAAGAAGGCATTTTCTGTTGGTCCTGGAACACCTGTTGTCTTAAGGGGCAATCATGGAGTTAGCCCCAGAGGATCAGGGATCAGGGTTTTACTCAAACCTTTCACGGTTCCTGGATCTGACAGGCCTCAATCAGTTTCTGAACATTTGCTCCTTTCGCATTGAGTCTGTCCATTCAGTTGTTTCCACCCTTCAGGGAGGGAAATTCCTGGCATCAATAGACATCAGAAATGCATATCTACATGTGCCAATATTTGCCGCTCACCAAAGGTTTCTAAGGTTTCTAAGGTTTCCGATGGTTCAGCGCCACTTTCAGTTTTCGGGCTGGCTACAGAACCTCAAGTGTTCACAAAAATACTGGCCCCAGCCCTGGCAAGGCTAAGTGCACGAGGCATAGCTGTAACAGCCTATCTGGACAATCGGTTGATCATAGATCAGTCCACTGCACGCTTGGGCCACTATGTGCACGGCACAGTGGAATATTTAGAGTACCTAGGTTGGGTCCTCAATCTGGGGAAATCTTCCTTGCAGCAGGACATGATTATAGACATGTCCCGAAGCCAAGTATTACTTCCCAAGCCAAAGGCAAAAGTCATAGGAGACTTGGTCCAAGTTATAAAAGCAAAGAGAAGGCCTTCCATCCGTCTATGCATGAGATTATTGGGGAAGATGGTAGCCTCATTCGAGGCTATTCCTTACGCCCAGTTTCACTCAAGGCCATCAGGGCAGAATTCTGTCAGCTTGGAACAAAGATGTTCAGGCCCTGGACCTTCCTATGATCTTATCTCCAAAGGTTCACCAGAGCATCAATTGGTGGTTGCTCCCCCAAAATCTGTCAGAAGGAAAATCCTTCACTCTGGTTACCTGGAATTTGGTAACCACAGATGCCAGCCTTCTTGGCTGGGTGGGGGGGGGGGCAGTTCTAGAAGAAGCATCTGCCCAGGGGAAGTGGTCCGGAGCCAAAAAGCTCCTACCCATCAACATTCTGAAGATTCAGGCAATTCATCAGGTCCTCAGAGTTTGGTCTTACAGGCTGCAGGGTTGGCCTGTTCGGATTCAATCTGACAATGCTACAGCCGTGGCCTATATCAATTATCAAGGAGGCACCAGAAGTCTGGATGCCCAAAGAGAGGTGAATCACATCCTGGCCTGGGCAGAAAGGCATATCCTCGCCTGTCTGCAGTCTTCAATCCAGGGGTAAAAAAATAGCAGGTGGATTTTTTTTAACCCGCCAACAGCTGAGTACAGGAGAATGGTCTCTACACCCCAACATATTTCAAATCATATTTCAGAAATGGGGTACCCCAGATGCAGACCTGTTGGCTTCATGGTTCAACGCAAAGCTGGACAAGGGTCAGATGTCCTGACAATCTCATGGGATCGTTATTCTCTGATTATGCGTTCCCTCCAGTTCCGCTTCTCCCATGATTCCTTCAGAGAGTCAAGAGGGAAGGCAGGCCAGTGATTTTGATCATCCCGGCTTGGCCCAGGAGACCCTGGCATGTAGAAATCGCAAGGATGGCAGTAGGTAGACCTTGGGTTCTCCCACTATGCTCTGACCTACTATCGCAGGGTCCAATATTCCATCCTGCCTTACAAAGTCTAAATTGATGGTTTGGCTGTTGAGACCCACATTCTGAGGAAACGTGGGCTCTCAGGTCCAGTCCTATCCACTCTGGTTAATGCTAGGAAGCCGGCCTCCAGGCTCATCTACTAAAGAATCTGGAAGGTATATGTTTCCTGGTGTGAACCCAGAAGGGCGCATCCTAGGAAGTATGCCATTAATAGGATTCTTGCCCTTCTTCAGTTGGGCTTAAATATGAAGTTGGCCTTGAGCACTATGAAGGGCCAGATCTCGGCCTTGTCGGTATTCTTTCAAAAACCACTTACCTCTCATTTCCTAGTCTGGGCCTTGTTCAGGGAGCACTGCGAGTTAAGTTTCGCGTGTGCCCATGGGATTTGAATTAGGTATCATCTGTTTTACAGAAGCTACCTTTTGAACCAAGGTACACCATGCTTCTTAAGTCTTTTTGACAAAGAAACCGTTTTTTCTTGTAGCCATAGCCTCGGCAAGGAAGGTATCGGAATTGGCCGCTCTTTCTGTAAAGAACCGTATATGATTATTCATGATGACAGGGTGGTGGTGTCCTCACCCGATATTTTTACCTAAGGTGGTTTCAGGATTTTGTCTGAATCAAGATATACCGTATTTATCGGGGTATTGCGTGCTCCGGCGTATAGCACGCACCCCTAATGTAGACCCGAAATCCTGTAAAAAAAACATTTTACTACTTACAGTTTTGGTGTCTTGCCCAGCGGCCTCGTCCGGTCCGGCGTCCATCTGCGGCCAAGGTGGTGTACTCCCGGCTTCTCCCGCGCTGTCTCCGTGTCGAATCCCCGCTTCCCGCGCTCAGTTTGAACGCCTCCGCCGACATATACACTTGGGTATATTCGGCCATGCTCGGCTTCTCATGCATAAACGTCAGAGCGTGACTACGAGCGAAGCCGAGCCTGGCCGAATGTACCCGAGTGTACTGCGCTCGGTATATGTCGGCGCAGGCATTCAAACTGAGCGCGGGAAGCGGGTATCGGCGTATATCGCGCACCCACGATTTTCCCCTTATTTTAAGGGGAAAAAAGTGCGCGTATACGCCGATAAATACGGTAGTCCTACCGTCTTTTTTTCCAGATGCGAAGTCTGCGGAGGAAGAAGGTCTACACTCTATAGATGTTGTGAGAGGGGTGAAAGTTTATCTGCAAGCTACGGCTCAGATACAAAAGACTGATTGTCTGTTTATTCTGCCAGGGCCAGGCAGCGTTGAAATCTACTATTGCAGATTGGATTCGACAAGTCATTATTCAGGCCTATGGTTAGAAAAGAAGATTTCTCCTTTTCAGGTGAAGGCGCACTCGGCTAGAGCAGTTGGTGCTTCATGGGCAGTGCATCATCAGGAATCCATGGCTCAGATCTGTAAGGCTGCTACTTGGTCTTTGGTCCATACTTTTTTTTTTTTTTACTTTATTGATGTAAAGCACAGTTTACAAGTCATTCAGTTACATTTAGTTGTATGGTTGAACAGCAGAAATACATACACACGTATATTAACAAGGTATGCTCCAGGTACATAGGAATCATACACCAGGCACAGAACACCTACACACATGTTTCCCCATCCTTCAACCATCTGTCCCAGATCTTGGAATATTTTTGGGTGGACCCCCTCTGTGTGTAGATCAGTTTCTTAAAGGGCAAGGTGTCATTAACTGCCTTTTTCCAGTGCCGACGTGTGGGGGGGGGGGGGGAGTCTGCATCCATCCCCGAGCTATCACCTTGCGTGCCAAGAAGAATGTTTCACAGATAAATATTGTGTGATATTTGTCCACCTCCACATCTGGCAGTAGCCCCAAAATACATAGTTTAGGGTCCAGCACCACAGGGGAACCCATATCGTCATGGAGGAAACGGGCAACCTGCGTCCAATACGTCTGAACATGGGGACAGGTCCATATCAGATGGTAGAACGAGCCAGGGTCAGACCTGCACAAGTGACACGTCGGATTCGGCGTGTGCTCAAACTTTGCCAATCGTATAGGCGTCAGGTAGGCTCTGTGCATGATATACAGTTGTGTCAGTCTGTCGGACATCTTGGGAGACACTGTCTTGGTTCCCTCCAAGATCTCGTCCCATTCATCGTCAGCTATGGGTCCTACGTTTGGTCCATACTTTTACTAAGTTCTACCAGGTAGATGTGAGAGGGTATGAGGATGCTGCCTTTGGGCGTAGTGTGCTGCAGGCAACAGTATAGATCCTCTGGCCCGATGGCGGTCTTATTTCTGATCTGTGTCTCCCTCCTCTCTAATTTTACCATTGCTATGGCACATCCTATTAAGTAATTAAGGCTCTGTGTCCCGTGATGTATGATCAAGAAAATATAATTTTTTAATACAGCTTACCTGTAAAATCCTTTTCTTGGGAATACATCACGAGACACAGAGCTCCCGCCCCTCTTCAGAGTGAAACGTGGAACACTGATTGCTTTGCTACAAAATTTAGGTACTCTCCATTTGGGAGGGGTTATATAGGGGAGAAACTCAATTTTAATTGGGTTAACCAGTGTCCAATCACCTGTGGTGACTACATAATCAATTAAGTAATTAGGGTTCTGTGTCCCGTGATGTATTCCCAAGAAAAGGATTTTACAGGTAAGCTGTATTAAAAAATCCTATTTTTAATATTCATTTTGTTTACTAGTAATGGTGGCGATCTGCGATTTTTATCGTGACTGCGATATTGCGGCGGATATATGGGAAACTTTTGACACATTTTTGGGATCATTCACATTTATACAGCGATCCGTGCTATAAAAATGCATTGACTACTGTGTAACTGTGACTGGCAGGGAAGGGGTTAACACTAGGGGGCAATCAAGGGGTTAAATGTGTTCCCTAAGGAATGATTCTAACTGTGGGTGGAGGGGACTGACTGGGGGAGGTGACAGGTCGGTGTCCCTATGTACAAGGGCCGCTAAGTTGGCGGATGAATATGCGGATACTCGCAAGACGAACCAGGTCACACCACAGGTACAACCTCCACGACCAACGGCGCCCTCACACCCACCAGCCGCTAGATACCAACCTCCTAACAGACCGGTGACATCTAGCCCTCGCTATCCACGCCAGGAGGACAACGAACAACGCTGCTTCCGAGGCAAACAGCTGGGTCACTTCAAGCAGAATTGCCCCCTGAATGACAACACCAGGTCAAATTGGTCTCAACCTGGGTACCGCCCACCACCAGCAGCAGCCCATTGTGTAGACTCGGCTTGGGATCCCCAGGAGCTGGGTCGGGAAGAACCATTGGGCACCCCTTACGAAGCCCTCATGGTACAATCTGTTATTACGGACAACAGGGAACACCATTGTCAGCTGGTCATGGGCGACAGCCATGAGCCGGAGGGGCCCTGGAGGGAGCTGGGCAGAAAGAGGCACCGCCGGCCACCCTCCAAGAAGAAGAGGTCCTGGAAGCCGTATAACAAGCTGACCTGGGAGGAGAAGAAGCGACTGGAGGAGAGGGAGTCGCAGCGGGCGTCCCAGATGCGGGCCGAGATGTTCGCCAAGGGCCCACCGGTGGCCCCTTACACACCACCCAGTTCCTGATGATGAAGGACCACGTGGAGAGCCTGCAGGACATGAGCAAGCAGGAGCTGATCCGTGAGTACATGGAGCTGGAGGAGTGCATAAGCCGCATGGAGGAGGAGAACAACCACCTGAGGTCACAGCAGGCTGACCCCCCCCAGGCTCCATGAACTGGAGATGGAGCTGGAGAAGCTCAAAGAGGAGAACCGGCGGCTGCCGAGGGAGCAGAGGGTGGCTGACCCTATGGGGCACTGATCCCCCCCTCCCCCCTGAACTCTGAGCACCAGTGCTACAACATTTCAACAAATATAACTTTTTTTTTTTTTCATGAATCTCCTGTGATTGTCACTTCAGAGCCATAACCTTCCCCCTCCCATACCGGGACACCTAGACGGCGGCGCACGGACCCATTCGCCGTCTTCACACTGACTTCTGGTGACTCTGCAGATCGCACAAAGACTTGGGGACTGACCGGCGTGTGATCTGACAACCCGGTGGCATACCTAAATCTGAAGCAGTTGCCAAGGGAGGTCAGTCACGCCAAACGGAGTTAACCTCGGACTAAAAGCTCTGAACCCGTCAACCCTACTGGACCAGGGAAGGTCCAACCGGGTTGCCGGAGCAGGGAGAAAAAGGGGGGGCCATTGTGAAGGATGCTTCAGTTTAAATTCTCCCTGCTAAGTAATATTGTGTGTGGGTTAGGTGTAAAAGGGGACTTTTGGTATTCTGCTTGAACATCCATGATAATCCTACAGTGAGGCATACAAAGGGTTAATTGTAGAATGACTCTTTAACTGCTAAAATTCTAATGTCCATTCTTAGTTAATTGATCTATTGTGTTTACCCTTAAGATGTGTATTGTATCGTCAGTATCTAAAGAAATGTGTCTGGCAGGTTCGGTGCCAGAGGGTCTAGAGACTGATTAGTTCAAGGAGATATCATTGTTTCCAAGGATCTGTATTGAAGACCCCCACTGTGTGAGGGGGCGGAGATTTGTCATTGTAACAGTTTGTAAATTACATATAAGCTCTGTGTTAGACCATTAAAGCTGTCTTGTTCCAGCAGTGAGCTCTGACTCATGTGTGGCTTATTGGGGCGATTCCAGGAATGTTCCTCCTCGTGGAATATTGGGTGATGCTCTTTATGGAAGAAGGGAATATTTGACGGGGATATCATTCTAATACCGTCACAGCCCCTTTCACACGTGTGGACCGTATGTCCGCTTTTTCATCCATCCGTTTGTGGATGAAAAAGGGACATACATTGGTCCCTATGAGATCGAGGATGTCAGCGGATGAACCGATTCTGCAGACGGAAGAAAACCCTATTTTTCCTTCCGTCTGCAGATCGGATCGGATGAACACGGACACACGGTTCGTGTTCATCTGATCCCCCCATAGGGGAGAGCGGAGAAAAGACAGGGCGGTCCCTGCACAGTGTGCGGGGACCGCCCTGTCATCCGCTGGCTCAGCGGGGATCAACGGAGCGATCCCCGCTGAGCATACGGACGTTTACGGGGCGGATCATTACTGATCCGCCCCATGTGAAAGGGGCCTTAAAGTTATTTACATGCTATGTTTAGAGATCTGAACAGCTGAAAACATTTACATGAGGGTCAATTCACTAAATCATAGCGTACGTAGAATTTCATTACCATGCATTATTTGCCAATTTTATTATTAAAAAAAATATTTTCTCTATGTATTAATGGTTTTATTGCATGCATCAGCTGAATATACCACACACACCTTGTTTTATCAGTTTGTGGTATTTGGAGTGTAACCGACCATATATAAATGTATTGCATGGGTTTTTGCTCTTTACATGACCACAAGCTTTAGTTGAGGTGGAATTTAAATAATAATAAACAAGATAAGATTATAATTCTTGAGAAATAAAATAAAAAATGTATTCCTTAATGCCGTTTTTCATGACGAGAAAAATGCAATGTTTTTAATTGGTCATTAAAAACGTCCGTGTGGAGGCTCCAGAGCATTTTTCTCGATGTGAAAAATGGGCATTAAAAATTTAGAACATGCTCTATTTTTTCTCGTCGTTTTTCACATTGTCGTTTTTCACGTCATGAAAAACGGTCATGTATAGGCTTTAACGCATGCTCAGAAGCAGGTTATGAGAAGGGAAACTTGAATAATCAGCCCAAAGGGTGTCGCCAATCTAATGGAACTTCCCCTTTATAGTGCCGTCGTACGTGTTGTACGTCACCACGCTTTGCTAGAGCTTTTTTTCACGATCGTGTGTATGCAAGGCAGGCTTGACAAGAATCACATTGAGAAAAATTGTGTTTTTTTCATGACATTAAAAACGGTCGTGTGTACGTGGCATAAGTGATCATTCTTACAGAACAGCCCCACCTTTATAACAAACTAGGGCCAAATGCCCCATCTTACCTCTGCCAACCTATAAATATACTGAGTATAAAAAAAAAATCACCCCCCCCCCCAATCACATGTTGTTGCATTGCAGCCTGAAATGAAGACAGACACAGTTTTTGTTTCATACATCTGTATTTACTCTGTGCAACTTATAACATCCAAGTTAAAGATATAACATCAACATGTTAGAAAAAAAACTCAAAAACTGAATCGCTGAGTTGGAAAAATTACCCCCCCCCCCCAAAAAAATTACCTGTAAGCACAATCAGGTGTAGCTAATCACCTTCTCAATGGCACACAAAAAGCCATTTAACTTTCAACTGTGATCAGCTGTGGTCATTGTGATTAGCTTAGCATGAAAAGAGCTTTCATGGGACATTTCAGTACCTGGTAGTGCAACTGAAGCAAACAATTAACTATGGGTGGCAATGCACTGTCAAACAATCTCCAGGACAAAGTTGTGGACAGGCACATGTCAGGAGATGGATACAAAACACAATTTCAAAGCATTCATCAATGCTTAGAAGCACAGTGAAGTCTATAATTAAGAAATGGAAGGTATTTGGTACAACATAGACCCTTCCTGGATCGGGACATTGCTCCAAACTGGATGAAAAAGCCAGGAGGAAACTGGTCAGAGAAGCTACCAAGAGGTCTACAGCACCTCTGAAGCAGTTGCAGGAATTTATGAGAAAGAGTGACAAAAATATGACAAATTCTCCACAAAAGTGGCTTGTATGGGTGGGTTGCAAGAAAAAGACACTCATCAAGAAAGGCCAAATGCAGTCACGACCGATCTTTGCCAAAACGCACAATGAAGATTCTGAGGCCACATTAAAAAAAGGTGTTATGGTCAGATGAAACTAAAATTGCATTATTTAGCCTCAACACCAAACGATATGTCTGGCAGACAGGTCATAATATCCTGTTATAGGGGAGTTTCTCTACAGAAGTGACTGGAGTACTTGTCAGGATAGAAGGAAGAATGGATGGGGCAAAATACTGTCAAATTCTTGAGTAAAATCTGTTGCCCTCTGCCAGAAAGTTGTCAATGGGAAGGAGGTTTACTTTCCAACATGGCAATGACCCAAAGCACACAACAAAAATTACCGCACAGTAGTTGATGGAGAAAAAGGTAAATGCCTTTGCATGGCCTAGTCAGACCCCATTGAAAATCTGTGAAATGGCTTGAAGACAAATGGTCACCATGAAATTTAACTGAAATTGAGCAGTTCTGCAAAGAAGAGTGGGGAAATATTGCAAAGTCTAGATGTGCAAAGTTAGTAGAGACATATCCCAACACACTAAAGGCTGTAATTAAAGGGGTGTTCCAGTAATTTTTCATGTTTATTAAAAGTCAGCAGCTACAAAAAGTGCAGCTGCTGGCTTTTAATAAACATACACTTGCTCCACGTTCCAGCGACGCGCCGGCCAGGGCTCTGCTCCTCTCCCCCCCTCTCCGGCCCGGGGTCTTCATTCTAAGTGTGGGCACCCGGCCGTGACAGCTTTCGGCTTCACGGCCGGGCACCCACTGTGCATGTGCGAGCGGCGCTGCGCCATCCGATTGGACAGGCGATCGCCTGGGACCTGTCACTTGTCCCAGGCGATCGCCTACAGGGAGGGGCTGTCAAAAGGCGATATGACTATTCGCCTTAGCAGCCCCTCGGCGGAAGGAGGAAGTGGGACAGGAAGTCCCACTCCTCCTGAAGCCCCCACTCCCCCCCAAAAAAATTACATGCCAAATGTGGCATGTAAGGGGGCGAGGAGTGGATTTTGGGTGGAACTCCGCTTTAAAGCAAAAGGAGGCTCAACATATATTGACACAATGGGGTGATCCTTTTTCCAACTCAGTGATTCTGTTTTTAAATTAGAATTTTTTTATTTTCCTGACATGTTGGTGTTATATCATTCATGTGTTTTCATATCTTTCTGGATAAACCAAAACTCGTGTGTCTTCATTTCAGGCTGCAAAGCAACAAAATGTGATTATCTTCAAGTGGGTGATCCTTTTCTATATCCACTGTATGCAGCATACTAACTTCAGATTAGTCAGTGACATGCTGCACATGCTTAGCCATTTCTCCATAGACCCTAATAAAGCTGAATTTCTTGTCAAAATATCTTTATTTGATTAATAAAAGAGTTGTACAGGTGAAGTATAAGAAAAGATTTACAGAAAAAAGAAGCTCCTTTGTATAAAAGCGAAATTATTGTATCCTGCGATAGGAACATATTACAATTGTTGTGACTATGCATTCTGAATTATAGTGACAAGTATTTAAGAAACCGAGGCTCTCTACGCGTTTCCTTGCTATTTTGGCGTGGTTCAAACGGAACTCGGAGCCATAACTTACTACAGGACCATGTTATGTGAATGTTGGGAGTTTCAACAGTATTCAACATAGTACAGATACATATAGAAATAAGCACTATTAAACCAAAAAACTAAAATTAAATGGGGGAAGGAGAGGGGTGGGAAAGAGAGGGGGGGTTAAAAGAAAGAAGTCCACAGGAATGGTCTGAGATCCATTGTCACTGGATATTATGTGCAACGGATTATTATATTGGCTGGGCTACCATGGTAATATTACATCGTTATTAAAAGCATCAGGGATTGCATAGGTAAACCAGGGCTTCCATATCTTCTCGAATTTGGTGATCGTGTCCATATCTATTGCCATCATTTTGGCATGGGTCATTGCATTATTCATCCTATTTATTACTTTGTTTAGTGATAGGTTGGGGGATTTCCAAGCCTTTGCTAGAGTCTGTTTTGCAGCTGTAAGGAGCTGTATTGTTAGCTTAAATTGTGCGTATGACAGATTGTCAGGCTTTAAATTTAATAATGCTGTTTTGGGGTCTGGGGGGATTTTCTTTTTTGAAAGTATACTAACTATATGGAAAATTTCCGACCAAAATGACTGCGCTTTTGGGCACGTCCACCAAATATGAAAGTATGTCCCTGAAGTAGAGCATCCCCTGAAACAGTGTTCAGGATAGTCTTGTACATATTTAGTGAGTACCTTATAATTTGTCTCAACTGCAATTTCGTTCAGGGATGCTGATTTGGTGTTGTTCCAAATTTGTTTCCAATCGGAGGCTTCCAGTTCTAGTCCCAAGTCTTTTTCCCACTTACAAACATACTGTAGTTTCCCAGTATTGGAGTTGGATAGTAAGTGGGAGTATATTGCAGAAATTATTCCCCTGGTATGCGGATCATTTTTGCAAAAATTCGCAAAAGTAGATATGCGAATTGGTACGGGTAAGGCATCCACAAGTGGCTTGAAGAAATTCTTTATTTGTAAATATCTGAATAGTTCTGTTTGTGGTATGCCATATCTTTCACAGATTGTTGGGAAGGGTAAGAAGGAAGTGGAGCCTATAAACTTGTATGTGCATGTGCAATTTCTTATCGCCCATTCCTTAAAGGTGTTAGGGTAGATCCATGCCGTGTAAAATGCTGGGTTTTTATGAAACGATAATAATGGGATATGAGGGGATTGTAGAAAACTCTTTACCTTAATTCTGTCCCATAAGGAGAGCGAGTGTTTAGTGATAGGATTGTTTATATGTTTGCGTGATTTGGGAGAGACCCATAGTACATTGGAAATTGGAATGGGGTCACATTCTACTGCTTCAATCGAAACCCATAGAGGGGATTCATGGTTAGCGTGATATTTCACAAGAGTTGCTAATTGTGCTGCTCTATAGTAGTTAGTGAAGTTAGAATAACTCAGTCCACCGTTGGCTTTGGGAAGGTGTAAGATTTGAGGCTTTATTCTTGGTCTGGTGGATTTTCAGACAAAGTTAGACACTTTCTTTTGTATAATTCTTAAGTAGTATGCGGGTAAATATGAAAGGGGAAACTAAAGCGCTAGCAGTGCCCAAATGTGCAGGGTGGAAAATGAAGTGCTAAAATGATACAATAATTGATGCTGCTCAAATCTAAAATTGCAATAACAACAAAATAAATAATATGAATAAAGTGATTGATGAGCGCAAAATAGTGGTATAATAAAATAAAATAAAATAGCAGTGAAACGTCCAATTAGAGAAAATAACACTAATGAAATATGATCTCCAAAGTATTGCAAAAAGTGTAACGAATAGTGCCAAGTGAGCACAATGGATATACAGAATCCAATGTGTAAAAGATACTAATAATGAAAAAATTTGTGACAACAGTTCATATGTGACAGTTCATGAATCACAGGAGTGAATAACAATTCCAAACGGTGACTGTGTATCCAAGCAGAGTGATGAAAAGATCCACATAAGCAGCTGAGCTCACAATGTGCTTACCTCACACACATGCAATGACAGCATGGTATCTCCACAGATGAAATCCGACACGAGAAACGAATCCTCCTCACCTCTCCTATAGTGACACCGACTGGGGGTCTATAGATGGTAAAAACGGCGTCCTTCTGGTTATGTCTGCAACTCCGGACTTCACCAAAATGGAGGCTCCGTGTGCAAGTGCACTTAGGATGGTCCCAAAAATAAACGGAAAGAATCTCCAATAGTGTAGTATTGTCAAACCAATTTAATATCGTCCACAAAGTAAAATAACAACAGGGGGTTCAGCTAGACAGAGCTTGAACCAAAACAGACTGCGAGAACGGCTGTGTGATCGGGTAGGTGCGTCACTTCCGGTCACGTCTTTCGATGCCTTACGCGTTGCGTCACGTCACGTGACTTCATCAGAGGCCCGGGTATGCGGGTATTGGGATGGGGAGCACTCTAAAGAAGTATAGGAGTTTTGGTAATATCGTCATTTTGACAGCGTTGATTCTTCCGAACCATGACAGAGGGAGATGGGACCATGAGTTTAAAAGATTTGATATTTGTTTTAAGAGTGTGGGGTAATTGGACAAGAATATATCTGATATTGTTGCTGTAAGGCGTATTCCTAAATAGGGGATGCTCTTATCTGGCCATTCAAAGGGTAAACCATATTTAGCAGGATTTAGTTCTGTGTTTGAGAGTGATATGTTTAGTGCAAGGCATTTTTTGGGATTGATAACTAGGCCTGAGAAAGTTGCAAATTGGTTTAGAATTCGGATTAGGTTAGGGCTCGTTACTTGGGGAGACGAAAGAAATAGTAGGATGTCATCAGCAAATAGACATAGTTTGTGTTTATAACCACCTACTTCTATGCCTAGGATCATTGGATCTGACCTAATCTTTTGTGCGAGAGGCTCTACAAGGAGGGCAAATAGTAGAGGGGAAAGTGGGCATCCTTGCCTCGTGCCTCTATTAATAGTAAAAGTGTCTGATTTGTACCCTGCGTATTTAACATACGCTTTCGGGCTGTTATATAATTCCAAGATCCATTTTGTGAAATTTGGACCAAAGCCCCATTTTTGTAGCGCGTACTTCAGGTATGACCATGATATGGAATCGAATGCTTGCTTAATGTCCAGAGAGAGGAAGCACGCTGGGATTCCCCTTTTCTTTGCAATGTGTGCTAAAAGATTTGCCCTCCTTATATTGTCTCCCGCCTGCCGGTTGGGCATGAAACCTACCTGATCACGGTGAATCATAGTTCCAATTATTTTGTTTAGGCGGTTTGCTAATATTTTACCTAAAAGTTTAATGTCCGTGTTTAACATTGATATTGGGCGATAATTTTCACTGAGGGTGTTATCTGCGTGTTGTTTAGGGATCATACAAATAGTGGCTAAAAGTGATTCCTGTCTGAAGGTTTTTTGTTTTAATAGGTCATTAAAGGCTTCGGCCAATCTTGGGGAAATGAGTTCATTGAAAGTTTTATAGTACCGAGCTGAGAACCCATTGGACCCAGGCCTTTTGTTTAGTTTGAGTTCTTTGATTGCTTCCGATACATCGTCCAATGAGATTGGTTTATCCAATTGTGTTTTTTGGGATTCGGTCAGCGTCTGTTTTATTGAATGTACTTGTTTCTGAGTAAAGTTTTTCCAGGTGGGTGCTAAATTTTTGCACAATTTTATGAGGATTACTAGAAGTAATGTTGTTTGCTAGCTTCAGTTTTATAGGAGTATATGATTTACTGATAGAATTGAGCGTTCTTGCTAAGTATGCCCCTACTTTGTTGGCCTTTTTATAGAAGGTATGTTTGGATCTATTTAGGGTTCTGTCCGCTGAGTCTGTGAGAAATAAGTCATATTCTAAGCGTGCTTTATCTAGGCGGTTTTTGAAAAAAGGGGAGTGGTCATTTTGAAAGGCTAAGAATGCTAAGTTAAATTCTGTTTCCAGTTTCCTCGCCATTTGTATTCGCTCTTTCTTAAGGATCCCAAGTTGTCTTTGGAGTGCCCCCCTCAATACCGGTTTATGAGCTTCCCAGAGTGTGAGAGCCGAAATTTCTGGGTTCATATTGATTTTTAAGTATTCTTTTAGAGTTTGTTCAATTTCTCGGCAATAAGATGGATGCTTAAGTAATATTTCTGGAAGGTACCAGGTAGTATCCTGCTTTTTAGGGATAGTTGACGCTATTGTCGTATACACTGCATTATGATCGGACCAGGGAATGGGAATGATGTCTGAGTTGAGAACTTCCGGCAGCATTCCAATTGTTAGAAATATGTGGTCAATACGACTAAGCGATTGGTGGGGATTAGAGAAGTAGGTATAGTTACGTTTCGTAGGGTTCATTTCTCTCCAGGAGTCTACTAGGTTATACTTAGAAAGGAGGTTGGGAAGTGTCCATTTAGATTGGTGTTTCGGTTGAGCGTATGGAGATCTATCTAGGAATGGGAGTAGGACTTGATGTAAGTCTCCGCATATCAGAAGGGAGTCCATTTTGTGAGCATTGATGGTTTGGAGAAGGTGTGACATAAACGGCATAGGGTTAAGGTTAGAAGCATAGTAGGATACTACTGTAACTGCAGTGTCTAGGATGAATCCTGTTGGGATAAGATATCGGCCTTCAGGATCTTTGATTTCAGATTTTAAGGTGAATGGCGTTGTTTGATGGAATGCAATTAAGGTGCTTCAGTTCTTAGTGGAAGCTGATGCCGTGTACACTTGTGGGTAAGCTGCATTATAATACTTAGGGGTTGTATTCGGGGTAAAGTGGGTTTCTTGTAGGCAGACTATGTGGGCTTTTTTAGCCTGAAAAAGCCTAAACGCTTTTGTACGCTTTTGTGGCATATTCAATCCTTGTACATTAAGTGTTAACATATTCAAAGGTACCATGGTAGCCAAACCAATAATCTCTTCTTACCGTGATTCATTGAAAGGTATTTTCCCAGACCGTTCCGTGCAGACAGGAGGGAGAGAGAGGAAGGGGGAGGACCGAAAAGACAACCTTAAAAGAAAAATAAAAGACATTACAAGTTACTGCACAATTAAACATCAAAGTACAGATTGAGTATTCAATATTTGCCCGTGGTGGGGGAAAAAGTCCCCCGCCCAGGGAAAAGGGGCCTTCGTCAAACCCCCATATAATAATCTGGGGGTCTGAGGTAGACCTAGTGTGACACATGTTTTTTCCATTAATCGGAAAGCCGCATTCTGAAGTGTGAAGTATGCACCGCAGGGGGCGCAAGTTGTTCCCTATTTTGTATAAATATGTCATGAACTGGGTGTATTCATACTAGTGCACTGAGGGGTGCTCAAGTTTAAATAGTGGTTAAGAAGGGATGCAAATTGCCATATATGTTGATAGGGTATTAGGATTATCTTGGTTAACCACTAACAGATTAATAGAGGTGATTATAGGTTAAGGATGGGTGTCAGATGCCGATATATTTTCTGGCTGGCTCATAAATTAGCCAGGAGTAAGTGGGTACTATTTTGTTGTGGATCAAATGTAGTTGCTAGGATAGGGTGAATTTGGTCTCACATGAGGTTACCAATGTTGCGATTTGTAAAGTTATATGAGATAGTCATCTCATCTGGAGATTGGAGAAAAAGGAACCATCTCCCGCTGAGGCAAAAGTGTTGTGACATGTAGGATGTTGGTTTAGCAATCAATGTCTGGTATTGAATTTAAATGGGGACAAAGGGAGAGAAAAAAGTTTTCAAAAGGATGGACTAGAAAGAACAATTCCAGTTAGTATTTATATGACCTAAAGTGGTGGAGTCAGGAGGTTTTCAGCATGAGGGATTCAGTCCATTGTGTCTTCCTGTTCTTGAGGCTGTGGTACATATCTGCCACGTTTGTTTGATTGTTGAGTACCATTGCTCTGTCCTTGCTGTGAGGAGTTGTTACAGGAGGAAGTAGACGCTGATCTTTTGCGTGTGGTGGATGCTGAGGAAGGTTTTTCTATTAGTTTGAAGTCCAGTAGGGCCTGATGTAGCAGATCAGGTGATCTGCAGACAATTTTAGTACCTTGGAATGTGAAACGCAGGGAGAAGGGGAAACCCCATTGATATTTTATATTGCGTTGTCTCTAGTAAGAGAGGTTTCATGGCTCTCCTTTTGGCAATGGTCAGCTGCGAGATGTCTGCAAATATTTGATAATTATAGCCTTGGAATGATAGATTGCCTTTTT